>NW_028225229.1:600000-1163687 GCF_052327205.1 Somniosus microcephalus | reverse complement strand
CTCCAGACTTCACCTTCTCCTTCTCCTTATTCTGCTTCTTCTGCTTCACCCTCCAGACTTCACCTTCTCCTTCTCCTTCTTCTGCTTCTTCTGCTTCACTCTCCTGACTTCACCTTCTCCTTCTCCTTCTTCTGCTTCTTCTGATTCACCCTCCAGACTTCACCTTCTCCTTCTCCTTCTTCTGCTTCTTCTGCTTCACCCTCCAGACTTAACCTTCTCCTTCTCCTTCTTCTTGCTTCTTCTGCTGCGCCCTCCAGACTTCACCTTCTCCTTCTCCTTCTTCTGCTTCTTCTGCTTCACCCTCCTGACTTCACCATCTCCTTCTCCTTCTTCTACTTCTTCTGCTTCACTCCCCTGACTTCACCTGCTCCTTCTCCTTCTTCTGCTTCTTCTGATTCACCCTCCTAACTTCACCTTCTCGTTCTCCTTTTTCTGCTTCTTCTGATTCACCCCCCTGACTTCACCTGCCCCTTCTCCTTCTTCTGCTTCTTCTGCTTCACCCTCCAGACTTCACCTTCTCCTTCTCCTTCTTCTGCTTCTTCTGCTTCACCCTCCAAACTTCACCTTCTCTTTCTCCTTCTTCTGCTTCTTCTGCTTCACCCTCCTGACCTCACCTTCTCCTTCTCCTTTTCTACTTCTTCTGATTCACCCTCCAGACTTCACCTTCTCCTTCTCCTTCTTCTGCTTCTTCTGCTTCACCTCCAGACTTCACCTTCTCCTTCTCCTTCTTCTGCTTCTTCTGCTTCACCCTCCAGACTTCACCTTCTCCTTCTCCTTCTTCTGCTTCTTCTGCTTCACTCTCCTGACTTCACCTTCTCCTTCTCCTTCTTCTGCTTCTTCTGATTCACCCTCCAGACTTCACCTTCTCCTTCTCCTTCTTCTGCTTCTTCTGCTTCACCCTCCAGACTTAACCTTCACCTTCTCCTTCTCCTTCTTCTGCTTCTTCTGCTTCACCCTCCTGACTTCACCTTCTCCTTCTTCTACTTCTTCTGCTGTGCCCTCCAGATTTCACCTTCTCCTTCTCCTTCTTCTGCTTCTTCTGATTCACCCTCCTAACTTCACCTTCTCGTTCTCCTTTTTCTGCTTCTTCTGATTCACCCCCCTGACTTCACCTTCTCCTTCTCCTTCTTCTGCTTCTTCTGAATCACCTTCCTAACTTCACCTTCTCCTTCTCCTTCTTCTGCATCCTCTGATTCACCCTCCTGACTTCACCTTCTCCTTCTCCTTCTTCTGCTTCTTTTGAATCACCCTCCTAACTTCACCTTCTCCTTCTCCTTCTTCTGCATCTTCTGATTCACCCTCCTGACTTCACCTTCTCCTTCTCCTTCTTCTGCTTCTTCTGATTCACCCTCCAGACTTCACCTTCTCCTTCTCCTTCTTCTGCTTCTTCTGATTCACCCTGCAGACTTCACCTTCTCCTTCTCCTTCTTCTGCTTCTTCTGATTCACCCTCCAGACCTCACCTTCTCCTTCTCCTTCTTCTACTTCTTCTGATTCACCCTCCAGACTTCATCTTCTCCTTCTCCTTCTTCTGCTTCTTCTGATTCACCCTCCAGACTTCACCTTCTCCTTCTCCTTCTTCTACTTCTTCTGATTCACCCTCCAGACTTCACCTTCTCCTTCTCCTTCTTCTACTTCTTCTGATTCACCCTCCAGTCTTCACCTTCTCCTTCTCCTTCTTCTGCTTCTTCTGTTTCACCCACCAGACTTCACCTTCTCCTTCTCTTGCTTCTGCTTCTTCTGATTCACCCTCCAGACTTCACCTTCTCCTTCTCCTTCTTCTGATTCTTCTGATTCACCCTCCAGACTTCATCTTCTCCTTCTCCTTCTTCTACTTCTTCTGATTCACCCTCCAGACTTCACCTTCTCCTTCTCCTTCTTCTACTTCTTCTGATTCACCCTCCAGTCTTCACCTTCTCCTTCTCCTTCTTCTGCTTCTTCTGCTTCACCCTCCAGACTTCACCTTCTCCTTCTCTTTCTTCTGCTTTTTCTGATTCACCCTCCAGACTTCACCTTCTCCTTCTCCTTCTTCTGATTCTTCTGATTCACCCTCCAGACTTCACCTTCTCCTTCTCCTTCTTCTGCTTCTTCTGATTCACCCTCCTGACTTCACCTTCTCCTTCTCCTTCTTCTACTTCTTCTGATTCACCCTCCTGACTTCACCTTCTCCTTCTCCTTCTTCTACTTCTTCTGCTTCACCCTCCAGACTTCAACTTCTCCTTCTCCTTCTTCTACTTCTTCTGATTCACCCTCCAGACTTCACCTTCTCCTTCTTCTGCTTCTTCTGATTCACCCTCCAGACTTCACCTTCTCCTTCTCCTTATTCTGCTTCTTCTGATTCACCCTCCAGACTTCACCTTCTCCTTCTCCTTCTTCTGCTTCTTCTGATTCACCCTCCAGACTTCACCTTCTCCTTCTCCTTCTTCTGCTTCTTCTGATTCACCCTCCAGACTTCACCTTCTCCTTCTCCTTCTTCTACTTCTTCTGATTCACCCTCCAGACTTCATCTTCTCCTTCTCCTTCTTCTGCTTCTTCTGATTCACACTCCAGACTTCACCTTCTCCTTCTCCTTCTTCTGCTTCTTCTGATTCACCCTCCAGACCTCACCTTCTCCTTCTCCTTCTTCTGCTTCTTCTGATTCACCCTCCAGACTTCACCTTCTCCTTCTCCTTCTTCTACTTCTTCTGATTCACCCTCAGATTTCACCTTCTCCTTCTCCTTCTTCTGCTTCTATCTGATTCACCTCCAGACTTCACCTTCTCCTTCTCCTTCTTCTGCTTCTTCTGCTTCACCCTCCAGACTTCACCTTCTCCTTTTCTTCTTCTGCTTCTTCTGCTTCACTCTCCTGACTTCACCTTCTCCTTCTCCTATCTTCTGCTTCTTCTGATTCACCCTCCAGACTTCACCTTCTCCTTCTCCTTCTTCTGCTTCTTCTGCTTCACCCTCCAGACTTCACCTTCTCCTTCTCCTTCTTCTGCTTCTTCTGCTGCGCCCTCCAGACTTCACCTTCTCCTTCTCCTTCTTCTGCTTCTTCTGCTTCACCCTCCAGACTTCACCTTCTCCTTCTCCTTCTTCTGCTTCTTCTGCTTCACTCTCCTAACTTCACCTTCTCCTTCACCTTCTTCTGCTTCTTCTGATTCTCCCTCCACACTTCACCTTCTCCTTCTCCTTCTTCTGCTTCTTCTGCTTCACCCTCCATACTTAACCTTCTCCTTCTCCTTCTTCTGCTTCTTCTGCTGCGCCCTCCAGACTTCACCTTCTCCTTCTCCTTCTTCTGCTTCTTCTGCTTCACCCTCCTGACTTCACCTTCTCCTTCTCCTTCTTCTACTTCTTCTGCTTCACCCCCCTGACTTCACCTGCTCCTTCTCCTTCTTCTGCTTCTTCTGCTTCACCCTCCGGACTTCACCTTCTGCTTCTCCTTCTTCTGATCTTCTGCTTCACCCTCCAGACTTCACCTTCTCTTTCTCCTTCTTCTGCTTCTTCTGCTTCACCCTCCAGACTTCACCTTCTCCTTCTCCTTCTTCTGCTTCTTCTGTTTCACCCTCCAGACTTCACCTTCTCCTTCTCCTTCTTCTGCTTCTTCTGTTTCACCCTCCAGACTTCACCTTCTCCTTCTCCTTCTTCTGCTTCTTCTGCTTCGCCCTCCAGACTTCACCTTCTCCTTCTCCTTCTTCTGCTTCTTCTGCTTCACCCTCCAGACTTTACCTTCTCCTTCTCCTTCTTCTACTTCTTCTGCTTCACCCCCCTGACTTCACCTTCTCCTTCTCCTTCTTCTGCTTCTTCTGAATCACCCTCCTAACTTCAGCTTCTCCTTCTCCTTCTTCTGCATCTTCTGATTCACCCTCCGGACTTCACCTTCTCCTTCTCCTTCTTCTGCTTCTTCTGATTCACCCTCCAGACTTCACCTTCTCCTTCTCCTTCTTCTGCTTCTTCTGATTCACCCTCCAGACTTCACCTTCTCCTTCTCCTTCTTCTGCTTCTTCTGCTTCACCCTCCAGACTTAACCTTCTCCTTCTCCTTCTTCTGCTTCTTCTGCTGCGCCCTCCAGACTTCACCTTCTCCTTCTCCTTCTTCTGCTTCTTCTGCTTCACCCTCCTGACTTCACCTTCTCCTTCTCCTTCTTCTACTTCTTCTGCTTCACCCCCCTGACTTCACTTGCTCCTTCTCCTTCTTCTGCTTCTTCCGATTCACCCTCCTAACTTCACCTTCTCGTTCTCCTTCTTCTGCTTCTTCTGATTCAGCCCCCTGACTTCACCTGCTCCTTCTCCTTCTTCTGCTTCTTCTGCTTCACCCTCCAGACTTCACCTTCTCCTTCTCCTTCTTCTGCTTCTTCTGATTCACCCTCCAGACTTCACCTTCTCCTTCTCCTTATTCTGCTTCTTCTGCTTCACCCTCCAGACTTCACCTTCTCCTTCTCCTTCTTCTGCTTCTTCTGCTTCACTCTCCTGACTTCACCTTCTCCTTCTCCTTCTTCTGCTTCTTCTGATTCACCCTCCAGACTTCACCTTCTCCTTCTCCTTCTTCTGCTTCTTCTGCTTCACCCTCCAGACTTCACCTTCTCCTTCTCCTTCTTCTGCTTCTTCTGCTGCGCCCTCCAGACTTCACCTTCTCCTTCTCCTTCTTCTGCTTCTTCTGCTTCACCCTCCTGACTTCACCTTCTCCTTCTCCTTCTTCTACTTCTTCTGCTTCACCCCCCTGACTTCACCTGCTCCTTCTCCTTCTTCTGCTTCTTCTGATTCACCCCCTAACTTCACCTTCTCGTTCTCCTTCTTCTGCTTCTTCTGATTCACCCCCCTGACTTCACCTGCTCCTTCTCCTTCTTCTGCTTCTTCTGCTTCACCCTCCAGACTTCACCTTCTCCTTCTCCTTCTTCTGCTTCTTCTGCTTCACCCTCCAGACTTCACCTTCTCTTTCTCCTTCTTCTGCTTCTTCTGCTTCACCCTCCTGACTTCACCTTCTCCTTCTCCTTCTTCTGCTTCTTCTGATTCACCCTCCAGACTTCACCTTCTCCTTCTCCTTCTTCTGCTTCTTCTGTTTCACCCTCCAGACTTCACCTTCTCCTTCTCCTTCTTCTGCTTCTTCTGCTTCGCCCTCCAGACTTCACCTTCTCCTTCTCCTTCTTCTGCTTCTTCTGCTTCACCCTCCAGACTTTACCTTCTCCTTCTCCTTCTTCTGCTTCTTCTGCTTCACCCTCCTGACTTCACCTTCTCCTTCTTCTACTTCTTCTGATTCACCCTCCAGACTTCACCTTCTCCTTCTCCTTCTTCTGCTTCTTCTGCTTCACCCTCCAGACTTCACCTTCTCCTTCTCCTTCTTCTGCTTCTTCTGCTGCGCCCTCCAGATTTCACCTTCTCCTTCTCCTTCTTCTGCTTCTTCTGCTTCACCCTCCTGACTTCACCTTCTCCTTCTTCTACTTCTTCTGCTTCACCCCCCTGACTTCACCTTCTCCTTCTCCTTCTTCTGCTTCTTCTGAATCACCCTCCTAACTTCACCTTCTCCTTCTCCTTCTTCTGCATCTTCTGATTCACCCTCCTGACTTCACCTTCTCCTTCTCCTTCTTCTGCTTCTTCTGATTCACCCTCCAGACTTCACCTTCTCCTTCTCCTTCTTCTGCTTCTTCTGATTCACCCTGCAGACTTCACCTTCTCCTTCTCCTTCTTCTGCTTCTTCTGATTCACCCTCCAGACCTCACCTTCTCCTTCTCCTTCTTCTACTTCTTCTGATTCACCCTCCAGACTTCATCTTCTCCTTCTCCTTCTTCTGCTTCTTCTGATTCACCCTCCAGATTTCACCTACTCCTTCTCCTTCTTCTACTTCTTCTGATTCACCCTCCAGACTTCACCTTCTCCTTCTCCTTCTTGTACTTCTTCTGATTCACCCTCCAGTCTTCACCTTCTCCTTCTCCTTCTTCTGCTTCTTCTGTTTCACCCACCAGACTTCACCTTCTCATTCTCTTTCTTCTGCTTCTTCTGATTCACCATCCAGACTTCACCTTCTCCTTCTCCTTCTTCTGATTCTTCTGATTCACCCTCCAGACTTCACCTTCTCCTTCACCTTCTTCTGCTTCTTCTGATTCACCCTCCAGACTTCACCTTCTCCTTCTCCTTCTTCTACTTCTTCTGCTTCTCCCTCCAGACTTCACCTTCTCCTTCTCCTTCATCTGCGTCTTCTGATTCACCCTCCAGACTTCACCATCTCCTTCTCCTTCTTCTGCTTCTTCTGCTTCACCCTCCAGACTTCACCTTCTCCTTCTCCTTCTTCTGCTTCTTCTGCTTCACCCTCCTGACTTCACCTTCTCCTTCTCCTTCTTCTACTTCATCTGATTCACCCTCCAGACTTCACCTTCTCCTTCTCCTTCTTCTGCTTCTTCTGCTTCACCCTCCAGACTTCACCTTCTCCTTCTCCTTCTTCTGCTGCTTCTGCTTCGCCCTCCAGACTTCACCTTCTCCTTCTCCTTCTTCTACTTCTTCTGATTCACCCTCCAGACTTCACCTTCTCCTTCTCCTTCTTCTCCTTCTTCTGATTCACCCTCCAGTCTTCACCTTCTTCTTCTCCTTCTTCTGCTTCTTCTGCTTCACCCTGCAGACTTCACCTTCTCCTTCTCTTTCTTCTGCTTCTTCTGCTTCACCCTCCAGACTTCACCTTCTCCTTCTCCTTCTTCTGCTTCTTCTGCATCACCCTCCTGACTTCACCTTCTCCTTCTCCTTCTTCTACTTCATCTTTTTCACCCTCCAGACTTCACCTTCTCCTTCTCCTTCTTCTGCTTTTTCTGATTCACCCTCCAGACTTCACCTTCTCCTTCTCCTTCTTCTGATTCTTCTGATTCACCCTCCAGACTTCACCTTCTCCTTCTCCTTCTTCTGCTTCTTCTGATTCACCCTCCTGACTTCACCTTCTCCTTCTCCTTCTTCTACTTCTTCTGATTCACCCTCCTGACTTCACCTTCTCCTTCTCCTTCTTCTACTTCTTCTGCTTCACCCTCCAGACTTCAACTTCTCCTTCTCCTTCTTCTACTTCTTCTGATTCACCCTCCAGACTTCACCTTCTCCTTCTTCTGCTTCTTCTGATTCACCCTCCAGACTTCACCTTCTCCTTCTCCTTATTCTGCTTCTTCTGATTCACCCTCCAGACGTCACCTTCTCCTTCTCCTTCTTCTGCTTCTTCTGATTCACCCTCCAGACTTCACCTTCTCCTTCTCCTTCTTCTGCTTCTTCTGATTCACCCTCCAGACTTCACCTTCTCCTTCTCCTTCTTCTACTTCTTCTGATTCACCCTCCAGACTTCATCTTCTCCTTCTCCTTCTTCTGCTTCTTCTGATTCACACTCCAGACTTCACCTTCTCCTTCTCCTTCTTCTGCTTCTTCTGATTCACCCTCCAGACTTCACCTTCTCCTTCTCCTTCTTCTGCTTCTTCTGATTCACCCTCCAGACTTCACCTTCTCCTTCTCCTTCTTCTACTTCTTCTGATTCACCCTCCAGATTTCACCTTCTCCTTCTCCTTCTTCTGCTTCTTCTGATTCACCCTCCAGACTTCACCTTCTCCTTCTCCTTCTTCTGCTTCTTCTGCTTCACCCTCCAGACTTCACCTTCTCCTTCTCTTCTTCTGCTTCTTCTGCTTCACTCTCCTGACTGCACCTTCTCCTTATCCTTCTTCTGCTTCTTCTGATTCACCCTCCAGACTTCACCTTCTCCTTCTCCTTCTTCTGCTTCTTCTGCTTCACCCTCCAGACTTAACCTTCTCCTTCTCCTTCTTCTGCTTCTTCTGCTGCGCCCTCCAGACTTCACCTTCTCCTTCTCCTTCTTCTGCTCCTTCTGCTTCACCCTCCTGACTTCACCTTCTCCTTCTCCTTCTTCTACTTCTTCTGCTTCACCCCCCTGACTTCATCTGCTCCTTCTCCTTCTTCTGCTTCTTCCGATTCACCCTCCTAACTTCACCTTCTCGTTCTCCTTCTTCTGCTTCTTCTGATTCACCCCCCTGACTTCACCTGCTCCTTCTCCTTCTTCTACTTCTTCTGATTCACCCTCCAGACTTCATCTTCTCCTTCTCCTTCTTCTGCTTCTTCTGATTCACCCTCCAGACGTCACCTTCTCCTTCTCCTTCTTCTGCTTCTTCTGATTCACCCTCCAGACTTCACCTTCTCCTTCTCCTTCTTCTGCTTCTTCTGATTCACCCTCCAGACTTCACCTTCTCCTTCTCCTTCTTCTACTTCTTCTGATTCACCCTCCAGGCTTCATCTTCTCCTTCTCCTTCTTCTGCTTCTTCTGATTCACACTCCAGACTTCACCTTCTCCTTCTCCTTCTTCTGCTTCTTCTGATTCACCCTCCAGACTTCACCTTCTCCTTCTCCTTCTTCTGCTTCTTCTGATTCACCCTCCAGACTTCACCTTCTCCTTCTCCTTCTTCTACTTCTTCTGATTCACCCTCCAGATTTCACCTTCTCCTTCTCCTTCTTCTGCTTCTTCTGATTCACCCTCCAGACTTCACCTTCTCCTTCTCCTTCTTCTGCTTCTTCTGCTTCACCCTCCAGACTTCACCTTCTCCTTTTCTTCTTCTGCTTCTTCTGCTTCACTCTCCTGACTGCACCTTCTCCTTATCCTTCTTCTGCTTCTTCTGATTCACCCTCCAGACTTCACCTTCTCCTTCTCCTTCTTCTGCTTCTTCTGCTTCACCCTCCAGACTTAACCTTCTCCTTCTCCTTCTTCTGCTTCTTCTGCTGCGCCCTCCAGACTTCACCTTCTCCTTCTCCTTCTTCTGCTCCTTCTGCTTCACCCTCCTGACTTCACCTTCTCCTTCTCCTTCTTCTACTTCTTCTGCTTCACCCCCCTGACTTCATCTGCTCCTTCTCCTTCTTCTGCTTCTTCCGATTCACCCTCCTAACTTCACCTTCTCGTTCTCCTTCTTCTGCTTCTTCTGATTCACCCCCCTGACTTCACCTGCTCCTTCTCCTTTTTCTGCTTCTTCTGCTTCACCCTCCAGACTTCACCTTCTCCTTCTCCTTCTTCTGCTTCTTCTGATTCACCCTCCAGACTTCACCTTCTCCTTCTCCTTCTTCTGCTTCTTCTGCTTCACCCTCCAGACTTCACCTTCTCCTTCTCCTTCTTCTGCTTCTTCTGCTTCACTCTCCTAACTTCACCTTCTCCTTCACCTTCTTCTGCTTCTTCTGATTCTCCCTCCACACTTCACCTTCTCCTTCTCCTTCTTCTGCTTCTTCTGCTTCACCCTCCATACTTAACCTTCTCCTTCTCCTTCTTCTGCTTCTTCTGCTGCGCCCTCCAGACTTCACCTTCTCCTTCTCCTTCTTCTACTTCTTCTGCTTCACCCCCCTGACTTCACCTGCTCCTTCTCCTTCTTCTGCTTCTTCTGCTTCAACCTCCAGACTTCACCTTCTGCTTCTCCTTCTTCTGCTTCTTCTGCTTCACCCTCCAGACTTCACCTTCTCTTTCTCCTTCTTCTGCTTCTTCTGCTTCACCCTCCAGACTTCACCTTCTCCTTCTCCTTCTTCTGCTTCTTCTGTTTCACTCTCCAGACTTCACCTTCTCCTTCTCCTTCTTCTGCTTCTTCTGCTTCACCCTCCAGACTTTACCTTCTCCTTCTCCTTCTTCTACTTCTTCTGCTTCACCCCCCTGACTTCACCTTCTCCTTCTCCTTCTTCTGCTTCTTCTGAATCACCCTCCTAACTTCACCTTCTCCTTCTCCTTCTTCTGCATCTTCTGATTCACCCTCCGGACTTCACCTTCTCCTTCTCCTTCTTCTGCTTCTTCTGATTCACCCTCCAGACTTCACCTTCTCCTTCTCCTTCTTCTGCTTCTTCTGCTTCACCCTCCAGACTTCACCTTCTCCTTTTCTTCTTCTGCTTCTTCTGCTTCACTCTCCTGACTTCACCTTCTCCTTCTCCTTCTTCTGCTTCTTCTGATTCACCCTCCAGACTTCACCTTCTCCTTCTGCTTCTTCTGCTTCGCCCTCCAGACTTCACCTTCTCCTTCTCCTTCTTCTGCTTCTTCTGCTTCACCCTCCTGACTTCACCTTCTCCTTCTCCTTCTTCTACTTCATCTGATTCACCCTCCAGACTTCACCTTCTCCTTCTCCTTCTTCTGCTTCTTCTGCTTCACCCTCCAGACTTCACCTTCTCCTTCTCCTTCTTCTGCTTCTTCTGCTTCGCCCTCCAGACTTCACCTTCTCCTTCTCCTTCTTCTACTTCTTCTGATTCACCCTCCAGACTTCACCTTCTCCTTCTCCTTCTTCTCCTTCTTCTGATTCACCCTCCAGTCTTCACCTTCTTCTTCTCCTTCTTCTGCTTCTTCTGCTTCACCCTGCAGACTTCACCTTCTCCTTCTCTTTCTTCTGCTTCTTCTGCTTCACCCTCCAGACTTCACCTTCTCCTTCTCCTTCTTCTGCTTCTTCTGCATCACCCTCCTGACTTCACCTTCTCCTTCTCCTTCTTCTACTTCATCTTTTTCACCCTCCAGACTTCACCTTCTCCTTCTCCTTCTTCTGCTTTTTCTGATTCACCCTCCAGACTTCACCTTCTCCTTCTCCTTCTTCTGATTCTTCTGATTCACCCTCCAGACTTCACCTTCTCCTTCTCCTTCTTCTGCTTCTTCTGATTCACCCTCCTGACTTCACCTTCTCCTTCTCCTTCTTCTACTTCTTCTGATTCACCCTCCTGACTTCACCTTCTCCTTCTCCTTCTTCTACTTCTTCTGCTTCACCCTCCAGACTTCAACTTCTCCTTCTCCTTCTTCTACTTCTTCTGATTCACCCTCCAGACTTCACCTTCTCCTTCTTCTGCTTCTTCTGATTCACCCTCCAGACTTCACCTTCTCCTTCTCCTTATTCTGCTTCTTCTGATTCACCCTCCAGACTTCACCTTCTCCTTCTCCTTCTTCTGCTTCTTCTGATTCACCCTCCAGACTTCACCTTCTCCTTCTCCTTCTTCTGCTTCTTCTGATTCACCCTCCAGACTTCACCTTCTCCTTCTCCTTCTTCTACTTCTTCTGATTCACCCTCCAGACTTCATCTTCTCCTTCTCCTTCTTCTGCTTCTTCTGATTCACACTCCAGACTTCACCTTCTCCTTCTCCTTCTTCTGCTTCTTCTGATTCACCCTCCAGACTTCACCTTCTCCTTCTCCTTCTTCTGCTTCTTCTGATTCACCCTCCAGACTTCACCTTCTCCTTCTCCTTCTTCTACTTCTTCTGATTCACCCTCCAGATTTCACCTTCTCCTTCTCCTTCTTCTGCTTCTTCTGATTCACCCTCCAGACTTCACCTTCTCCTTCTCCTTCTTCTGCTTCTTCTGCTTCACCCTCCAGACTTCACCTTCTCCTTTTCTTCTTCTGCTTCTTCTGCTTCACTCTCCTGACTTCACCTTCTCCTTATCCTTCTTCTGCTTCTTCTGATTCACCCTCCAGACTTCACCTTCTCCTTCTCCTTCTTCTGCTTCTTCTGCTTCACCCTCCAGACTTAACCTTCTCCTTCTCCTTCTTCTGCTTCTTCTGCTGCGCCCTCCAGACTTCACCTTCTCCTTCTCCTTCTTCTGCTCCTTCTGCTTCACCCTCCTGACTTCACCTTCTCCTTCTCCTTCTTCTACTTCTTCTGCTTCACCCCCCTGACTTCATCTGCTCCTTCTCCTTCTTCTGCTTCTTCCGATTCACCCTCCTAACTTCACCTTCTCGTTCTCCTTCTTCTGCTTCTTCTGATTCACCCCCCTGACTTCACCTGCTCCTTCTCCTTTTTCTGCTTCTTCTGCTTCACCCTCCAGACTTCACCTTCTCCTTCTCCTTCTTCTGCTTCTTCTGATTCACCCTCCAGACTTCACCTTCTCCTTCTCCTTCTTCTGCTTCTTCTGCTTCACCCTCCAGACTTCACCTTCTCCTTCTCCTTCTTCTGCTTCTTCTGCTTCACTCTCCTAACTTCACCTTCTCCTTCACCTTCTTCTGCTTCTTCTGATTCTCCCTCCACACTTCACCTTCTCCTTCTCCTTCTTCTGCTTCTTCTGCTTCACCCTCCATACTTAACCTTCTCCTTCTCCTTCTTCTGCTTCTTCTGCTGCGCCCTCCAGACTTCACCTTCTCCTTCTCCTTCTTCTGCTTCTTCTGCTTCACCCTCCTGACTTCAGCTTCTCCTTCTCCTTCTTCTACTTCTTCTGCTTCACCCCCCTGACTTCACCTGCTCCTTCTCCTTCTTCTGCTTCTTCTGCTTCAACCTCCAGACTTCACCTTCTGCTTCTCCTTCTTCTGCTTCTTCTGCTTCACCCTCCAGACTTCACCTTCTCTTTCTCCTTCTTCTGCTTCTTCTGCTTCACCCTCCTGACTTCACCTTCTCCTTCTCCTTCTTCTACTTCTTCTGATTCAACCACCAGACTTCACCTTCTCCTTCTCCTTCTTCTGCTTCTTCTGCTTCACCCTCCAGACTTCACCTTCTCTTTCTCCTTCTTCTGCTTCTTCTGCTTCACCCTCCAGACTTCACCTTCTCCTTCTCCTTCTTCTGCTTCTTCTGTTTCACTCTCCAGACTTCACCTTCTCCTTCTCCTTCTTCTGCTTCTTCTGCTTCGCCCTCCAGACTTCACCTTCTCCTTCTCCTTCTTCTGCTTCTTCTGCTTCACCCTCCAGACTTTACCTTCTCCTTCTCCTTCTTCTACTTCTTCTGCTTCACCCCCCTGACTTCACCTTCTCCTTCTCCTTCTTCTGCTTCTTCTGAATCACCCTCCTAACTTCACCTTCTCCTTCTCCTTCTTCTGCATCTTCTGATTCACCCTCCGGACTTCACCTTCTCCTTCTCCTTCTTCTGCTTCTTCTGATTCACCCTCCAGACTTCACCTTCTCCTTCTCCTTCTTCTGCTTCTTCTGCTTCACCCTCCAGACTTCACCTTCTCCTTTTCTTCTTCTGCTTCTTCTGCTTCACTCTCCTGACTTCACCTTCTCCTTCTCCTTCTTCTGCTTCTTCTGATTCACCCTCCAGACTTCACCTTCTCCTTCTCCTTCTTCTGCTTCTTCTGCTTCACCCTCCAGACTTAACCTTCTCCTTCTCCTTCTTCTGCTTCTTCTGCTGCGCCCTCCAGACTTCACCTTCTCCTTCTCCTTCTTCTGCTTCTTCTGCTTCACCCTCCTGACTTCACCTTCTCCTTCTCCTTCTTCTACTTCTTCTGCTTCACCCCCCTGACTTCACTTGCTCCTTCTCCTTCTTCTGCTTCTTCCGATTCACCCTCCTAACTTCACCTTCTCGTTCTCCTTCTTCTGCTTCTTCTGATTCACCCCCCTGACTTCACCTGCTCCTTCTCCTTCTTCTGCTTCTTCTGCTTCACCCTCCAGACTTCACCTTCTCCTTCTCCTTCTTCTGCTTCTTCTGATTCACCCTCCAGACTTCACCTTCTCCTTCTCCTTATTCTGTTTCTTCTGCTTCACCCTCCAGACTTCACCTTCTCCTTCTCCTTCTTCTGCTTCTTCTGCTTCACTCTTCTGACTTCACCTTCTCCTTCTCCTTCTTCTGCTTCTTCTGATTCACCCTCCAGACTTCACCTTCTCCTTCTCCTTCTTCTGCTTCTTCTGCTTCACCCTCCAGACTTAACCTTCTCCTTCTCCTTCTTCTGCTTCTTCTGCTGCGCCCTCCAGACTTCACCTTCTCCTTCTCCTTCTTCTGCTTCTTCTGCTTCACCCTCCTGACTTCACCTTCTCCTTCTCCTTCTTCTACTTCTTCTGCTTCACCCCCCTGACTTCACCTGCTCCTTCTCCTTCTTCTGCTTCTTCTGATTCACCCTCCTAACTTCACCTTCTCGTTCTCCTTCTTCTGCTTCTTCTGATTCACCCCCCTGACTTCACCTGCTCCTTCTCCTTCTTCTGCTTCTTCTGCTTCACCCTCCAGACTTCACCTTCTCCTTCTCCTTCTTCTGCTTCTTCTGCTTCACCCTCCAGACTTCACCTTCTCTTTCTCCTTCTTCTGCTTCTTCTGCTTCACCCTCCTGACTTCACCTTCTCCTTCTCCTTCTTCTGCTTCTTCTGATTCACCCTCCAGACTTCACCTTCTCCTTCTCCTTCTTCTGCTTCTTCTGTTTCACCCTCCAGACTTCACCTTCTCCTTCTCCTTCTTCTGCTTCTTCTGCTTCGCCCTCCAGACTTCACCTTCTCCTTCTCCTTCTTCTGCTTCTTCTGCTTCACCCTCCAGACTTTACCTTCTCCTTCTCCTTCTTCTGCTTCTTATGCTTCACCCTCCTGACTTCACCTTCTCCTTCTTCTACTTCTTCTGATTCACCCTCCAGACTTCACCTTCTCCTTCTCCTTCTTCTGCTTCTTCTGCTTCACCCTCCAGACTTCACCTTCTCCTTCTCCTTCTTCTGCTTCTTCTGCTGCGCCCTCCAGATTTCACCTTCTCCTTCTCCTTCTTCTGCTTCTTCTGCTTCACCCTCCTGACTTCACCTTCTCCTTCTTCTACTTCTTCTGCTTCACCCCCCTGACTTCACCTTCTCCTTCTCCTTCTTCTGCTTCTTCTGAATCACCCTCCTAACTTCACCTTCTCCTTCTCCTTCTTCTGCATCTTCTGATTCACCCTCCTGACTTCACCTTCTCCTTCTCCTTCTTCTGCTTCTTCTGATTCACCCTCCAGACTTCACCTTCTCCTTCTCCTTCTTCTGCTTCTTCTGATTCACCCTGCAGACTTCACCTTCTCCTTCTCCTTCTTCTGCTTCTTCTGATTCACCCTCCAGACCTCACCTTCTCCTTCTCCTTCTTCTACTTCTTCTGATTCACCCTCCAGACTTCATCTTCTCCTTCTCCTTCTTCTGCTTCTTCTGATTCACCCTCCAGATTTCACCTTCTCCTTCTCCTTCTTCTACTTCTTCTGATTCACCCTCCAGACTTCACCTTCTCCTTCTCCTTCTTCTACTTCTTCTGATTCACCCTCCAGTCTTCACCTTCTCCTTCTCCTTCTTCTGCTTCTTCTGTTTCACCCACCAGACTTCACCTTCTCCTTCTCTTTCTTCTGCTTCTTCTGATTCACCATCCAGACTTCACCTTCTTCTTCTCCTTCTTCTGATTCTTCTGATTCACCCTCCAGACTTCACCTTCTCCTTCTCCTTCTTCTGCTTCTTCTGATTCACCCTCCAGACTTCACCTTCTCCTTCTCCTTCTTCTACTTCTTCAGCTTCTCCCTCCAGACTTCACCTTCTCCTTCTCCTTCATCTGCGTCTTCTGATTCACCCTCCAGACTTCACCATCTCCTTCTCCTTCTTCTGCTTCTTCTGCTTCACCCTCCAGACTTCACCTTCTCCTTCTCCTTCTTCTGCTTCTTCTGCTTCACCCTCCTGACTTCACCTTCTCCTTCTCCTTCTTCTACTTCATCTGATTCACCCTCCAGACTTCACCTTCTCCTTCTCCTTCTTCTGCTTCTTCTGCTTCACCCTCCAGACTTCACCTTCTCCTTCTGCTTCTTCTGCTTCGCCCTCCAGACTTCACCTTCTCCTTCTCCTTCTTCTACTTCTTCTGATTCACCCTCCAGACTTCACCTTCTCCTTCTCCTTCTTCTCCTTCTTCTGATTCACCCTCCAGTCTTCACCTTCTTCTTCTCCTTCTTCTGCTTCTTCTGCTTCACCCTCCAGACTTCACCTTCTCCTTCTCTTTCTTCTGCTTCTTCTGCTTCACCCTCCAGACTTCACCTTCTCCTTCTCCTTCTTCTGCTTCTTCTGCATCACCCTCCTGACTTCACCTTCTCCTTCTCCTTCTTCTACTTCATCTGATTCACCCTCCAGACTTCACCTTCTCCTTCTCCTTCTTCTGCTTCTTCTGCTTCACCCTCCAGACTTCACCTTCTCCTTCTCCTTCTTCTGCTTCTTCTGCTTCGCCCTCCAGGCTTCACCTTCTCCTTCTCCTTCTTCTACTTCTTCTGATTCACTCTCCAGACTTCACCTTCTCCTTCTCCTTCTTCTCCTTCTTCTGATTCACCCTCCAGTCTTCACCTTCTCCTTCTCCTTCTTCTGCTTCTTCTGCTTCACCCTCCAGACTTCACCTTCTCCTTCTCTTTCTTCTGCTTCTTCTGCTTCACCCTCCAGACTTCACCTTCTCCTTCTCCTTCTTCTGCTTCTTCTGCTTCACCCTCCTGACTTCACCTTCTCCTTCTCCTTCTTCTACTTCATCTGATTCACCCTCCAGACTTCACCTTCTCCTTCTCCTTCTTCTGCTTCTTCTGCTTCACCCTCCAGACTTCACCTTCTCCTTCTCCTTCTTCTGCTTCTTCTGCTTCGCCCTCCAGACTTCACCTTCTCCTTCTCCTTCTTACGCTTCTTCTGCTTCACCATCCAGACTTCACCTTCTCCTTCTCCTTCTTCTACTTCTTCTGCTTCTCCCTCCAGACTTCACCTTCTCCTTCTCCTTCTTCTGCTTCTTCTGATTCACCCTCCAGACTTCACCTTCTCCTTCTCCTTCTTCTACTTCTTCTGATTCATCCTCCAGACTTCGCCTTCTCCTTCTCCTTCTTCTACTTCTTCTGATTCACCTTCCTGACTTCACCTTCTCCTTCTCCTTCTTCTGCTTCTTCTGCTTCACCCTCCAGACTTCACCTTCTCCTTCTCCTTCTTCTGCTTCTTCTGCTTCACCCTCCAGACTTCACCTTCTCCTTCTCCTTCTTCTGCTTCTTCTGCTTCACCCTCCTGACTTCACCTTCTCCTACTCCTTCTTCTACTTCATCTGATTCACCCTCCAGACTTCACCTTCTCCTTCTCCTTCTTCTGCTCCTTCTGCTTCACCCCCCAGACTTCACCTTCTCCTTCTCCTTCTTCTGCTTCTTCTGTTTCGCCCTCCAGACTTCACCTTCCACTTCTCCTTCTTACGCTTCTTCTGCTTCACCCTCCAGACTTCACCTTCTCCTTCTCCTTCTTCTGCTTCTTCTGCTTCACCCTCCAGACTTCACCTTCTCCTTCTCCTTCTTCTGCTTCTTCTGCTGCGCCCTCCAGACTTCACCTTCTCCTTCTCCTTCTTCTGCTTCTTCTGCTTCACCCTCCTGACTTCATCTTCTCCTTCTCCTTCTTCTACTTCTTCTGCTTCACCCCCCTGACTTCACCTTCTCCTTCTCCTTCTTCTGCTTCTTCTGAATCACCCTCCTAACTTCACCTTCTCCTTCTCCTTCTTCTGCATCTTCTGATTCACCCTCCTGACTTCAACTTCTCCTTCTCCTTCTTCTGCTTCTTCTGATTCACCCTCCAGACTTCACCTTCTCCTTCTCCTTCTTCTGCTTCTTCTGATTCACCCTGCAGACTTCACCTTCTCCTTCTCCTTCTTCTGCTTCTTCTGATTCACCCTCCAGACCTCACCTTCTCCTTCTCCTTCTTCTACTTCTTCTGATTCACCCTCCAGACTTCATCTTCTCCTTCTCCTTCTTCTGCTTCTTCTGATTCACCCTCCAGATTTCACCTTCTCCTTCTCCTTCTTCTACTTCTTCTGATTCACCCTCCAGACTTCACCTTCTCCTTCTCCTTCTTCTGCTTCTTCTGCTTCGCCCTCCAGACTTCACCTTCTCCTTCTCCTTCTTACGCTTCTTCTGCTTCACCATCCAGACTTCACCTTCTCCTTCTCCTTCTTCTACTTCTTCTGATTCACCCTCCAGACTTCACCTTCTCCTTCTCCTTCTTCTGCTTCTTCTGCTTCACCCTCCAGACTTTACCTTCTCCTTCTCCTTCTTCTGCTTCTTATGCTTCACCCTCCTGACTTCACCTTCTCCTTCTTCTACTTCTTCTGATTCACCCTCCAGACTTCACCTTCTCCTTCTCCTTCTTCTGCTTCTTCTGCTTCACCCTCCAGACTTCACCTTCTCCTTCTCCTTCTTCTGCTTCTTCTGCTGCGCCCTCCAGATTTCACCTTCTCCTTCTCCTTCTTCTGCTTCTTCTGCTTCACCCTCCTGACTTCACCTTCTCCTTCTTCTACTTCTTCTGCTTCACCCCCCTGACTTCACCTTCTCCTTCTCCTTCTTCTGCTTCTTCTGAATCACCCTCCTAACTTCACCTTCTCCTTCTCCTTCTTCTGCATCTTCTGATTCACCCTCCTGACTTCACCTTCTCCTTCTCCTTCTTCTGCTTCTTCTGATTCACCCTCCAGACTTCACCTTCTCCTTCTCCTTCTTCTGCTTCTTCTGATTCACCCTGCAGACTTCACCTTCTCCTTCTCCTTCTTCTGCTTCTTCTGATTCACCCTCCAGACCTCACCTTCTCCTTCTCCTTCTTCTACTTCTTCTGATTCACCCTCCAGACTTCATCTTCTCCTTCTCCTTCTTCTGCTTCTTCTGATTCACCCTCCAGATTTCACCTTCTCCTTCTCCTTCTTCTACTTCTTCTGATTCACCCTCCAGACTTCACCTTCTCCTTCTCCTTCTTCTACTTCTTCTGATTCACCCTCCAGTCTTCACCTTCTCCTTCTCCTTCTTCTGCTTCTTCTGTTTCACCCACCAGACTTCACCTTCTCCTTCTCTTTCTTCTGCTTCTTCTGATTCACCATCCAGACTTCACCTTCTTCTTCTCCTTCTTCTGATTCTTCTGATTCACCCTCCAGACTTCACCTTCTCCTTCTCCTTCTTCTGCTTCTTCTGATTCACCCTCCAGACTTCACCTTCTCCTTCTCCTTCTTCTACTTCTTCAGCTTCTCCCTCCAGACTTCACCTTCTCCTTCTCCTTCATCTGCGTCTTCTGATTCACCCTCCAGACTTCACCATCTCCTTCTCCTTCTTCTGCTTCTTCTGCTTCACCCTCCAGACTTCACCTTCTCCTTCTCCTTCTTCTGCTTCTTCTGCTTCACCCTCCTGACTTCACCTTCTCCTTCTCCTTCTTCTACTTCATCTGATTCACCCTCCAGACTTCACCTTCTCCTTCTCCTTCTTCTGCTTCTTCTGCTTCACCCTCCAGACTTCACCTTCTCCTTCTGCTTCTTCTGCTTCGCCCTCCAGACTTCACCTTCTCCTTCTCCTTCTTCTACTTCTTCTGATTCACCCTCCAGACTTCACCTTCTCCTTCTCCTTCTTCTCCTTCTTCTGATTCACCCTCCAGTCTTCACCTTCTTCTTCTCCTTCTTCTGCTTCTTCTGCTTCACCCTCCAGACTTCACCTTCTCCTTCTCTTTCTTCTGCTTCTTCTGCTTCACCCTCCAGACTTCACCTTCTCCTTCTCCTTCTTCTGCTTCTTCTGCATCACCCTCCTGACTTCACCTTCTCCTTCTCCTTCTTCTACTTCATCTGATTCACCCTCCAGACTTCACCTTCTCCTTCTCCTTCTTCTGCTTCTTCTGCTTCACCCTCCAGACTTCACCTTCTCCTTCTCCTTCTTCTGCTTCTTCTGCTTCGCCCTCCAGGCTTCACCTTCTCCTTCTCCTTCTTCTACTTCTTCTGATTCACTCTCCAGACTTCACCTTCTCCTTCTCCTTCTTCTCCTTCTTCTGATTCACCCTCCAGTCTTCACCTTCTCCTTCTCCTTCTTCTGCTTCTTCTGCTTCACCCTCCAGACTTCAACTTCTCCTTCTCTTTCTTCTGCTTCTTCTGCTTCACCCTCCAGACTTCACCTTCTCCTTCTCCTTCTTCTGCTTCTTCTGCTTCACCCTCCTGACTTCACCTTCTCCTTCTCCTTCTTCTACTTCATCTGATTCACCCTCCAGACTTCACCTTCTCCTTCTCCTTCTTCTGCTTCTTCTGCTTCACCCTCCAGACTTCACCTTCTCCTTCTCCTTCTTCTGCTTCTTCTGCTTCGCCCTCCAGACTTCACCTTCTCCTTCTCCTTCTTACGCTTCTTCTGCTTCACCATCCAGACTTCACCTTCTCCTTCTCCTTCTTCTACTTCTTCTGCTTCTCCCTCCAGACTTCACCTTCTCCTTCTCCTTCTTCTGCTTCTTCTGATTCACCCTCCAGACTTCACCTTCTCCTTCTCCTTCTTCTACTTCTTCTGATTCATCCTCCAGACTTCGCCTTCTCCTTCTCCTTCTTCTACTTCTTCTGATTCACCTTCCTGACTTCACCTTCTCCTTCTCCTTCTTCTGCTTCTTCTGCTTCACCCTCCAGACTTCACCTTCTCCTTCTCCTTCTTCTGCTTCTTCTGCTTCACCCTCCAGACTTCACCTTCTCCTTCTCCTTCTTCTGCTTCTTCTGCTTCACCCTCCTGACTTCACCTTCTCCTACTCCTTCTTCTACTTCATCTGATTCACCCTCCAGACTTCACCTTCTCCTTCTCCTTCTTCTGCTCCTTCTGCTTCACCCCCCAGACTTCACCTTCTCCTTCTCCTTCTTCTGCTTCTTCTGTTTCGCCCTCCAGACTTCACCTTCCACTTCTCCTTCTTACGCTTCTTCTGCTTCACCCTCCAGACTTCACCTTCTCCTTCTCCTTCTTCTGCTTCTTCTGCTTCACCCTCCAGACTTCACCTTCTCCTTCTCCTTCTTCTGCTTCTTCTGCTGCGCCCTCCAGACTTCACCTTCTCCTTCTCCTTCTTCTGCTTCTTCTGCTTCACCCTCCTGACTTCACCTTCTCCTTCTCCTTCTTCTACTTCTTCTGCTTCACCCCCCTGACTTCACCTTCTCCTTCTCCTTCTTCTGCTTCTTCTGAATCACCCTCCTAACTTCACCTTCTCCTTCTCCTTCTTCTGCATCTTCTGATTCACCCTCCTGACTTCAACTTCTCCTTCTCCTTCTTCTGCTTCTTCTGATTCACCCTCCAGACTTCACCTTCTCCTTCTCCTTCTTCTGCTTCTTCTGATTCACCCTGCAGACTTCACCTTCTCCTTCTCCTTCTTCTGCTTCTTCTGATTCACCCTCCAGACCTCACCTTCTCCTTCTCCTTCTTCTACTTCTTCTGATTCACCCTCCAGACTTCATCTTCTCCTTCTCCTTCTTCTGCTTCTTCTGATTCACCCTCCAGATTTCACCTTCTCCTTCTCCTTCTTCTACTTCTTCTGATTCACCCTCCAGACTTCACCTTCTCCTTCTCCTTCTTCTGCTTCTTCTGCTTCGCCCTCCAGACTTCACCTTCTCCTTCTCCTTCTTACGCTTCTTCTGCTTCACCATCCAGACTTCACCTTCTCCTTCTCCTTCTTCTACTTCTTCTGATTCACCCTCCAGACTTCACCTTCTCCTTCTCCTTCTTCTACTTCTTCCGATTCACCCTCCAGACTTCACCCTCTCCTTCTCCTTCTTCTACTTCTTCTGCTTCTCCCTCCAGACTTCACCGTCTCCTTCTCCTTCTTCTGCTTCTTCTGATTCACCCTCCAGACTTCACCTTCTCCTTCTCCTTCTTCTACTTCTTCTGATTCATCCTCCAGACTTCACCTCTCCTTCTCCTTCTTCTACTTCTTCTGATTCACCTTCCTGACTTCACCTTCTCCTTCTCCTTCTTCTGCTTCTTCTGCTTCACCCTCCAGACTTCACCTTCTCCTTCTCCTTCTTCTGCTTCTTCTGCTTCACCCTCCAGACTTCACCTTCTCCTTCTCCTTCTTCTGCTTCTTCTGCTTCACCCTCCTGACTTCACCTTCTCCTTCTCCTTCTTCTACTTCATCTGATTCACCCTCCAGACTTCACCTTCTCCTTCTCCTTCTTCTGCTTCTTCTGCTTCACCCCTCAGACTTCACCTTCTCCTTCTCCTTCTTCTGCTTCTTCTGTTTCGCCCTCCAGACTTCACCTTCCACTTCTCCTTCTTACGCTTCTTCTGCTTCACCCTCCAGACTTCACCTTCTCCTTCTCCTTCTTCTGCTTCTTCTGCTTCACCCTCCAGACTTCACCTTCTCCTTCTCCTTCTTCTGCTTCTTCTGCTGCGCCCTCCAGACTTCACCTTCTCCTTCTCCTTCTTCTGCTTCTTCTGCTTCACCCTCCTGACTTCACCTTCTCCTTCTCCTTCTTCTACTTCTTCTGCTTCACCCCCCTGACTTCACCTTCTCCTTCTCCTTCTTCTGCTTCTTCTGATTCACCCTCCTAACTTCACCTTCTCCTTCTTCCACTTCTTCTGATTCACCCTCCAGACTTCACCTTCTCCTTCTCCTTCTTCTACTTCTTCTGATTCACCCTCCAGACTTCACCTTCTCCTTCTCCTTCTTCTACTTCTTCTGATTCACCCTCCTGACTTCACCTTCTCCTTCTTCTTCTTCTGCTTCTTCTGCTTCACCCTCCAGACTTCACCTTCTCCTTCTCCTTCTTCTGCTTCTTCTGCTTCACCCTCCAGACTTCACCTTCTCCTTCTCCTTCTTCTGCTTCTTCTGCTTCACCCTCCTGACTTCACCTTCTCCTTCTCCTTCTTCGACTTCTTCTGATTCACCCTCCAGACTTCACCTTCTCCTTCTCCTTCTTCTACTTCTTCTGATTCACCCTCCAGACTTCACCTTCTCCTTCTCCTTCTTCTGCTTCTTCTGATTCACCCTCCAGACTTCACCTTCTCCTTCTCCTTCTTCTGCTTCTTCTGATTCACCCTACAGACTTCACCTTCTCCTTCTCCTTCTTCTACTTCTTCTGGTTCACCCTCCAGACTTCACCTTCTCCTTCTCCTTCTTCTGCTTCTTCTGATTCACCCTCCAGACTTCACCGTCTCCTTCTCCTTCGTCTACTTCTTCTGATTCACCCTCCAGACTACACCTTCTCCTTCTCCTTCTTCTACTTCTTCTGCTTCACCCTCCTGACTTCACCTTCTCATTCTCCTTCTTCTACTTCTTCTGATTCACCCTCCAGACTTCACCTTCTCCTTCTCCTTCTTCTGCTTCTTCTGTTTCACCCTCCAGACTTCACCTCCTCCTTCTCCTTCTTCTGCTTCTTCTGCTTCGCCCTCCAGACTTCACCTTCTCCTTCTCCTTCTTCTGCTTCTTCTGCTTCACCCTCCAGACTTTACCTTCTCCTTCTCCTTCTTCTGCTTCTTCTGCTTCACCCTCCTGACTTCACCTTCTCCTTCTTCTACTTCTTCTGATTCACCCTCCAGACTTCACCTTCTCCTTCTCCTTCTTTTGCTTCTTCTGCTTCACCCTCCAGACTTCACCTTCTCCTTTTCCTTCTTCTGCTTCTTCTGCTGCGCCCTCCAGATTTCACCTTCTCCTTCTCCTTCTTCTGCTTCTTCTGCTACACCCTCCTGACTTCACCTTCTCCTTCTCCTTCTTCTACTTCTTCTGCTTCACCCCCCTGACTTCACCTTCTCCTTCTCCTTCTTCTGCTTCTTCTGAATCACCCTCCTAACTTCACCTTCTCCTTCTCCTTCTTCTGCATCTTCTGATTCACCCTCCTGACTTCACCTTCTCCTTCTCCTTCTTCTGCTTCTTCTGATTCACCCTCCAGACTTCACCTTCTCCTTCTCCTTCTTCTGCTTCTTCTGATTCACCCTGCAGACTTCACCTTCTCCTTCTCCTTCTTCTGCTTCTTCTGATTCACCCTCCAGACCTCACCTTCTCCTTCTCCTTCTTCTACTTCTTCTGATTCACCCTCCAGACTTCATCTTCTCCTTCTCCTTCTTCTGCTTCTTCTGATTCACCCTCCAGACTTCACCTTCTCCTTCTCCTTCTTCTACTTCTTCTGATTCACCCTCCAGACTTCACCTTCTCCTTCTCCTTCTTCTACTTCTTCTGATTCACCCTCCAGTCTTCACCTTCTCCTTCTCCTTCTTCTGCTTCTTCTGTTTCACCCACCAGACTTCACCTTCTCCTTCTCTTTCTTCTGCTTCTTCTGATTCACCCTCCAGACTTCACCTTCTCCTTCTCCTTCTTCTGATTCTTCTGATTCACCCTCCAGACTTTACCTTCTCCTTCTCCTTCTTCTGCTTCTTCTGATTCACCCTCCAGACTTCACCTTCTCCTTCTCCTTCTTCTACTTCTCCTGCTTCTCCCTCCAGACTTCACCTTCTCCTTCTCCTTCATCTGCTTCTTCTGATTCACCCTCCAGACTTCACCATCTCCTTCTCCTTCTTCTGCTTCTTCTGCTTCGCCCTCCAGACTTCACCTTCTCCTTCTCCTTCTTCTGCTTCTTCTGCTTCACCCTCCTGACTTCACCTTCTCCTTCTCCTTCTTCTACTTCATCTGATTCACCCTCCAGACTTCACCTTCTCCTTCTCCTTCTTCTGCTTCTTCTGCTTCACCCTCCAGACTTCACCTTCTCCTTCTCCTTCTTCTGCTTCTTCTGCTTCGCCCTCCAGACTTCACCTTCTCCTTCTCCTTCTTCTACTTCTTCTGATTCACCCTCCAGACTTCACCTTCTCCTTCTCCTTCTTCTCCTTCTTCTGATTCACCCTCCAGTCTTCACCTTCTTCTTCTCCTTCTTCTGCTTCTTCTGCTTCACCCTCCAGACTTCACCTTCTCCTTCTCTTTCTTCTGCTTCTTCTGCTTCACCCTCCAGACTTCACCTTCTCCTTCTCCTTCTTCTGCTTCTTCTGCTTCACCCTCCTGACTTCACCTTCTCCTTCTCCTTCTTCTACTTCATCTGATTCACCCTCCAGACTTCACCTTCTCCTTCTCCTTCTTCTGCTTCTTCTGCTTCACCCTCCAGACTTCACCTTCTCCTTCTCCTTCTTCTGCTTCTTCTGCTTCGCCCTCCAGGCTTCACCTTCTCCTTCTCCTTCTTCTACATCTTCTGATTCACCCTCCAGACTTCACCTTCTCCTTCTCCTTCTTCTCCTTCTTCTGATTCACCCTCCAGTCTTCACCTTCTCCTTCTCCTTCTTCTGCTTCTTCTGCTTCACCCTCCAGACTTCACCTTCTCCTTCTCTTTCTTCTGCTTCTTCTGCTTCACCCTCCAGACTTCACCTTCTCCTTCTCCTTCTTCTGCTTCTTCTGCTTCACCCTCCTGACTTCACCTTCTCCTTCTCCTTCTTCTACTTCATCTGATTCACCCTCCAGACTTCACCTTCTCCTTCTCCTTCTTCTGCTTCTTCTGCTTCACCCTCCAGACTTCACCTTCTCCTTCTCCTTCTTCTGCTTCTTCTGCTTCGCCCTCCAGACTTCACCTTCTCCTTCTCCTTCTTACGCTTCTTCTGCTTCACCATCCAGACTTCACCTTCTCCTTCTCCTTCTTCTGCTTCTTCTGCTTCACCCTCCTGACTTCACCTTCTCCTTCTCCTTCTTCTACTTCTTCTGATTCACCCTCCAGACTTCACCTTCTCCTTCTCCTTCTTCTACTTCTTCCGATTCACCCTCCAGACTTCACCTTCTCCTTCTCCTTCTTCTACTTCTTCTGCTTCTCCCTCCAGACTTCACCTTCTCCTTCTCCTTCTTCTGCTTCTTCTGATTCACCCTCCAGACTTCACCTTCTCCTTCTCCTTCTTCTACTTCTTCTGATTCACCCTCCAGACTTCACCTTCTCCTTCTCCTTCTTCTACTTCTTCTGATTCACCTTCCTGACTTCACCTTCTCCTTCTCCTTCTTCTGCTTCTTCTGCTTCACCCTCCAGACTTCACCTTCTCCTTCTCCTTCTTCTGCTTCTTCTGCTTCACCCTCCAGACTTCACCTTCTCCTTCTCCTTCTTCTGCTTCTTCTGCTTCACCCTCCTGACTTCACCTTCTCCTTCTCCTTCTTCTACTTCATGTGATTCACCCTCCAGACTTCACCTTCTCCTCCTCCTTCTTCTGCTTCTTCTGCTTCACCCCCCAGACTTCGCCTTCTCCTTCTCCTTCTTCTGCTTCTTCTGCTTCACCCTCCAGACTTCACCTTCTCCTTCTCCTTCTTCTGCTTCTTCTGCTGCGCCCTCCAGACTTCACCTTCTCCTTCTCCTTCTTCTGCTTCTTCTGCTTCACCCTCCTGACTTCACCTTCTCCTTCTCCTTCTTCTGCTTCTTCTGCTTCACCCTCCAGACTTCACCTTCTCCTTCTCCTTCTTCTGCTTCTTCTGCTGCGCCCTCCAGACTTCACCTTCTCCTTCTCCTTCTTCTGCTTCTTCTGCTTCACCCTCCTGACTTCACCTTCTCCTTCTCCTTCTTCTACTTCTTCTGCTTCACCCCCCTGACTTCACCTTCTCCTTCGCCTTCTTCTGCTTCTTCTGATTCACCCTCATAACTTCACCTTCTCCTTCTTCTTCTTCCACTTCTTCTGATTCACCCTCCAGACTTCACCTTCTCCTTCTCCTTCTTCTACTTCTTCTGATTCACCCTCCAGACTTCACCTTCTCCTTCTCCTTCTTCTACTTCTTCTGATTCACCCTCCTGACTTCACCTTCTCCTTCTTCTTCTTCTGCTTCTTCTGCTTCACCCTCCAGACTTCACCTTCTCCTTCTTCTGCTTCTTCTGCTTCACCCTCCAGACTTCACCTTCTCCTTCTCCTTCTTCTGCTTCTTCTGCTTCACCCTCCTGACTTCACCTTCTCCTTCTCCTTCTTCTACTTCTTCTGATTCACCCTCCAGACTTCACCTTCTCCTTCTCCTTCTTCTACTTCTTCTGATTCACCCTCCAGACTTCACCTTCTCCTTCTCCTTCTTCTGCTTCTTCTGATTCACCCTCCAGACTTCACCTTCTGATTCTCCTTCTTCTGCTTCTTCTGATTCACCCGACAGACTTCACCTTCTCCTTCTCCTTCTTCTACTTCTTCTGGTTCACCCTCCAGACTTCAACTTCTCCTTCTCCTTCTTCTGCTTCTTCTGATTCACCCTCCAGACTTCAACGTCTCCTTCTCCTTCGTCTACTTCTTCTGATTCACCCTCCAGACTACACCTTCTCCTTCTCCTTCTTCTACTTCTTCTGATTCACCCTCCAGACTTCACCTTCTCCTTCTCCTTCTTCTGCTTCTTCTGATTCACCCTCCAGACTTCACCTTCTCCTTCTCCTTCTTCCACTTCTTCTGATTCACCCTCCAGACTTCACCTTCTCCTTCTCCTTCTTCTACTTCTTCTAATTCACCCTCCAGACTTCACCTTCTCCTTCTCCTTCTTCTACTTCTTCTGATTCACCCTCCTGACTCACCTTCTCCTTCTCCTTCTTCTGCTTCTTCTGCTTCACCCTCCAGACTTCACCTTCTCCTTCTCCTTCTTCTGCTTCTTCTGCTTCACCCTCCAGACTTCACCTTCTCCTTCTCCTTCTTCTGCTTCTTCTGCTTCACCCTCCTGACTTCACCTTCTCCTTCTCCTTCTTCTACTTCTTCTGATTCACCCTCCAGACTTCACCTTCTCCTTCTCCTTCTTCTGCTTCTTCTGCTTCGCCCTCCAGGCTTCACCTTCTCCTTCTCCTTCTTCTACATCTTCTGATTCACCCTCCAGACTTCACCTTCTCCTTCTCCTTCTTCTCCTTCTTCTGATTCACCCTCCAGTCTTCACCTTCTCCTTCTCCTTCTTCTGCTTCTTCTGCTTCACCCTCCAGACTTCACCTTCTCCTTCTCTTTCTTCTGCTTCTTCTGCTTCACCCTCCAGACTTCACCTTCTCCTTCTCCTTCTTCTGCTTCTTCTGCTTCACCCTCCTGACTTCACCTTCTCCTTCTCCTTCTTCTACTTCATCTGATTCACCCTCCAGACTTCACCTTCTCCTTCTCCTTCTTCTGCTTCTTCTGCTTCACCCTCCAGACTTCACCTTCTCCTTCTCCTTCTTCTGCTTCTTCTGCTTCGCCCTCCAGACTTCACCTTCTCCTTCTCCTTCTTACGCTTCTTCTGCTTCACCATCCAGACTTCACCTTCTCCTTCTCCTTCTTCTGCTTCTTCTGCTTCACCCTCCTGACTTCACCTTCTCCTTCTCCTTCTTCTACTTCTTCTGATTCACCCTCCAGACTTCACCTTCTCCTTCTCCTTCTTCTACTTCTTCCGATTCACCCTCCAGACTTCACCTTCTCCTTCTCCTTCTTCTACTTCTTCTGCTTCTCCCTCCAGACTTCACCTTCTCCTTCTCCTTCTTCTGCTTCTTCTGATTCACCCTCCAGACTTCACCTTCTCCTTCTCCTTCTTCTACTTCTTCTGATTCACCCTCCAGACTTCATCTTCTCCTTCTCCTTCTTCTACTTCTTCTGATTCACCTTCCTGACTTCACCTTCTCCTTCTCCTTCTTCTGCTTCTTCTGCTTCACCCTCCAGACTTCACCTTCTCCTTCTCCTTCTTCTGCTTCTTCTGCTTCACCCTCCAGACTTCACCTTCTCCTTCTCCTTCTTCTGCTTCTTCTGCTTCACCCTCCTGACTTCACCTTCTCCTTCTCCTTCTTCTACTTCATGTGATTCACCCTCCAGACTTCACCTTCTCCTTCTCCTTCTTCTGCTTCTTCTGCTTCACCCCCCAGACTTCGCCTTCTCCTTCTCCTTCTTCTACTTCTTCTGCTTCGCCCTCCAGACTTCACCTTCCCCTTCTCCTTCTTACGCTTCTTTTGCTTCACCCTCCAGACTTCACCGTCTCCTTCTCCTTCTTCTGCTTCTTCTGCTTCACCCTCCAGACTTCACCTTCTCCTTCTCCTTCTTCTGCTTCTTCTGCTGCGCCCTCCAGACTTCACCTTCTCCTTCTCCTTCTTCTGCTTCTTCTGCTTCACCCTCCTGACTTCACCTTCTCCTTCTCCTTCTTCTACTTCTTCTGCTTCACCCCCCTGACTTCACCTTCTCCTTCTCCTTCTTCTGCTTCTTCTGATTCACCCTCATAACTTCACCTTCTCCTTCTCCTTCTTCCACTTCTTCTGATTCACCCTCCAGACTTCACCTTCTCCTTTTCCTTCTTCTACTTCTTCTGATTCACCCTCCAGACTTCACCTTCTCCTGCTCCTTCTTCTACTTCTTCTGATTCACCCTCCTGACTTCACCTTCTCCTTCTTCTTCTTCTGCTTCTTCTGCTTCACCCTCCAGACTTCACCTTCTCCTTCTCCTTCTTCTGCTTCTTCTGCTTCAGCCTCCAGACTTCACCTTCTCCTTCTCCTTCTTCTGCTTCTTCTGCTTCACCCTCCTGACTTCACCTTCTCCTTCTCCTTCTTCTACTTCTTCTGATTCACCCTCCAGACTTCACCTTCTCCTTCTCCTTCTTCTACTTCTTCTGATTCACCCTCCAGACTTCACCTTCTCCTTCTCCTTCTTCTGCTTCTTCTGATTCACCCGACAGACTTCACCTTCTCCTTCTCCTTCTTCTACTTCTTCTGGTTCACCCTCCAGACTTCAACTTCTCCTTCTCCTTCTTCTGCTTCTTCTGATTCACCCTCCAGACTTCACCGTCTCCTTCTCCTTCGTCTACTTCTTCTGATTCACCCTCCAGACTACACCTTCTCCTTCTCCTTCTTCTACTTCTTCTGATTCACCCTCCAGACTTCACCTTCTCCTTCTCCTTCTTCTGCTTCTTCTGATACACCCTCCAGACTTCACCTTCTCCTTCTCCTTCTTCCACTTCTTCTGATTCACCCTCCAGACTTCACCTTCTCCTTCTCCTTCTTCTACTTCTTCTGATTCACCCTCCAGACTTCACCTTCTCCTTCTCCTTCTTCTACTTCTTCTGATTCTCCCTCCTGACTTCACCTTCTCCTTCTCCTTCTTCTGCTTCTTCTGCTTCACCCTCCAGACTTCACCTTCTCCTTCTCCTTCTTCTGCTTCTTCTGCTTCACCCTCCAGACTTCACCTTCTCCTTCTCCTTCTTCTGCTTCTTCTGCTTCACCCTCCTGACTTCACCTTCTCCTTCTCCTTCTTCTACTTCTTCTGATTCACCCTCCAGACTTCTCCTTCTCCTTCTCCTTCTTCTGCTTCTTCTGCTTCACCCTCCAGACTTCACCTTCTCCTTCTCCTTCTTCTGCTTCTTCTGCTTCGCCCTCCAGACTTCACCTCCTCCTTCTCCTTCTTCTGCTTCTTCTGCTTCACCCTCCAGACTTCACCTTCTCCTTCTCCTTCTTCTGCTTCTTCTGCTTCACCCTCCTGACTTCACCTTCTCCTTCTCCTTCTTGTACTTCTCCTGATTCACCCTCCAGACTTCGCCTTCTCCTTCTCCTTCTTCTGCTTCACCCTCCAGACTTCACCTTCTCCTTCTCCTTCTTCTGCTTCTTCTGCTGCGCCCTCCAGACTTCACCTTCTCCTTCTCCTTCTTCTGCTTCTTCTGCTTCACCCTCCTGACTTCACCTTCTCCTTCTCCATCTTCTACTTCTTCTGCTTCACCCCCCTGACTTCACCTTCTCCTTCTCCTTCTTCTGCTTCTTCTGATTCACCCTCCAGACTTCACCTACTCCTTCTCCTTCTTCTGCTTCTTCTGATTCACCCTCCAGACTTCACCTTCTCCTTCTCCTTCTTCTGCTTCTTCTGATTCACCCTCCAGACCTCACCTTTTCCTTCTCCTTCTTCTACTTCTTCTGATTCACCCTCCAGACTTCATCTTCTCCTTCTCCTTCTTCTGCTTCTTCTGATTCACCCTCCAGACTTCACCTTCTCCTTCTCCTTCTTCTGCTTCTTCTGATTCACCCTCCAGACTTCACCTTCTCCTTCTCCTTCTTCTACTTCTTCTGATTCACCCTCCAGGCTCCACCTTCTCCTTCTCCTTCTTCTACTTCTTCTGATTCACCCTCCAGTCTTCACCTTCTCCTTCTCCTTCTTCTGCTTCTTATGCTTCACACTCCAGACTTCACCTTCTCCTTCTCTTTCTTCTGCTTCTTCTGATTCACCCTCCAGACATCACCTTCTCCTTCTCCTTCTTCTGATTCTTCTGATTCACCCTCCAGACTTCACCTTCTCCTTCTCCTTCCTCTGCTTCTTCTGATTCACCCTCCTGACTTCACCATCTTCTTCTCCTTCTTCTGCTTCTTCTGATTCACCCTCCAGACTTCACCTTCTCCTTCTCCTTCTTCTACTTCTTCTGCTTCACCCTCCAGACTTCACCTTCTTCTTCTCCTTCTTCTGCTTCTTCTGATTCACCCTCCAGACTTCACCTTCTCCTTCTCCTTCTTCTGCTTCTTCTGATTCACACTCCAGACTTCACCTTCTCCTTCTCCTTCTTCTACTTCTTCTGATTCACCCTCCAGACTTCATCTTCTCCTTCTCCTTCTTCTGCTTCTTCTGATTCACCCTCCAGACTTCACCTTCTCCTTCTCCTTCTTCTGCTTCTTCTGATTCACCCTCCAGACTTCACCTTCTCCTTCTCCTTCTTCTACTTCTTCTGATTCACCCTCCAGACTTCACCGTCTCCTTCTCCTTCTTCTTCTTCTTTTGATTCACCCTCCAGACTTCACATTCTCCTTCTCCTTCTTCTGCTTCTTCTGATTCACCCTCCAGACTTCACCTTCTCCTTCTCCTTCTTCTGCTTCTTCTGATTCACCCTCCAGACTTCAACTTCTCCTTCTCCTTCTTCTGCTTCTTCTGATTCACCCTTCAGACTTCACCTTCTCCTTCTCCTTCTTCTGCTTCTTCTGATTCACCCTCCAGACCTCACCTTCTCCTTCTCCTTCTTCTACTTCTTCTGATTCACCCTCCAAACTTCATCTTCTCATTCTCCTTCTTCTGCTTCTTCTGATTCACCCTCCAGACTTCACCTTCTCCTTCTCCTTCTTCTGCTTCTTCTGATTCACCCTCCAGACTTCGCCTTCTCCTTCTTCTTCTACTTCTTCTGATTCACCCTTCAGACTTCACCTTCTCCTTCTCCTTCTTCTACTTCTTCTGATTCACCCTCCAGTCTTCACCTTCTCCTTCTCCTTCTTCTGCTTCTTCTGATTCACCCTCCAGACTTCACCTTCTCCTTCTCCTTCTTCTGCTTCTTCTGATTCACCCTCCTGACTTCACCTTCTCCATCTCCTTCTTCTGCTTCTTCTGATTCACCCTCCAGACATCACCTTCTCCTTCTCCTTCTTCTACTTCTTCTGATTCACCCTCCAGACTTCACCTTCTCCTTCAACTTCTTCTGCTTCTTCTGATCCACCCTCCAGACTCCACCTTCTCCTTCTCCTTCTTCTGCTTCTTCTGATTCACCCTCCAGACATCACCTTCTCCTTCTCCTTCTTCTGCTTCTTCTGATTCACCCTCCAGACTTCACCTTCTCCTTCACCTTCGTCTACTTCTTCTGATTCACCCTCCAGGCTTCACCTTCTCCTTCTCCTTCTTCTGCTTCTTCTGATTCACCCTCCAGACTTCACCTTCTCCTTCTCCTTCTTCTACTTCTTCTGATTCACCCTCCAGACTTCACCTTCTCCTTCTCCTTCTTCTACTTCTTCTGATTCACCCTCCAGACTTCACCTTCTCCTTCTCCTTCTTCTACTTCTTCTGCTTCTCCCTCCAGACTTCACCTTCTCCTTCTCCTTCTTCTGCTTCTTCTGATTCACCCTCCAGACTTCACCTTCTCCTTCTCCTTCTTCTACTTCTTCTGATTCACCCTCCAGACTTCACCTTCTCCTTCTCCTTCTTCTACTTCTTCTGATTCACCCTCCAGACTTCACCTTCTCCTTCTCCTTCCTCTACTTCTTCTGATTCACCCTCCTGACTTCACCTTCTCCTTCTCCTTCTTCTGCTTTTTCTGCTTCGCCCTCCAGACTTCACCTTCTCCTTCTCCTTCTTCTGCTTCTTCTGCTTCACCCTCCAGACTTCACCTTCTCCTTCTCCTTCTTCTGCTTCTTCTGCTTCACCCTCCTGACTTCACCTTCCCCTTCTCCTTCTTCTACTTCTTCTGATTCACCCTCCAGACTTCACCTTCTCCTTCTCCTTCTTCTGCTTCACCCTCCAGACTTCACCTTCTCCTTCTCCTTCTTCTGCTTCTTCTGCTTCACCCTCCTGACTTCACCTTCTCCTTCTCCTTCTTCTACTTCTTCTGCTTCAGCCCCCTGACTTCACCTTCTCCTTCTCCTTCTTCTGCTTCTTCTGCTTCACTCTCCTAACTTCACCTTCTGCTTCTCCTTCTTCTGCTTCTTCTGATTCGCCCTCCTGACTTCACCTTCTCCTTCTCCTTCTTCTGCTTCTTCTGATTCACCCTCCAGACTTCACCTTCTCCTTCTCCTTCTCCTGCTTCTTCTGATTCACCCTCCAGACTTCACCTTCTCCTTCTCCTTCTTCTGCTTCTTCTGATTCACCCTCCAGTCCTCACCTTCTCCTTCTCCTTCTTCTACTTCTTCTGATTCACCCTCCAGACTTCATCTTCTCCTTCTCCTTCTTCTGCTTCTTCTGATTCACCCTCCAGACTAAACCTTTTCCTTCTCCTTCTTCTGCTTCTTCTGATTCACCCTCCAGACTTCACCTTCTCCTTCTCCTTCTTCAATTCTTCTGATTCACCCTCCAGACTTCACCTTCTCCTTCTTCTACTTCTTCTGATTCACCCTCCAGACTTCACCTTCTCCTTCTCCTTCTTCTGCTTCTTCTGATTCACCCTCCAGACTTCACCTTCTCCTTCTCCTTCTTCTACTTCTTCTGATTCACCCTCCAGGCTCCACCTTCTCCTTCTCCTTCTCCTTCTTCTACTTCTTCTGATTCACCCTCCAGTCTTCACCTTCTCCTTCTCCTTCTTCTGCTTCTTATGCTTCACACTCCAGACTTCACCTTCTCCTTCTCTTTCTTCTGCTTCTTCTGATTCACCCTCCAGACATCACCTTCTCCTTCTCCTTCTTCTGATTCTTCTGATTCACCCTCCAGACTTCACCTTCTCCTTCTCCTTCCTCTGCTTCTTCTGATTCACCCTCCTGACTTCACCATCTTCTTCTCCTTCTTCTGCTTCTTCTGATTCACCCTCCAGACTTCACCTTCTCCTTCTCCTTCTTCTACTTCTTCTGCTTCACCCTCCAGACTTCACCTTCTTCTTCTCCTTCTTCTGCTTCTTCTGATTCACCCTCCAGACTTCACCTTCTCCTTCTCCTTCTTCTGCTTCTTCTGATTCACACTCCAGACTTCACCTTCTCCTTCTCCTTCTTCTACTTCTTCTGATTCACCCTCCAGACTTCATCTTCTCCTTCTCCTTCTTCTGCTTCTTCTGATTCACCCTCCAGACTTCACCTTCTCCTTCTCCTTCTTCTGCTTCTTCTGATTCACCCTCCAGACTTCACCTTCTCCTTCTCCTTCTTCTACTTCTTCTGATTCACCCTCCAGACTTCACCGTCTCCTTCTCCTTCTTCTTCTTCTTTTGATTCACCCTCCAGACTTCACATTCTCCTTCTCCTTCTTCTGCTTCTTCTGATTCACCCTCCAGACTTCACCTTCTCCTTCTCCTTCTTCTGCTTCTTCTGATTCACCCTCCAGACTTCAACTTCTCCTTCTCCTTCTTCTGCTTCTTCTGATTCACCCTTCAGACTTCACCTTCTCCTTCTCCTTCTTCTGCTTCTTCTGATTCACCCTCCAGACCTCACCTTCTCCTTCTCCTTCTTCTACTTCTTCTGATTCACCCTCCAAACTTCATCTTCTCATTCTCCTTCTTCTGCTTCTTCTGATTCACCCTCCAGACTTCACCTTCTCCTTCTCCTTCTTCTGCTTCTTCTGATTCACCCTCCAGACTTCGCCTTCTCCTTCTTCTTCTACTTCTTCTGATTCACCCTTCAGACTTCACCTTCTCCTTCTCCTTCTTCTACTTCTTCTGATTCACCCTCCAGTCTTCACCTTCTCCTTCTCCTTCTTCTGCTTCTTCTGATTCACCCTCCAGACTTCACCTTCTCCTTCTCCTTCTTCTGCTTCTTCTGATTCACCCTCCTGACTTCACCTTCTCCATCTCCTTCTTCTGCTTCTTCTGATTCACCCTCCAGACATCACCTTCTCCTTCTCCTTCGTCTACTTCTTCTGATTCACCCTCCAGACTTCACCTTCTCCTTCAACTTCTTCTGCTTCTTCTGATTCACCCTCCAGACTCCACCTTCTCCTTCTCCTTCTTCTGCTTCTTCTGATTCACCCTCCAGACTTCATCTTCTCCTTCTCCTTCTTCTGCTTCTTCTGATTCACCCTCCAGACTTCACCTTCTCGTTCTCCTTCTTCTGCTTCTTCTGATGCACCCTCCAGACTTCACCTTCTCCTTCTCCTTCTTCTACTTCTTCTGATTCACCCTCCAGACTTCACCTTCTCCTTCTCCTTCTTCTGCTTCTTCTGATTCACCCTCCAGACTTCACCTTCTCCTTCACCTTCGTCTACTTCTTCTGATTCACCCTCCAGACTACTCCTTCTCCTTCTCCTTCTTCTACTTCTTCTGATTCACCCTCCAGGCTTCACCTTCTCCTTCTCCTTCTTCTGCTTCTTCTGATTCACCCTCCAGACTTCACCTTCTCCTTCTCCTTCTTCTACTTCTTCTGATTCACCCTCCAGACTTCACCTTCTCCTTCTCCTTCTTCTACTTCTTCTGATTCACCCTCCAGACTTCACCTTCTCCTTCTCCTTCTTCTACTTCTTCTGCTTCTCCCTCCAGACTTCACCTTCTCCTTCTCCTTCTTCTGCTTCTTCTGATTCACCCTCCAGACTTCACCTTCTCCTTCTCCTTCTTCTACTTCTTCTGATTCACCCTCCAGACTTCACCTTCTCCTTCTCCTTCCTCTACTTCTTCTGATTCACCCTCCTGACTTCACCTTCTCCTTCTCCTTCTTCTGCTTTTTCTGCTTCGCCCTCCAGACTTCACCTTCTCCTTCTCCTTCTTCTGCTTCTTCTGCTTCACCCTCCAGACTTCACCTTCTCCTTCTCCTTCTTCTGCTTCTTCTGCTTCACCCTCCTGACTTCACCTTCTCCTTCTCCTTCTTCTACTTCTTCTGATTCACCCTCCAGACTTCACCTTCTCCTTCTCCTTCTTCTGCTTCACCCTCCAGACTTCACCTTCTCCTTCTCCTTCTTCTGCTTCTTCTGCTTCACCCTCCTGACTTCACCTTCTCCTTCTCCTTCTTCTACTTCTTCTGCTTCAGCCCCCTGACTTCACCTTCTCCTTCTCCTTCTTCTGCTTCTTCTGCTTCACTCTCCTAACTTCACCTTCTGCTTCTCCTTCTTCTGCTTCTTCTGATTCGCCCTCCTGACTTCACCTTCTCCTTCTCCTTCTTCTGCTTCTTCTGATTCACCCTCCAGACTTCACCTTCTCCTTCTCCTTCTCCTGCTTCTTCTGATTCACCCTCCAGACTTCACCTTCTCCTTCTCCTTCTTCTGCTTCTTCTGATTCACCCTCCAGTCCTCACCTTCTCCTTCTCCTTCTTCTACTTCTTCTGATTCACCCTCCAGACTTCATCTTCTCCTTCTCCTTCTTCTGCTTCTTCTGATTCACCCTCCAGACTAAACCTTTTCCTTCTCCTTCTTCTGCTTCTTCTGATTCACCCTCCAGACTTCACCTTCTCCTTCTCCTTCTTCAATTCTTCTGATTCACCCTCCAGACTTCACCTTCTCCTTCTTCTACTTCTTCTGATTCACCCTCCAGACTTCACCTTCTCCTTCTCCTTCTTCTGCTTCTTCTGATTCACCCTCCAGACTTCACCTTCTCCTTCTCCTTCTTCTGCTTCTTCTGATTCACCCTCCAGGCTCCACCTTCTCCTTCTCCTTCTTCTACTTCTTCTGATTCACCCTCCAGTCTTCACCTTCTCCTTCTCCTTCTTCTGCTTCTTATGCTTCACACTCCAGACTTCACCTTCTCCTTCTCTTTCTTCTGCTTCTTCTGATTCACCCTCCAGACATCACCTTCTCCTTCTCCTTCTTCTGATTCTTCTGATTCACCCTCCAGACTTCACCTTCTCCTTCTCCTTCCTCTGCTTCTTCTGATTCACCCTCCTGACTTCACCATCTTCTTCTCCTTCTTCTGCTTCTTCTGATTCACCCTCCAGACTTCACCTTCTCCTTCTCCTTCTTCTACTTCTTCTGCTTCACCCTCCAGACTTCACCTTCTTCTTCTCCTTCTTCTGCTTCTTCTGATTCACCCTCCAGACTTCACCTTCTCCTTCTCCTTCTTCTGCTTCTTCTGATTCACACTCCAGACTTCACCTTCTCCTTCTCCTTCTTCTACTTCTTCTGATTCACCCTCCAGACTTCATCTTCTCCTTCTCCTTCTTCTGCTTCTTCTGATTCACCCTCCAGACTTCACCTTCTCCTTCTCCTTCTTCTGCTTCTTCTGATTCACCCTCCAGACTTCACCTTCTCCTTCTCCTTCTTCTACTTCTTCTGATTCACCCTCCAGACTTCACCGTCTCCTTCTCCTTCTTCTTCTTCTTTTGATTCACCCTCCAGACTTCACATTCTCCTTCTCCTTCTTCTGCTTCTTCTGATTCACCCTCCAGACTTCACCTTCTCCTTCTCCTTCTTCTGCTTCTTCTGATTCACCCTCCAGACTTCAACTTCTCCTTCTCCTTCTTCTGCTTCTTCTGATTCACCCTTCAGACTTCACCTTCTCCTTCTCCTTCTTCTGCTTCTTCTGATTCACCCTCCAGACCTCACCTTCTCCTTCTCCTTCTTCTACTTCTTCTGATTCACCCTCCAAACTTCATCTTCTCATTCTCCTTCTTCTGCTTCTTCTGATTCACCCTCCAGACTTCACCTTCTCCTTCTCCTTCTTCTGCTTCTTCTGATTCACCCTCCAGACTTCGCCTTCTCCTTCTTCTTCTACTTCTTCTGATTCACCCTTCAGACTTCACCTTCTCCTTCTCCTTCTTCTACTTCTTCTGATTCACCCTCCAGTCTTCACCTTCTCCTTCTCCTTCTTCTGCTTCTTCTGATTCACCCTCCAGACTTCACCTTCTCCTTCTCCTTCTTCTGCTTCTTCTGATTCACCCTCCTGACTTCACCTTCTCCATCTCCTTCTTCTGCTTCTTCTGATTCACCCTCCAGACATCACCTTCTCCTTCTCCTTCTTCTACTTCTTCTGATTCACCCTCCAGACTTCACCTTCTCCTTCAACTTCTTCTGCTTCTTCTGATTCACCCTCCAGACTCCACCTTCTCCTTCTCCTTCTTCTGCTTCTTCTGATTCACCCTCCAGACTTCATCTTCTCCTTCTCCTTCTTCTGCTTCTTCTGATTCACCCTCCAGACTTCACCTTCTCGTTCTCCTTCTTCTGCTTCTTCTGATGCACCCTCCAGACTTCACCTTCTCCTTCTCCTTCTTCTACTTCTTCTGATTCACCCTCCAGACTTCACCTTCTCCTTCTCCTTCTTCTGCTTCTTCTGATTCACCCTCCAGACTTCACCTTCTCCTTCACCTTCGTCTACTTCTTCTGATTCACCCTCCAGACTACTCCTTCTCCTTCTCCTTCTTCTACTTCTTCTGATTCACCCTCCAGGCTTCACCTTCTCCTTCTCCTTCTTCTGCTTCTTCTGATTCACCCTCCAGACTTCACCTTCTCCTTCTCCTTCTTCTACTTCTTCTGATTCACCCTCCAGACTTCACCTTCTCCTTCTCCTTCTTCTACTTCTTCTGATTCACCCTCCAGACTTCACCTTCTCCTTCTCCTTCTTCTACTTCTTCTGCTTCTCCCTCCAGACTTCACCTTCTCCTTCTCCTTCTTCTGCTTCTTCTGATTCACCCTCCAGACTTCACCTTCTCCTTCTCCTTCTTCTACTTCTTCTGATTCACCCTCCAGACTTCACCTTCTCCTTCTCCTTCTTCTACTTCTTCTGATTCACCCTCCAGACTTCACCTTCTCCTTCTCCTTCCTCTACTTCTTCTGATTCACCCTCCTGACTTCATCTTCTCCTTCTCCTTCTTCTGCTTTTTCTGCTTCGCCCTCCAGACTTCACCTTCTCCTTCTCCTTCTTCTGCTTCTTCTGCTTCACCCTCCAGACTTCACCTTCTCCTTCTCCTTCTTCTGCTTCTTCTGCTTCACCCTCCTGACTTCACCTTCTCCTTCTCCTTCTTCTACATCTTCTGATTCACCCTCCAGACTTCACCTTCTCCTTCTCCTTCTTCTGCTTCACCCTCCAGACTTCACCTTCTCCTTCTCCTTCTTCTGCTTCTTCTGCTTCACCCTCCTGACTTCACCTTCTCCTTCTCCTTCTTCTACTTCTTCTGCTTCAGCCCCCTGACTTCACCTTCTCCTTCTCCTTCTTCTGCTTCTTCTGCTTCACTCTCCTAACTTCACCTTCTGCTTCTCCTTCTTCTGCTTCTTCTGATTCCCCCTCCTGACTTCACCTTCTCCTTCTCCTTCTTCTGCTTCTTCTGATTCACCCTCCAGACTTCACCTTCTCCTTCTCCTTCTCCTGCTTCTTCTGATTCACCCTCCAGACTTCACCTTCTCCTTCTCCTTCTTCTGCTTCTTCTGATTCACCCTCCAGTCCTCACCTTCTCCTTCTCCTTCTTCTACTTCTTCTGATTCACCCTCCAGACTTCATCTTCTCCTTCTCCTTCTTCTGCTTCTTCTGATTCACCCTCCAGACTTCACCATTTCCTTCTCCTTCTTCTGCTTCTTCTGATTCACCCTCCAGACTTCACCTTCTCCTTCTCCTTCTTCAATTCTTCTGATTCACCCTCCAGACTTCACCTTCTCCTTCTTCTACTTCTTCTGATTCACCCTCCAGTCTTCACCTTTTCCTTCTCCTTCTTCTGCTTCTTCTGCTTCACCCTCCAGACTTCACCTCCTCCCTCTCTTTCTTCTGCTTCTTCTGATTCACCCTCCAGACTTCACCTTCTCCTTCTCCTTCTTCTGATTCTTCTGATTCACCCTCCAGACTTCACCTTCTCCTTCTCCTTCTTCTGCTTCTTCTGATTCACACTCCTGACTTCACCTTCTCCTTCTCCTTCTTCAACTTCTTCTGATTCACCCTCCTGACTTCACCTTCTCCTTCTCCTTCTTCTGCTTCTTCTGATTCACCCTCCAGACTTCACCTTCTCCTTCTCCTTCTTCTGCTTCTTCTGATTCACCCTCCAGACTTCACCTTCTCATTCTCCTTCTTCTACTTCTTCTGATTCACCCTCCAGACTTCACCTTCTCCTTCTTCTACTTCTTCTGATTCACCCTCCAGTCTTCACCTTCTCCTTCTCCTTCTTCTGCTTCTTCTGCTTCACCCTCCAGACTTCACCTTCTCCTTCTCTTTCTTCTGCTTCTTCTGATTCACCCTCCAGACTTCACCTTCTCCTTCTCCTTCTTCTGGTTCTTCTGATTGACCCTCCAGACTTCACCTTCTCCTTCTCCTTCTTCTGCTTCTTCTGATTCACCCTCCTGACTTCACCTTCTCCATCTTCTTCTTCTACTCCTTCTGATTCACCCTCCTGACTTCACCTTCTCCTTCTCCATCTACTTCTTCTGCTTCACCCTCCAGACTTCACCTTCTCCTTCTCCTTCTTCTGCTTCTTCTGCTTCACCCTCCAGACTTCACCTTCTCCTTCTCCTTCTTCTGCTTCTTCTGCTTCACCCTCCTGACTTCACCTTCTCCTTCTCCTTCTTCTACTTCTTCTGATTCACCTCCAGACTTCACCTTCTCCTTCTCCTTCTTCTGCTTCTTCTGCTTCACGCTCCAGACTTCACCTTCTCCTTCTCCTTCTTCTGCTTCTTCTGCTTCACCCTCCAGACTTCACCTTCTCCTTTTCCTTCTTCTGCTTCTTCTGCTTCACCCTCCAGACTTCACCTTCTCCTTCTCCTTCTTCTGCTTCTTCTGCTTCACTCTCCTGACTTCACCTGCTTTTTCTCCTTCTTCTACCTCTTCTGATTCACCCTCCAGACTTCAACTTCTCCTTCTCCTTCTTCTGCTTCTTCTGCTTCACCCTCCAGACTTCACCTTCTCCTTCTCCTTCTTCTGCTTCTTCTGCTGCGCCCTCCAGACTTCACCTTCTCCTTCTCCTTCTTCTGCTTCTTCTGCTTCACCCTCCTGACTTCACCATCTCCTTCTCCTTCTTCTACTTCTTCTGCTTCACCCCCCTGACTTCACCTTCTCCTTCTCCTTCTTCTGCTTCTTCTGATTCACCCTCCTGACTTCTCCTTCTCCTTCTCCTTCTTCTGCTTCTTCTGATTCACCCTCCAGACTTCACCTTCTCCTTCTCCTTCTTCTGCTTCTTCTGATTCACCCTCCAGACTTCACCTTCTCCTTCTCCTTCTTCTGCTTCTTCTGATTCACCCTCCAGACCTCACCTTCTCCTTCTCCTTCTTCTACTTCTGCTGATTCACCCTCCAGACTTCATCTTCTCCTTCTCCTTCTTCTGCTTCTTCTGATTCACCCTCCAGACTTCACTTTCTCCTTCTCCTTCTTCTGCTTCTTCTGATTCACCCTCCAGACTTCACCTTCTTCTTCTCCTTCTTCTACTTCTTCTGATTCTCCCTCCAGACTTCACCTTCTCCCTCTCCTTCTTCTACTTCTTCTGATTCAACCTCCAGTCTTCACCTTCTCCTTCTCTTTCTTCTGCTTTTTCTGATTCACCCTCCAGACTTCACCTTCTCCTTCTCCTTCTTCTGATTCTTCTGATTCACCCTCCAGACTTCACCTTCTCCTTCTCCTTCTTCTGCTTCTTCTGATTCACCCTCCTGACTTCACCTTCTCCTTCTCCTTCTTCTACTTCTTCTGATTCACCCTCCTGACTTCACCTTCTCCTTCTCCTTCTTCTACTTCTTCTGCTTCACCCTCCAGACTTCAACTTCTCCTTCTCCTTCTTCTACTTCTTCTGATTCACCCTCCAGACATCACCTTCTCCTTCTCCTTCTTCTGCTTCTTCTGATTCACCCTCCAGACTTCACCTTCTCCTTCTCCTTATTCTGCTTCTTCTGATTCACCCTCCAGACTTCACCTTCTCCTTCTCCTTCTTCTGCTTCTTCTGATTCACCCTCCAGACTTCACCTTCTGCTTCTCCTTCTTCTGCTTCTTCTGATTCACCCTCCAGACTTCACCTTCTCCTTCTGGAGAGTGAAGCAGAAGAAGTAGAAGAAGGAGAAGGAGAAGGTGAAGTCAGGAGGGTGAATCAGAAGAAGCAGAAGAAGGAGAAGGAGAAGGTGAAGTCAGGGGGGTGAAGCAGAAGAAGTAGAAGAAGGAGAAGGAGTAGGTGAAGTCAGATGGGTGAAGCAGAAGAAGCAGAAGAAGGAGAAGGAGAAGGTGAAGTCTGGAGGGTGAATCAGAAGAAGGAGAAGGTGAAGTCAGGAGGGTGAAGCAGAAGAAGCAGAAGAAGGAGAAGGAGAAGGTAAAGTCTGGAGTGTGAAGCAGAAGAAGCAGAAGAAGGAGAAGGAGAAGCTGAAGTCTGGAGGGCGAAGCAGAAGAAGCAGAAGAAGAAGACGGAGAAGGTGAAGTCTGGAGGTTGATACAGAAGAAGCAGAAGAAGGAGAAGGAGAAGGTGAAGTCTGGAGTGTGAATCAGAAGAAGTAGAAGAAGGAGAAGGAGAAGGTGAAGTCAGGAGGGTGAAGCAGAAGAAGCAGAAGAAGGAGAAGGAGAAAGTGAAGTCTGGAGGGTGAAGCAGAAGAAGCAGAAGAAGGAGAAGGAGAAGGTGAAGTCTGGAGGGTGAAGCAGAAGAAGCAGAAGAAGGAGAAGGTGCAGGTGAAGTCAGGGGGGTGAATCAGAAGAAGCAGAAGAAGGAGAACGAGATGGTGAAGTTAGGAGGGTGAAGCAGAAGAAGCAGAAGAAGGAGAAGGAGCAGGTGAAGTCAGGGGGGTGAAGCAGAAGAAGTAGAAGAAGGAGAAGGTGAAGTCAGGAGGGTGAAGCAGAAGAAGCAGAAGAAGGAGAAGGAGAAGGTGAAGTCTGGAGGGCGCAGCAGAAGAAGCAGAAGAAGCAGAAGAAGGAGAAGGAGAAGGTTAAGTCTGGAGGGTGAAGCAGAAGAAGCAGAAGAAGGAGAAGGAGAAGGTGAAGTCTGGAGGGTGAATCAGAAGAAGCAGAAGAAGGAGAAGGAGAAGGTGAAGTCAGGAGAGTGAAGCAGAAGAAGCAGAAGAAGGAGAAGGAGAAGGTGAAGTCTGGAGGGTGAAGCAGAAGAAGCAGAAGAAGGAGAAGGAGAAGGTGAAGTCTGGAGGGTGAATCAGAAGAAGCAGAAGAAGGAGAAGGAGAAGGTGAAGTCTGGAGGGTGAAGCAGAAAAGCAGAAGAAGGAGAAGGAGCAGGTGAAGTCAGGGGGGTGAATCAGAAGAAGCAGAAGAAGGAGAACGAGAAGGTGAAGTTAGGAGGGTGAATCAGAAGAAGCAGAAGAAGGAGAAGGAGCAGGTGAAGTCAGGGGGGTGAAGCAGAAGAAGTAGAAGAAGGAGAAGGAGAAGGTGAAGTCTGGTGGGAGAATCAGAAGAAGCAGAAGCAGGAGAAGGAGAAGGTGGAGTCAGGAGAGTGAAGCAGAAGAAGCAGAAGAAGGAGAAGGAGAAGGTGAAGTCTGGAGGGTGAAGCAGAAGAAGCAGAAGAAGGAGAAGGAGAAGGTGAAGTCTGGAGGGTGAATCAGAAGAAGGAGAAGGAGAAGGTGAAGTCTGGAGGGTGAATCAGAAGAAGTAGAAGAAGGAGAAGGAGAAGGTGAAGTCTGAAGGGTGAATCAGAAGAAGCAGAAGAAGGAGAAGGAGAAGGTGAAGTCTGGAGGGTGAATCAGAAGAAGCAGAAGAAGGAGAAGGAGTAGGTGAAGTCTGGAGGGTGAATCAGAAGAAGCAGAAGAAGGAGAAGGAGAAGGTGAAGTCAGGAGAGTGAAGCAGAAGAAGCAGAAGAAGGAGAAGGAGAAGGTGAAGTCTGGAGGGTGAAGCAGAAGAAGCAGAAGAAGGAGAAGGAGAAGGTGAAGTCTGGAGGATGAATCAGAAGAAGCAGAAGAAGGAGAAGGAGAAGGTGAAGTCTGGAGGGTGAAGCAGAAGAAGCAGAAGAAGGAGAAGGAGCAGGTGAAGTCAGGGGGGTGAATCAGAAGAAGCAGAAGAAGGAGAACGAGAAGGTGAAGTTAGGAGGGTGAATCAGAAGAAGCAGAAGAAGGAGAAGGAGCAGGTGAAGTCAGGGGGGTGAAGCAGAAGAAGTAGAAGAAGGAGAAGGAGAAGGTGAAGTCAGGAGGGTGAAGCAGAAGAAGCAGAAGAAGGAGAAGGAGAAGGTGAAGTCTGGAGGGTGAAGCAGAAGAAGCAGAAGAAGGAGAAGGAGAAGGTGAAGTCAGGAGGGTGAATCAGAAGAAGTAGAAGAAGGAGAAGGAGAAGGTGAAGTCTGGAGGGTGAATCAGAAGAAGTAGAAGAAGGAGAAAGAGAAGGTGAAGTCTGGAGGGTGAATCAGTAGAAGTAGAAGAAGGAGAAGGAGAAGGTGAAGTCTGGAGGGTGAATCAGAAGAAGCAGAAGAAGGAGAAGGAGAAGGTGAAGTCTGGAGGGAGAAGCAGAAGCAGTAGAAGAAGGAGAAGGAGAAGGTGAAGTCTGGAGGGTGAATCAGAAGAAGTAGAAGAAGGAGAAGGAGAAGGTGAAGTCTGGAGGGTGAATCAGAAGAAGTAGAAGAAGGAGAAGGAGAAGGTGAAGTCTGGAGGGTGAATCAGAAGAAGCAGAAGAAGGAGAAGGAGAAGGTGAAGTCTGGAGGGTGAATCAGAAGAAGTAGAAGAAGGAGAAGCAGAAGGTGTAGTCTGGAGGGTGAATCAGAAGAGGTAGACGAAGGAGAAGGAGAAGGTGAAGTCTGGAGTGTGAATCAGAAGAAGCAGAAGAAGGAGAAGGAGAAGGTGAAGTCTGGAGGGTGAATCAGAAGAAGTAGAAGAAGGAGAAGGAGAAGGTGAAGTCTGGAGGGTGAATCAGAAGAAGCAGAAGAAGGAGAAGGAGAAGATGAAGTCTGGAGGGTGAATCAGAAGAAGCAGAAGAAGGAGAAGGAGAAGGTGAAGTCTGGAGGGTGAATCAGAAGAAGCAGAAGAAGGAGAAGGAGAAGGTGAAGTCTGGAGGGTGAATCGGAAGAAGCAGAAGAAGTAGAAGGAGAAGGTGAAGTCTGGAGGGTGAATCAGAAGAAGTAGAAGAAGGAGAAGGAGAAGGTGAAGTCTGGAGGGTGAATCAGAAGAAGCAGAAGAAGGAGAAGGAGAAGGTGAAGTCAGGAGGGTGAATCAGAAGAAGCAGAAGAAGGAGAAGGAGAAGGTGAAGTCTGGAGGGTGAATCAGAAGAAGCAGAAGAAGCAGAAGGAGAAGGTGAAGACTGGAGGGTGAATCAGAATAAGTAGAAGAAGGAGAAGGAGAAGGTAAAGTCTGGAGGGTGAATCAGAAGAAGTAGAAGAAGGAGAAGGAGAAGGCGAAGTCTGGAGGGTGAATCTGAAGAGCAGAAGAAGGAGAAGGAGAAGGTGAAGTCTGGAGGGTGAATCAGAAGAAGCAGAAGAAGGAGAAGGAGAAGGTGAAGTCTGGAGGGTGAATCAGAAGAAGTAGAAGAAGGAGAAGGAGAAGGTGAAGTCTGGAGGGTGAAGCAGAAGAAGCAGAAGAAGGAGAAGGAGAAGGTGAAGTCTGGAGGGTGAATCAGAAGAAGTAGAAGAATGAGAAGGAGAAGGTGAAGTCTGGAGGGTGAATCAGAAGAAGTAGAAGAAGGAGAAGGAGAAGGTGAAGTCTGGAGGGTGAATCTGAAGAAGCAGAAGAAGGAGAAGGAGAAGGTGAAGTCTGGAGGGTGAATCAGAAGAAGCAGAAGAAGGAGAAGGAGAAGATGAAGTCTGGAGGGTGAATCAGAAGAAGTAGAAGAAGGAGAAGGAGAAGGTGAAGTCGGGAGGGTGAATCAGAAGAAGCAGAAGAAGGAGAAGGAGAAGGTGAAGTCTGAAGGGTGAATCAGAAGAAGCAGAAGAAGGAGAAGGTGAAGGTGAAGTCTGGAGGGTGAATCAGAAGAAGCAGAATAAGGAGAAGGAGAAGGTGAAGTCTGGAGGGTGAATCAGAAGAAGCAGAATAAGGAGAAGGAGAAGGTGAAGTCTGGAGGGTGAATCAGAAGAAGCAGAAGAAGGAGAAGGAGAAGGTGAAGTCAGGAGAGTGAAGCAGAAGAAGCAGAAGAAGGAGATGGAGAAGGTGAAGTCTGGAGGGTGAAGCAGAAGAAGCAGAAGAAGGAGAAGGAGAAGGTGAAGTCTGGAGGGTGAATCAGAAGAAGCAGAAGAAGGAGAAGGAGAAGGTGAAGTCTGGAGGGTGAAGCAGAAGAAGCAGAAGAAGGAGAAGGAGCAGGTGAAGTCAGGGGGGTGAAGCAGAAGAAGTAGAAGAAGGAGAAGGAGAAGGTGAAGTCAGGAGGGTGAAGTCAGGAGGGTGAAGCAGAAGAAGCAGAAGAAGGAGAAGGAGAAGGTGAAGTCAGGAGGGTGAATCAGAAGAAGTAGAAGAAGGAGAAGGAGAAGGTGAAGTCTGGAGGGTGAATCAGAAGAAGTAGAAGAAGGAGAAAGAGAAGGTGAAGTCTGGAGGGTGAATCAGTAGAAGTAGAAGAAGGAGAAGGAGAAGGTGAAGTCTGGAGGGTGAATCAGAAGAAGCAGAAGAATGAGAAGGAGAAGGTGAAGTCTGGAGGGAGAAGCAGAAGCAGTAGAAGAAGGAGAAGGAGAAGGTGAAGTCTGGAGGGTGAATCAGAAGAAGTAGAAGAAGGAGAAGGAGAAGGTGAAGTCTGGAGGGTGAATCAGAAGAAGTAGAAGAAGGAGAAGGAGAAGGTGAAGTCTGGAGGGTGAATCAGAAGAAGCAGAAGAAGGAGAAGGAGAAGGTGAAGTCTGGAGGGTGAATCAGAAGAAGTCGAAGAAGGAGAAGCAGAAGGTGTAGTCTGGAGGGTGAATCAGAAGAGGTAGACGAAGGAGAAGGAGAAGGTGAAGTCTGGAGTGTGAATCAGAAGAAGCAGAAGAAGGAGAAGGAGAAGGTGAAGTCTGGAGGGTGAATCAGAAGAATTAGAAGAAGGAGAAGGAGAAGGTGAAGTCTGGAGGGTGAATCAGAAGAAGCAGAAGAAGGAGAAGGAGAAGGTGAAGTCTGGAGGGTGAATCAGAAGAAGCAGAAGAAGGAGAAGGAGAAGGTGAAGTCTGGAGGGTGAATCAGAAGAAGCAGAAGAAGGAGAAGGAGAAGGTGAAGTCTGGAGGGTGAATCGGAAGAAGCAGAAGAAGTAGAAGGAGAAGGTGAAGTCTGGAGGGTGAATCAGAAGAAGTAGAAGAAGGAGAAGGAGAAGGTGAAGTCTGGAGGGTGAATCAGAAGAAGCAGAAGAAGGAGAAGGAGAAGGTGAAGTCAGGAGGGTGAATCAGAAGAAGCAGAAGAAGGAGAAGGAGAAGGTGAAGTCTGGAGGGTGAATCAGAAGAAGCAGAAGAAGGAGAAGGAGAAGGTGAAGACTGGAGGGTGAATCAGAATAAGTAGAAGAAGGAGAAGGAGAAGGTGAAGTCTGGAGGGTGAATCAGAAGAAGTAGAAGAAGGAGAAGGAGAAGGCGAAGTCTGGAGGGTGAATCTGAAGAGCAGAAGAAGGAGAAGGAGAAGGTGAAGTCTGGAGGGTGAATCAGAAGAAGCAGAAGAAGGAGAAGGAGAAGATGAAGTCTGGAGGGTGAATCAGAAGAAGTAGAAGAAGGAGAAGGAGAAGTTGAGGTCTGGAGGGTGAATCAGAAGAAGCAGAAGAAGGAGAAGGAGAAGGTGAAGTCTGAAGGGTGAATCAGGAGAAGCAGAAGAAGGAGAAGGAGAAGGTGAAGTCTGGAGGGTGAATCAGAAGAAGTAGAAGAAGGAGAAGGAGAAGGTGAAGTCTGGAGGGTGAATCAGAAGAAGCAGAAGAAGGAGAAGGAGAAGGTGAAGTCTGGAGGGTGAATCAGAAGAAGTAGAAGAAGGAGAAGGAGAAGGTGAAGTCTGGAGGGTGAATCTGAAGAAGCAGAAGAAGGAGAAGGAGAAGGTGAAGTCTGGAGGGTGAATCAGAAGAAGCAGAAGAAGGAGAAGGAGAAGATGAAGTCTGGAGGGTGAATCAGAAGAAGTAGAAGAAGGAGAAGGAGAAGGTGAAGTCTGGAGGGTGAATCAGAAGAAGCAGAAGAAGGAGAAGGAGAAGGTGAAGTCTGAAGGGTGAATCAGAAGAAGCAGAAGAAGGAGAAGGTGAAGGTGAAGTCTGGAGGGTGAATCAGAAGAAGCAGAATAAGGAGAAGGAGAAGGTGAAGTCTGGAGGGTGAATCAGAAGAAGCAGAAGAAGGAGAAGGAGAAGGTGAAGTCTGGAGGGTGAATCAGAAGAAGTAGAAGAAGGAGATGGAGAAGGTGAAGTCTGGAGGGTGAAGCAGAAGAAGTAGAAGAAGGAGAAGGAGAAGGTAAAGTCAGGAGGGTGAATCAGAAGAAGTAGAAGAAGGAGAAGGAGAAGGTGAAGTCTGGAGGGTGAATCAGAAGAAGCAGAAGAAGGAGAAGGAGAAGGTGAAGTCTGGAGGGTGAATCAGAAGAAGCAAAAGAATGAGAAGGAGAAGATGAAGTCTGGAGGGTGAATCAGAAGAAGTAGAAGAAGGAGAAGGAGAAGGTGAAGTCTGGAGGGTGAATCAGAAGAAGTAGAAGAAGGAGAATGAGAAGGTGAAGTCTGGAGGGTGAATCAGAAGAAGTAGAAGAAGGAGAAGGAGAAGGTGAAGTCTGGAGGGAGAAGCAGAAGAAGTAGAAAAAGGAGAAGGAGAAGGTGAAGTCTGGAGGGTGAATCAGAAGAAGTAGAAGAAGGAGAAGGAGAAGGTGAAGTCTGGAGGGTGAATCAGAAGAAGTAGAAGAAGGAGAAGGAGAAGGTGAAGTCTGGAGTGTGAATCAGAAGAAGCAGAAGAAGGAGAAGGAGAAGGTGAAGTCTGGAGGGTGAATCAGAAGAAGTACAAGAAGGAGAAGGAGAAGGTGAAGTCTGGAGGGTGAATCAGAAGAAGCAGAAGAAGTAGAAGGAGAAGGTGAAGTCTGGAGGGTGAATCAGAAGAAGCAGAAGAAGGAGAAGGAGAAGGTGAAGTCTGGAGGGTGAATCAGAAGAAGCAGAAGAAGGAGAAGGAGAAGGTGAAGTCTGGAGGGTGAATCAGAAGAAGCAGAAGAAGTAGAAGGAGCAGGTGAAGTCTGGAGGGTGAATCAGAAGAAGTAGAAGAAGGAGAAGGAGAAGGTGAAGTCTGGAGGGTGAATCAGAAGAAGCAGAAGAAGGAGAAGGAGAAGGTGAAGTCTGGAGGGTGAATCAGAAGAAGTAGAAGAATGAGAAGGAGAAGGTGAAGTCTGGAGGGTGAATCTGAAGAAGTAGAAGAAGGAGAAGGAGAAGGTGAAGTCTGGAGGGTGAATCTGAAGAAGCAGAAGAAGGAGAAGGAGAAGATGAAGTCTGGAGGGTGAATCAGAAGAAGCAGAAGAAGGAGAAGGAGAAGATGAAGTCTGGAGGGTTAATCAGAAGAAGTAGAAGAAGGAGAAGGAGAAGGTGAAGTCTGGAGGGTGAATCAGAAGAAGCAGAAGAAGGAGAAGGAGAAGGTGAAGTCTGAAGGGTGAATCAGAAGAAGCAGAAGAAGGAGAAGGTGAAGGTGAAGTCTGGAGGGTGAATCAGAAGAAGCAGAATAAGGAGAAGGAGAAGGTGAAGTCTGGAGGGTGAATCAGAAGAAGCAGAAGAAGGAGAAGGACAAGGTGAAGTCTGGAGGGTGAATCAGAAGAAGTAGAAGAAGGAGAAGGAGAAGGTGAAGTCTGGAGGGTGAATCTGAAGAAGCAGAAGAAGGAGAAGGAGAAGGTGAAGTCTGGAGGGTGAATCAGAAGAAGCAGAAGAAGGAGAAGGAGAAGATGAAGTCTGGAGGGTGAATCAGAAGAAGTAGAAGAAGGAGAAGGAGAAGGTGAAGTCTGGAGGGTGAATCAGAAGAATCAGAAGAAGGAGAAGGAGAAGGTGAAGTCTGAAGGGTGAATCAGAAGAAGCAGAAGAAGGAGAAGGTGAAGGTGAAGTCTGGAGGGTGAATCAGAAGAAGCAGAATAAGGAGAAGGAGAAGGTGAAGTCTGGAGGGTGAATCAGAAGAAGCAGAAGAAGGAGAAGGAGAAGGTGAAGTCTGGAGGGTGAATCAGAAGATGTAGAAGAAGGAGAAGGAGAAGGTGAAGTCTGGAGGGTGAAGCAGAAGAAGTAGAAGAAGGAGAAGGAGAAGGTAAAGTCAGGAGGGTGAATCAGAAGAAGTAGAAGAAGGAGAAGGAGAAGGTGAAGTCTGGAGGGTGAATCAGAAGAAGCAGAAGAAGGAGAAGGAGATGGTGAAGTCTGGAGGGTGAATTAGAAGAAGCAAAAGAATGAGAAGGAGAAGATGAAGTCTGGAGGGTGAATCAGAAGAAGTAGAAGAAGGAGAAGTAGAAGGTGTGGTCTGGAGGGTGAATCAGAAGTAGCAGAAGAAGGAGAAGGAGAAGGTGAAGTCTGGAGGGTTAATCAGAAGAAGCAGAAGAAGGAGAAGGAGAAGGTGAAGTTAGGAGGGTGAATCAGAAGAAGCAGAAGAAGGAGAAGGAGAAGTTGAAGTCAGGGGGGTGAAGCAGAAGAAGTAGAAGAAGGAGAAGGAGAAGGTGAAGTCAAGAGGGTGAAGCAGAAGAAGCAGAAGAAGGAGAAGGAGAAGGTGAAGTCTGGAAGGCGCAGCAGAAGAAGCAGAAGAAGGAGAAGGAGAAGGTGAAGTCTGGAGGGTGAAGCAGAAGAAGCAGAAGAAGGAGAAGGAAAAGGTGAAGTCTGGAGGGTGAATCAGAAGAAGTAGAAGAAGGAGAAGGAGATGGTGAAGTCAGGAGGGTGAAGCAGAAGAAGCAGAAGAAGGAGAAGGAGAAGGTGAAGTCTGGAGGGTGAATCAGAAGAAGCAGAAGAAGGAGAAGGAGAAGCAGAAGTCTGGAGGGCGAAGCAGAAGAAGCAGAAGAAGGAGAAGGTGAAGGTGAAGTCTGGAGGGTGAAGCAGAAGAAGCAGAAGAAGGAGAAGGAGAAGGTGAAGTCTGGAGGTTGAATCAGCAGAAGTAGAAGAAGGAGAAGGAGAAGGTGAAGTCTGGAGGGTGAAGCAGAAGAAGCAGAAGAAGGAGAAGGAGAAGGTGAAGTCAGGAGGGTGAATCAGAAGAAGTTGAAGAAGGAGAAGGAAAAGGTGAAGTCTGGAGGGTGAATCAGAAGAAGTAGAAGAAGGAGAAGGAGAAGGTGAAGTCTGGAGGGTGAATCAGAAGAAGTAGAAGAAGGAGAATGAGAAGGTGAAGTCTGGAGGGTGAATCAGAAGAAGTAGAAGAAGGAGAAGGAGAAGGTGAAGTCTGGAGGGAGAAGCAGAAGAAGTAGAAGAAGGAGAAGGAGAAGGTGAAGTCTGGAGGGTGAATCAGAAGAAGTAGAAGAAGGAGAAGGAGAAGGTGAAGTCTGGAGGGTGAATCAGAAGAAGTAGAAGAAGGAAAAGGAGAAGGTGAATTCTGGAGGGTCAATCAGAAGAAGCAGAAGAAGGAGAAGGAGAAGGTGAAGTCTGGAGGGTGAATCAGAAGAAGTAGAAGAAGGAGAAGGAGAAGGTGTAGTCTGGAGGGGGAATCAGAAGAAGTTGACGAAGGAGAAGGAGAAGGTGAAGTCTGGAGTGTGAATCAGAAGAAGCAGAAGAAGGAGAAGGAGAAGGTGAAGTCTGGAGGGTGAATCAGAAGAAGTAGAAGAAGGAGAAGGAGAAGGTGAAGTCTGGAGGGTGAATCAGAAGAAGCAGAAGAAGTAGAAGGAGAAGGTGAAGTCTGGAGGGTGAATCAGAAGAAGCAGAAGAAGGAGAAGGAGAAGGTGAAGTCTGGAGGGTGAATCAGAAGAAGCAGAAGAAGGAGAAGGAGAAGGTGAAGTCTGGAGGGTGAATCAGAAGAAGCAGAAGAAGTAGAAGGAGCAGGTGAAGTCTGGAGGGTGAATCAGAAGAAGTCGAAGAAGGAGAAGGAGAAGGTGAAGTATGGAGGGTGAATCAGAAGAAGCAGAAGAAGGAGAAGGAGAAGGTGAAGTCTGGAGGGTGAATCAGAAGAAGTAGAAGAATGAGAAGGAGAAGGTGAAGTCTGGAGGGTGAATCAGAAGAAGCAGAAAAAGGAGAAGGAGAAGATGAAGTCTGGAGGGTGAATCAGAAGAAGTAGAAGAAGGAGAAGGAGAAGTTGAGGTCTGGAGGGTGAATCAGAAGAAGCAGAAGAAGGAGAAGGAGAAGGTGAAGTCTGAAGGGTGAATCAGGAGAAGCAGAAGAAGGAGAAGGAGAAGGTGAAGTCTGGAGGGTGAATCAGAAGAAGCAGAATAAGGAGAAGGAGAAGGTGAAGTCTGGAGGGTGAATCAGAAGAAGCAGAAGAAGGAGAAGGAGAAGGTGAAGTCTGGAGGGTGAATCAGAAGAAGTAGAAGAAGGAGAAGGAGAAGGTGAAGTCTGGAGGGTGAAGCAGAAGAAGTAGAAGAAGGAGAAGGAGAAGGTAAAGTCAGGAGGGTGAATCAGAAGAAGTAGAAGAAGGAGAAGGAGAAGGTGAAGTCTGGAGGGTGAATCAGAAGAAGCAGAAGAAGGAGAAGTAGAAGGTGAAGTCTGGAGGGTGAATCAGAAGAAGCAAAAGAATGAGAAGGAGAAGATGAAGTCTGGAGGGTGAATCAGAAGAAGTAGAAGAAGGAGAAGGAGAAGGTGAAGTCTGGAGGGTGAATCAGAAGAAGTAGAAGAAGGAGAATGAGAAGGTGAAGTCTGGAGGGTGAATCAGAAGAAGTAGAAGAAGGAGAAGGAGAAGGTGAAGTCTGGAGGGAGAAGCAGAAGAAGTAGAAAAAGGAGAAGGAGAAGGTGAAGTCTGGAGGGTGAATCAGAAGAAGTAGAAGAAGGAGAAGGAGAAGGTGAAGTCTGGAGGGTGAATCAGAAGAAGTAGAAGAAGGAGAAGGAGAAGGTGAAGTCTGGAGTGTGAATCAGAAGAAGCAGAAGAAGGAGAAGGAGAAGGTGAAGTCTGGAGGGTGAATCAGAAGAAGTACAAGAAGGAGAAGGAGAAGGTGAAGTCTGGAGGGTGAATCAGAAGAAGCAGAAGAAGTAGAAGGAGAAGGTGAAGTCTGGAGGGTGAATCAGAAGAAGCAGAAGAAGGAGAAGGAGAAGGTGAAGTCTGGAGGGTGAATCAGAAGAAGCAGAAGAAGGAGAAGGAGAAGGTGAAGTCTGGAGGGTGAATCAGAAGAAGCAGAAGAAGTAGAAGGAGCAGGTGAAGTCTGGAGGGTGAATCAGAAGAAGTAGAAGAAGGAGAAGGAGAAGGTGAAGTCTGGAGGGTGAATCAGAAGAAGCAGAAGAAGGAGAAGGAGAAGGTGAAGTCTGGAGGGTGAATCAGAAGAAGTAGAAGAATGAGAAGGAGAAGGTGAAGTCTGGAGGGTGAATCTGAAGAAGTAGAAGAAGGAGAAGGAGAAGGTGAAGTCTGGAGGGTGAATCTGAAGAAGCAGAAGAAGGAGAAGGAGAAGATGAAGTCTGGAGGGTGAATCAGAAGAAGCAGAAGAAGGAGAAGGAGAAGATGAAGTCTGGAGGGTTAATCAGAAGAAGTAGAAGAAGGAGAAGGAGAAGGTGAAGTCTGGAGGGTGAATCAGAAGAAGCAGAAGAAGGAGAAGGAGAAGGTGAAGTCTGAAGGGTGAATCAGAAGAAGCAGAAGAAGGAGAAGGTGAAGGTGAAGTCTGGAGGGTGAATCAGAAGAAGCAGAATAAGGAGAAGGAGAAGGTGAAGTCTGGAGGGTGAATCAGAAGAAGCAGAAGAAGGAGAAGGACAAGGTGAAGTCTGGAGGGTGAATCAGAAGAAGTAGAAGAAGGAGAAGGAGAAGGTGAAGTCTGGAGGGTGAATCTGAAGAAGCAGAAGAAGGAGAAGGAGAAGGTGAAGTCTGGAGGGTGAATCAGAAGAAGCAGAAGAAGGAGAAGGAGAAGATGAAGCCTGGAGGGTGAATCAGAAGAAGTAGAAGAAGGAGAAGGAGAAGGTGAAGTCTGGAGGGTGAATCAGAAGAATCAGAAGAAGGAGAAGGAGAAGGTGAAGTCTGAAGGGTGAATCAGAAGAAGCAGAAGAAGGAGAAGGTGAAGGTGAAGTCTGGAGGGTGAATCAGAAGAAGCAGAATAAGGAGAAGGAGAAGGTGATGTCTGGAGGGTGAATCAGAAGAAGCAGAAGAAGGAGAAGGAGAAGGTGAAGTCTGGAGGGTGAATCAGAAGATGTAGAAGAAGGAGAAGGAGAAGGTGAAGTCTGGAGGGTGAAGCAGAAGAAGTAGAAGAAGGAGAAGGAGAAGGTAAAGTCAGGAGGGTGAATCAGAAGAAGTAGAAGAAGGAGAAGGAGAAGGTGAAGTCTGGAGGGTGAATCAGAAGAAGCAGAAGAAGGAGAAGGAGAAGGTGAAGTCTGGAGGGTGAATCAGAAGAAGCAAAAGAATGAGAAGGAGAAGATGAAGTCTGGAGGGTGAATCAGAAGAAGTAGAAGAAGGAGAAGGAGAAGGTGAAGTCTGGAGGGTTAATCAGAAGAAGCAGAAGAAGGAGAAGGAGAAGGTGAAGTTAGGAGGGTGAATCAGAAGAAGCAGAAGAAGGAGAAGGAGAAGTTGAAGTCAGGGGGGTGAAGCAGAAGAAGTAGAAGAAGGAGAAGGAGAAGGTGAAGTCAAGAGGGTGAAGCAGAAGAAGCAGAAGAAGGAGAAGGAGAAGGTGAAGTCTGGAAGGCGCAGCAGAAGAAGCAGAAGAAGGAGAAGGAGAAGGTGAAGTCTGGAGGGTGAAGCAGAAGAAGCAGAAGAAGGAGAAGGAAAAGGTGAAGTCTGGAGGGCGAATCAGAAGAAGTAGAAGAAGGAGAAGGAGATGGTGAAGTCAGGAGGGTGAAGCAGAAGAAGCAGAAGAAGGAGAAGGAGAAGGTGAAGTCTGGAGGGTGAATCAGAAGAAGCAGAAGAAGGAGAAGGAGAAGCAGAAGTCTGGAGGGCGAAGCAGAAGAAGTAGAAGAAGGAGAAGGAGAAGGTGAAGTCAAGAGGGTGAAGCAGAAGAAGCAGAAGAAGGAGAAGGAGAAGGTGAAGTCTGGAAGGCGCAGCAGAAGAAGCAGAAGAAGGAGAAGGAGAAGGTGAAGTCTGGAGGGTGAAGCAGAAGAAGCAGAAGAAGGAGAAGGAAAAGGTGAAGTCTGGAGGGCGAATCAGAAGAAGTAGAAGAAGGAGAAGGAGATGGTGAAGTCAGGAGGGTGAAGCAGAAGAAGCAGAAGAAGGAGAAGGAGAAGGTGAAGTCTGGAGGGTGAATCAGAAGAAGCAGAAGAAGGAGAAGGAGAAGCAGAAGTCTGGAGGGCGAAGCAGAAGAAGCAGAAGAAGGAGAAGGTGAAGGTGAAGTCTGGAGGGTGAAGCAGAAGAAGCAGAAGAAGGAGAAGGAGAAGGTGAAGCCTGGAGGTTGAATCAGCAGAAGTAGAAGAAGGAGAAGGAGAAGGTGAAGTCTGGAGGGTGAAGCAGAAGAAGCAGAACAAGGAGAAGGAGAAGGTGAAGTCAGGAGGGTGAATCAGAAGAAGTTGAAGAAGGAGAAGGAAAAGGTGAAGTCTGGAGGGTGAATCAGAAGAAGTAGAAGAAGGAGAAGGAGAAGGTGAAGTCTGGAGGGTGAATCAGAAGAAGTAGAAGAAGGAGAATGAGAAGGTGAAGTCTGGAGGGTGAATCAGAAGAAGTAGAAGAAGGAGAAGGAGAAGGTGAAGTCTGGAGGGAGAAGCAGAAGAAGTAGAAGAAGGAGAAGGAGAAGGTGAAGTCTGGAGGGTGAATCAGAAGAAGTAGAAGAAGGAGAAGGAGAAGGTGAAGTCTGGAGGGTGAATCAGAAGAAGTAGAAGAAGGAGAAGGAGAAGGTGAAGTCTGGAGGGTCAATCAGAAGAAGCAGAAGAAGGAGAAGGAGAAGGTGAAGTCTGGAGGGTGAATCAGAAGAAGTAGAAGAAGGAGAAGGAGAAGGTGTAGTCTGGAGGGGGAATCAGAAGAAGTTGACGAAGGAGAAGGAGAAGGTGAAGTCTGGAGTGTGAATCAGAAGAAGCAGAAGAAGGAGAAGGAGAAGGTGAAGTCTGGAGGGTGAATCAGAAGAAGTAGAAGAAGGAGAAGGAGAAGGTGAAGTCTGGAGGGTGAATCAGAAGAAGCAGAAGAAGTAGAAGGAGAAGGTGAAGTCTGGAGGGTGAATCAGAAGAAGCAGAAGAAGGAGAAGGAGAAGGTGAAGTCTGGAGGGTGAATCAGAAGAAGCAGAAGAAGGAGAAGGAGAAGGTGAAGTCTGGAGGGTGAATCAGAAGAAGCAGAAGAAGTAGAAGGAGCAGGTGAAGTCTGGAGGGTGAATCAGAAGAAGTCGAAGAAGGAGAAGGAGAAGGTGAAGTCTGGAGGGTGAATCAGAAGAAGCAGAAGAAGGAGAAGGAGAAGGTGAAGTCTGGAGGGTGAATCAGAAGAAGTAGAAGAATGAGAAGGAGAAGGTGAAGTCTGGAGGGTGAATCAGAAGAAGTAGAAGAAGGAGAAGGTGAAGGTGAAGTCTGGAGGGTGAATCTGAAGAAGCAGAAGAAGGAGAAGGAGAAGGTGAAGTCTGGAGGGTGAATCAGAAGAAGCAGAAGAAGGAGAAGGAGAAGATGAAGTCTGGAGGGTGAATCAGAAGAAGTAGAAGAAGGAGAAGGAGAAGGTGAAGTCTGGAGGGTGAATCAGAAGAAGCAGAAGAAGGAGAAGGAGAAGGTGAAGTCTGAAGGGTGAATCAGAAGAAGCAGAAGAAGGAGAAGGTGAAGGTGAAGTCTGGAGGGTGAATCAGAAGAAGCAGAATAAGGAGAAGGAGAAGGTGAAGTCTGGAGGGTGAATCAGAAGAAGCAGAAGAAGGAGAAGGAAAAGGTGAAGTCTGGAGGGTGAATCAGAAGAAGTAGAAGAAGGAGAAGGAGAAGGTGAAGTCTGGAGGGTGAAGCAGAAGAAGTAGAAGAAGGAGAAGGAGAAGGTAAAGTCAGGAGGGTGAATCAGAAGAAGTAGAAGAAGGAGAAGGAGAAGGTGAAGTCTGGTGGGTGAATTGGAAGAAGCAGAAGAAGGAGAAGGAGAAGGTGAAGTCTGGAGGGTGAATCAGAAGAAGCAAAAGAATGAGAAGGAGAAGATGAAGTCTGGAGGGTGAATCAGAAGAAGTAGAAGAAGGAGAAGGAGAAGGTGAGGTCTGGAGGGTGAATCAGAAGAAGCAGAAGAAGGAGAAGGAGAAGGTGAAGTATGGAGGGTTAATCAGAAGAAGCAGAAGAAGGAGAAGGAGAAGGTGAAGTTAGGAGGGTGAATCAGAAGAAGCAGAAGAAGGAGAAGTTGAAGTTGAAGTCAGGGGGGTGAAGCAGAAGAAGTAGAAGAAGGAGAAGGAGAAGGTGAAGTCAGGAGGGTGAAGCAGAAGAAGCAGAAGAAGGAGAAGGAGAAGGTGAAGTCTGGAGGGCGCAGCAGAAGAAGCAGAAGAAGGAGAAGGAGAAGGTGAAGTCTGGAGGGTGAAGCAGAAGAAGCAGAAGAAGGAGAAGGAAAAGGTGAAGTCTGGAGGGTGAATCAGAAGAAGTAGAAGAAGGAGAAGGAGATGGTGAAGTCAGGAGGGTGAAGCAGAAGAAGCAGAAGAAGGAGAAGGAGAAGGTGAAGTCTGGAGGGTGAATCAGAAGAAGCAGAAGAAGGAGAAGGAGAAGGAGAAGTCTGGAGGGCGAAGCAGAAGAAGGAGAAGGTGAAGGTGAAGTCTGGAGGGTGAAGCAGAAGAAGCAGAAGAAGGAGAAGGAGAAGGTGAAGTCTGGAGGGTGAATCAGCAGAAGTAGAAGAAGGAGAAGGAGAAGGTGAAGTCAGGAGGGTGAAGCAGAAGAAGCAGAAGAAGGAGAAGGAGAAGGTGAAGTCCGGAGGGTGAAGCAGAAGAAGCAGAAGAAGGAGAAGGAGAAGGTGAAGTCTGGAGGGTGAAGCAGAAGAAGCAGAAGAAGGAGAAGGAGAAGGTGAAGTCAGGAGGGTGAATCAGAAGAAGTAGAAGAAGGAGAAGGAAAAGGTGAAGTCTGGAGGGTGAATCAGAAGAAGTAGAAGAAGGAGAAGGAGAAAGTGAAGTCTGGAGGGTGAATCAGAAGAAGTAGAAGAAGGAGAAGGAGAAGGTGAAGTCTGGAGGGAGAAGCAGAAGAAGTAGAAGAAGGAGAAGGAGAAGGTGAAGTCTGGAGGGTGAATCAGAAGAAGTAGAAGAAGGAGAGGGAGAAGGTGTAGTCTGGAGGGGGAATCAGAAGAAGTTGACGAAGGAGAAGGAGAAGGTGAAGTCTGGAGTGTGAATCAGAAGAAGCAGAAGAAGGAGAAGGAGAAGGTGAAGTCTGGAGGGTGAATCAGAAGAAGTAGAAGAAGGAGAAGGAGAAGGTGAAGTCTGGAGGGTGAATCAGAAGAAGCAGAAGAAGTAGAAGGAGAAGGTGAAGTCTGGAGGGTGAATCAGAAGAAGCAGAAGAAGGAGAAGGAGAAGGTGAAGTCTGGAGGGTGAATCAGAAGAAGCAGAAGAAGGAGAAGGAGAAGGTGAAGTCTGGAGGGTGAATCAGAAGAAGCAGAAGAAGTAGAAGGAGCAGGTGAAGTCTGGAGGTTGAATCAGAAGAAGTAGAAGAAGGAGAAGGAGAAGGTGAAGTCTGGAGGGTGAATCAGAAGAAGCAGAAGAAGGAGAAGGAGAAGGTGAAGTCAGGAGGGTGAATCAGAAGAAGCAGAAGAAGGAGAAGGAGAAGGTGAAGTCTGGAGGGTGAATCAGAAGAAGTAGAAGAAGGAGAAGGAGAAGGCGAAGTCTGGAGGGTGAATCAGAAGAAGCAGAAGAAGGAGAAGGAGAAGGTGAAGTCTGGAGGGTGAATCAGAAGAAGCAGAAGAAGGAGAAGGAGAAGATGAAGTGTGGAGGGTGAATCAGAAGAAGGAGAAGAAGGAGAAGGAGAAGGTGAGGTCTGGAGGGTGAATCAGAAGAAGCAGAAAAAGGAGAAGGAGAAGGTGAAGTCTGGAGGGTGAATCAGAAGAAGCAGAAGAAGGAGAAGGAGAAGGTGAAGACTGGAGGGTGAATCAGAAGAAGTATAAGAAGCAGAAGGAGAAGGTGAAGTCTGGAGGGTGAATCAGAAGAAGTAGAAGAGAGAGAAGGAGAAGGTGTGGTCTGGAGGGTGAATCAGAAGAAGCAGAAGAAGGAGAAGGAGAAGGTGAAGTCTGGAGGGTGACTCAGAAGAAGCAGAAGAAGGAGAAGGAGAAGGTGAAGTCTGGAGGGTGAATCAGAAGAAGCAGAAGAAGGAGAAGGAGAAGATGAAGTCTGGAGGGTGAATCAGAAGAAGTAGAAGAAGGAGAAGGAGAAGGTGAAGTCTGTAGGGTGAATCAGAAGAAGCAGAAGAAGGAGAAGGAGAAGGTGAAGTCTGAAGGGTGAATAAGAAGAAGCAGAAGAAGGATAAGGTGAAGGTGAAGTCTGGAGGGTGAATCAGAAGAAGCAGAATAAGGAGAAGGAGAAGGTGAAGTCTGGAGGGTGAATCAGAAGAAGCAGAAGAAGGAGAAGGAGAAGGTGAAGTCTGGAGGGTGAATCAGAAGAAGTAGAAGGAGGAGAAGGAGAAGGTGAAGTCTGGAGGGTGAAGCAGAAGAAGTAGAAGAAGGCGAAGGAGAAGGTAAAGTCAGGAGGGTGAATCAGAAGAAGTAGAAGAAGGAGAAGGAGAAGGTGAAGTCTGGAGGGTGAATCAGAAGAAGCAGAAGAAGGAGAAGGAGAAGGTGAAGTCTGGAGGGTGAATCAGAAGAAGCAAAATAATGAGAAGGAGAAGATGAAGTCTGGAGGGTGAATCAGAAGAAGTAGAAGAAGGAGAAGGAGAAGGTGAGGTCTGGAGGGTGAATCAGAAGAAGCAGAAGAAGGAGAAGGAGAAGGTGAAGTCTGGAGGGTGAATCAGAAGAAGCAGAAGAAGGAGAAGGAGAAGGTGAAGTTAGGAGGGTGAATCAGAAGAAGCAGAAGAAGGAGAAGGAGAAGTTGAAGTCAGGGGGGTGAAGCAGAAGAAGTAGAAGAAGGAGAAGGAGAAGGTGAAGTCAGGAGGGTGAAGCAGAAGAAGCAGAAGAAGGAGAAGGAGAAGGTGAAGTCTGGAGGGCGCAGCAGAAGAAGCAGAAAAAGGAGAAGGAGAAGGTGAAGTCTGGAGGGTGAAGCAGAAGAAGCAGAAGAAGGAGAAGGAAAAGATGAAGTCTGGAGGGTGAATCAGAAGAAGTAGAAGAAGGAGAAGGAGATGGTGAAGTCAGGAGGGTGAAGCAGAAGAAGTAGAAGAAGGAGAAGGAGAAGGTGATGTCTGGAGGGTGAATCAGAAGAAGCAGAAGAAGGAGAAGGAGAAGGTGAAGTCTGCAGGGTGAATCAGAAGAAGTAAAAGAAGGAGAAGGAGAAGGTGAAGTCTGGAGGGTGAAGCAGAAGAAGTAGAAGAAGGAGAAGGAGAAGGAAAAGTCAGGAGGGTGAATCAGAAGAAGTAGAAGAAGGAGAAGGAGAAGGTGAAGTCTGGAGGGTGAATCAGAAGAAGCAGAAGAAGGAGAAGGAGAAGGTGAAGTCTGGAGGGTGAATCAGAAGAAGCAAAAGAATGAGAAGGAGAAGATGAAGTCTGGAGGGTGAATCAGAAGAAGTAGAAGAAGGAGAAGGAGAAGGTGAGGTCTGGAGGGTGAATCAGAAGAAGCAGAAGAAGGAGAAGGAGAAGGTGAAGTCTGGAGGGTGAATCAGAAGAAGCAGAAGAAGGAGAAGGAGAAGGTGAAGTTAGGAGGGTGAATCAGAAGAAGCAGAAGAAGGAGAAGGAGAAGTTGAAGTCAGGGGGGTGAAGCAGAAGAAGTAGAAGAAGGAGAAGGAGAAGGTGAAGTCAGGAGGGTGAAGCAGAAGTAGCAGAAGAAGGAGAAGGAGAAGGTGAAGTCTGGAAGGCGCAGCAGAAGAAGCAGAAGAAGGAGAAGGAGAAGGTGAAGTCTGGAGGGTGAAGCAGAAGAAGCAGAAGAAGGAGAAGGAAAAGGTGAAGTCTGGAGGGTGAATCAGAAGAAGTAGAAGAAGGAGAAGGAGATGGTGAAGTCAGGAGGGTGAAGCAGAAGAAGCAGAAGAAGGAGAAGGAGAAGGTGAAGTCTGGAGGGTGAATCAGAAGAAGCAAAAGAATGAGAAGGAGAAGATGAAGTCTGGAGGGTGAATCAGAAGAAGTAGAAGAAGGAGAAGGAGAAGGTGAGGTCTGGAGGGTGAATCAGAAGAAGCAGAAGAAGGAGAAGGAGAAGGTGAAGTCTGGAGGGTGAATCAGAAGAAGTATAAGAAGGAGAAGGAGAAGGTGAAGTCTGGAGGGTGAATCAGAAGAAGTAGAAGAAGGAGAAGCAGAAGGTGTAGTCTGGAGGGTGAATCAGAAGAGGTAGACGAAGGAGAAGGAGAAGGTGAAGTCTGGAGTGTGAATCAGAAGAAGCAGAAGAAGGAGAAGGAGAAGGTGAAGTCTGGAGGGTGAATCAGAAGAAGTAGAAGAAGGAGAAGGAGAAGGTGAAGTCTGGAGGGTGAATCAGAAGAAGCAGAAGAAGGAGAAGGAGAAGATGAAGTCTGGAGGGTGAATCAGAAGAAGCAGAAGAAGGAGAAGGAGAAGGTGAAGTCTGGAGGGTGAATCAGAAGAAGCAGAAGAAGGAGAAGGAGAAGGTGAAGTCTGGAGGGTGAATCGGAAGAAGCAGAAGAAGTAGAAGGAGAAGGTGAAGTCTGGAGGGTGAATCAGAAGAAGTAGAAGAAGGAGAAGGAGAAGGTGAAGTCTGGAGGGTGAATCAGAAGAAGCAGAAGAAGGAGAAGGAGAAGGTGAAGTCAGGAGGGTGAATCAGAAGAAGCAGAAGAAGGAGAAGGAGAAGGTGAAGTCTGGAGGGTGAATCAGAAGAAGCAGAAGAAGGAGAAGGAGAAGGTGAAGACTGGAGGGTGAATCAGAATAAGTAGAAGAAGGAGAAGGAGAAGGTAAAGTCTGGAGGGTGAATCAGAAGAAGTAGAAGAAGGAGAAGGAGAAGGCGAAGTCTGGAGGGTGAATCTGAAGAGCAGAAGAAGGAGAAGGAGAAGGTGAAGTCTGGAGGGTGAATCAGAAGAAGCAGAAGAAGGAGAAGGAGAAGGTGAAGTCTGGAGGGTGAATCAGAAGAAGTAGAAGAAGGAGAAGGAGAAGGTGAAGTCTGGAGGGTGAAGCAGAAGAAGCAGAAGAAGGAGAAGGAGAAGGTGAAGTCTGGAGGGTGAATCAGAAGAAGTAGAAGAATGAGAAGGAGAAGGTGAAGTCTGGAGGGTGAATCAGAAGAAGTAGAAGAAGGAGAAGGAGAAGGTGAAGTCTGGAGGGTGAATCTGAAGAAGCAGAAGAAGGAGAAGGAGAAGGTGAAGTCTGGAGGGTGAATCAGAAGAAGCAGAAGAAGGAGAAGGAGAAGATGAAGTCTGGAGGGTGAATCAGAAGAAGTAGAAGAAGGAGAAGGAGAAGGTGAAGTCGGGAGGGTGAATCAGAAGAAGCAGAAGAAGGAGAAGGAGAAGGTGAAGTCTGAAGGGTGAATCAGAAGAAGCAGAAGAAGGAGAAGGTGAAGGTGAAGTCTGGAGGGTGAATCAGAAGAAGCAGAATAAGGAGAAGGAGAAGGTGAAGTCTGGAGGGTGAATCAGAAGAAGCAGAATAAGGAGAAGGAGAAGGTGAAGTCTGGAGGGTGAATCAGAAGAAGCAGAAGAAGGAGAAGGAGAAGGTGAAGTCAGGAGAGTGAAGCAGAAGAAGCAGAAGAAGGAGATGGAGAAGGTGAAGTCTGGAGGGTGAAGCAGAAGAAGCAGAAGAAGGAGAAGGAGAAGGTGAAGTCTGGAGGGTGAATCAGAAGAAGCAGAAGAAGGAGAAGGAGAAGGTGAAGTCTGGAGGGTGAAGCAGAAGAAGCAGAAGAAGGAGAAGGAGCAGGTGAAGTCAGGGGGGTGAAGCAGAAGAAGTAGAAGAAGGAGAAGGAGAAGGTGAAGTCAGGAGGGTGAAGTCAGGAGGGTGAAGCAGAAGAAGCAGAAGAAGGAGAAGGAGAAGGTGAAGTCAGGAGGGTGAATCAGAAGAAGTAGAAGAAGGAGAAGGAGAAGGTGAAGTCTGGAGGGTGAATCAGAAGAAGTAGAAGAAGGAGAAAGAGAAGGTGAAGTCTGGAGGGTGAATCAGTAGAAGTAGAAGAAGGAGAAGGAGAAGGTGAAGTCTGGAGGGTGAATCAGAAGAAGCAGAAGAATGAGAAGGAGAAGGTGAAGTCTGGAGGGAGAAGCAGAAGCAGTAGAAGAAGGAGAAGGAGAAGGTGAAGTCTGGAGGGTGAATCAGAAGAAGTAGAAGAAGGAGAAGGAGAAGGTGAAGTCTGGAGGGTGAATCAGAAGAAGTAGAAGAAGGAGAAGGAGAAGGTGAAGTCTGGAGGGTGAATCAGAAGAAGCAGAAGAAGGAGAAGGAGAAGGTGAAGTCTGGAGGGTGAATCAGAAGAAGTCGAAGAAGGAGAAGCAGAAGGTGTAGTCTGGAGGGTGAATCAGAAGAGGTAGACGAAGGAGAAGGAGAAGGTGAAGTCTGGAGTGTGAATCAGAAGAAGCAGAAGAAGGAGAAGGAGAAGGTGAAGTCTGGAGGGTGAATCAGAAGAATTAGAAGAAGGAGAAGGAGAAGGTGAAGTCTGGAGGGTGAATCAGAAGAAGCAGAAGAAGGAGAAGGAGAAGGTGAAGTCTGGAGGGTGAATCAGAAGAAGCAGAAGAAGGAGAAGGAGAAGGTGAAGTCTGGAGGGTGAATCAGAAGAAGCAGAAGAAGGAGAAGGAGAAGGTGAAGTCTGGAGGGTGAATCGGAAGAAGCAGAAGAAGTAGAAGGAGAAGGTGAAGTCTGGAGGGTGAATCAGAAGAAGTAGAAGAAGGAGAAGGAGAAGGTGAAGTCTGGAGGGTGAATCAGAAGAAGCAGAAGAAGGAGAAGGAGAAGGTGAAGTCAGGAGGGTGAATCAGAAGAAGCAGAAGAAGGAGAAGGAGAAGGTGAAGTCTGGAGGGTGAATCAGAAGAAGCAGAAGAAGGAGAAGGAGAAGGTGAAGACTGGAGGGTGAATCAGAATAAGTAGAAGAAGGAGAAGGAGAAGGTGAAGTCTGGAGGGTGAATCAGAAGAAGTAGAAGAAGGAGAAGGAGAAGGCGAAGTCTGGAGGGTGAATCTGAAGAGCAGAAGAAGGAGAAGGAGAAGGTGAAGTCTGGAGGGTGAATCAGAAGAAGCAGAAGAAGGAGAAGGAGAAGATGAAGTCTGGAGGGTGAATCAGAAGAAGTAGAAGAAGGAGAAGGAGAAGTTGAGGTCTGGAGGGTGAATCAGAAGAAGCAGAAGAAGGAGAAGGAGAAGGTGAAGTCTGAAGGGTGAATCAGGAGAAGCAGAAGAAGGAGAAGGAGAAGGTGAAGTCTGGAGGGTGAATCAGAAGAAGTAGAAGAAGGAGAAGGAGAAGGTGAAGTCTGGAGGGTGAATCAGAAGAAGCAGAAGAAGGAGAAGGAGAAGGTGAAGTCTGGAGGGTGAATCAGAAGAAGTAGAAGAAGGAGAAGGAGAAGGTGAAGTCTGGAGGGTGAATCTGAAGAAGCAGAAGAAGGAGAAGGAGAAGGTGAAGTCTGGAGGGTGAATCAGAAGAAGCAGAAGAAGGAGAAGGAGAAGATGAAGTCTGGAGGGTGAATCAGAAGAAGTAGAAGAAGGAGAAGGAGAAGGTGAAGTCTGGAGGGTGAATCAGAAGAAGCAGAAGAAGGAGAAGGAGAAGGTGAAGTCTGAAGGGTGAATCAGAAGAAGCAGAAGAAGGAGAAGGTGAAGGTGAAGTCTGGAGGGTGAATCAGAAGAAGCAGAATAAGGAGAAGGAGAAGGTGAAGTCTGGAGGGTGAATCAGAAGAAGCAGAAGAAGGAGAAGGAGAAGGTGAAGTCTGGAGGGTGAATCAGAAGAAGTAGAAGAAGGAGATGGAGAAGGTGAAGTCTGGAGGGTGAAGCAGAAGAAGTAGAAGAAGGAGAAGGAGAAGGTAAAGTCAGGAGGGTGAATCAGAAGAAGTAGAAGAAGGAGAAGGAGAAGGTGAAGTCTGGAGGGTGAATCAGAAGAAGCAGAAGAAGGAGAAGGAGAAGGTGAAGTCTGGAGGGTGAATCAGAAGAAGCAAAAGAATGAGAAGGAGAAGATGAAGTCTGGAGGGTGAATCAGAAGAAGTAGAAGAAGGAGAAGGAGAAGGTGAAGTCTGGAGGGTGAATCAGAAGAAGTAGAAGAAGGAGAATGAGAAGGTGAAGTCTGGAGGGTGAATCAGAAGAAGTAGAAGAAGGAGAAGGAGAAGGTGAAGTCTGGAGGGAGAAGCAGAAGAAGTAGAAAAAGGAGAAGGAGAAGGTGAAGTCTGGAGGGTGAATCAGAAGAAGTAGAAGAAGGAGAAGGAGAAGGTGAAGTCTGGAGGGTGAATCAGAAGAAGTAGAAGAAGGAGAAGGAGAAGGTGAAGTCTGGAGTGTGAATCAGAAGAAGCAGAAGAAGGAGAAGGAGAAGGTGAAGTCTGGAGGGTGAATCAGAAGAAGTACAAGAAGGAGAAGGAGAAGGTGAAGTCTGGAGGGTGAATCAGAAGAAGCAGAAGAAGTAGAAGGAGAAGGTGAAGTCTGGAGGGTGAATCAGAAGAAGCAGAAGAAGGAGAAGGAGAAGGTGAAGTCTGGAGGGTGAATCAGAAGAAGCAGAAGAAGGAGAAGGAGAAGGTGAAGTCTGGAGGGTGAATCAGAAGAAGCAGAAGAAGTAGAAGGAGCAGGTGAAGTCTGGAGGGTGAATCAGAAGAAGTAGAAGAAGGAGAAGGAGAAGGTGAAGTCTGGAGGGTGAATCAGAAGAAGCAGAAGAAGGAGAAGGAGAAGGTGAAGTCTGGAGGGTGAATCAGAAGAAGTAGAAGAATGAGAAGGAGAAGGTGAAGTCTGGAGGGTGAATCTGAAGAAGTAGAAGAAGGAGAAGGAGAAGGTGAAGTCTGGAGGGTGAATCTGAAGAAGCAGAAGAAGGAGAAGGAGAAGGTGAAGTCTGGAGGGTGAATCAGAAGAAGCAGAAGAAGGAGAAGGAGAAGATGAAGTCTGGAGGGTGAATCAGAAGAAGTAGAAGAAGGAGAAGGAGAAGGTGAAGTCTGGAGGGTGAATCAGAAGAATCAGAAGAAGGAGATGGAGAAGGTGAAGTCTGAAGGGTGAATCAGAAGAAGCAGAAGAAGGAGAAGGTGAAGGTGAAGTCTGGAGGGTGAATCAGAAGAAGCAGAATAAGGAGAAGGAGAAGGTGAAGTCTGGAGGGTGAAGCAGAAGAAGTAGAAGAAGGAGAAGGAGAAGGTGAAGTCAAGAGGGTGAAGCAGAAGAAGCAGAAGAAGGAGAAGGAGAAGGTGAAGTCTGGAAGGCGCAGCAGAAGAAGCAGAAGAAGGAGAAGGAGAAGGTGAAGTCTGGAGGGTGAATCAGAAGAAGCAGAAGAAGGAGAAGGAGAAGGTGAAGTCTGGAGGGTGAATCAGAAGAAGTAGAAGAATGAGAAGGAGAAGGTGAAGTCTGGAGGGTGAATCTGAAGAAGTAGAAGAAGGAGAAGGAGAAGGTGAAGTCTGGAGGGTGAATCTGAAGAAGCAGAAGAAGGAGAAGGAGAAGATGAAGTCTGGAGGGTGAATCAGAAGAAGCAGAAGAAGGAGAAGGAGAAGATGAAGTCTGGAGGGTTAATCAGAAGAAGTAGAAGAAGGAGAAGGAGAAGGTGAAGTCTGGAGGGTGAATCAGAAGAAGCAGAAGAAGGAGAAGGAGAAGGTGAAGTCTGAAGGGTGAATCAGAAGAAGCAGAAGAAGGAGAAGGTGAAGGTGAAGTCTGGAGGGTGAATCAGAAGAAGCAGAATAAGGAGAAGGAGAAGGTGAAGTCTGGAGGGTGAATCAGAAGAAGCAGAAGAAGGAGAAGGACAAGGTGAAGTCTGGAGGGTGAATCAGAAGAAGTAGAAGAAGGAGAAGGAGAAGGTGAAGTCTGGAGGGTGAATCTGAAGAAGCAGAAGAAGGAGAAGGAGAAGGTGAAGTCTGGAGGGTGAATCAGAAGAAGCAGAAGAAGGAGAAGGAGAAGATGAAGTCTGGAGGGTGAATCAGAAGAAGTAGAAGAAGGAGAAGGAGAAGGTGAAGTCTGGAGGGTGAATCAGAAGAATCAGAAGAAGGAGAAGGAGAAGGTGAAGTCTGAAGGGTGAATCAGAAGAAGCAGAAGAAGGAGAAGGTGAAGGTGAAGTCTGGAGGGTGAATCAGAAGAAGCAGAATAAGGAGAAGGAGAAGGTGAAGTCTGGAGGGTGAATCAGAAGAAGCAGAAGAAGGAGAAGGAGAAGGTGAAGTCTGGAGGGTGAATCAGAAGATGTAGAAGAAGGAGAAGGAGAAGGTGAAGTCTGGAGGGTGAAGCAGAAGAAGTAGAAGAAGGAGAAGGAGAAGGTAAAGTCAGGAGGGTGAATCAGAAGAAGTAGAAGAAGGAGAAGGAGAAGGTGAAGTCTGGAGGGTGAATCAGAAGAAGCAGAAGAAGGAGAAGGAGATGGTGAAGTCTGGAGGGTGAATTAGAAGAAGCAAAAGAATGAGAAGGAGAAGATGAAGTCTGGAGGGTGAATCAGAAGAAGTAGAAGAAGGAGAAGTAGAAGGTGTGGTCTGGAGGGTGAATCAGAAGTAGCAGAAGAAGGAGAAGGAGAAGGTGAAGTCTGGAGGGTTAATCAGAAGAAGCAGAAGAAGGAGAAGGAGAAGGTGAAGTTAGGAGGGTGAATCAGAAGAAGCAGAAGAAGGAGAAGGAGAAGTTGAAGTCAGGGGGGTGAAGCAGAAGAAGTAGAAGAAGGAGAAGGAGAAGGTGAAGTCAAGAGGGTGAAGCAGAAGAAGCAGAAGAAGGAGAAGGAGAAGGTGAAGTCTGGAAGGCGCAGCAGAAGAAGCAGAAGAAGGAGAAGGAGAAGGTGAAGTCTGGAGGGTGAAGCAGAAGAAGCAGAAGAAGGAGAAGGAAAAGGTGAAGTCTGGAGGGTGAATCAGAAGAAGTAGAAGAAGGAGAAGGAGATGGTGAAGTCAGGAGGGTGAAGCAGAAGAAGCAGAAGAAGGAGAAGGAGAAGGTGAAGTCTGGAGGGTGAATCAGAAGAAGCAGAAGAAGGAGAAGGAGAAGCAGAAGTCTGGAGGGCGAAGCAGAAGAAGCAGAAGAAGGAGAAGGTGAAGGTGAAGTCTGGAGGGTGAAGCAGAAGAAGCAGAAGAAGGAGAAGGAGAAGGTGAAGTCTGGAGGTTGAATCAGCAGAAGTAGAAGAAGGAGAAGGAGAAGGTGAAGTCTGGAGGGTGAAGCAGAAGAAGCAGAAGAAGGAGAAGGAGAAGGTGAAGTCAGGAGGGTGAATCAGAAGAAGTTGAAGAAGGAGAAGGAAAAGGTGAAGTCTGGAGGGTGAATCAGAAGAAGTAGAAGAAGGAGAAGGAGAAGGTGAAGTCTGGAGGGTGAATCAGAAGAAGTAGAAGAAGGAGAATGAGAAGGTGAAGTCTGGAGGGTGAATCAGAAGAAGTAGAAGAAGGAGAAGGAGAAGGTGAAGTCTGGAGGGAGAAGCAGAAGAAGTAGAAGAAGGAGAAGGAGAAGGTGAAGTCTGGAGGGTGAATCAGAAGAAGTAGAAGAAGGAGAAGGAGAAGGTGAAGTCTGGAGGGTGAATCAGAAGAAGTAGAAGAAGGAAAAGGAGAAGGTGAATTCTGGAGGGTCAATCAGAAGAAGCAGAAGAAGGAGAAGGAGAAGGTGAAGTCTGGAGGGTGAATCAGAAGAAGTAGAAGAAGGAGAAGGAGAAGGTGTAGTCTGGAGGGGGAATCAGAAGAAGTTGACGAAGGAGAAGGAGAAGGTGAAGTCTGGAGTGTGAATCAGAAGAAGCAGAAGAAGGAGAAGGAGAAGGTGAAGTCTGGAGGGTGAATCAGAAGAAGTAGAAGAAGGAGAAGGAGAAGGTGAAGTCTGGAGGGTGAATCAGAAGAAGCAGAAGAAGTAGAAGGAGAAGGTGAAGTCTGGAGGGTGAATCAGAAGAAGCAGAAGAAGGAGAAGGAGAAGGTGAAGTCTGGAGGGTGAATCAGAAGAAGCAGAAGAAGGAGAAGGAGAAGGTGAAGTCTGGAGGGTGAATCAGAAGAAGCAGAAGAAGTAGAAGGAGCAGGTGAAGTCTGGAGGGTGAATCAGAAGAAGTCGAAGAAGGAGAAGGAGAAGGTGAAGTCTGGAGGGTGAATCAGAAGAAGCAGAAGAAGGAGAAGGAGAAGGTGAAGTCTGGAGGGTGAATCAGAAGAAGTAGAAGAATGAGAAGGAGAAGGTGAAGTCTGGAGGGTGAATCAGAAGAAGCAGAAAAAGGAGAAGGAGAAGATGAAGTCTGGAGGGTGAATCAGAAGAAGTAGAAGAAGGAGAAGGAGAAGTTGAGGTCTGGAGGGTGAATCAGAAGAAGCAGAAGAAGGAGAAGGAGAAGGTGAAGTCTGAAGGGTGAATCAGGAGAAGCAGAAGAAGGAGAAGGAGAAGGTGAAGTCTGGAGGGTGAATCAGAAGAAGCAGAATAAGGAGAAGGAGAAGGTGAAGTCTGGAGGGTGAATCAGAAGAAGCAGAAGAAGGAGAAGGAGAAGGTGAAGTCTGGAGGGTGAATCAGAAGAAGTAGAAGAAGGAGAAGGAGAAGGTGAAGTCTGGAGGGTGAAGCAGAAGAAGTAGAAGAAGGAGAAGGAGAAGGTAAAGTCAGGAGGGTGAATCAGAAGAAGTAGAAGAAGGAGAAGGAGAAGGTGAAGTCTGGAGGGTGAATCAGAAGAAGCAGAAGAAGGAGAAGTAGAAGGTGAAGTCTGGAGGGTGAATCAGAAGAAGCAAAAGAATGAGAAGGAGAAGATGAAGTCTGGAGGGTGAATCAGAAGAAGTAGAAGAAGGAGAAGGAGAAGGTGAAGTCTGGAGGGTGAATCAGAAGAAGTAGAAGAAGGAGAATGAGAAGGTGAAGTCTGGAGGGTGAATCAGAAGAAGTAGAAGAAGGAGAAGGAGAAGGTGAAGTCTGGAGGGAGAAGCAGAAGAAGTAGAAAAAGGAGAAGGAGAAGGTGAAGTCTGGAGGGTGAATCAGAAGAAGTAGAAGAAGGAGAAGGAGAAGGTGAAGTCTGGAGGGTGAATCAGAAGAAGTAGAAGAAGGAGAAGGAGAAGGTGAAGTCTGGAGTGTGAATCAGAAGAAGCAGAAGAAGGAGAAGGAGAAGGTGAAGTCTGGAGGGTGAATCAGAAGAAGTACAAGAAGGAGAAGGAGAAGGTGAAGTCTGGAGGGTGAATCAGAAGAAGCAGAAGAAGTAGAAGGAGAAGGTGAAGTCTGGAGGGTGAATCAGAAGAAGCAGAAGAAGGAGAAGGAGAAGGTGAAGTCTGGAGGGTGAATCAGAAGAAGCAGAAGAAGGAGAAGGAGAAGGTGAAGTCTGGAGGGTGAATCAGAAGAAGCAGAAGAAGTAGAAGGAGCAGGTGAAGTCTGGAGGGTGAATCAGAAGAAGTAGAAGAAGGAGAAGGAGAAGGTGAAGTCTGGAGGGTGAATCAGAAGAAGCAGAAGAAGGAGAAGGAGAAGGTGAAGTCTGGAGGGTGAATCAGAAGAAGTAGAAGAATGAGAAGGAGAAGGTGAAGTCTGGAGGGTGAATCTGAAGAAGTAGAAGAAGGAGAAGGAGAAGGTGAAGTCTGGAGGGTGAATCTGAAGAAGCAGAAGAAGGAGAAGGAGAAGATGAAGTCTGGAGGGTGAATCAGAAGAAGCAGAAGAAGGAGAAGGAGAAGATGAAGTCTGGAGGGTTAATCAGAAGAAGTAGAAGAAGGAGAAGGAGAAGGTGAAGTCTGGAGGGTGAATCAGAAGAAGCAGAAGAAGGAGAAGGAGAAGGTGAAGTCTGAAGGGTGAATCAGAAGAAGCAGAAGAAGGAGAAGGTGAAGGTGAAGTCTGGAGGGTGAATCAGAAGAAGCAGAATAAGGAGAAGGAGAAGGTGAAGTCTGGAGGGTGAATCAGAAGAAGCAGAAGAAGGAGAAGGACAAGGTGAAGTCTGGAGGGTGAATCAGAAGAAGTAGAAGAAGGAGAAGGAGAAGGTGAAGTCTGGAGGGTGAATCTGAAGAAGCAGAAGAAGGAGAAGGAGAAGGTGAAGTCTGGAGGGTGAATCAGAAGAAGCAGAAGAAGGAGAAGGAGAAGATGAAGCCTGGAGGGTGAATCAGAAGAAGTAGAAGAAGGAGAAGGAGAAGGTGAAGTCTGGAGGGTGAATCAGAAGAATCAGAAGAAGGAGAAGGAGAAGGTGAAGTCTGAAGGGTGAATCAGAAGAAGCAGAAGAAGGAGAAGGTGAAGGTGAAGTCTGGAGGGTGAATCAGAAGAAGCAGAATAAGGAGAAGGAGAAGGTGATGTCTGGAGGGTGAATCAGAAGAAGCAGAAGAAGGAGAAGGAGAAGGTGAAGTCTGGAGGGTGAATCAGAAGATGTAGAAGAAGGAGAAGGAGAAGGTGAAGTCTGGAGGGTGAAGCAGAAGAAGTAGAAGAAGGAGAAGGAGAAGGTAAAGTCAGGAGGGTGAATCAGAAGAAGTAGAAGAAGGAGAAGGAGAAGGTGAAGTCTGGAGGGTGAATCAGAAGAAGCAGAAGAAGGAGAAGGAGAAGGTGAAGTCTGGAGGGTGAATCAGAAGAAGCAAAAGAATGAGAAGGAGAAGATGAAGTCTGGAGGGTGAATCAGAAGAAGTAGAAGAAGGAGAAGGAGAAGGTGAAGTCTGGAGGGTTAATCAGAAGAAGCAGAAGAAGGAGAAGGAGAAGGTGAAGTTAGGAGGGTGAATCAGAAGAAGCAGAAGAAGGAGAAGGAGAAGTTGAAGTCAGGGGGGTGAAGCAGAAGAAGTAGAAGAAGGAGAAGGAGAAGGTGAAGTCAAGAGGGTGAAGCAGAAGAAGCAGAAGAAGGAGAAGGAGAAGGTGAAGTCTGGAAGGCGCAGCAGAAGAAGCAGAAGAAGGAGAAGGAGAAGGTGAAGTCTGGAGGGTGAAGCAGAAGAAGCAGAAGAAGGAGAAGGAAAAGGTGAAGTCTGGAGGGCGAATCAGAAGAAGTAGAAGAAGGAGAAGGAGATGGTGAAGTCAGGAGGGTGAAGCAGAAGAAGCAGAAGAAGGAGAAGGAGAAGGTGAAGTCTGGAGGGTGAATCAGAAGAAGCAGAAGAAGGAGAAGGAGAAGCAGAAGTCTGGAGGGCGAAGCAGAAGAAGTAGAAGAAGGAGAAGGAGAAGGTGAAGTCAAGAGGGTGAAGCAGAAGAAGCAGAAGAAGGAGAAGGAGAAGGTGAAGTCTGGAAGGCGCAGCAGAAGAAGCAGAAGAAGGAGAAGGAGAAGGTGAAGTCTGGAGGGTGAAGCAGAAGAAGCAGAAGAAGGAGAAGGAAAAGGTGAAGTCTGGAGGGCGAATCAGAAGAAGTAGAAGAAGGAGAAGGAGATGGTGAAGTCAGGAGGGTGAAGCAGAAGAAGCAGAAGAAGGAGAAGGAGAAGGTGAAGTCTGGAGGGTGAATCAGAAGAAGCAGAAGAAGGAGAAGGAGAAGCAGAAGTCTGGAGGGCGAAGCAGAAGAAGCAGAAGAAGGAGAAGGTGAAGGTGAAGTCTGGAGGGTGAAGCAGAAGAAGCAGAAGAAGGAGAAGGAGAAGGTGAAGCCTGGAGGTTGAATCAGCAGAAGTAGAAGAAGGAGAAGGAGAAGGTGAAGTCTGGAGGGTGAAGCAGAAGAAGCAGAACAAGGAGAAGGAGAAGGTGAAGTCAGGAGGGTGAATCAGAAGAAGTTGAAGAAGGAGAAGGAAAAGGTGAAGTCTGGAGGGTGAATCAGAAGAAGTAGAAGAAGGAGAAGGAGAAGGTGAAGTCTGGAGGGTGAATCAGAAGAAGTAGAAGAAGGAGAATGAGAAGGTGAAGTCTGGAGGGTGAATCAGAAGAAGTAGAAGAAGGAGAAGGAGAAGGTGAAGTCTGGAGGGAGAAGCAGAAGAAGTAGAAGAAGGAGAAGGAGAAGGTGAAGTCTGGAGGGTGAATCAGAAGAAGTAGAAGAAGGAGAAGGAGAAGGTGAAGTCTGGAGGGTGAATCAGAAGAAGTAGAAGAAGGAGAAGGAGAAGGTGAAGTCTGGAGGGTCAATCAGAAGAAGCAGAAGAAGGAGAAGGAGAAGGTGAAGTCTGGAGGGTGAATCAGAAGAAGTAGAAGAAGGAGAAGGAGAAGGTGTAGTCTGGAGGGGGAATCAGAAGAAGTTGACGAAGGAGAAGGAGAAGGTGAAGTCTGGAGTGTGAATCAGAAGAAGCAGAAGAAGGAGAAGGAGAAGGTGAAGTCTGGAGGGTGAATCAGAAGAAGTAGAAGAAGGAGAAGGAGAAGGTGAAGTCTGGAGGGTGAATCAGAAGAAGCAGAAGAAGTAGAAGGAGAAGGTGAAGTCTGGAGGGTGAATCAGAAGAAGCAGAAGAAGGAGAAGGAGAAGGTGAAGTCTGGAGGGTGAATCAGAAGAAGCAGAAGAAGGAGAAGGAGAAGGTGAAGTCTGGAGGGTGAATCAGAAGAAGCAGAAGAAGTAGAAGGAGCAGGTGAAGTCTGGAGGGTGAATCAGAAGAAGTCGAAGAAGGAGAAGGAGAAGGTGAAGTCTGGAGGGTGAATCAGAAGAAGCAGAAGAAGGAGAAGGAGAAGGTGAAGTCTGGAGGGTGAATCAGAAGAAGTAGAAGAATGAGAAGGAGAAGGTGAAGTCTGGAGGGTGAATCAGAAGAAGTAGAAGAAGGAGAAGGTGAAGGTGAAGTCTGGAGGGTGAATCTGAAGAAGCAGAAGAAGGAGAAGGAGAAGGTGAAGTCTGGAGGGTGAATCAGAAGAAGCAGAAGAAGGAGAAGGAGAAGATGAAGTCTGGAGGGTGAATCAGAAGAAGTAGAAGAAGGAGAAGGAGAAGGTGAAGTCTGGAGGGTGAATCAGAAGAAGCAGAAGAAGGAGAAGGAGAAGGTGAAGTCTGAAGGGTGAATCAGAAGAAGCAGAAGAAGGAGAAGGTGAAGGTGAAGTCTGGAGGGTGAATCAGAAGAAGCAGAATAAGGAGAAGGAGAAGGTGAAGTCTGGAGGGTGAATCAGAAGAAGCAGAAGAAGGAGAAGGAAAAGGTGAAGTCTGGAGGGTGAATCAGAAGAAGTAGAAGAAGGAGAAGGAGAAGGTGAAGTCTGGAGGGTGAAGCAGAAGAAGTAGAAGAAGGAGAAGGAGAAGGTAAAGTCAGGAGGGTGAATCAGAAGAAGTAGAAGAAGGAGAAGGAGAAGGTGAAGTCTGGTGGGTGAATTGGAAGAAGCAGAAGAAGGAGAAGGAGAAGGTGAAGTCTGGAGGGTGAATCAGAAGAAGCAAAAGAATGAGAAGGAGAAGATGAAGTCTGGAGGGTGAATCAGAAGAAGTAGAAGAAGGAGAAGGAGAAGGTGAGGTCTGGAGGGTGAATCAGAAGAAGCAGAAGAAGGAGAAGGAGAAGGTGAAGTATGGAGGGTTAATCAGAAGAAGCAGAAGAAGGAGAAGGAGAAGGTGAAGTTAGGAGGGTGAATCAGAAGAAGCAGAAGAAGGAGAAGTTGAAGTTGAAGTCAGGGGGGTGAAGCAGAAGAAGTAGAAGAAGGAGAAGGAGAAGGTGAAGTCAGGAGGGTGAAGCAGAAGAAGCAGAAGAAGGAGAAGGAGAAGGTGAAGTCTGGAGGGCGCAGCAGAAGAAGCAGAAGAAGGAGAAGGAGAAGGTGAAGTCTGGAGGGTGAAGCAGAAGAAGCAGAAGAAGGAGAAGGAAAAGGTGAAGTCTGGAGGGTGAATCAGAAGAAGTAGAAGAAGGAGAAGGAGATGGTGAAGTCAGGAGGGTGAAGCAGAAGAAGCAGAAGAAGGAGAAGGAGAAGGTGAAGTCTGGAGGGTGAATCAGAAGAAGCAGAAGAAGGAGAAGGAGAAGGAGAAGTCTGGAGGGCGAAGCAGAAGAAGGAGAAGGTGAAGGTGAAGTCTGGAGGGTGAAGCAGAAGAAGCAGAAGAAGGAGAAGGAGAAGGTGAAGTCTGGAGGGTGAATCAGCAGAAGTAGAAGAAGGAGAAGGAGAAGGTGAAGTCAGGAGGGTGAAGCAGAAGAAGCAGAAGAAGGAGAAGGAGAAGGTGAAGTCCGGAGGGTGAAGCAGAAGAAGCAGAAGAAGGAGAAGGAGAAGGTGAAGTCTGGAGGGTGAAGCAGAAGAAGCAGAAGAAGGAGAAGGAGAAGGTGAAGTCAGGAGGGTGAATCAGAAGAAGTAGAAGAAGGAGAAGGAAAAGGTGAAGTCTGGAGGGTGAATCAGAAGAAGTAGAAGAAGGAGAAGGAGAAAGTGAAGTCTGGAGGGTGAATCAGAAGAAGTAGAAGAAGGAGAAGGAGAAGGTGAAGTCTGGAGGGAGAAGCAGAAGAAGTAGAAGAAGGAGAAGGAGAAGGTGAAGTCTGGAGGGTGAATCAGAAGAAGTAGAAGAAGGAGAGGGAGAAGGTGTAGTCTGGAGGGGGAATCAGAAGAAGTTGACGAAGGAGAAGGAGAAGGTGAAGTCTGGAGTGTGAATCAGAAGAAGCAGAAGAAGGAGAAGGAGAAGGTGAAGTCTGGAGGGTGAATCAGAAGAAGTAGAAGAAGGAGAAGGAGAAGGTGAAGTCTGGAGGGTGAATCAGAAGAAGCAGAAGAAGTAGAAGGAGAAGGTGAAGTCTGGAGGGTGAATCAGAAGAAGCAGAAGAAGGAGAAGGAGAAGGTGAAGTCTGGAGGGTGAATCAGAAGAAGCAGAAGAAGGAGAAGGAGAAGGTGAAGTCTGGAGGGTGAATCAGAAGAAGCAGAAGAAGTAGAAGGAGCAGGTGAAGTCTGGAGGTTGAATCAGAAGAAGTAGAAGAAGGAGAAGGAGAAGGTGAAGTCTGGAGGGTGAATCAGAAGAAGCAGAAGAAGGAGAAGGAGAAGGTGAAGTCAGGAGGGTGAATCAGAAGAAGCAGAAGAAGGAGAAGGAGAAGGTGAAGTCTGGAGGGTGAATCAGAAGAAGTAGAAGAAGGAGAAGGAGAAGGCGAAGTCTGGAGGGTGAATCAGAAGAAGCAGAAGAAGGAGAAGGAGAAGGTGAAGTCTGGAGGGTGAATCAGAAGAAGCAGAAGAAGGAGAAGGAGAAGATGAAGTGTGGAGGGTGAATCAGAAGAAGGAGAAGAAGGAGAAGGAGAAGGTGAGGTCTGGAGGGTGAATCAGAAGAAGCAGAAAAAGGAGAAGGAGAAGGTGAAGTCTGGAGGGTGAATCAGAAGAAGCAGAAGAAGGAGAAGGAGAAGGTGAAGACTGGAGGGTGAATCAGAAGAAGTATAAGAAGCAGAAGGAGAAGGTGAAGTCTGGAGGGTGAATCAGAAGAAGTAGAAGAGAGAGAAGGAGAAGGTGTGGTCTGGAGGGTGAATCAGAAGAAGCAGAAGAAGGAGAAGGAGAAGGTGAAGTCTGGAGGGTGACTCAGAAGAAGCAGAAGAAGGAGAAGGAGAAGGTGAAGTCTGGAGGGTGAATCAGAAGAAGCAGAAGAAGGAGAAGGAGAAGATGAAGTCTGGAGGGTGAATCAGAAGAAGTAGAAGAAGGAGAAGGAGAAGGTGAAGTCTGTAGGGTGAATCAGAAGAAGCAGAAGAAGGAGAAGGAGAAGGTGAAGTCTGAAGGGTGAATAAGAAGAAGCAGAAGAAGGATAAGGTGAAGGTGAAGTCTGGAGGGTGAATCAGAAGAAGCAGAATAAGGAGAAGGAGAAGGTGAAGTCTGGAGGGTGAATCAGAAGAAGCAGAAGAAGGAGAAGGAGAAGGTGAAGTCTGGAGGGTGAATCAGAAGAAGTAGAAGGAGGAGAAGGAGAAGGTGAAGTCTGGAGGGTGAAGCAGAAGAAGTAGAAGAAGGCGAAGGAGAAGGTAAAGTCAGGAGGGTGAATCAGAAGAAGTAGAAGAAGGAGAAGGAGAAGGTGAAGTCTGGAGGGTGAATCAGAAGAAGCAGAAGAAGGAGAAGGAGAAGGTGAAGTCTGGAGGGTGAATCAGAAGAAGCAAAATAATGAGAAGGAGAAGATGAAGTCTGGAGGGTGAATCAGAAGAAGTAGAAGAAGGAGAAGGAGAAGGTGAGGTCTGGAGGGTGAATCAGAAGAAGCAGAAGAAGGAGAAGGAGAAGGTGAAGTCTGGAGGGTGAATCAGAAGAAGCAGAAGAAGGAGAAGGAGAAGGTGAAGTTAGGAGGGTGAATCAGAAGAAGCAGAAGAAGGAGAAGGAGAAGTTGAAGTCAGGGGGGTGAAGCAGAAGAAGTAGAAGAAGGAGAAGGAGAAGGTGAAGTCAGGAGGGTGAAGCAGAAGAAGCAGAAGAAGGAGAAGGAGAAGGTGAAGTCTGGAGGGCGCAGCAGAAGAAGCAGAAAAAGGAGAAGGAGAAGGTGAAGTCTGGAGGGTGAAGCAGAAGAAGCAGAAGAAGGAGAAGGAAAAGGTGAAGTCTGGAGGGTGAATCAGAAGAAGTAGAAGAAGGAGAAGGAGATGGTGAAGTCAGGAGGGTGAAGCAGAAGAAGTAGAAGAAGGAGAAGGAGAAGGTGATGTCTGGAGGGTGAATCAGAAGAAGCAGAAGAAGGAGAAGGAGAAGGTGAAGTCTGCAGGGTGAATCAGAAGAAGTAAAAGAAGGAGAAGGAGAAGGTGAAGTCTGGAGGGTGAAGCAGAAGAAGTAGAAGAAGGAGAAGGAGAAGGAAAAGTCAGGAGGGTGAATCAGAAGAAGTAGAAGAAGGAGAAGGAGAAGGTGAAGTCTGGAGGGTGAATCAGAAGAAGCAGAAGAAGGAGAAGGAGAAGGTGAAGTCTGGAGGGTGAATCAGAAGAAGCAAAAGAATGAGAAGGAGAAGATGAAGTCTGGAGGGTGAATCAGAAGAAGTAGAAGAAGGAGAAGGAGAAGGTGAGGTCTGGAGGGTGAATCAGAAGAAGCAGAAGAAGGAGAAGGAGAAGGTGAAGTCTGGAGGGTGAATCAGAAGAAGCAGAAGAAGGAGAAGGAGAAGGTGAAGTTAGGAGGGTGAATCAGAAGAAGCAGAAGAAGGAGAAGGAGAAGTTGAAGTCAGGGGGGTGAAGCAGAAGAAGTAGAAGAAGGAGAAGGAGAAGGTGAAGTCAGGAGGGTGAAGCAGAAGAAGCAGAAGAAGGAGAAGGAGAAGGTGAAGTCTGGAAGGCGCAGCAGAAGAAGCAGAAGAAGGAGAAGGAGAAGGTGAAGTCTGGAGGGTGAAGCAGAAGAAGCAGAAGAAGGAGAAGGAAAAGGTGAAGTCTGGAGGGTGAATCAGAAGAAGTAGAAGAAGGAGAAGGAGATGGTGAAGTCAGGAGGGTGAAGCAGAAGAAGCAGAAGAAGGAGAAGGAGAAGGTGAAGTCTGGAGGGTGAATCAGAAGAAGCAAAAGAATGAGAAGGAGAAGATGAAGTCTGGAGGGTGAATCAGAAGAAGTAGAAGAAGGAGAAGGAGAAGGTGAGGTCTGGAGGGTGAATCAGAAGAAGCAGAAGAAGGAGAAGGAGAAGGTGAAGTCTGGAGGGTGAATCAGAAGAAGCAGAAGAAGGAGAAGGAGAAGGTGAAGTTAGGAGGGTGAATCAGAAGAAGCAGAAGAAGGAGAAGGAGAAGTTGAAGTCAGGGGGGTGAAGCAGAAGAAGTAGAAGAAGGAGAAGGAGAAGGTGAAGTCAGGAGGGTGAAGCAGAAGATGCAGAAGAAGGAGAAGGAGAAGGTGAAGTCTGGAAGGCGCAGCAGAAGAAGCAGAAGAAGGAGAAGGTGAAGTCTGGAGGGTGAAGCAGAAGAAGCAGAAGAAGGAGAAGGAAAAGGTGAAGTCTGGAGGGTGAATCAGAAGAAGTAGAAGAAGGAGAAGGAGATGGTGAAGTCAGGAGGGTGAAGCAGAAGAAGCAGAAGAAGGAGAAGGAGAAGGTGAAGTCTGGAGGGTGAATCAGAAGAAGCAGAAGAAGGAGAAGGAGAAGGAGAAGTCTGGAGGGCGAAGCAGAAGAAGCAGAAGAAGGAGAAGGTGAAGGTGAAGTCTGGAGGGTGAATCAGAAGAAGTAGAAGAAGGAGAAGGAGATGGTGAAGTCAGGAGGGTGAAGCAGAAGAAGCAGAAGAAGGAGAAGGAGAAGGTGAAGTCTGGAGGGTGAATCAGAAGAAGCAGAAGAAGGAGAAGGAGAAGGAGAAGTCTGGAGGGCGAAGCAGAAGAAGCAGAAGAAGGAGAAGGTGAAGGTGAAGTCTGGAGGGTGAAGCAGAAGAAGCAGAAGAAGGAGAAGGAGAAGGTGAAGTCTGGAGGGTGAATCAGCAGAAGTAGAAGAAGGAGAAGGAGAAGGTGAAGTCAGGAGGGTGAAGCAGAAGAAGCAGAAGAAGGAGAAGGAGAAGGTGAAGTCTGGAGGGTGAAGCAGAAGAAGCAGAAGAAGGAGAAGGAGAAGGTGAAGTCTGGAGGGTGAAGCAGAAGAAGCAGAAGAAGGAGAAGGAGAAGGTGAAGTCAGGAGGGTGAATCAGAAGAAGTAGAAGAAGGAGAAGGAAAAGGTGAAGTCTGGAGGGTGAATCAGAAGATGTAGAAGAAGGAGAAGGAGAAGGTGAAGTCTGGAGGTGAATCAGAAGAAGTAGAAGAAGGAGAAGGAGAAGGTGAAGTCTGGAGGGTGAATCAGAAGAAGCAGAAGAAGGAGAAGGAGAAGGTGAAGTCTGGAGGGTGAATCAGAAGAAGCAAAAGAATGAGAAGGAGAAGATGAAGTCTGGAGGGTGAATCAGAAGAAGTAGAAGAAGGAGAAGGAGAAGGTGAGGTCTGGAGGGTGAATCAGAAGAAGCAGAAGAAGGAGAAGGAGAAGGTGAAGTCTGGAGGGTGAATCAGAAGAAGCAGAAGAAGGAGAAGGAGAAGGTGAAGTTAGGAGGGTGAATCAGAAGAAGCAGAAGAAGGAGAAGGAGAAGTTGAAGTCAGGGGGGTGAAGCAGAAGAAGTAGAAGAAGGAGAAGGAGAAGGTGAAGTCAGGAGGGTGAAGCAGAAGAAGCAGAAGAAGGAGAAGGAGAAGGTGAAGTCTGGAAGGCGCAGCAGAAGAAGCAGAAGAAGGAGAAGGAGAAGGTGAAGTCTGGAGGGTGAAGCAGAAGAAGCAGAAGAAGGAGAAGGAAAAGGTGAAGTCTGGAGGGTGAATCAGAAGAAGTAGAAGAAGGAGAAGGAGATGGTGAAGTCAGGAGGGTGAAGCAGAAGAAGCAGAAGAAGGAGAAGGAGAAGGTGAAGTCTGGAGGGTGAATCAGAAGAAGCAAAAGAATGAGAAGGAGAAGATGAAGTCTGGAGGGTGAATCAGAAGAAGTAGAAGAAGGAGAAGGAGAAGTTGAGGTCTGGAGGGTGAATCAGAAGAAGCAGAAGAAGGAGAAGGAGAAGGTGAAGTCTGGAGGGTGAATCAGAAGAAGCAGAAGAAGGAGAAGGAGAAGGAGAAGTCTGGAGGGCGAAGCAGAAGAAGCAGAAGAAGGAGAAGGTGAAGGTGAAGTCTGGAGGGTGAAGCAGAAGAAGCAGAAGAAGGAGAAGGAGAAGGTGAAGTCTGGAGGGTGAATCAGCAGAAGTAGAAGAAGGAGAAGGAGAAGGTGAAGTCAGGAGGGTGAAGCAGAAGAAGCAGAAGAAGGAGAAGGAGAAGGTGAAGTCTGGAGGGTGAAGCAGAAGAAGCAGAAGAAGGAGAAGGAGAAGGTGAAGTCTGGAGGGTGAAGCAGAAGAAGCAGAAGAAGGAGAAGGAGAAGGTGAAGTCAGGAGGGTGAATCAGAAGAAGTAGAAGAAGGAGAAGGAAAAGGTGAAGTCTGGAGGGTGAATCAGAAGATGTAGAAGAAGGAGAAGGAGAAGGTGAAGTCTGGAGGTGAATCAGAAGAAGTAGAAGAAGGAGAAGGAGAAGGTGAAGTCTGGAGGGTGAATCAGAAGAAGCAGAAGAAGGAGAAGGAGAAGGTGAAGTCTGGAGGGTGAATCAGAAGAAGCAAAAGAATGAGAAGGAGAAGATGAAGTCTGGAGGGTGAATCAGAAGAAGTAGAAGAAGGAGAAGGAGAAGGTGAGGTCTGGAGGGTGAATCAGAAGAAGCAGAAGAAGGAGAAGGAGAAGGTGAAGTCTGGAGGGTGAATCAGAAGAAGCAGAAGAAGGAGAAGGAGAAGGTGAAGTTAGGAGGGTGAATCAGAAGAAGCAGAAGAAGGAGAAGGAGAAGTTGAAGTCAGGGGGGTGAAGCAGAAGAAGTAGAAGAAGGAGAAGGAGAAGGTGAAGTCAGGAGGGTGAAGCAGAAGAAGCAGAAGAAGGAGAAGGAGAAGGTGAAGTCTGGAAGGCGCAGCAGAAGAAGCAGAAGAAGGAGAAGGAGAAGGTGAAGTCTGGAGGGTGAAGCAGAAGAAGCAGAAGAAGGAGAAGGAAAAGGTGAAGTCTGGAGGGTGAATCAGAAGAAGTAGAAGAAGGAGAAGGAGATGGTGAAGTCAGGAGGGTGAAGCAGAAGAAGCAGAAGAAGGAGAAGGAGAAGGTGAAGTCTGGAGGGTGAATCAGAAGAAGCAAAAGAATGAGAAGGAGAAGATGAAGTCTGGAGGGTGAATCAGAAGAAGTAGAAGAAGGAGAAGGAGAAGTTGAGGTCTGGAGGGTGAATCAGAAGAAGCAGAAGAAGGAGAAGGAGAAGGTGAAGTCTGGAGGGTGAATCAGAAGAAGCAGAAGAAGGAGGAGGAGAAGGTGAAGTTAGGAGGGTGAATCAGAAGAAGCAGAAGAAGGAGAAGGAGAAGTTGAAGTCAGGGGGGTGAAGCAGAAGAAGTAGAAGAAGGAGAAGGAGAAGGTGAAGTCAGGAGGGTGAAGCAGAAGATGCAGAAGAAGGAGAAGGAGAAGGTGAGGTCTGGAGGGTGAATCAGAAGAAGCAGAAGAAGGAGAAGGAGAAGGTGAAGTCTGGAGGGTGAATCAGAAGAAGCAGAAGAAGGAGAAGGAGAAGGTGAAGTTAGGAGGGTGAATCAGAAGAAGCAGAAGAAGGAGAAGGAGAAGTTGAAGTCAGGGGGGTGAAGCAGAAGAAGTAGAAGAAGGAGAAGGAGAAGGTGAAGTCAGGAGGGTGAATCAGAAGAAGTAGAAGAAGGAGAAGGAAAAGGTGAAGTCTGGAGGGTGAATCAGAAGATGTAGAAGAAGGAGAAGAAGAAGGTGAAGTCTGGAGGTGAATCAGAAGAAGTAGAAGAAGGAGTAGGAGAAGGTGAAGTCTGGAGGGTGAATCAGAAGAAGCAGAAGAAGGAGAAGGAGAAGGTGAAGTCTGGAGGGTGAATCAGAAGAAGCAAAAGAATCAGAAGGAGAAGATGAAGTCTGGAGGGTGAATCAGAAGAAGTAGAAGAAGGAGAAGGAGAAGGTGAGGTCTGGAGGGTGAATCAGAAGAAGCAGAAGAAGGAGAAGGAGAAGGTGAAGTCTGGAGGGTGAATCAGAAGAAGCAGAAGAAGGAGAAGGAGAAGGTGAAGTTAGGAGGGTGAATCAGAAGAAGCAGAAGAAGGAGAAGGAGAAGTTGAAGTCAGGGGGGTGAAGCAGAAGAAGTAGAAGAAGGAGAAGGAGAAGGTGAAGTCAGGAGGGTGAAGCAGAAGAAGCAGAAGAAGGAGAAGGAGAAGGTGAAGTCTGGAAGGCGCAGCAGAAGAAGCAGAAGAAGGAGAAGGAGAAGGTGAAGTCTGGAGGGTGAAGCAGAAGAAGCAGAAGAAGGAGAAGGAAAAGGTGAAGTCTGGAGGGTGAATCAGAAGAAGTAGAAGAAGGAGAAGGAGATGGTGAAGTCAGGAGGGTGAAGCAGAAGAAGCAGAAGAAGGAGAAGGAGAAGGTGAAGTCTGGAGGGTGAATCAGAAGAAGCAAAAGAATGAGAAGGAGAAGATGAAGTCTGGAGGGTGAATCAGAAGAAGTAGAAGAAGGAGAAGGAGAAGTTGAGGTCTGGAGGGTGAATCAGAAGAAGCAGAAGAAGGAGAAGGAGAAGGTGAAGTCTGGAGGGTGAATCAGAAGAAGCAGAAGAAGGAGAAGGAGAAGGTGAAGTTAGGAGGGTGAATCAGAAGAAGCAGAAGAAGGAGAAGGAGAAGTTGAAGTCAGGGGGGTGAAGCAGAAGAAGTAGAAGAAGGAGAAGGAGAAGGTGAAGTCAGGAGGGTGAAGCAGAAGATGCAGAAGAAGGAGAAGGAGAAGGTGAAGTCTGGAAGGCGCAGCAGAAGAAGCAGAAGAAGGAGAAGGAGAAGGTGAAGTCTGGAGGGTGAAGCAGAAGAAGCAGAAGAAGGAGAAGGAAAAGGTGAAGTCTGGAGGGTGAATCAGAAGAAGTAGAAGAAGGAGAAGGAGATGGTGAAGTCAGGAGGGTGAAGCAGAAGAAGCAGAAGAAGGAGAAGGAGAAGGTGAAGTCTGGAGGGTGAATCAGAAGAAGCAGAAGAAGGAGAAGGAGAAGGAGAAGTCTGGAGGGCGAAGCAGAAGAAGCAGAAGAAGGAGAAGGTGAAGGTGAAGTCTGGAGGGTGAAGCAGAAGAAGCAGAAGAAGGAGAAGGAGAAGGTGAAGTCTGGAGGGTGAAGCAGAAGAAGCAGAAGAAGGAGAAGGAGAAGGTGAAGTCAGGAGGGTGAATCAGAAGAAGTAGAAGAAGGAGAAGGAAAAGGTGAAGTCTGGAGGGTGTATCAGAAGAAGTAGAAGAAGGAGAAGGAGAAGGTGAAGTATGGAGGTGAATCAGAAGAAGTAGAAGAAGGAGAATGAGAAGGTGAAGTCTGGAGGGTGAATCAGAAGAAGTAGAAGAAGGAGAAGGAGAAGGTGAAGTCTGGAGGGTGAATCAGAAGAAGCAGAAGAAGTAGAAGGAGCAGGTGAAGTCTGGCGGGTGAATCAGAAGAAGTCGAAGAAGGAGAAGGAGAAGGTGAAGTCTGGAGGGTGAATCAGAAGAAGCAGAAGAAGGAGAAGGAGAAGGTGAAGTCTGGAGGGTGAATCAGAAGAAGTAAAAGAATGAGAAGGAGAAGGTGAAGTCTGGAGGGTGAATCAGAAGAAGTAGAAGAAGGAGAAGGAGAAGGTGAAGTCTGGAGGGTGAATCTGAAGAAGCAGAAGAAGGAGAAGGAGAAGGTGAAGTCTGGAGGGTGAATCAGAAGAAGCAGAAGAAGGAGAAGGAGAAGATGAAGTCTGGAGGGTGAATCAGATGAAGTAGAAGAAGGAGAAGGAGAAGGTGAAGTCTGGAGGGTGAATCAGAAGAAGCAGAAGAAGGAGAAGGAGAAGGTGAAGTCTGAAGGGTGAATCAGAAGAAGCAGAAGAAGGAGAAGGTGAAGGTGAAGTCTGGAGGGTGAATCAGAAGAAGCAGAATAAGGAGAAGGAGAAGGTGAAGTCTGGAGGGTGAATCAGAAGAAGCAGAAGAAGGAGAAGGAGAAGGTGATGTCTGGAGGGTGAATCAGAAGAAGTAGAAGAAGGAGAAGGAGAAGGTGAAGTCTGGAGGGTGAAGCAGAAGAAGTAGAAGAAGGAGAAGGAGAAGGTAAAGTCAGGAGGGTGAATCAGAAGAAGTAGAAGAAGGAGAAGGAGAAGGTGAAGTCTGGAGGGTGAATCAGAAGAAGCAGAAGAAGGAGAAGGAGAAGGTGAAGTCTGGAGGGTGAATCAGAAGAAGCAAAAGAATGAGAAGGAGAAGATGAAGTCTGGAGGGTGAATCAGAAGAAGTAGAAGAAGGAGAAGGAGAAGGTGAGGTCTGGAGGGTGAATCAGAAGAAGCAGAAGAAGGAGAAGGAGAAGGTGAAGTCTGGAGGGTGAATCAGAAGAAGCAGAAGAAGGAGAAGGAGAAGGTGAAGTTAGGAGGGTGAATCAGAAGAAGCAGAAGAAGGAGAATTTGAAGTTGAAGTCAGGGGGGTGAAGCAGAAGAAGTAGAAGAAGGAGAAGGAGAAGGTGAAGTCAGGAGGGTGAAGCAGAAGAAGCAGAAGAAGGAGAAGGAGAAGGTGAAGTCTGGAGGGCGCAGCAGAAGAAGCAGAAGAAGGAGAAGGAGAAGGTGAAGTCTGGAGGGTGAAGCAGAAGAAGCAGAAGAAGGAGAAGGAAAAGTTGAAGTCTGGAGGGTGAATCAGAAGAAGTAGAAGAAGGAGAAGGAGATGGTGAAGTCAGGAGGGTGAAGCAGAAGAAGCAGAAGAAGGAGAAGGAGAAGGTGAAGTCTGGAGGGTGAATCAGAAGAAGCAGAAGAAGGAGAAGGAGAAGGAGAAGTCTGGAGGGCGAAGCAGAAGAAGCAGAAGAAGGAGAAGGTGAAGGTGAAGTCTGGAGGGTGAAGCAGAAGAAGCAGAAGAAGGAGAAGGAGAAGGTGAAGTCTGGAGGGTGAATCAGCAGAAGTAGAAGAAGGAGAAGGAGAAGGTGAAGTCAGGAGGGTGAAGCAGAAGAAGCAGAAGAAGGAGAAGGTGAAGTCTGGAGGGTGAAGCAGAAGAAGCAGAAGAAGGAGAAGGAGAAGGTGAAGTCTGAAGGGTGAAGCAGAAGAAGCAGAAGAAGGAGAAGGAGAAGGTGAAGTCAGGAGGGTGAATCAGAAGAAGTAGAAGAAGGAGAAGGAAAAGGTGAAGTCTGGAGGGTGAATCAGAAGAAATAGAAGAAGGAGGAGGAGAAAGTGAAGTCTGGAGGGTGAATCAGAACAAGTAGAAGAAGGAGAATGAGAAGGTGAAGTCTGGAGGGTGAATCAGAAGAAGTAGAAGAAGGAGAAGGAGAAGGTGAAGTCTGGAGGGAGAAGCAGAAGAAGTAGAAGAAGGAGAAGGAGAAGGTGAAGTCTGGAGGGTGAATCAGAAGAAGTAGAAGAAGGAGAAGGAGAAGGTGAAGTCTGGAGGGTGAATCAGAAGAAGTAGAAGAAGGAGAAGGAGAAGGTGAAGTCTGGAGGGTGAATCAGAAGAAGCAGAAGAAGGAGAAGGAGAAGGTGAAGTCTGGAGGGTGAATCAGAAGAAGTAGAAGAAGGAGAAGGAGAAGGTGTAGTCTGGAGGGGGAATCAGAAGAAGTTGACGAAGGAGAAGGAGAAGGTGAAGTCTGGAGTGTGAATCAGAAGAAGCAGAAGAAGGAGAAGGAGAAGGTGAAGTCTGGAGGGTGAATCAGAAGAAGTAGAAGAAGGAGAAGGAGAAGGTGAAGTCTGGAGGGTGAATCAGCAGAAGCAGAAGAAGTAGAAGGAGAAGGTGAAGTCTGGAGGGTGAATCAGAAGAAGCAGAAGAAGGAGAAGGAGAAGGTGAAGTCTGGAGGGTGAATCAGAAGAAGCAGAAGAAGGAGAAGGAGAAGGTGAAGTCTGGAGGGCGAATCAGAAGAAGCAGAAGAAGTAGAAGGAGCAGGTGAAGTCTGGAGGGTGAATCAGAAGAAGTAGAAGAATGAGAAGGAGAAGGTGAAGTCTGGAGGGTGAATCAGAAGAAGCAGAAGAAGGAGAAGGAGAAGGTGAAGTCAGGAGGGTGAATCAGAAGAAGCAGAAGAAGGAGAAGGAGAAGGTGAAGTCTGGAGGGTGAATCAGAAGAAGTAGAAGAAGGAGAATGAGAAGGCGAAGTCTGGAGGGTGAATCAGAAGAAGCAGAAGAAGGAGAAGGAGAAGGTGAAGTCTGGAGGGTGAATCAGAAGAAGCAGAAGAAGGAGAAGGAGAAGATGAAGTCTGGAGGGAGAATCAGAAGAAGGAGAAGAAGGAGAAGGAGAAGGTGAGGTCTGGAGGGTGAATCAGAAGAAGCAGAAAAAGGAGAAGGAGAAGGTGAAGTCTGGAGGGTGAATCAGAAGAAGCAGAAGAAGGAGAAGGAGAAGGTGAAGACTGGAGGGTGAATCAGAAGAAGTAGAAGAAGCAGAAGGAGAAGGTGAAGTCTGGAGGGTGAATCAGAAGAAGTAGAAGAAGGAGAAGGAGAAGGTGAGGTCTGGAGGGTGAATCAGAAGAAGCAGAAGAAGGAGAAGGAGAAGGTGAAGTCTGGAGGGTGAATCAGAAGAAGTAGAAGAAGGAGAAGGAGAAGGTGAAGTCTGGAGGGTGAAGCAGAAGAAGTAGAAGAAGGAGAAGGAGAAGGTAAAGTCAGGAGGGTGAATCAGAAGAAGTAGAAGAAGGAGAAGGAGAAGGTGAAGTCTGGAGGGTGAATCAGAAGAAGCAGAAGAAGGAGAAGGAGAAGGTGAAGTCTGGAGGGTGAATCAGAAGAAGCAAAATAATGAGAAGGAGAAGATGAAGTCTGGAGGGTGAATCAGAAGAAGTAGAAGAAGGAGAAGGAGAAGGTGAGGTCTGGAGGGTGAATCAGAAGAAGCAGAAGAAGGAGAAGGAGAAGGTGAAGTCTGGAGGGTGAATCAGAAGAAGCAGAAGAAGGAGAAGGAGAAGGTGAAGTTAGGAGGGTGAATCAGAAGAAGCAGAAGAAGGAGAAGGAGAAGTTGAAGTCAGGGGGGTGAAGCAGAAGAAGTAGAAGAAGGAGAAGGAGAAGGTGTAGTCAGGAGGGTGAAGCAGAAGAAGCAGAAGAAGGAGAAGGAGAAGGTGAAGTCTGGAGGGCGCAGCAGAAGAAGCTGAAAAAGGAGAAGGAGAAGGTGAAGTCTGGAGGGTGAAGCAGAAGAAGCAGAAGAAGGAGAAGGAAAAGGTGAAGTCTGGAGGGTGAATCAGAAGAAGTAGAAGAAGGAGAAGGAGATGGTGAAGTCAGGAGGGTGAAGCAGAAGAAGCAGAAGAAGGAGAAGGAGAAGGTGAAGTCTGGAGGGTGAATCAGAAGAAGCAGAAGAAGGAGAAGGAGAAGGAGAAGTCTGGAGGGCGAAGCAGAAGAAGCAGAAGAAGGAGAAGGTGAAGGTGAAGTCCGGAGGGTGAAGCAGAAGAAGCAGAAGAAGGAGAAGGAGAAGATGAAGTCTGGAGGGTGAATCAGCAGAAGTAGAAGAAGGAGAAGGAGAAGGTGAAGTCAGGAGGGTGAAGCAGAAGAAGCAGAAGAAGGAGAAGGAGAAGGTGAAGTCTGGAGGGTGAAGCAGAAGAAGCAGAAGAAGGAGAAGGAGAAGGAGAAGTCTGGAGGGCGAAGCAGAAGAAGCAGAAGAAGGAGAAGGTGAAGGTGAAGTCTGGAGGGTGAAGCAGAAGAAGCAGAAGAAGGAGAAGGAGAAGGTGAAGTCTGGAGGGTGAATCAGCAGAAGTAGAAGAAGGAGAAGGAGAAGGTGAAGTCAGGAGGGTGAAGCAGAAGAAGCAGAAGAAGGAGAAGGAGAAGGTGAAGTCTGGAGGGTGAAGCAGAAGAAGCAGAAGAAGGAGAAGGAGAAGGTGAAGTCTGGAGGGTGAAGCAGAAGAAGCAGAAGAAGGAGAAGGAGAAGGTGAAGTCAGGAGGGTGAATCAGAAGAAGTAGAAGAAGGAGAAGGAAAAGGTGAAGTCTGGAGGGTGAATCAGAAGAAGTAGAAGAAGGAGAAGGAGAAGGTGAAGTATGGAGGTGAATCAGAAGAAGTAGAAGAAGGAGAATGAGAAGGTGAAGTCTGGAGGGTGAATCAGAAGAAGTAGAAGAAGGAGAAGGAGAAGGTGAAGTCTGGAGGGTGAATCAGAAGAAGCAGAAGAAGTAGAAGGAGCAGGTGAAGTCTGGCGGGTGAATCAGAAGAAGTCGAAGAAGGAGAAGGAGAAGGTGAAGTCTGGAGGGTGAATCAGAAGAAGCAGAAGAAGGAGAAGGAGAAGGTGAAGTCTGGAGGGTGAATCAGAAGAAGTAAAAGAATGAGAAGGAGAAGGTGAAGTCTGGAGGGTGAATCAGAAGAAGTAGAAGAAGGAGAAGGAGAAGGTGAAGTCTGGAGGGTGAATCTGAAGAAGCAGAAGAAGGAGAAGGAGAAGGTGAAGTCTGGAGGGTGAATCAGAAGAAGCAGAAGAAGGAGAAGGAGAAGATGAAGTCTGGAGGGTGAATCAGATGAAGTAGAAGAAGGAGAAGGAGAAGGTGAAGTCTGGAGGGTGAATCAGAAGAAGCAGAAGAAGGAGAAGGAGAAGGTGAAGTCTGAAGGGTGAATCAGAAGAAGCAGAAGAAGGAGAAGGTGAAGGTGAAGTCTGGAGGGTGAATCAGAAGAAGCAGAATAAGGAGAAGGAGAAGGTGAAGTCTGGAGGGTGAATCAGAAGAAGCAGAAGAAGGAGAAGGAGAAGGTGATGTCTGGAGGGTGAATCAGAAGAAGTAGAAGAAGGAGAAGGAGAAGGTGAAGTCTGGAGGGTGAAGCAGAAGAAGTAGAAGAAGGAGAAGGAGAAGGTAAAGTCAGGAGGGTGAATCAGAAGAAGTAGAAGAAGGAGAAGGAGAAGGTGAAGTCTGGAGGGTGAATCAGAAGAAGCAGAAGAAGGAGAAGGAGAAGGTGAAGTCTGGAGGGTGAATCAGAAGAAGCAAAAGAATGAGAAGGAGAAGATGAAGTCTGGAGGGTGAATCAGAAGAAGTAGAAGAAGGAGAAGGAGAAGGTGAGGTCTGGAGGGTGAATCAGAAGAAGCAGAAGAAGGAGAAGGAGAAGGTGAAGTCTGGAGGGTGAATCAGAAGAAGCAGAAGAAGGAGAAGGAGAAGGTGAAGTTAGGAGGGTGAATCAGAAGAAGCAGAAGAAGGAGAATTTGAAGTTGAAGTCAGGGGGGTGAAGCAGAAGAAGTAGAAGAAGGAGAAGGAGAAGGTGAAGTCAGGAGGGTGAAGCAGAAGAAGCAGAAGAAGGAGAAGGAGAAGGTGAAGTCTGGAGGGCGCAGCAGAAGAAGCAGAAGAAGGAGAAGGAGAAGGTGAAGTCTGGAGGGTGAAGCAGAAGAAGCAGAAGAAGGAGAAGGAAAAGTTGAAGTCTGGAGGGTGAATCAGAAGAAGTAGAAGAAGGAGAAGGAGATGGTGAAGTCAGGAGGGTGAAGCAGAAGAAGCAGAAGAAGGAGAAGGAGAAGGTGAAGTCTGGAGGGTGAATCAGAAGAAGCAGAAGAAGGAGAAGGAGAAGGAGAAGTCTGGAGGGCGAAGCAGAAGAAGCAGAAGAAGGAGAAGGTGAAGGTGAAGTCTGGAGGGTGAAGCAGAAGAAGCAGAAGAAGGAGAAGGAGAAGGTGAAGTCTGGAGGGTGAATCAGCAGAAGTAGAAGAAGGAGAAGGAGAAGGTGAAGTCAGGAGGGTGAAGCAGAAGAAGCAGAAGAAGGAGAAGGTGAAGTCTGGAGGGTGAAGCAGAAGAAGCAGAAGAAGGAGAAGGAGAAGGTGAAGTCTGAAGGGTGAAGCAGAAGAAGCAGAAGAAGGAGAAGGAGAAGGTGAAGTCAGGAGGGTGAATCAGAAGAAGTAGAAGAAGGAGAAGGAAAAGGTGAAGTCTGGAGGGTGAATCAGAAGAAATAGAAGAAGGAGGAGGAGAAAGTGAAGTCTGGAGGGTGAATCAGAACAAGTAGAAGAAGGAGAATGAGAAGGTGAAGTCTGGAGGGTGAATCAGAAGAAGTAGAAGAAGGAGAAGGAGAAGGTGAAGTCTGGAGGGAGAAGCAGAAGAAGTAGAAGAAGGAGAAGGAGAAGGTGAAGTCTGGAGGGTGAATCAGAAGAAGTAGAAGAAGGAGAAGGAGAAGGTGAAGTCTGGAGGGTGAATCAGAAGAAGTAGAAGAAGGAGAAGGAGAAGGTGAAGTCTGGAGGGTGAATCAGAAGAAGCAGAAGAAGGAGAAGGAGAAGGTGAAGTCTGGAGGGTGAATCAGAAGAAGTAGAAGAAGGAGAAGGAGAAGGTGTAGTCTGGAGGGGGAATCAGAAGAAGTTGACGAAGGAGAAGGAGAAGGTGAAGTCTGGAGTGTGAATCAGAAGAAGCAGAAGAAGGAGAAGGAGAAGGTGAAGTCTGGAGGGTGAATCAGAAGAAGTAGAAGAAGGAGAAGGAGAAGGTGAAGTCTGGAGGGTGAATCAGCAGAAGCAGAAGAAGTAGAAGGAGAAGGTGAAGTCTGGAGGGTGAATCAGAAGAAGCAGAAGAAGGAGAAGGAGAAGGTGAAGTCTGGAGGGTGAATCAGAAGAAGCAGAAGAAGGAGAAGGAGAAGGTGAAGTCTGGAGGGCGAATCAGAAGAAGCAGAAGAAGTAGAAGGAGCAGGTGAAGTCTGGAGGGTGAATCAGAAGAAGTAGAAGAATGAGAAGGAGAAGGTGAAGTCTGGAGGGTGAATCAGAAGAAGCAGAAGAAGGAGAAGGAGAAGGTGAAGTCAGGAGGGTGAATCAGAAGAAGCAGAAGAAGGAGAAGGAGAAGGTGAAGTCTGGAGGGTGAATCAGAAGAAGTAGAAGAAGGAGAATGAGAAGGCGAAGTCTGGAGGGTGAATCAGAAGAAGCAGAAGAAGGAGAAGGAGAAGGTGAAGTCTGGAGGGTGAATCAGAAGAAGCAGAAGAAGGAGAAGGAGAAGATGAAGTCTGGAGGGAGAATCAGAAGAAGGAGAAGAAGGAGAAGGAGAAGGTGAGGTCTGGAGGGTGAATCAGAAGAAGCAGAAAAAGGAGAAGGAGAAGGTGAAGTCTGGAGGGTGAATCAGAAGAAGCAGAAGAAGGAGAAGGAGAAGGTGAAGACTGGAGGGTGAATCAGAAGAAGTAGAAGAAGCAGAAGGAGAAGGTGAAGTCTGGAGGGTGAATCAGAAGAAGTAGAAGAAGAAGAAGGAGAAGGTGAGGTCTGGAGGGTGAATCAGAAGAAGCAGAAGAAGGAGAAGGAGAAGGTGAAGTCTGGAGGGTGAATCAGAAGAAGTAGAAGAAGGAGAAGGAGAAGGTGAAGTCTGGAGGGTGAAGCAGAAGAAGTAGAAGAAGGAGAAGGAGAAGGTAAAGTCAGGAGGGTGAATCAGAAGAAGTAGAAGAAGGAGAAGGAGAAGGTGAAGTCTGGAGGGTGAATCAGAAGAAGCAGAAGAAGGAGAAGGAGAAGGTGAAGTCTGGAGGGTGAATCAGAAGAAGCAAAATAATGAGAAGGAGAAGATGAAGTCTGGAGGGTGAATCAGAAGAAGTAGAAGAAGGAGAAGGAGAAGGTGAGGTCTGGAGGGTGAATCAGAAGAAGCAGAAGAAGGAGAAGGAGAAGGTGAAGTCTGGAGGGTGAATCAGAAGAAGCAGAAGAAGGAGAAGGAGAAGGTGAAGTTAGGAGGGTGAATCAGAAGAAGCAGAAGAAGGAGAAGGAGAAGTTGAAGTCAGGGGGGTGAAGCAGAAGAAGTAGAAGAAGGAGAAGGAGAAGGTGTAGTCAGGAGGGTGAAGCAGAAGAAGCAGAAGAAGGAGAAGGAGAAGGTGAAGTCTGGAGGGCGCAGCAGAAGAAGCTGAAAAAGGAGAAGGAGAAGGTGAAGTCTGGAGGGTGAAGCAGAAGAAGCAGAAGAAGGAGAAGGAAAAGGTGAAGTCTGGAGGGTGAATCAGAAGAAGTAGAAGAAGGAGAAGGAGATGGTGAAGTCAGGAGGGTGAAGCAGAAGAAGCAGAAGAAGGAGAAGGAGAAGGTGAAGTCTGGAGGGTGAATCAGAAGAAGCAGAAGAAGGAGAAGGAGAAGGAGAAGTCTGGAGGGCGAAGCAGAAGAAGCAGAAGAAGGAGAAGGTGAAGGTGAAGTCCGGAGGGTGAAGCAGAAGAAGCAGAAGAAGGAGAAGGAGAAGATGAAGTCTGGAGGGTGAATCAGCAGAAGTAGAAGAAGGAGAAGGAGAAGGTGAAGTCAGGAGGGTGAAGCAGAAGAAGCAGAAGAAGGAGAAGGAGAAGGTGAAGTCTGGAGGGTGAAGCAGAAGAAGCAGAAGAAGGAGAAGGAGAAGGTGAAGTCTGGAGGGTGAATCAGAAGAAGCAGAAGAAGGAGAAGGAGAAGGTGAAGTCTGGAGGGTGAATCAGAAGAAGTAGAAGAAGGAGAAGGAGAAGGTGAAGTCTGGAGGGTGAATCAGAAGAAGTAGAAGAAGGAGAAGGAGAAGGTGAAGTCTGGAGGGTGAATCAGAAGAAGCAGAAGAAGTAGAAAGAAAAGGTGAAGTCTGGAGGGTGAATCAGAAGAAGCAGAAGAAGTAGAAGGAGCAGGTGAAGTCTGGAGGGTGAATCAGAAGAAGTAGAAGAAGGAGAAGGAGAAGGTGAAGTCTGGAGGGTGAATCAGAAGAAGCAGAAGAAGGAGAAGAAGAAGGTGAAGTCTGGAGGGTGAATCAGAAGAAGTAGAAGAAGGAGAAGGAGAAGGTGAAGTCTGGAGGGTGAATCAGAAGAAGTAGAAGAAGGAGAAGGAGAAGGTGAAGTCTGGAGGGTGAATCAGAAGAAGCAGAAGAAGTAGAAAGAAAAGGTGAAGTCTGGAGGGTGAATCAGAAGAAGCAGAAGAAGGAGAAGGAGAAGGTGAAGTCTGGAGGGTGAATCAGAAGAAGCAGAAGAAGGAGAATGAGAAGGTGAAGTCTGGAGGGTGAATCAGAAGAAGCAGAAGAAGTAGAAGGAGCAGGTGAAGTCTGGAGGGTGAATCAGAAGAAGTAGAAGAAGGAGAAGGAGAAGGTGAAGTCTGGAGGGTGAATCAGAAGAAGCAGAAGAAGGAGAAGGAGAAGGTGAAGTCAGGAGGGTGAATCAGAAGAAGCAGAAGAAGGAGAAGGAGAAGGTGAAGTCTGGAGGGTGAATGAGAAGAAGCAGAAGAAGGAGAAGGAGAAGGTGAAGACTGGAGAGTGAATCAGAATAAGTAGAAGAAGGAGAAGGAGAAGGTGAAGTCTGGAGGGTGAATCAGAAGAAGTAGAAGAAGGAGAAGGAGAAGGCGAAGTCTGGAGGGTGAATAAAGGAGAAGGTGAATGATCTGGAGGGTGAATCAGAAGAAGGAGAAGAAGGAGAAGGAGAAGGTGAGGGTCTGGAGGGTGAATCAGAAGAAGCAGAAAAGGAGAAAGAGAAGTGTGAAGTCTGGAGGGTGAATCAGAAGAAGCAGAGAAGGAGAAGGAGAAGGTGAAGACTGGAGGGTGAATCAGAAGAAGTAGAAGAAGCAGAAGGAGAAGGTGAAGTCTGGAGGGTGAAATCAGAAGAAGTAGAAGAAGGAGAAGGAGAAGGTTGAGGTCTGGAGGGTGAATCAGAAGAAGCAGAAGAGGAGAAGGAGAAGGTGAAGTCTGGAGGGTGAATCAGAAGAAGCAGAAGAAGGAGAAGGAGAAGGGTGAAGACTGGAGGGGTGAATCAGAAGAAGTAGAGAAGGAGAAGGAGAAGATGAAGTCTTGGAGGGTGAATCAGAAGAAGTAGAAGAAGGAGAAGGAGAAGGTGAGGTCTGGAGGGTGAATCAGAAGAAGCAGAAGAAGGAGAAGGAGAAGGTGAAGTTCTGGGAGGTGTGAATCAGAAGAAGCAGAAGAAGGAGAAGGAGAAGGGTGAAGACTGGAGGGTGAATCAGAAGAAGTAGAAGAAGCAGAAGGAGAAGGTGAAGTCTGGAGAGGGTGAATCAGAAGAAGTAGAAGAAGGAGAAGGAGAAGGTGAGGTCTGGAGGTGTGAATCAGAAGAAGCAGAAGAAGGAGAAGTAGAAGTTGAAGTCTGGAGGGTGAATCAGAAGAAGCAGAAGAAGGAGAAGAGAAGGTGAAGACTGGAGCGGTGAATCAGAAGAAGTAGAAGAAGGAGAAGGAGAAGATGAAGTCTGGAGGTGAATCAGAAGAAGTAGAAGAAGGAGAAGGAGAAGGTGAGGTCTGGAGGGTGAATCAGAAGAAGCAGAAGAAGGAGAAGGAGAAGGTGAAGTCTGGAGGGTGAATCAGAAGAAAGCAGAAGAAGGAGAACGAGAAGGTGAAGTCTGGAGGGTGAATCAGAAGAAGCAGAAGAAGGAGAAGGAGAAGGTGAAGTCAGGAGGGTGAATCAGAAGAAGCAGAAGAAGGAGAAGGAGAAGGTGAAATTAGGATGGTGAATCAGAAGATAGCAGAAGAAGGAGAAGGAGAAGGTGAAGTCAGGGGGTGTTGAAGCAGAAGAATAGAAGAAGGAGAAGGAGAAGGTGAAGTCAGGAGGGTGAAGCAGAAGAAGCAGAAGAAGGAGAAGGAGAAGGTGAAGTCTGGGCGGCGCAGCAGAAGAAGCAGAAGAAGGAGAAGGAGAAGGTGAAGTCTGGAGGGTGAAGCAGAAGAAGCAGAAGAAGGAGAAGGAGAAGGTGAAGTCTGGAGGTGTGAATCAGAAGAAGCAGAAGAAGGAGAAGGAGAAGATGAAGTCTGGAGGGTGAATCAGAAGAAGTAGAAGAAGGAGAAGGAGAAGGTGAAGTCTGGAGGGGTGAATCAGAAGAAGCAGAAGAAGGAGAAAGGAGAAGGTGAAGTCTGAAGGGTGAATCAGAAGAAGCAGAGAAGGAGAAGGTGAAGGTGAAGTCCTGGAGGGTGAATCAGAAGAAGCAGAATAAGGAGAAGGAGAAGGTGAAGTCTGGAGGGTGAATCAGAAGAAGCAGAAGAAGGAGAAGGAGAAGGTAGAAGTCTGGAGGGTGAATCAGAAGAAGTAGAAGAAGGAGAAGGAGGAGGTGAAGTCTGGAGGGTGAAGCAGAAGAAGTAGAAGAAGGAGAAGATGAAGGTGAAGTCTGGAGGGTGAAATCAGAAGAAGCAGAAGAAGGAGAAGGAGAAGGTGAAGTCTGGAGGGTGAATCAGAAGAAGCAAAAGAATGAGAAGGAGAAGATGAAGTCTGGAGGGTGAATCAGAAGAAGTAGAAGAAGGAGAAGGAGAAGGTGAGGTCTGGAGGGTGAATCAGAAGAAGCAGAAGAAGGAGAAGGAGAAGGTGAAGCCTGGAGGGTGAATCAGAAGAAGCAGAAGAAGGAGAAGGAGAAGGTGAAGTTAGGAGGGTGAATCAGAAGAAGCAGAAGAAGGAGAATTTGAAGTTGAAGTCAGGGGGGTGAAGCAGAAGAAGTAGAAGAAGGAGAAGGAGAAGGTGAAGTCAGGAGGGTGAAGCAGAAGAAGCAGTAGAAGGAGAAGGAGAAGGTGAAGTCTGGAGGGCGCAGCAGAAGAAGCAGAAGAAGGAGAAGGAGAAGGTGAAGTCTGGAGGGTGAAGGCAGAAGAAGCAGAAGAAGGAGAAGGAAAAGGTGAAGTCTGGAGGGTGAATCAGAAGAAGTAGAAGAAGGAGAAGGAGATGGTGAAGTCAGGAGGGTGAAGCAGAAGAAGCAGAAGAAGGAGAAGGAGAAGGTGAAGTCTGGAGGGTGAATCAGAAGAAGCAGAAGAAGGAGAAGGAGAAGGAGAAGTCTGGAGGGCGAAGCAGAAGAAGCAGAAGAAGGAGAAGGTGAAGGTGAAGTCTGGAGGGTGAAGCAGAAGAAGCAGAAGAAGGAGAAGGAGAAGGTGAAGTCTGGAGGGTGAATCAGCAGAAGTAGAAGAAGGAGAAGGAGAAGGTGAAGTCAGGAGGGTGAAGCAGAAGAAGCAGAAGAAGGAGAAGGAGAAGGTGAAGTCTGGAGGGTGAAGCAGAAGAAGCAGAAGAAGGAGAAGGAGAAGGTGAAGTCTGGAGGGTGAAGCAGAAGAAGCAGAAGAAGGAGAAGGAGAAGGTGAAGTCAGGAGGGTGAATCAGAAGAAGTAGAAGAAGGAGAAGGAAAAGGTGAAGTCTGGAGGGTGAATCAGAAGAAGTAGAAGAAGGAGGAGGAGAAAGTGAAGTCTGGAGGGTGAATCAGAAGAAGTAGAAGAAGGAGAAGGAGAAGGTGAAGTCAGGAGGGTGAATCAGAAGAAGTAGAAGAAGGAGAAGGAAAAGGTGAAGTCTGGAGGGTGAATCAGAAGAAGTAGAAGAAGGAGATGGAGAAAGTGAAGTCTGGAGGGTGAATCAGAAGAAGTAGAAGAAGGAGAATGAGAAGGTGAAGTCTGGAGGGTGAATCAGAAGAAGTAGAAGAAGGAGAAGGAGAAGGTGAAGTCTGGAGGGAGAAGCAGAAGAAGGAGAAGAAGGAGAAGGAGAAGGTGAAGTCTGGAGGGTGAATCATAAGAAGTAGAAGAAGGAGAAGGAGAAGGTGAAGTCTGGAGGGTGAATCAGAAGAAGTAGAAGAAGGAGAAGGAGAAGGTGAAGTCTGGAGGGTGAATCAGAAGAAGCAGAAGAAGGAGAAGGAGAAGGTGAAGTCTGGAGGGTGAATCAGAAGAAGTAGAAGAAGGAGAAGGAGAAGGTGCAGTCTGGAGGGGGAATCAGAAGAAGTTGACGAAGGAGAAGGAGAAGGTGAAGTCTGGAGTGTGAATCAGAAGAAGCAGAAGAAGGAGAAGGAGAAGGTGAAGTCTGGAGGGTGAATCAGAAGAAGTAGAAGAAGGAGAAGGAGAAGGTGAAGTCTGGAGGGTGAATCAGAAGAAGCAGAAGAAGTAGAAAGAAAAGGTGAAGTCTGGAGGGTGAATCAGAAGAAGCAGAAGAAGGAGAAGGCGAAGGTGAAGTCTGGAGGGTGAATCAGAAGAAGCAGAAGAAGGAGAATGAGAAGGTGAAGTCTGGAGGGTGAATCAGAAGAAGCAGAAGAAGTAGAAGGAGCAGGTGAAGTCTGGAGGGTGAATCAGAAGAAGTAGAAGAAGGAGAAGGAGAAGGTGAAGTCTGGAGGGTGAATCAGAAGAAGCAGAAGAAGGAGAAGGAGTAGGTGAAGTCAGGAGGGTGAATCAGAAGAAGCAGAAGAAGGAGAAGGAGAAGGTGAAGTCTGGAGGGTGAATGAGAAGAAGCAGAAGAAGGAGAAGGAGAAGGTGAAGACTGGAGGGTGAATCAGAATAAGTAGAAGAAGGAGAAGGAGAAGGTGAAGTCTGGAGGGTGAATCAGAAGAAGTAGAAGAAAGAGAAGGAGAAGGCGAAGTCTGGAGGGTGAATCAGAAGAAGCAGAAGAAGGAGAAGGAGAAGGTGAAGTCTGGAGGGTGAATCAGAAGAAGCAAAAGAATGAGAAGGAGAAGATGAAGTCTGGAGGGTGAATCAGAAGAAGTAGAAGAAGGAGAAGGAGAAGGTGAGGTCTGGAGGGTGAATCAGAAGAAGCAGAAGAAGGAGAAGGAGAAGGTGAAGCCTGGAGGGTGAATCAGAAGAAGCAGAAGAAGGAGAAGGAGAAGGTGAAGTTAGGAGGGTGAATCAGAAGAAGCAGAAGAAGGAGAATTTGAAGTTGAAGTCAGGGGGGTGAAGCAGAAGAAGTAGAAGAAGGAGAAGGAGAAGGTGAAGTCAGGAGGGTGAAGCAGAAGAAGCAGTAGAAGGAGAAGGAGAAGGTGAAGTCTGGAGGGCGCAGCAGAAGAAGCAGAAGAAGGAGAAGGAGAAGGTGAAGTCTGGAGGGTGAAGCAGAAGAAGCAGAAGAAGGAGAAGGAAAAGGTGAAGTCTGGAGGGTGAATCAGAAGAAGTAGAAGAAGGAGAAGGAGATGGTGAAGTCAGGAGGGTGAAGCAGAAGAAGCAGAAGAAGGAGAAGGAGAAGGTGAAGTCTGGAGGGTGAATCAGAAGAAGCAGAAGAAGGAGAAGGAGAAGGAGAAGTCTGGAGGGCGAAGCAGAAGAAGCAGAAGAAGGAGAAGGTGAAGGTGAAGTCTGGAGGGTGAAGCAGAAGAAGCAGAAGAAGGAGAAGGAGAAGGTGAAGTCTGGAGGATGAATCAGCAGAAGTAGAAGAAGGAGAAGGAGAAGGTGAAGTCAGGAGGGTGAAGCAGAAGAAGCAGAAGAAGGAGAAGGAGAAGGTGAAGTCTGGAGGGTGAAGCAGAAGAAGCAGAAGAAGGAGAAGGAGAAGGTGAAGTCTGGAGGGTGAAGCAGAAGAAGCAGAAGAAGGAGAAGGAGAAGGTGAAGTCAGGAGGGTGAATCAGAAGAAGTAGAAGAAGGAGAAGGAAAAGGTGAAGTCTGGAGGGTGAATCAGAAGAAGTAGAAGAAGGAGGAGGAGAAAGTGAAGTCTGGAGGGTGAATCAGAAGAAGTAGAAGAAGGAGAAGGAGAAGGTGAAGTCAGGAGGGTGAATCAGAAGAAGTAGAAGAAGGAGAAGGAAAAGGTGAAGTCTGGAGGGTGAATCAGAAGAAGTAGAAGAAGGAGATGGAGAAAGTGAAGTCTGGAGGGTGAATCAGAAGAAGTAGAAGAAGGAGAATGAGAAGGTGAAGTCTGGAGGGTGAATCAGAAGAAGTAGAAGAAGGAGAAGGAGAAGGTGAAGTCTGGAGGGAGAAGCAGAAGAAGGAGAAGAAGGAGAAGGAGAAGGTGAAGTCTGGAGGGTGAATCATAAGAAGTAGAAGAAGGAGAAGGAGAAGGTGAAGTCTGGAGGGTGAATCAGAAGAAGTAGAAGAAGGAGAAGGAGAAGGTGAAGTCTGGAGGGTGAATCAGAAGAAGCAGAAGAAGGAGAAGGAGAAGGTGAAGTCTGGAGGGTGAATCAGAAGAAGTAGAAGAAGGAGAAGGAGAAGGTGCAGTCTGGAGGGGGAATCAGAAGAAGTTGACGAAGGAGAAGGAGAAGGTGAAGTCTGGAGTGTGAATCAGAAGAAGCAGAAGAAGGAGAAGGAGAAGGTGAAGTCTGGAGGGTGAATCAGAAGAAGTAGAAGAAGGAGAAGGAGAAGGTGAAGTCTGGAGGGTGAATCAGAGTAAGCAGAAGAAGTAGAAAGAAAAGGTGAAGTCTGGAGGGTGAATCAGAAGAAGCAGAAGAAGGAGAAGGAGAAGGTGAAGTCTGGAGGGTGAATCAGAAGAAGCAGAAGAAGGAGAATGAGAAGGTGAAGTCTGGAGGGTGAATCAGAAGAAGCAGAAGAAGTAGAAGGAGCAGGTGAAGTCTGGAGGGTGAATCAGAAGAAGTAGAAGAAGGAGAAGGAGAAGGTGAAGTCTGGAGGGTGAATCAGAAGAAGCAGAAGAAGGAGAAGGAGTAGGTGAAGTCAGGAGGGTGAATCAGAAGAAGCAGAAGAAGGAGAAGGAGAAGGTGAAGTCTGGAGGGTGAATGAGAAGAAGCAGAAGAAGGAGAAGGAGAAGGTGAAGACTGGAGGGTGAATCAGAATAAGTAGAAGAAGGAGAAGGAGAAGGTGAAGTCTGGAGGGTGAATCAGAAGAAGTAGAAGAAGGAGAAGGAGAAGACGAAGTCTGGAGGGTGAATCAGAAGAAGCAGAAGAAGGAGAAGGAGAAGGTGAAGTCTGGAGGGTGAATCAGAAGAAGCAGAAGAAGGAGAAGGAGAAGATGAAGTCTGGAGGGTGAATCAGAAGAAGGAGAAGAAGGAGAAGGAGAAGGTGAGGTCTGGAGTAGAATCAGAAGAAGCAGAAAAAGGAGAAGGAGAAGGTGAAGTCTGGAGGGTGAATCAGAAGAAGCAGAAGAAGGAGAAGGAGAAGGTGAAGACTGGAGGGTGAATCAGAAGAAGTAGAAGAAGCAGAAGGAGAAGCTGAAGTCTGGAGGGTGAATCAGAAGAAGTAGAAGAAGGAGAAGGAGAAGGTGAGGTCTGGAGGGTGAATCAGAAGAAGCAGAAGAAGGAGAAGGAGAAGGTGAAGTCTGGAGGGTGAATCAGAAGAAGCAGAAGAAGGAGAAGGAGAAGGTGAAGACTGGAGGGTGAATCAGAAGAAGTAGAAAAAGGAGAAGGAGAAGATGAAGTCTGGAGGGTGAACCAGAAGAAGTAGAAGAAGGAGAAGGAGAAGGTGAGGTCTGGAGGGTGAATCAGAAGAAGCAGAAGAAGGAGAAGGAGAAGGTGAAGTCTGGAGGGTGAATCAGAAGAAGCAGAAGAAGGAGAAGGAGAAGGTGAAGACTGGAGGGTGAATCAGAAGAAGTAGAAGAAGCAGAAGGAGAAGGTGAAGTCTGGAGGGTGAATCAGAAGAAGTAGAAGAAGGAGAAGGAGAAGGTGAGGTCTGGAGGGTGAATCAGAAGAAGCAGAAGAAGGAGTAGAAGGTGAAGTCTGGAGGGTGAATCAGAAGAAGCAGAAGAAGGAGAAGGAGAAGGTGAAGACTGGAGGGTGAATCAGAAGAAGTAGAAGAAGGAGAAGGAGAAGATGAAGTCTGGAGGGTGAATCAGAAGAAGTAGAAGAAGGAGAAGGAGAAGGTGAGGTCTGGAGGGTGAATCAGAAGAAGCAGAAGAAGGAGAAGGAGAAGGTGAAGTCTGGAGGGTGAATCAGAAGAAGCAGAAGAAGGAGAACGAGAAGGTGAAGTCTGGAGGGTGAATCAGAAGAAGCAGAAGAAGGAGAAGGAGAAGGTGAAGTCAGGAGGGTGAATCAGAAGAAGCAGAAGAAGGAGAAGGAGAAGGTGAAATTAGGATGGTGAATCAGAAGAAGCAGAAGAAGGAGAAGGAGAAGGTGAAGTCAGGGGGGTGAAGCAGAAGAATAGAAGAAGGAGAAGGAAAAGGTGAAGTCAGGAGGGTGAAGCAGAAGAAGCAGAAGAAGGAGAAGGAGAAGGTGAAGTCTGGCGGGCGCAGCAGAAGAAGCAGAAGAAGGAGAAGGAGAAGGTGAAGTCTGGAGGGTGAAGCAGAAGAAGCAGAAGAAGGAGAAGGAGAAGGTGAAGTCTGGAGGGTGAATCAGAAGAAGCAGAAGAAGGAGAAGGAGAAGATGAAGTCTGGAGGGTGAATCAGAAGAAGTAGAAGAAGGAGAAGGAGAAGGTGAAGTCTGGAGGGTGAATCAGAAGAAGCAGAAGAAGGAGAAGGAGAAGGTGAAGTCTGAAGGGTGAATCAGAAGAAGCAGAAGAAGGAGAAGGTGAAGGTGAAGTCTGGAGGGTGAATCAGAAGAAGCAGAATAAGGAGAAGGAGAAGGTGAAGTCTGGAGGGTGAATCAGAAGAAGCAGAAGAAGGAGAAGGAGAAGGTGAAGTCTGGAGGGTGAATCAGAAGAAGTAGAAGAAGGAGAAGGAGGAGGTGAAGTCTGGAGGGTGAAGCAGAAGAAGTAGAAGAAGGAGAAGGAGAAGGTAAAGTCAGGAGGGTGAATCAGAAGAAGTAGAAGAAGGAGAAGGAGAAGGTGAAGTCTGGAGGGTGAATCAGAAGAAGCAGAAGAAGGAGAAGGAGAAGGTGAAGTCTGGAGGGTGAATCAGAAGAAGCAAAAGAATGAGAAGGAGAAGATGAAGTCTGGAGGGTGAATCAGAAGAAGTAGAAGAAGGAGAAGGAGAAGGTGAGGTCTGGAGGGTGAATCAGAAGAAGCAGAAGAAGGAGAAGGAGAAGGTGAAGCCTGGAGGGTGAATCAGAAGAAGCAGAAGAAGGAGAAGGAGAAGGTGAAGTTAGGAGGGTGAATCAGAAGAAGCAGAAGAAGGAGAATTTGAAGTTGAAGTCAGGGGGGTGAAGCAGAAGAAGTAGAAGAAGGAGAAGGAGAAGGTGAAGTCAGGAGGGTGAAGCAGAAGAAGCAGTAGAAGGAGAAGGAGAAGGTGAAGTCTGGAGGGTGCAGCAGAAGAAGCAGAAGAAGGAGAAGGAGAAGGTGAAGTCTGGAGGGTGAAGCAGAAGAAGCAGAAGAAGGAGAAGGAAAAGGTGAAGTCTGGAGGGTGAATCAGAAGAAGTAGAAGAAGGAGAAGGAGATGGTGAAGTCAGGAGGGTGAAGCAGAAGAAGCAGAAGAAGGAGAAGGAGAAGGTGAAGTCTGGAGGGTGAATCAGAAGAAGCAGAAGAAGGAGAAAGAGAAGGAGAAGTCTGGAGGGCGAAGCAGAAGAAGCAGAAGAAGGAGAAGGTGAAGGTGAAGTCTGGAGGGTGAAGCAGAAGAAGCAGAAGAAGGAGAAGGAGAAGGTGAAGTCTGGAGGGTGAATCAGCAGAAGTAGAAGAAGGAGAAGGAGAAGGTGAAGTCAGGAGGGTGAAGCAGAAGAAGCAGAAGAAGGAGAAGGAGAAGGTGAAGTCTGGAGGGTGAAGCAGAAGAAGCAGAAGAAGGAGAAGGAGAAGGTGAAGTCTGGAGGGTGAAGCAGAAGAAGCAGAAGAAGGAGAAGGAGAAGGTGAAGTCAGGAGGGTGAATCAGAAGAAGTAGAAGAAGGAGAAGGAAAAGGTGAAGTCTGGAGGGTGAATCAGAAGAAGTAGAAGAAGGAGGAGGAGAAAGTGAAGTCTGGAGGGTGAATCAGAACAAGTAGAAGAAGGAGAATGAGAAGGTGAAGTCTGGAGGGTGAATCAGAAGAAGTAGAAGAAGGAGAAGGAGAAGGTGAAGTCTGGAGGGAGAAGCAGAAGAAGTAGAAGAAGGAGAAGGAGAAGGTGAAGTCTGGAGGGTGAATCAGAAGAAGTAGAAGAAGGAGAATGAGAAGGTGAAGTCTGGAGGGTGAATCAGAAGAAGTAGAAGAAGGAGAAGGAGAAGGTGAAGTCTGGAGGGAGAAGCAGAAGAAGTAGAAGAAGGAGAAGGAGAAGGTGAAGTCTGGAGGGTGAATCAGAAGAAGTAGAAGAAGGAGAAGGAGAAGGTGAAGTCTGGAGGGTGAATCAGAAGAAGTAGAAGAAGGAGAAGGAGAAGGTGAAGTCTGGAGGGTGAATCAGAAGAAGCAGAAGAAGGAGAAGGAGAAGGTGAAGTCTGGAGGGTGAATCAGAAGAAGTAGAAGAAGGAGAAGGAGAAGGTGTAGTCTGGAGGGGGAATCAGAAGAAGTTGACGAAGGAGAAGGAGAAGGTGAAGTCTGGAGGGTGAATCAGAAGAAGCAGAAGAAGGAGAAGGAGAAGGTGAAGTCTGGAGGGTGAATCAGAAGAAGTAGAAGAAGGAGAAGGAGAAGGTGAAGTCTGGAGGGTGAATCAGCAGAAGCAGAAGAAGTAGAAGGAGAAGGTGAAGGCTGGAGGGTGAATCAGAAGAAGCAGAAGAAGGAGAAGGAGAAGGTGAAGTCTGGAGGGCGAATCAGAAGAAGCAGAAGAAGTAGAAGGAGCAGGTGAAGTCTGGAGGGTGAATCAGAAGAAGTAGAAGAATGAGAAGGAGAAGGTGAAGTCTGGATGGTGAATCAGAAGAAGCAGAAGAAGGAGAAGGAGAAGGTGAAGTCAGGAGGGTGAATCAGAAGAAGCAGAAGAAGGAGAAGGAGAAGGTGAAGTCTGGAGGGTGAATGAGAAGAAGCAGAAGAAGGAGAAGGAGAAGGTGAAGACTGGAGGGTGAATCAGAAAAAGTAGAAGAAGGAGAAGGAGAAGGTGAAGTCTGGAGGGTGAATCAGAAGAAGTAGAAGAAGGAGAATGGGAAGGCGAAGTCTGGAGGGTGAATCAGAAGAAGCAGAAGAAGGAGAAGGAGAAGGTGAAGTCTGGAGGGTGAATCAGAAGAAGCAGAAGAAGGAGAAGGAGAAGATGAAGTCTGGAGGGTGAATCAGAAGAAGGAGAAGAAGGAGAAGGAGAAGGTGAGGTCTGGAGGGTGAATCAGAAGAAGCAGAAAAAGGAGAAGGAGAAGGTGAAGTCTGGAGGGTGAATCAGAAGAAGCAGAAGAAGGAGAAGGAGAAGGTGAAGACTGGAGGGTGAATCAGAAGAAGTAGAAGAAGCAGAAGGAGAAGGTGAAGTCTGGAGGGTGAATCAGAAGAAGTAGAAGAAGGAGAAGGAGAAGGTGAGGTCTGGAGGGTGAATCAGAAGAAGCAGAAGAAGGAGAAGGAGAAGGTGAAGTCTGGAGGATGAATCAGAAGAAGCAGAAGAAGGAGAAGGAGAAGGTGAAGTCTGGAGGGTGAATCAGAAGAAGCAGAAGAAGGGGAAGGAGAAGATGAAGTCTGGAGGGTGAATCAGAAGAAGTAGAAGAAGGAGAAGGAGAAGGTGAAGTCTGGAGGGTGAATCAGAAGAAGCAGAAGAAGGAGAAGGAGAAGGTGAAGTCTGAAGGGTGAATCAGAAGAAGCAGAAGAAGGAGAAGGTGAAGGTGAAGTCTGTAGGGCGAATCAGAAGAAGCAGAATAAGGAGAAGGAGAAGGTGAAGTCTGGAGGGTGAATCAGAAGAAGCAGAAGAAGGAGAAGGAGAAGGTGAAGTCTGGAGGGTGAATCAGAAGAAGTAGAAGAAGGAGAAGGAGAAGGTGAAGTCTGGAGGGTGAAGCAGAAGAAGTAGAAGAAGGAGAAGGAGAAGGTAAAGTCAGGAGGGTGAATCAGAAGAAGTAGAAGAAGGAGAAGGAGAAGGTGAAGTCTGGAGGGTGAATCAGAAGAAGCAGAAGAAGGAGAAGGAGAAGGTGAAGTCTGGAGGGTGAATCAGAAGAAGCAAAATAATGAGAAGGAGAAGATGAAGTCTGGAGGGTGAATCAGAAGAAGTAGAAGAAGGAGAAGGAGAAGGTGAGGTCTGGAGGGTGAATCAGAAGAAGCAGAAGAAGGAGAAGGAGAAGGTGAAGTCTGGAGGGTGAATCAGAAGAAGCAGAAGAAGGAGAAGGAGAAGGTGAAGTTAGGAGGGTGAATCAGAAGAAGCAGAAGAAGGAGAAGGAGAAGTTGAAGTCAGGGGGGTGAAGCAGAAGAAGTAGAAGAAGGAGAAGGAGAAGGTGAAGTCAGGAGGGTGAAGCAGAAGAAGCAGAAGAAGGAGAAGGAAAAGGTGAAGTCTGGAGGATGAATCAGAAGAAGTAGAAGAAGGAGAAGGAGATGGTGAAGTCAGGAGGGTGAAGCAGAAGAAGCAGAAGAAGGAGAAGGAGAAGGTGAAGTCTGGAGGGTGAATCAGAAGAAGCAGAAGAAGGAGAAGGAGAAGGAGAAGACTGGAGGGCGAAGCAGAAGAAGCAGAAGAAGGAGAAGGAGAAGGTGAAGTCTGGAGGGTGAATCAGAAGAAGCAGAAGAAGGAGAAGGTGAAGGTGAAGTCCGGAGGGTGAAGCAGAAGAAGCAGAAGAAGGAGAAGGAGAAGATGAAGTCTGGAGGGTGAATCAGCAGAAGTAGAAGAAGGAGAAGGAGAAGGTGAAGTCAGGAGGGTGAAGCAGAAGAAGCAGAAGAAGGAGAAGGAGAAGGTGAAGTCTGGAGGGTGAAGCAGAAGAAGCAGAAGAAGGAGAAGGAGAAGGTGAAGTCTGGAGGGTGAAGCAGAAGAAGCAGAAGAAGGAGAAGGAGAAGGTGAAGTCAGGAGGGTGAATCAGAAGAAGTAGAAGAAGGAGAAGGAAAAGGTGAAGTCTGGAGGGTGAATCAGAAGAAGTAGAAGAAGGAGAATGAGAAGGTGAAGTCTGGAGGGTGAATCAGAAGAAGTAGAAGAAGGAGAAGGAGAAGGTGAAGTCTGGAGGGAGAAGCAGAAGAAGGAGAAGAAGGAGAAGGAGAAGGTGAAGTCTGGAGGGTGAATCATAAGAAGTAGAAGAAGGAGAAGGAGAAGGTGAAGTCAGGAGGGTGAATCAGAAGAAGTAGAAGAAGGAGAAGGAGAAGGTGAAGTCTGGAGGGTGAATCAGAAGAAGCAGAAGAAGGAGAAGGAGAAGGTGAAGTCTGGAGGGTGAATCAGAAGAAGTAGAAGAAGGAGAAGGAGAAGGTGTAGTCTGGAGGGGGAATCAGAAGAAGTTGACGAAGGAGAAGGAGAAGGTGAAGTCTGGAGTGTGAATCAGAAGAAGCAGAAAAGGAGAAGGAGAAGGTGAAGTCTGGAGGGTGAATCAGAAGAAGCAGAAGAAGGAGAAGGAGAAGGTGAAGTCTGGAGGGTGAATCAGAAGAAGTAGAAGAAGGAGAAGGAGAAGGTGTAGTCTGGAGGGGGAATCAGAAGAAGTTGACGAAGGAGAAGGAGAAGGTGAAGTCTGGAGGCTGAATCAGAAGAAGCAGAAGAAGTAGAAAGAAAAGGTGAAGTCTGGAGGGTGAATCAGAAGAAGCAGAAGAAGGAGAAGGAGAAGGTGAAGTCTGGAGGGTGAATCAGAAGAAGTAGAAGAAGGAGAAGGAGAAGGTGAAGTCTGGAGGGTGAATCAGAAGAAGCAGAAGAAGGAGAAGGAGAAGGTGTAGTCAGGAGGGTGAATCAGAAGAAGCAGAAGAAGGAGAAGGAGAAGGTGAAGTCTGGAGGGTGAATGAGAAGAAGCAGAAGAAGGAGAAGGAGAAGGTGAAGACTGGAGGGTGAATCAGAATAAGTAGAAGAAGGAGAAGGAGAAGGTGAAGTCTGGAGGGTGAATCAGAAGAAGTAGAAGAAGGAGAAGGAGAAGGCGAAGTCTGGAGGGTGAATCAGAAGAAGCAGAAGAAGGAGAAGGAGAAGGTGAAGTCTGGAGGGTGAATCAGAAGAAGCAGAAGAAGGAGAAGGAGAAGATGAAGTCTGGAGGGTGAATCAGAAGAAGGAGAAGAAGGAGAAGGAGAAGGTGAGGTCTGGAGGGTGAATCAGAAGAAGCAGAAAAAGGAGAAGGAGAAGGTGAAGTCTGGAGGGTGAATCAGAAGAAGCAGAAGAAGGAGAAGGAGAAGGTGAAGACTGGAGGGTGAATCAGAAGAAGTAGAAGAAGCAGAAGGAGAAGGTGAAGTCTGGAGGGTGAATCAGAAGAAGTAGAAGAAGGAGAAGGAGAAGGTGAGGTCTGGAGGGTGAATCAGAAGAAGCAGAAGAAGGAGAAGGAGAAGGTGAAGACTGGAGGGTGAATCAGAAGAAGTAGAAGAAGGAGAAGGAGAAGATGAAGTCTGGAGGGTGAATCAGAAGAAGTAGAAGAAGGAGAAGGAGAAGGTGAGGTCTGGAGGGTGAATCAGAAGAAGCAGAAGAAGGAGAAGGAGAAGGTGAAGTCTGGAGGGTGAATCAGAAGAAGCAGAAGAAGGAGAAGGAGAAGGTGAAGACTGGAGGGTGAATCAGAAGAAGTAGAAGAAGCAGAAGGAGAAGGTGAAGTCTGGAGGGTGAATCAGAAGAAGTAGAAGAAGGAGAAGGAGAAGGTGAGGTCTGGAGGGTGAATCAGAAGAAGCAGAAGAAGGAGAAGTAGAAGGTGAAGTCTGGAGGGTGAATCAGAAGAAGCAGAAGAAGGAGAAGGAGAAGGTGAAGACTGGAGGGTGAATCAGAAGAAGTAGAAGAAGGAGAAGGAGAAGATGAAGTCTGGAGGGTGAATCAGAAGAAGTAGAAGAAGGAGAAGGAGAAGGTGAGGTCTGGAGGGTGAATCAGAAGAAGCAGAAGAAGGAGAAGGAGAAGGTGAAGTCTGGAGGGTGAATCAGAAGAAGCAGAAGAAGGAGAACGAGAAGGTGAAGTCTGGAGGGTGAATCAGAAGAAGCAGAAGAAGGAGAAGGAGAAGGTGAAGTCAGGAGGGTGAATCAGAAGAAGCAGAAGAAGGAGAAGGAGAAGGTGAAATTAGGATGGTGAATCAGAAGAAGCAGAAGAAGGAGAAGGAGAAGGTGAAGTCAGGGGGGTGAAGCAGAAGAATAGAAGAAGGAGAAGGAGAAGGTGAAGTCAGGAGGGTGAAGCAGAAGAAGCAGAAGAAGGAGAAGGAGAAGGTGAAGTCTGGCGGGCGCTGCAGAAGAAGCAGAAGAAGGAGAAGGAGAAGGTGAAGTCTGGAGGGTGAAGCAGAAGAAGCAGAAGAAGGAGAAGGAGAAGGTGAAGTCTGGAGGGTGACTCAGAAGAAGCAGAAGAAGGAGAAGGAGAAGTTGAAGTCAGGAGGGTGAAGCAGAAGAAGCAGAAGAAGGAGAAGGAGAAGGTGAAGTCTGGAGGGTGAAGCAGAAGAAGCAGAAGAAGGAGAAGGAGAAGGTGAAATCTGGAGGGCGAAGCAGAAGAAGCAGAATAAGGAGAAGGAGAAGGTGAAGTCTGGAGGGTGAAGCAGAAGAAGCAGAAGAAGGAGAAGGAGAAGGTGAAGTCTGGAGGGTGAATCAGAAGAAGTAGAAGAAGGAGAAGGAGAAGGTGAAGTCAGGAGGGTGAAGCAGAAGGAGCAGAAGAAGGAGAAGGAGAAGGTGAAGTCTGGAGGGTGAAGCAGAAGAAGCAGAAGAAGGAGATGGAGAAGGTGTAGTCTGGAGGGTGAAGCAGAAGAAGCAGAAGAAGGAGAAGGAGAAGGTGAAGTCAGGAGGGTGAATCAGAAGAAGTAGAAGAAGGAGAAGGAGAAGGTGAAGTCAGGAGGGTGAATCAGAAGAAGTAGAAGAAGGAGAAGGAGAAGGTGAAGTCTGGAGGGTGAATCAGAAGAAGTAGAAGAAGGAGAAAGAGAAGGTGAAGTCTGGAGGGTGAATCAGTAGAAGTAGAAGAAGGAGAAGGAGAAGGTGAAGTCTGGAGGGTGAATCAGAAGAAGCAGAAGAAGGAGAAGGTGAAGGTGAAGTCTGGAGGGAGAAGCAGAAGCAGTAGAAGAAGGAGAAGGAGAAGGTGAAGTCTGGAGGGTGAATCAGAAGAAGTAGAAGAAGGAGAAGGAGAAGGTGAAGTCTGGAGGGTGAATCAGAAGAAGTAGAAGAAGGAGAAGGAGAAGGTGAAATCTGGAGGGTGAATCAGAAGAAGCAGAAGAAGGAGAAGGAGAAGGTGAAGTCTGGAGGGTGAATCAGAAGAAGTAGAAGAAGGAGAAGCAGAAGGTGTAGTCTGGAGGGTGAATCAGAAGAGGTAGACGAAGGAGAAGGAGAAGGTGAAGTCTGGAGTGTGAATCAGAAGAAGCAGAAGAAGGAGAAGGAGAAGGTGAGGTCTGGAGGGTGAATCAGAAGAAGTAGAAGAAGGAGAAGGAGAAGGTGAAGTCTGGAGGGTGAATCAGAAGAAGCAGAAGAAGGAGAAGGAGAAGGTGAAGTCTGGGGGGTGAATCAGAAGAAGCAGAAGAAGGAGAAGGAGAAGGTGAAGTCTGGAGGGTGAATCAGAAGAAGCAGAAGAAGGAGAAGGAGAAGGTGAAGTCTGGAGGGTGAATCGGAAGAAGCAGAAGAAGTAGAAGGAGAAGGTGAAGTCTGGAGGGTGAATCAGAAGAAGTAGAAGAAGGAGAAGGAGAAGGTGAAGTCTGGAGGGTGAATCAGAAGAAGCAGAAGAAGGAGAAGGAGAAGGTGAAGTCAGGAGGGTGAATCAGAAGAAGCAGAAGAAGGAGAAGGAGAAGGTGAAGTCTGGAGGGTGAATCAGAATAAGTAGAAGAAGGAGAAGGAGAAGGTGAAGTCTGGAGGGTGAATCAGAAGAAGTAGAAGAAGGAGAAGGAGAAGGCGAAGTCTGGAGGGTGAATCTGAAGAAGCAGAAGAAGGAGAAGGAGAAGGGGAAGTCTGGAGGGTGAATCAGAAGAAGCAGAAGAAGGAGAAGTAGAAGATGAAGTCTGGAGGGTGAATCAGAAGAAGTAGAAGAAGGAGAAGGAGAAGGTGAGGTCTGGAGGGTGAATCAGAAGAAGCAGAAGAAGGAGAAGTAGAAGGTGAAGTCTGAAGGGTGAATCAGGAGAAGCAGAAGAAGGAGAAGGAGAAGGTGAAGTCTGGAGGGTGAATCAGAAGAAGTAGAAGAAGGAGAAGGAGAAGGTGAAGTCTGGAGGGTGAATCAGAAGAAGCAGAAGAAGGAGAAGGAGAAGGTGAGGTCTGGAGGGTGAATCAGAAGAAGTAGAAGAATGAGAAGGAGAAGGTGAAGTCTGGAGGGTGAATCTGAAGAAGCAGGAGAAGGAGAAGGAGAAGGTGAAGTCTGGAGGGTGAATCAGAAGAAGCAGAAGAAGGAGAAGGAGAAGATGAAGTCTGGAGGGTGAATCAGAAGAAGTAGAAGAATGAGAAGGAGAAGGTGAAGTCTGGAGGGTGAATCTGAAGAAGCAGGAGAAGGAGAAGGAGAAGGTGAAGTCTGGAGGGTGAATCAGAAGAAGTAGAAGAAGGAGAAGGAGAAGGTGAAGTCTGGAGGGTGAATCAGAAGAAGTAGAAGAAGGAGAAGGAGAAGGTGAAGTCTGGAGGGTGAATCTGAAGAAGCAGGAGAAGGAGAAGGAGAAGGTGAAGTCTGGAGGGTGAATCAGAAGAAGCAGAAGAAGGAGAAGGAGAAGATGAAGTCTGGAGGGTGGATCAGAAGAAGTAGAAGAAGGAGAAGGAGAAGGTGAAGTCTGGAGGGTGAATCAGAAGAAGCAGAAGAAGGAGAAGGTGAAGGTGAAGTCTGGAGGGTGAATCAGAAGAAGCAGAATAAGGAGAAGGAGAAGGTGAAGTCTGGAGGGTGAATCAGAAGAAGCAGAAGAAGGAGAAGGAGAAGGTGAAGTCTGGAGGGTGAATCAGAAGAAGTAGAAGAAGGAGAAGGAGAAGGTGAAGTCTGGAGGGTGAAGCAGAAGAAGTAGAAGAAGGAGAAGGAGAAGGTAAAGTCAGGAGGGTGAATCAGAAGAAGTAGAAGAAGGAGAAGGAGAAGGTGAAGTCTGGAGGGTGAATCAGAAGAAGCAGAAGAAGGAGAAGGAGAAGGTGAAGTCTGGAGGGTGAATCAGAAGAAGCAAAAGAATGAGAAGGAGAAGATGAAGTCTGGAGGGTGAATCAGAAGAAGTAGAAGAAGGAGAAGGAGAAGGTGAGGTCTGGAGGGTGAATCAGAGGAAGCAGAAGAAGGAGAAGGAGAAGGTGAAGTCTGGAGGGTGAATCAGAAGAAGCAGAAGAAGGAGAAGGAGAAGGTGAAGTTAGGAGGGTGAATCAGAAGAAGCAGAAGAAGGAGAAGGAGAAGTTGAAGTCAGGGGGGTGAAGCAGAAGAAGTAGAAGAAGGAGAAGGAGAAGGTGAAGTCAGGAGGGTGAAGCAGAAGAAGCAGAAGAAGGAGAAGGAGAAGGTGAAGTCTGGAGGGCGCAGCAGAAGAAGCAGAAGAAGGAGAAGGAGAAGGTGAAGTCTGGAGGGTGAAGCAGAAGAAGCAGAAGAAGGAGAAGGAAAAGGTGAAGTCTGGAGGGTGAATCAGAAGAAGCAGAAGAAGGAGAAGGAGATGGTGAAGTCAGGAGGGTGAAGCAGAAGAAGCAGAAGAAGGAGAAGGAGAAGGTGAAGTCTGGAGGGTGAATCAGAAGAAGCAGAAGAAGGAGAAGGAGAAGGAGAAGTCTGGAGGGCGAAGCAGAAGAAGCAGAAGAAGGAGAAGGTGAAGGTGAAGTCTGGAGGGTGAAGCAGAAGAAGCAGAAGAAGGAGAAGGAGAAGGTGAAGTCTGGAGGGTGAATCAGCAGAAGTAGAAGAAGGAGAAGGAGAAGGTGAAGTCAGGAGGGTGAAGCAGAAGAAGCAGAAGAAGGAGAAGGAGAAGGTGAAGTCTGGAGGGTGAAGCAGAAGAAGCAGAAGAAGGAGAAGGAGAAGGTGAAGTCTGGAGGGTGAAGCAGAAGAAGCAGAAGAAGGAGAAGGAGAAGGTGAAGTCAGGAGGGTGAATCAGAAGAAGTAGAAGAAGGAGAAGGAAAAGGTGAAGTCTGGAGGGTGAATCAGAAGAAGTAGAAGAAGGAGAAGGAGAAGGTGAAGTCTGGAGGGAGAAGCAGAAGAAGTAGAAGAAGGAGAAGGAGAAGGTGAAGTCTGGAGGGTGAATCAGAAGAAGTAGAAGAAGGAGAAGGAGAAGGTGAAGTCTGGAGGGTGAATCAGAAGAAGTAGAAGAAGGAGAAGGAGAAGGTGAAGTCTGGAGGGTGAATCAGAAGAAGCAGAAGAAGGAGAAGGAGAAGGTGAAGTCTGGAGGGTGAATCAGAACAAGTAGAAGAAGGAGAAGGAGAAGGTGTAGTCTGGAGGGGGAATCAGAAGAAGTTGACGAAGGAGAAGGAGAAGGTGAAGTCTGGAGTGTGAATCAGAAGAAGCAGAAGAAGGAGAAGGAGAAGGTGAAGTCTGGAGGGTGAATCAGAAGAAGTAGAAGAAGGAGAAGGAGAAGGTGAAGTCTGGAGGGTGAATCAGAAGAAGCAGAAGAAGGAGAAGGAGAAGGTGAAGTCTGGAGGGTGAATCAGAAGAAGCAGAAGAAGGAGAAGGAGAAGGTGAAGTCTGGAGGGTGAATCAGAAGAAGCAGAAGAAGTAGAAGGAGCAGGTGAAGTCTGGAGGGTGAATCAGAAGAAGTAGAAGAAGGAGAAGGAGAAGGTGAAGTCTGGAGGGTGAATCAGAAGAAGCAGAAGAAGGAGAAGGAGAAGGTGAAGTCAGGAGGGTGAATCAGAAGAAGCAGAAGAAGGAGAAGGAGAAGGTGAAGTCTGGAGGGTGAATGAGAAGAAACAGAAGAAGGAGAAGGAGAAGGTGAAGACTGGAGGGTGAATCAGAATAAGTAGAAGAAGGAGAAGGAGAAGGTGAAGTCTGGAGGGTGAATCAGAAGAAGTAGAAGAAGGAGAAGGAGAAGGTGAAGTCTGGAGGGTGAATCAGAAGAAGCAGAAGAAGGAGAAGGAGAAGGTGAAGTCTGGAGGGTGAATCAGAAGAAGCAGAAGAAGGAGAAGGAGAAGATGAAGTCTGGAGGGTGAATCAGAAGAAGTAGAAGAAGGAGAAGGAGAAGGTGAGGTCTGGAGGGTGAATCAGAAGAAGCAGAAAAAGGAGAAGGAGAAGGTGAAGTCTGAAGGGTGAATCAGGAGAAGCAGAAGAAGGAGAAGGAGAAGGTGAAGTCTGGAGGGTGAATCAGAAGAAGTAGAAGAAGGAGAAGGAGAAGGTGAAGTCTGGAGGGTGAATCAGAAGAAGCAGAATAAGGAGAAGGAGAAGGTGAAGTCTGGAGGGTGAATCAGAAGAAGTAGAAGAATGAGAAGGAGAAGGTGAAGTCAGGAGGGTGAATCAGAAGAAGTAGAAGAAGGAGAAGGAGAAGGTGACGTCTGGAGGGTGAATCAGAAGAAGCAGAAGAAGGAGAAGGAGACGGTGAAGTCTGGAGGGTGAATCAGAAGAAGCAGAAGAAGGAGAAGGAGAAGGTGAAGTCTGGAGGGTGAATCAGAAGAAGCAGAATAAGGAGAAGGAGAAGGTGAAGTCTGGAGGGTGAATCAGAAGAAGCAGAAGAAGGAGAAGGAGAAGGTAAAGTCTGGAGGGTGAATCAGAAGAAGTAGAAGAAGGAGAAGGAGAAGGTGAAGTCTGGAGGGTGAAGCAGAAGAAGTAGAAGAAGGAGAAGGAGAAGGTGAAGTCAGGAGGGTGAATCAGAAGAAGTAGAAGGAGGAGAAGGAGAAGGTGAAGTCTGGAGGGTGAATCAGAAGAAGCAGAAGAAGGAGAAGGAGAAGGTGAAGTCTGGAGGGTGAATCAGAAGAAGCAAAAGAATGAGAAGGAGAAAATGAAGTCTGGAGGGTGAATCAGAAGAAGTAGAAGGAGGAGAAGGAGAAGGTGAGGTCTGGAGGGTGAATCAGAAGAAGCAGAAGAAGGAGCAGGAGAAGGTGAAGTCTGGAGGGTGAATCAGAAGAAGCAGAAGAAGGAGAAGGAGAAGGTGAAGTCTGGAGGGTGAATCAGAAGAAGCAGAAGAAGGAGAAGGAGAAGGTGAAGTCAGGAGGGTGAATCAGAAGAAGCAGAAGAAGGAGAAGGAGAAGGTGAAGTTAGGAGGGTGAATCAGAAGAAGCAGAAGAAGGAGAAGGAGAAGTTGAAGTCAGGGGGGTGAAGCAGAAGAAGTAGAAGAAGGAGAAGGAGAAGGTGAAGTCAGGAGGGTGAAGCAGAAGAAGCAGAAGAAGGAGAAGGAGAAGGTGAAGTCTGGAGGGCGCAGCAGAAGAAGCAGAAGAAGGAGAAGGAGAAGGTGAAGTCTGGAGGGTGAAGCAGAAGAAGCAGAAGAAGGAGAAGGAGAAGGTGAAGTCTGGAGGGTGAATCAGAAGAAGAAGAAGAAGGAGAAGGAGATGGTGAAGTCAGGAGGGTGAAGCAGAAGAAGCAGAAGAAGGAGAAGGAGAAGGTGAAGTCTGGAGGGTGAAGCAGAAGAAGCAGAAGAAGGAGAAGGAGAAGGTGAAGTCTGGAGGGCGAAGCAGAAGAAGCAGAAGAAGGAGAAGGTGAAGGTGAAGTCTGGAGGGTGAAGCAGAAGAAGCAGAAGAAGGAGAAGGAGAAGGTGAAGTCTGGAGGGTGAATCAGAAGAAGTAGAAAAAGGAGAAGGAGGAGGTGAAGTCAGGAGGGTGAAGCAGAAGAAGCAGAAGAAGGAGAAGGAGAAGGTGAAGTCTGGAGGGTGAAGCAGAAGAAGCAGAAGAAGGAGATGGAGAAGGTGAAGTCTGGAGGGTGAAGCAGAAGAAGCAGAAGAAGGAGAAGGAGAAGGTGAAGTCAGGAGGGTGAATCAGAAGAAGTAGAAGAAGGAGAAGGAAAAGGTGAAGTCTGGACGGTGAATCAGAAGAAGTAGAAGAAGGAGAAGGAGAAGGTGAAGTCTGGAGGGTGAATCAGAAGAAGTAGAAGGAGAAGGAGAAGGTGAAGTCTGGAGGGTGAATCAGAAGAAGCAGAAGAAGGAGAAGGAGAAGGTGAAGTCTGGAGGGAGAAGCAGAAGAAGTAGAAGAAGGAGAAGGAGATGGTGAAGTCTGGAGGGTGAATCAGAAGAAGTAGAAGAAGGAGAAGGAGAAGGTGAAGTCTGGAGGGTGAATCAGAAGAAGTAGAAGAAGGAGAAGGAGATGGTGAAGTCTGGAGGGTGAATCAGAAGAAGCAGAGGAAGGAGAAGGAGAAGGTGAAGTCTGGAGGGTGAATCAGAAGAAGTAGAAGAAGGAGAAGGAGAAGGTGTAGTCTGGAGGGTGAATCAGAAGAAGTAGACGAAGGAGAAGGAGAAGGTGAAGTCTGGAGGGTGAATCAGAAGAAGCAGAATAAGGAGAAAAAAAAGGTGAAGTCTGGGGGGTGAATCAGAAGAAGCAGAAGAAGGAGAAGGAGAAGGTGAAGTCTGGAGGGTGAATCAGAAGAAGTAGAAGAAGGAGAAGGAGAAGGTGAAGTCTGGAGGGTGAAGCAGAAGAAGTAGAAGAAGGAGAAGGAGAAGATAAAGTCAGGAGGGTGAATCAGAAGAAGTAGAAGAAGGAGAAGGAGAAGGTGAAGTCTGGAGGGTGAATCAGAAGAAGCAGAAGAAGGAGAAGGAGAAGGTGAAGTCTGGAGGGTGAATCAGAAGAAGCAAAAGAATGAGAAGGAGAAGATGAAGTCTGGAGGGTGAATCAGAAGAAGTACAAGAAGGAGAAGGAGAAGGTGAGGTCTGGAGGGTGAATCAGAAGAAGCAGAAGAAGGAGAAGGAGAAGGTGAAGTCTGGAGGGTGAATCAGAAGAAGCAGAAGAAGGAGAAGGAGAAGGTGAAGTTAGGAGGGTGAATCAGAAGAAGCAGAAGAAGGAGAAGGAGAAGTTGAAGTCAGGGGGGTGAAGCAGAAGAAGTAGAAGAAGGAGAAGGAGAAGGTGAAGTCAGGAGGGTGAAGCAGAAGAAGCAGAAGAAGGAGAAGGAGAAGGTGAATTCTGGAGGGCGCAGCAGAAGAAGCAGAAAAAGGAGAAGGAGAAGGTGAAGTCTGGAGGGTGAAGCAGAAGAAGCAGAAGAAGGAGAAGGAGAAGGTGAAGTCTGGAGGGTGAATCAGAAGAAGTAGAAGAAGGAGAAGGAGATGGTGAAGTCAGGAGGGTGAAGCAGAAGAAGCAGAAGAAGGAGAAGGAGAAGGTGAAGTCTGGAGGGTGAAGCAGAAGAAGCAGAAGAAGGAGAAGGAGAAGGTGAAGTCTGGAGGGCGAAGCAGAAGAAGCAGAAGAAGGAGAAGGTGAAGGTGAAGTCTGGAGGGTGAAGCAGAAGAAGCAGAAGAAGGAGAAGGAGAAGGTGAAGTCTGGAGGGTGAATCAGCAGAAGTAGAAGAAGGAGAAGGAGAAGGTGAAGTCAGGAGGGTGAAGCAGAAGAAGCAGAAGAAGGAGAAGGAGAAGGTGAAGTCTGGAGGGTGAAGCAGAAGAAGCAGAAGAAGGAGAAGGAGAAGGTGAAGTCTGGAGGGTGAAGCAGAAGAAGCAGAAGAAGGAGAAGGAGAAGGTGAAGTCAGGAGGGTGAATCAGAAGAAGTAGAAGAAGGAGAAGGAAAAGGTGAAGTCTGGAGGGTGAATCAGAAGAAGTAGAAGAAGGAGAAGGGGAAGGTGAAGTCTGGAGGGTGAATCAGAAGAAGTAGAAGAAGGAGAATGAGAAGGTGAAGTCTGGAGGGTGAATCAGAAGAAGCAGAAGAAGTAGAAGGAGAAGGTGAAGTCTGGAGGGAGAAGCAGAAGAAGTAGAAGAAGGAGAAGGAGAAGGTGAAGTCTGGAGGGTGAATCAGAAGAAGTAGAAGAAGGAGAAGGAGAAGGTGAAGTCTGGAGGGTGAATCAGAAGAAGTAGAAGAAGGAGAAGGAGAAGGTGAAGTCTGGAGGGTGAATCAGAAGTAGCAGAAGAAGGAGAAGGAGAAGGTGAAGTCTGGAGGGTGAATCAGAAGAAGTAGAAGAAGGAGAAGGAGAAGGTGTAGTCTGGAGGGGGAATCAGAAGAAGTTGACGAACGAGAAGGAGAAGGTGAAGTCTGGAGTGTGAATCAGAAGAAGCAGAAGAAGGAGAAGGAGAAGGTGAAGTCTGGAGGGTGAATCAGAAGAAGTAGAAGAAGGAGAAGGAGAAGGTGAAGTCTGGAGGGTGAATCAGAAGAAGCAGAAGAAGTAGAAGGAGAAGGTGAAGTCTGGAGGGTGAATCAGAAGAAGCAGAAGAAGGAGAAGGAGAAGGTGAAGTCTGGAGGGTGAATCAGAAGAAGCAGAAGAAGGAGAAGGAGAAGGTGAAGTCTGGAGGGTGAATCAGAAGAAGCAGAAGAAGTAGATGGAGCAGGTGAAGTCTGGAGGGTGAATCAGAAGAAGTAGAAGAAGGAGAAGGAGAAGTTGAAGTCTGGAGGGTGAATCAGAAGAAGCAGAAGAAGGAGAAGGAGAAGGTGAAGTCAGGAGGGTGAATCAGAACAAGCAGAAGAAGGAGAAGGAGAAGGTGATGTCTGGAGGGTGAATGAGAAGAAGCAGAAGAAGGAGAAGGAGAAGGTGAAGACTGGAGGGTGAATCAGAATAAGTAGAAGAAGGAGAAGGAGAAGGTGAAGTCTGGAGGGTGAATCAGAAGAAGTAGAAGAAGGAGAAGGAGAAGGCGAAGTCTGGAGGGTGAATCAGAAGAAGCAGAAGAAGGAGAAGGAGAAGGTGAAGTCTGGAGGGTGAATCAGAAGAAGCAGAAGAAGGAGAAGGAGAAGATGAAGTCTGGAGGGTGAATCAGAAGAAGTAGAAGAAGGAGAAGGAGAAGGTGAGGTCTGGAGGGTGAATCAGATGAAGCAGGATAAGGAGAAGGAGAAGGTGAAGTCTGAAGGGTGAATCAGGAGAAGCAGAAGAAGGAGAAGGAGAAGATGAAGTCTGGAGGGTGAATCAGAAGAAGTAGAAGAAGGAGAAGGAGAAGGTGAAGTCTGGAGGGTGAATCAGAAGAAGCAGAATAAGGAGAAGGAGAAGGTGAAGTCTGGAGGGTGAATCAGAAGAAGTAGAAGAATGAGAAGGAGAAGGTGAAGTCTGGAGGGTGAATCAGAAGAAGTAGGAGAAGGAGAAGGAGAAGGTGAAGTCTGGAGGGTGAATCCGAAGAAGCAGAAGGAGGAGAAGGAGAAGGTGAAGTCTGGAGGGTGAATCAGAAGAAGCAGAAGAAGGAGAAGGAGAAGATGAAGTCTGGAGGGTGAATCAGAAGAAGTAGAAGAAGGAGAAGGAGAAGGTGAAGTCTGGAGGGTGAAGCAGAAGAAGTAGAAGAAGGAGAAGGAGAAGGTGAAGTCAGGAGGTTGAATCAGAAGAAGTAGAAGAAGGAGAAGGAGAAGGTGAAGTCTGGAGGGTGAATCAGAAGAAGCAGAAGAAGGAGAAGGAGAAGGTGAAGTCTGGAGGGTGAATCAGAAGAAGTAGAAGAAGGAGAAGGAGAAGGTGAAGTCTGGAGGGTGAAGCAGAAGAAGTAGAAGAAGGAGAAGGAGAAGGTGAAGTCAGGAGGTTGAATCAGAAGAAGTAGAAGAAGGAGAAGGAGAAGGTGAAGTCTGGAGGGTGAATCAGAAGAAGCAGAAGAAGGAGAAGGAGAAGGTGAAGTCTGGAGGGTGAATCAGAAGAAGCAGAAGAAGGAGAAGGAGAAGGCGAAGTCAGGAGGGTGAATCAGAAGAAGCAGAATAAGGAGAAGGAGAAGGTGAAGTTAGGAGGGTGAATCAGAAGAAGCAGAAGAAGGAGAAGGAGAAGTTGAAGTCAGGGGGGTGAAGCAGAAGAAGTAGAAGAAGGAGAAGGAGAAGGTGAAGTCAGGAGGGTGAAGCAGAAGAAGCAGAAGAAGGAGAAGGAGAAGGTGAAGTCTGGAGGGCGCAGCAGAAGAAGCAGAAGAAGGAGAAGGAGAAGGTGAAGTCTGGAGGGTGAAGCAGAAGAAGCAGAAGAAGGAGAAGGAGAAGGTGAAGTCTGGAGGGTGAATCAGAGGAAGAAGAAGAAGGAGAAGGAGATGGTGAAGTCAGGAGGGTGAAGCAGAAGAAGCAGAAGAAGGAGAAGGAGAAGGTGAAGTCTGGAGGGTGAAGCAGAAGAAGCAGAAGAAGGAGAAGGAGAAGGTGAAGTCTGGAGGGCGAAGCAGAAGAAGCAGAAGAAGGAAAAGGTGAAGGTGAAGTCTGGAGGGTGAAGCAGAAGAAGCAGAAGAAGGAGAAGGAGAAGGTGAAGTCTGGAGGGTGAATCAGAAGAAGTAGAAGAAGGAGAAGGAAAAGGTGAAGTCTGGAGGGTGAATCAGAAGAAGTAAAAGAAGGAGAAGGAGAAGTTGAAGTCTGGAGGGTGAATCAGAAGAAGTAGAAGAAGGAGAAGGAGAAGGTGAAGTCTGGAGGGTGAATTAGAAGAAGCAGAAGAAGGAGAAGGAGAAGGTGAAGTCTGGAGGGAGAAGCAGAAGAAGTAGAAGAAGGAGAAGGAGATGGTGAAGTCTGGAGGGTGAATCAGAAGAAGTAGAAGAAGGAGAAGGAGAAGGTGAAGTCTGGAGGGTGAATCAGAAGAAGTAGAAGAAGGAGAAGGAGAAGGTGAAGTCTGGAGGGTGAATCAGAAGAAGCAGAATAAGGAGAAGGAGAAGGTGAAGTCTGAAGGGTGAATCAGAAGAAGTAGAAGAATGAGAAGGAGAAGGTGAAGTCTGGAGGGTGAATCAGAAGAAGTAGAAGAAGGAGAAGGAGAAGGTGAAGTCTGGAGGGTGAATCCGAAGAAGCAGAAGGAGGAGAAGGAGAAGGTGAAGTCTGGAGGGTGAATCAGAAGAAGCAGAAGAAGGAGAAGGAGAAGTTGAAGTCTGGAGGGTGAATCAGAAGAAGCAGAAGAAGGAGAAGGAGAAGGTGACGTCTGGAGGGTGAATCAGAAGAAGCAGAAGAAGGAGAAGGAGAAGGTGAAGTCTGGAGGGTGAATCAGAAGAAGCAGAAGAAGGAGAAGGAGAAGGTGAAGTCTGGAGGGTGAATCAGAAGAAGCAGAATAAGGAGAAGGAGAAGGTGAAGTCTGGAGGGTGAATCAGAAGAAGCAGAAGAAGGAGAAGGAGAAGGTAAAGTCTGGAGGGTGAATCAGAAGAAGTAGAAGAAGGAGAAGGAGAAGGTGAAGTCTGGAGGGTGAAGCAGAAGAAGTAGAAGAAGGAGAAGGAGAAGGTGAAGTCAGGAGGGTGAATCAGAAGAAGTAGAAGAAGGAGAAGGAGATGGTGAAGTCTGAAGGGTGAATCAGGAGAAGCAGAAGAAGGAGAAGGAGAAGGTGAAGTCTGGAGGGTGAATCAGAAGAAGTAGAAGAAGGAGAAGGAGAAGGTGAAGTCTGGAGGGTGAATCAGAAGAAGTAGAAGAAGGAGAAGGAGAAGGTGAAGTCAGGAGGGTGAATCAGAAGTAGTAGAAGAAGGAGAAGGAGATGGTGAAGTCTGAAGGGTGAATCAGGAGAAGCAGAAGAAGGAGAAGGAGAAGGTGAAGTCTGGATGGTGAATCAGAAGAAGCAGAAGAAGGAGAAGGAGAAGGTAAAGTCTGGAGGGTGAATCAGAAGAAGTAGAAGAAGGAGAAGGAGAAGGTGAAGTCTGGAGGGTGAAGCAGAAGAAGTAGAAGAAGGAGAAGGAGAAGGTGAAGTCAGGAGGGTGAATCAGAAGAAGTAGAAGAAGGAGAAGGAGATGGTGAAGTCTGAAGGGTGAATCAGGAGAAGCAGAAGAAGGAGAAGGAGAAGGTGAAGTCTGGAGGGCGCAGCAGAAGAAGCAGAAGAAGGAGAAGGAGAAGGTGAAGTCTGGAGGGTGAAGCAGAAGAAGCAGAAGAAGGAGAAGGAGAAGGTGAAGTCTGGAGGGTGAATCAGAAGAAGAAGAAGAAGGAGAAGGAGATGGTGAAGTCAGGAGGGTGAAGCAGAAGAAGCAGAAGAAGGAGAAGGAGAAGGTGAAGTCTGGAGGGTGAAGCAGAAGAAGCAGAAGAAGGAGAAGGAGAAGGTGAAGTCTGGAGGGCGAAGCAGAAGAAGCAGAAGAAGGAAAAGGTGAAGGTGAAGTCTGGAGGGTGAAGCAGAAGAAGCAGAAGAAGGAGAAGGAGAAGGTGAAGTCTGGAGGGTGAATCAGAAGAAGTAGAAGAAGGAGAAGGAAAAGGTGAAGTCTGGAGGGTGAATCAGAAGAAGTAGAAGAAGGAGAAGGAGAAGTTGAAGTCTGGAGGGTGAATCAGAAGAAGTAGAAGAAGGAGAAGGAGAAGGTGAAGTCTGGAGGGTGAATCAGAAGAAGCAGAAGAAGGAGAAGGAGAAGGTGAAGTCTGGAGGGAGAAGCAGAAGAAGTAGAAGAAGGAGAAGGAGATGGTGAAGTCTGGAGGGTGAATCAGAAGAAGTAGAAGAAGGAGAAGGAGAAGGTGAAGTCTGGAGGGTGAATCAGAAGAAGTAGAAGAAGGAGAAGGAGATGGTGAAGTCTGGAGGGTGAATCAGAAGAAGCAGAGGAAGGAGAAGGAGAAGGTGAAGTCTGGAGGGTGAATCAGAAGAAGTAGAAGAAGGAGAAGGAGAAGGTGTAGTCTGGAGGGTGAATCAGAAGAAGTAGACGAAGGAGAAGGAGAAGGTGAAGTCTGGAGGGTGAATCAGAAGAAGCAGAATAAGGAGAAAAAAAAGGTGAAGTCTGGGGGGTGAATCAGAAGAAGCAGAAGAAGGAGAAGGAGAAGGTGAAGTCTGGAGGGTGAATCAGAAGAAGTAGAAGAAGGAGAAGGAGAAGGTGAAGTCTGGAGGGTGAAGCAGAAGAAGTAGAAGAAGGAGAAGGAGAAGGTAAAGTCAGGAGGGTGAATCAGAAGAAGTAGAAGAAGGAGAAGGAGAAGGTGAAGTCTGGAGGGTGAATCAGAAGAAGCAGAAGAAGGAGAAGGAGAAGGTGAAGTCTGGAGGGTGAATCAGAAGAAGCAAAGGAATGAGAAGGAGAAGATGAAGTCTGGAGGGTGAATCAGAAGAAGTACAAGAAGGAGAAGGAGAAGGTGAGGTCTGGAGGGTGAATCAGAAGAAGCAGAAGAAGGAGAAGGAGAAGGTGAAGTCTGGAGGGTGAATCAGAAGAAGCAGAAGAAGGAGAAGGAGAAGGTGAAGTTAGGAGGGTGAATCAGAAGAAGCAGAAGAAGGAGAAGGAGAAGTTGAAGTCAGGGGGGTGAAGCAGAAGAAGTAGAAGAAGGAGAAGGAGAAGGTGAAGTCAGGAGGGTGAAGCAGAAGAAGCAGAAGAAGGAGAAGGAGAAGGTGAATTCTGGAGGGCGCAGCAGAAGAAGCAGAAAAAGGAGAAGGAGAAGGTGAAGTCTGGAGGGTGAAGCAGAAGAAGCAGAAGAAGGAGAAGGAGAAGGTGAAGTCTGGAGGGTGAATCAGAAGAAGTAGAAGAAGGAGAAGGAGATGGTGAAGTCAGGAGGGTGAAGCAGAAGAAGCAGAAGAAGGAGAAGGAGAAGGTGAAGTCTGGAGGGTGAAGCAGAAGAAGCAGAAGAAGGAGAAGGAGAAGGTGAAGTCTGGAGGGCGAAGCAGAAGAAGCAGAAGAAGGAGAAGGTGAAGGTGAAGTCTGGAGGGTGAAGCAGAAGAAGCAGAAGAAGGAGAAGGAGAAGGTGAAGTCTGGAGGGTGAATCAGCAGAAGTAGAAGAAGGAGAAGGAGAAGGTGAAGTCAGGAGGGTGAAGCAGAAGAAGCAGAAGAAGGAGAAGGAGAAGGTGAAGTCTGGAGGGTGAAGCAGAAGAAGCAGAAGAAGGAGAAGGAGAAGGTGAAGTCTGGAGGGTGAAGCAGAAGAAGCAGAAGAAGGAGAAGGAGAAGGTGAAGTCAGGAGGGTGAATCAGAAGAAGTAGAAGAAGGAGAAGGAAAAGGTGAAGTCTGGAGGGTGAATCAGAAGAAGTAGAAGAAGGAGAAGGGGAAGGTGAAGTCTGGAGGGTGAATCAGAAGAAGTAGAAGAAGGAGAATGAGAAGGTGAAGTCTGGAGGGTGAATCAGAAGAAGCAGAAGAAGTAGAAGGAGAAGGTGAAGTCTGGAGGGAGAAGCAGAAGAAGTAGAAGAAGGAGAAGGAGAAGGTGAAGTCTGGAGGGTGAATCAGAAGAAGTAGAAGAAGGAGAAGGAGAAGGTGAAGTCTGGAGGGTGAATCAGAAGAAGTAGAAGAAGGAGAAGGAGAAGGTGAAGTCTGGAGGGTGAATCAGAAGTAGCAGAAGAAGGAGAAGGAGAAGGTGAAGTCTGGAGGGTGAATCAGAAGAAGTAGAAGAAGGAGAAGGAGAAGGTGTAGTCTGGAGGGGGAATCAGAAGAAGTTGACGAACGAGAAGGAGAAGGTGAAGTCTGGAGTGTGAATCAGAAGAAGCAGAAGAAGGAGAAGGAGAAGGTGAAGTCTGGAGGGTGAATCAGAAGAAGTAGAAGAAGGAGAAGGAGAAGGTGAAGTCTGGAGGGTGAATCAGAAGAAGCAGAAGAAGTAGAAGGAGAAGGTGAAGTCTGGAGGGTGAATCAGAAGAAGCAGAAGAAGGAGAAGGAGAAGGTGAAGTCTGGAGGGTGAATCAGAAGAAGCAGAAGAAGGAGAAGGAGAAGGTGAAGTCTGGAGGGTGAATCAGAAGAAGCAGAAGAAGTAGATGGAGCAGGTGAAGTCTGGAGGGTGAATCAGAAGAAGTAGAAGAAGGAGAAGGAGAAGTTGAAGTCTGGAGGGTGAATCAGAAGAAGCAGAAGAAGGAGAAGGAGAAGGTGAAGTCAGGAGGGTGAATCAGAAGAAGCAGAAGAAGGAGAAGGAGAAGGTGATGTCTGGAGGGTGAATGAGAAGAAGCAGAAGAAGGAGAAGGAGAAGGTGAAGACTGGAGGGTGAATCAGAATAAGTAGAAGAAGGAGAAGGAGAAGGTGAAGTCTGGAGGGTGAATCAGAAGAAGTAGAAGAAGGAGAAGGAGAAGGCGAAGTCTGGAGGGTGAATCAGAAGAAGCAGAAGAAGGAGAAGGAGAAGGTGAAGTCTGGAGGGTGAATCAGAAGAAGCAGAAGAAGGAGAAGGAGAAGATGAAGTCTGGAGGGTGAATCAGAAGAAGTAGAAGAAGGAGAAGGAGAAGGTGAGGTCTGGAGGGTGAATCAGATGAAGCAGGATAAGGAGAAGGAGAAGGTGAAGTCTGAAGGGTGAATCAGGAGAAGCAGAAGAAGGAGAAGGAGAAGATGAAGTCTGGAGGGTGAATCAGAAGAAGTAGAAGAAGGAGAAGGAGAAGGTGAAGTCTGGAGGGTGAATCAGAAGAAGCAGAATAAGGAGAAGGAGAAGGTGAAGTCTGGAGGGTGAATCAGAAGAAGTAGAAGAATGAGAAGGAGAAGGTGAAGTCTGGAGGGTGAATCAGAAGAAGTAGGAGAAGGAGAAGGAGAAGGTGAAGTCTGGAGGGTGAATCCGAAGAAGCAGGAGGAGGAGAAGGAGAAGGTGAAGTCTGGAGGGTGAATCAGAAGAAGCAGAAGAAGGAGAAGGAGAAGATGAAGTCTGGAGGGTGAATCAGAAGAAGTAGAAGAAGGAGAAGGAGAAGGTGAAGTCTGGAGGGTGAAGCAGAAGAAGTAGAAGAAGGAGAAGGAGAAGGTGAAGTCAGGAGGTTGAATCAGAAGAAGTAGAAGAAGGAGAAGGAGAAGGTGAAGTCTGGAGGGTGAATCAGAAGAAGCAGAAGAAGGAGAAGGAGAAGGTGAAGTCTGGAGGGTGAATCAGAAGAAGTAGAAGAAGGAGAAGGAGAAGGTGAAGTCTGGAGGGTGAAGCAGAAGAAGTAGAAGAAGGAGAAGGAGAAGGTGAAGTCAGGAGGTTGAATCAGAAGAAGTAGAAGAAGGAGAAGGAGAAGGTGAAGTCTGGAGGGTGAATCAGAAGAAGCAGAAGAAGGAGAAGGAGAAGGTGAAGTCTGGAGGGTGAATCAGAAGAAGCAGAAGAAGGAGAAGGAGAAGGCGAAGTCAGGAGGGTGAATCAGAAGAAGCAGAATAAGGAGAAGGAGAAGGTGAAGTTAGGAGGGTGAATCAGAAGAAGCAGAAGAAGGAGAAGGAGAAGTTGAAGTCAGGGGGGTGACGCAGAAGAAGTAGAAGAAGGAGAAGGAGAAGGTGAAGTCAGGAGGGTGAAGCAGAAGAAGCAGAAGAAGGAGAAGGAGAAGGTGAAGTCTGGAGGGCGCAGCAGAAGAAGCAGAAGAAGGAGAAGGAGAAGGTGAAGTCTGGAGGGTGAAGCAGAAGAAGCAGAAGAAGGAGAAGGAGAAGGTGAAGTCTGGAGGGTGAATCAGAGGAAGAAGAAGAAGGAGAAGGAGATGGTGAAGTCAGGAGGGTGAAGCAGAAGAAGCAGAAGAAGGAGAAGGAGAAGGTGAAGTCTGGAGGGTGAAGCAGAAGAAGCAGAAGAAGGAGAAGGAGAAGGTGAAGTCTGGAGGGCGAAGCAGAAGAAGCAGAAGAAGGAAAAGGTGAAGGTGAAGTCTGGAGGGTGAAGCAGAAGAAGCAGAAGAAGGAGAAGGAGAAGGTGAAGTCTGGAGGGTGAATCAGAAGAAGTAGAAGAAGGAGAAGGAAAAGGTGAAGTCTGGAGGGTGAATCAGAAGAAGTAAAAGAAGGAGAAGGAGAAGTTGAAGTCTGGAGGGTGAATCAGAAGAAGTAGAAGAAGGAGAAGGAGAAGGTGAAGTCTGGAGGGTGAATTAGAAGAAGCAGAAGAAGGAGAAGGAGAAGGTGAAGTCTGGAGGGAGAAGCAGAAGAAGTAGAAGAAGGAGAAGGAGATGGTGAAGTCTGGAGGGTGAATCAGAAGAAGTAGAAGAAGGAGAAGGAGAAGGTGAAGTCTGGAGGGTGAATCAGAAGAAGTAGAAGAAGGAGAAGGAGAAGGTGAAGTCTGGAGGGTGAATCAGAAGAAGCAGAATAAGGAGAAGGAGAAGGTGAAGTCTGAAGGGTGAATCAGAAGAAGTAGAAGAATGAGAAGGAGAAGGTGAAGTCTGGAGGGTGAATCAGAAGAAGTAGAAGAAGGAGAAGGAGAAGGTGAAGTCTGGAGGGTGAATCCGAAGAAGCAGAAGGAGGAGAAGGAGAAGGTGAAGTCTGGAGGGTGAATCAGAAGAAGCAGAAGAAGGAGAAGGAGAAGTTGAAGTCTGGAGGGTGAATCAGAAGAAGCAGAAGAAGGAGAAGGAGAAGGTGACGTCTGGAGGGTGAATCAGAAGAAGCAGAAGAAGGAGAAGGAGAAGGTGAAGTCTGGAGGGTGAATCAGAAGAAGCAGAAGAAGGAGAAGGAGAAGGTGAAGTCTGGAGGGTGAATCAGAAGAAGCAGAATAAGGAGAAGGAGAAGGTGAAGTCTGGAGGGTGAATCAGAAGAAGCAGAAGAAGGAGAAGGAGAAGGTAAAGTCTGGAGGGTGAATCAGAAGAAGTAGAAGAAGGAGAAGGAGAAGGTGAAGTCTGGAGGGTGAAGCAGAAGAAGTAGAAGAAGGAGAAGGAGAAGGTGAAGTCAGGAGGGTGAATCAGAAGAAGTAGAAGAAGGAGAAGGAGATGGTGAAGTCTGAAGGGTGAATCAGGAGAAGCAGAAGAAGGAGAAGGAGAAGGTGAAGTCTGGAGGGTGAATCAGAAGAAGTAGAAGAAGGAGAAGGAGAAGGTGAAGTCTGGAGGGTGAATCAGAAGAAGTAGAAGAAGGAGAAGGAGAAGGTGAAGTCAGGAGGGTGAATCAGAAGTAGTAGAAGAAGGAGAAGGAGATGGTGAAGTCTGAAGGGTGAATCAGGAGAAGCAGAAGAAGGAGAAGGAGAAGGTGAAGTCTGGATGGTGAATCAGAAGAAGCAGAAGAAGGAGAAGGAGAAGGTAAAGTCTGGAGGGTGAATCAGAAGAAGTAGAAGAAGGAGAAGGAGAAGGTGAAGTCTGGAGGGTGAAGCAGAAGAAGTAGAAGAAGGAGAAGGAGAAGGTGAAGTCAGGAGGGTGAATCAGAAGAAGTAGAAGAAGGAGAAGGAGATGGTGAAGTCTGAAGGGTGAATCAGGAGAAGCAGAAGAAGGAGAAGGAGAAGGTGAAGTCTGGAGGGCGCAGCAGAAGAAGCAGAAGAAGGAGAAGGAGAAGGTGAAGTCTGGAGGGTGAAGCAGAAGAAGCAGAAGAAGGAGAAGGAGAAGGTGAAGTCTGGAGGGTGAATCAGAAGAAGAAGAAGAAGGAGAAGGAGATGGTGAAGTCAGGAGGGTGAAGCAGAAGAAGCAGAAGAAGGAGAAGGAGAAGGTGAAGTCTGGAGGGTGAAGCAGAAGAAGCAGAAGAAGGAGAAGGAGAAGGTGAAGTCTGGAGGGCGAAGCAGAAGAAGCAGAAGAAGGAAAAGGTGAAGGTGAAGTCTGGAGGGTGAAGCAGAAGAAGCAGAAGAAGGAGAAGGAGAAGGTGAAGTCTGGAGGGTGAATCAGAAGAAGTAGAAGAAGGAGAAGGAAAAGGTGAAGTCTGGAGGGTGAATCAGAAGAAGTAGAAGAAGGAGAAGGAGAAGTTGAAGTCTGGAGGGTGAATCAGAAGAAGTAGAAGAAGGAGAAGGAGAAGGTGAAGTCTGGAGGGTGAATCAGAAGAAGCAGAAGAAGGAGAAGGAGAAGGTGAAGTCTGGAGGGAGAAGCAGAAGAAGTAGAAGAAGGAGAAGGAGATGGTGAAGTCTGGAGGGTGAATCAGAAGAAGTAGAAGAAGGAGAAGGAGAAGGTGAAGTCTGGAGGGTGAATCAGAAGAAGTAGAAGAAGGAGAAGGAGAAGGTGAAGTCTGGAGGGTGAATCAGAAGAAGCAGAATAAGGAGAAGGAGAAGGTGAAGTCTGAAGGGTGAATCAGAAGAAGTAGAAGAATGAGAAGGAGAAGGTGAAGTCTGGAGGGTGAATCAGAAGAAGTAGAAGAAGGAGAAGGAGAAGGTGAAGTCTGGAGGGTGAATCCGAAGAAGCAGAAGGAGGAGAAGGAGAAGGTGAAGTCTGGAGGGTGAATCAGAAGAAGCAGAAGAAGGAGAAGGAGAAGTTGAAGTCTGGAGGGTGAATCAGAAGAAGCAGAAGAAGGAGAAGGAGAAGGTGACGTCTGGAGGGTGAATCAGAAGAAGCAGAAGAAGGAGAAGGAGAAGGTGAAGTCTGGAGGGTGAATCAGAAGAAGCAGAAGAAGGAGAAGGAGAAGGTGAAGTCTGGAGGGTGAATCAGAAGAAGCAGAATAAGGAGAAGGAGAAGGTGAAGTCTGGAGGGTGAATCAGAAGAAGCAGAAGAAGGAGAAGGAGAAGGTGAAGTCTGGAGGGTGAATCAGAAGAAGTAGAAGAAGGAGAAGGAGAAGGTGAAGTCAGGTGGGTGAATCAGAAGTAGTAGAAGAAGGAGAAGGAGATGGTGAAGTCTGAAGGGTGAATCAGGAGAAGCAGAAGAAGGAGAAGGAGAAGGTGAAGTCTGGATGGTGAATCAGAAGAAGCAGAAGAAGGAGAAGGAGAAGGTAAAGTCTGGAGGGTGAATCAGAAGAAGTAGAAGAAGGAGAAGGAGAAGGTGAAGTCAGGAGGGTGAATCAGAAGAAGTAGAAGAAGGAGAAGGAGATGGTGAAGTCTGAAGGGTGAATCAGGAGAAGCAGAAGAAGGAGAAGGAGAAGGTGAAGTCTGGAGGGTGAATCAGAAGAAGTAGAAGAAGGAGAAGGAGAAGGTGAAGTCTGGAGGGTGAATCAGAAGAAGCAGAATAAGGAGAAGGAGAAGGTGAAGTCTGGAGGGTGAATCAGAAGAAGTAGAAGAATGAGAAGGAGAAGGTGAAGTCTGGAGGGTGAATCAGAAGAAGTAGAAGAAGGAGAAGGAGAAGGTGAAGTCTGGAGGGTGAATCCGAAGAAGCAGAAGGAGGAGAAGGAGAAGGTGAAGTCTGGAGGGTGAATCAGAAGAAGCAGAAGAAGGAGAAGGAGAAGGTGAAGTCTGGAGGGTGAATCAGAAGAAGCAGAAGAAGGAGAAGGAGAAGGTGAAGTCTGGAGGGTGAATCAGAAGAAGCAGAAGAAGGAGAAGGAGAAGGTGAAGTCAGGAGGGTGAATCAGAAGAAGTAGAAGAAGGAGAAGGAGAAGGTGACGTCTGGAGGGTGAATCAGAAGAAGCAGAAGAAGGAGAAGGAGAAGGTGAAGTCTGGAGGGTGAATCAGAAGAAGCAGAAGAAGGAGAAGGAGAAGGTGAAGTCTGGAGGGTGAATCAGAAGAAGCAGAATAAGGAGAAGGAGAAGGTGAAGTCTGGAGGGTGAATCAGAAGAAGCAGAAGAAGGAGAAGGAGAAGGTAAAGTCTGGTGGGTGAATCAGAAGAAGTAGAAGAAGGAGAAGGAGAAGGTGAAGTCTGGAGGGTGAAGCAGAAGAAGTAGAAGAAGGAGAAGGAGAAGGTGAAGTCAGGAGGGTGAATCAGAAGAAGTAGAAGGAGGAGAAGGAGAAGGTGAAGTCTGGAGGGTGAAGCAGAAGAAGTAGAAGAAGGAGAAGGAGAAGGTGAAGTCTGGAGGGTGAATCAGAAGAAGCAAAAGAATGAGAAGGAGAAAATGAAGTCTGGAGGGTGAATCAGAAGAAGTAGAAGGAGGAGAAGGAGAAGGTGAGGTCTGGAGGGTGAATCAGAAGAAGCAGAAGAAGGAGAAGGAGAAGGTGAAGTCTGGAGGGTGAATCAGAAGAAGCAGAAGAAGGAGAAGGAGAAGGTGAAGTCAGGAGGGTGAATCAGAAGAAGCTTAAGAAGGAGAAGGAGAAGGTGAAGTTAGGAGGGTGAATCAGAAGAAGCAGAAGAAGGAGAAGGAGAAGTTGAAGTCAGGGGGGTGAAGCAGAAGAAGTAGAAGAAGGAGAAGGAGAAGGTGAAGTCAGGAGGGTGAAGCAGAAGAAGCAGAAGAAGGAGAAGGAGAAGGTGAAGTCTGGAGGGCGCAGCAGAAGAAGCAGAAGAAGGAGAAGGAGAAGGTGAAGTCTGGAGGGTGAAGCAGAAGAAGCAGAAGAAGGAGAAGGAGAAGGTGAAGTCTGGAGGGTGAATCAGAAGAAGAAGAAGAAGGAGAAGGAGATGGTGAAGTCAGGAGGGTGAAGCAGAAGAAGCAGAAGAAGGAGAAGGAGAAGGTGAAGTCTGGAGGGTGAAGCAGAAGAAGCAGAAGAAGGAGAAGGAGAAGGTGAAGTCTGCAGGGCGAAGCAGAAGAAGCAGAAGAAGGAGAAGGTGAAGGTGAAGTCTGGAGGGTGAAGCAGAAGAAGCAGAAGAAGGAGAAGGAGAAGGTGAAGTCTGGAGGGTGAATCAGAAGAAGGAGAAAAAGGAGAAGGAGGAGGTGAAGTCAGGAGGGTGAAGCAGAAGAAGCAGAAGAAGGAGAAGGAGTAGGTGAAGTGTGGAGGGTGAAGCAGAAGAAGCAGAAGAAGGAGATGGAGAAGGTGAAGTCTGGAGGGTGAAGCAGAAGAAGCAGAAGAAGGAGAAGGAGAAGGTGAAGTCAGGAGGGTGAATCAGAAGAAGTAGAAGAAGGAGAAGGAAAAGGAGAAGTCTGGAGGGTGAATCAGAAGAAGTAGAAGAAGGAGAAGGAGAAGGTGAAGTCTGGAGGGTGAATCAGAAGAAGTAGAAGAAGGAGAAGGAGAAGGTGAAGTCTGGAGGGTGAATCAGAAGAAGCAGAAGAAGGAGAAGGAGAAGGTGAAGTCTGGAGGGAGAAGCAGAAGAAGTAGAAGAAGGAGAAGGAGATGGTGAAGTCTGGAGGGTGAATCAGAAGAAGTAGAAGAAGGAGAAGGAGAAGGTGAAGTCTGGAGGGTGAATCAGAAGAAGTAGAAGAAGGAGAAGGAGATGGTGAAGTCTGGAGGGTGAAGCAGAAGAAGCAGAAGAAGGAGAAGGAGAAGGTGAAGTCTGGAGGGTGAATCAGAAGAAGTAGAAGAAGGAGAAGGAGAAGGTGTAGTCTGGAGGGTGAATCAGAAGAAGTAGACGAAGGAGAAGGAGAAGGTCAAGTCTGGAGGGTGAATCAGAAGAAGCAGAATAAGGAGAAGGAAAAGGTGAAGTCTGGAGGGTGAATCAGATGAAGCAGAAGAAGGAGAAGGAGAAGGTGAAGTCTGGAGGGTGAATCAGAAGAAGTAGAAGAAGGAGAAGGAGAAGGTGAAGTCTGGAGGGTGAAGCAGAAGAAGTAGAAGAAGGAGAAGGAGAAGGTAAAGTCAGGAGGGTGAATCAGAAGAAGTAGAAGAAGGAGAAGGAGAAGGTGATGTCTGGAGGGTGAATCAGAAGAAGTACAAGAAGGAGAAGGGGAAGGTGAGGTCTGGAGGGTGAATCAGAAGAAGCAGAAGAAGGAGAAGGAGAAGGTGAAGTCTGGAGGGTGAATCAGAAGAAGCAGAAGAAGGAGAAGGAGAAGGTGAAGTTAGGAGGGTGAATCAGAAGAAGCAGAAGAAGGAGAAGGAGAAGTTGAAGTCAGGGGGGTGAAGCAGAAGAAGTAGAAGAAGGAGAAGGAGAAGGTGAAGTCAGGAGGGTGAAGCAGAAGAAGCAGAAGAAGGAGAAGGAGAAGGTGAATTCTGGAGGGCGCAGCAGAAGAAGCAGAAAAAGGAGAAGGAGAAGGTGAAGTCTGGAGGGTGAAGCAGAAGAAGCAGAAGAAGGAGAAGGAGAAGGTGAAGTCTGGAGGGTGAATCAGAAGAAGTAGAAGAAGGAGAAGGAGATGGTGAAGTCAGGAGGGTGAAGCAGAAGAAGCAGAAGAAGGAGAATGAGAAGGTGAAGTCTGGAGGGTGAAGCAGAAGAAGCAGAAGAAGGAGAAGGAGAAGGTGAAGTCTGGAGGGCGAAGCAGAAGAAGCAGAAGAAGGAGAAGGTGAAGGTGAAGTCTGGAGGGTGAAGCAGAAGAAGCAGAAGAAGGAGAAGGAGAAGGTGAAGTCTGGAGGGTGAATCAGCAGAAGTAGAAGAAGGAGAAGGAGAAGGTGAAGTCAGGAGGGTGAAGCAGAAGAAGCAGAAGAAGGAGAAGGAGAAGGTGAAGTCTGGAGGGTGAAGCAGAAGAAGCAGAAGAAGGAGAAGGAGAAGGTGAAGTCTGGAGGGTGAAGCAGAAGAAGCAGAAGAAGGAGAAGGAGAAGGTGAAGTCAGGAGGGTGAATCAGAAGAAGTAGAAGAAGGAGAAGGAAAAGGTGAAGTCTGGAGGGTGAATCAGAAGAAGTAGAAGAAGGAGAAGGAGAAGGTGAAGTCTGGAGGGTGAATCAGAAGAAGTAGAAGAAGGAGAATGAGAAGGTGAAGTCTGGAGGGTGAATCAGAAGAAGCAGAAGAAGGAGAAGGAGAAGGTGAAGTCTGGAGGGAGAAGCAGAAGAAGTAGAAGAAGGAGAAGGAGAAGGTGAAGTCTGGAGGGTGAATCAGAAGAAGTAGAAGAAGGAGAAGGAGAAGGTGAAGTCTGGAGGGTGAATCAGAAGAAGTAGAAGAAGGAGAAGGAGAAGGTGAAGTCTGGAGGGTGAATCAGAAGTAGCAGAAGAAGGAGAAGGAGAAGGTGAAGTCTGGAAGGTGAATCAGAAGAAGCAGAAGAAGGAGAAGGAGAAGGTGAAGTCTGGAGGGTGAATCAGAAGAAGTAGAAGAAGGAGAAGGAGAAGGTGAAGTCTGGAGGGTGAATCAGAAGAAGCAGAAGAAGTAGAAGGAGAAGGTGAAGTCTGGAGGATGAATCAGAAGAAGCAGAAGAAGGAGAAGGAGAAGGTGAAGTCTGGAGGGTGAATCAGAAGAAGCAGAAGAAGGAGAAGGAGAAGGTGAAGTCTGGAGGGTGAATCAGAAGAAGCAGAAGAAGTAGATGGAGCAGGTGAAGTCTGGAGGGTGAATCAGAAGAAGTAGAAGAAGGAGAAGGAGAAGGTGAAGTCTGGAGGGTGAATCAGAAGAAGCAGAAGAAGGAGAAGGAGAAGGTGAAGTCAGGAGGGTGAATCAGAAGAAGCAGAAGAAGGAGAAGGAGAAGGTGAAGTCTGGAGGGTGAATGAGAAGAAGCAGAAGAAGGAGAAGGTGAAGGTGAAGACTGGAGGGTGAATCAGAATAAGTAGAAGAAAGAGAAGGAGAAGGTGAAGTCTGGAGGGTGAATCAGAAGAAGTAGAAGAAGGAGAAGGAGAAGGCGAAGTCTGGAGGGTGAATCAGAAGAAGCAGAAGAAGGAGAAGGAGAAGGTGAAGTCTGGAGGGTGAATCAGAAGAAGCAGAAGAAGGAGAAGGAGAAGATGAAGTCTGGAGGGTGAATCAGAAGAAGTAGAAGAAGGAGAAGGAGAAGGTGAGGTCTGGAGGGTGAATCAGAAGAAGCAGAAGAAGGAGAAGGAGAAGGTGAAGTCAGGAGGGTGAAGCAGAAGAAGCAGAAGAAGGAGAAGGAGAAGGTGAAGTCTGGAGGGTGAAGCAGAAGAAGCAGAAGAAGGAGAAGGAGAAGGTGAAGTCTGGAGGGTGAAGCAGAAGAAGCAGAAGAAGGAGAAGGAGAAGGTGAAGTCAGGAGGGTGAATCAGAAGAAGTAGAAGAAGGAGAAGGAAAAGGTGAAGTCTGGAGGGTGAATCAGAAGAAGTAGAAGAAGGAGAAGGAGAAGGTGAAGTCTGGAGGGTGAATCAGAAGAAGTAGAAGAAGGAGAATGAGAAGGTGAAGTCTGGAGGGTGAATCAGAAGAAGCAGAAGAAGGAGAAGGAGAAGGTGAAGTCTGGAGGGTGAATCAGAAGAAGTAGAAGAAGGAGAAGGAGAAGGTGAAGTCTGGAGGGTGAATCAGAAGTAGCAGAAGAAGGAGAAGGAGAAGGTGAAGTCTGGAAGGTGAATCAGAAGAAGCAGAAGAAGGAGAAGGAGAAGGTGAAGTCTGGAGGGTGAATCAGAAGAAGTAGAAGAAGGAGAAGGAGAAGGTGAAGTCTGGAGGGTGAATCAGAAGAAGCAGAAGAAGGAGAAGGAGAAGGTGAAGTCAGGAGGGTGAATCAGAAGAAGCAGAAGAAGGAGAAGGAGAAGGTGAAGTCTGGAGGGTGAATGAGAAGAAGCAGAAGAAGGAGAAGGTGAAGGTGAAGACTGGAGGGTGAATCAGAATAAGTAGAAGAAAGAGAAGGAGAAGGTGAAGTCTGGAGGGTGAATCAGAAGAAGTAGAAGAAGGAGAAGGAGAAGGCGAAGTCTGGAGGGTGAATCAGAAGAAGCAGAAGAAGGAGAAGGAGAAGGTGAAGTCTGGAGGGTGAATCAGAAGAAGCAGAAGAAGGAGAAGGAGAAGATGAAGTCTGGAGGGTGAATCAGAAGAAGTAGAAGAAGGAGAAGGAGAAGGTGAGGTCTGGAGGGTGAATCAGAAGAAGCAGAAGAAGGAGAAGGAGAAGGTGAAGTCAGGAGGGTGAAGCAGAAGAAGCAGAAGAAGGAGAAGGAGAAGGTGAAGTCTGGAGGGCGCAGCAGAAGAAGCAGAAGAAGGAGAAGGAGAAGGTGAAGTCTGCAGGGTGAAGCAGAAGAAGCAGAAGAAGGAGAAGGAGAAGGTGAAGTCTGGAGGGTGAATCAGAAGAAGAAGAAGAAGGAGAAGGAGATGGTGAAGTCAGGAGGGTGAAGCAGAAGAAGCAGAAGAAGGAGAAGGAGAAGGTGAAGTCTGGAGGGTGAAGCAGAAGAAGCAGAAGAAGGAGAAGGAGAAGGTGAAGTCTGGAGGGCGAAGCAGAAGAAGCAGAAGAAGGAGAAGGTGAAGGTGAAGTCTGGAGGGTGAAGCAGAAGAAGCAGAAGAAGGAGAAGGAGAAGGTGAAGTCTGGAGGGTGAAGCAGAAGAAGCAGAAGAAGGAGAAGGAGAAGGTGAAGTCTGGAGGGCGAAGCAGAAGAAGCAGAAGAAGGAGAAGGTGAAGGTGAAGTCTGGAGGGTGAAGCAGAAGAAGCAGAAGAAGTAGAAGGAGAAGGTGAAGTCTGGAGGGTGAATCAGAAGAAGTAGAAGAAGGAGAAGGAAAAGGTGAAGTCTGATGGGTGAATCAGAAGAAGTAGAAGAAGGAAAAGGAGAAGGTGAAGTCTGGAGGGTGAATCAGAAGAAGTAGAAGAAGGAGAAGGAGAAGATGAAGTCTGGAGGGTGAATCAGAAGAAGCAGAAGAAGGAGAAGGAGAAGGTGAAGTCTGGAGGGAGAAGCAGAAGAAGTAGAAGAAGGAGAAGGAGATGGTGAAGTCTGGAGGGTGAATCAGAAGAAGTAGAAGAAGGAGAAGGAGAAGGTGAAGTCTGGAGGGTGAATCAGAAGAAGTAGAAGAAGGAGAAGGAGATGGTGAAGTCTGGAGGGTGAATCAGAAGAAGCAGAAGAAGGAGAAGGAGAAGGTGAACTCTGGAGGGTGAATCAGAAGAAGTAGAAGAAGGAGAAGGAGAAGGTGAAGTCTGGAGGGTGAAGCAGAAGAAGTAGAAGAAGGAGAAGGAGAAGGTGAAGTCAGGAGGGTGAATCAGAAGAAGTAGAAGAAGGAGAAGGAGAAGGTGAAGTCTGGAGTTTGAATCAGAAGAAGCAGAAGAAGGAGAAGGAGAAGGTGAAGTCTGGAGGGTGAATCAGAAGAAGCAGAAGAAGGAGAAGGAGAAGGTGAAGTCAGGAGGGTGAATCAGAAGAAGCAGAAGAAGGAGAAGGAGAAGGTGAAGTTAGGAGGGTGAATCAGAAGAAGCAGAAGAAGGAGAAGGAGAAGTTGAAGTCAGGGGGGTGAAGCAGAAGAAGTAGAAGAAGGAGAAGGAGAAGGTGAAGTCAGGAGGGTGAAGCAGAAGAAGCAGAAGAAGGAGAAGGAGAAGGTGAAGTCTGGAGGGCGCAGCAGAAGAAGCAGAAGAAGGAGAAGGAGAAGGTGAAGTCTGGAGGGTGAAGCAGAAGAAGCAGAAGAAGGAGAAGGAGAAGGTGAAGTCTGGAGGGTGAATCAGAAGAAGAAGAAGAAGGAGAAGGAGATGGTGAAGTCAGGAGGGTGAAGCAGAAGAAGCAGAAGAAGGAGAAGGAGAAGGTGAAGTCTGGAGGGTGAAGCAGAAGAAGCAGAAGAAGGAGAAGGAGAAGGTGAAGTCTGGAGGGTGAATCAGAAGAAGAAGAAGAAGGAGAAGGAGATGGTGAAGTCAGGAGGGTGAAGCAGAAGAAGCAGAAGAAGGAGAAGGAGAAGGTGAAGTCTGGAGGGTGAAGCAGAAGAAGCAGAAGAAGGAGAAGGAGAAGGTGAAGTCTGGAGGGCGAAGCAGAAGAAGCAGAAGAAGGAGAAGGTGAAGGTGAAGTCTGGAGGGTGAAGCAGAAGAAGCAGAAGAAGGAGAAGGAGAAGGTGAAGTCTGGAGGGTGAATCAGAAGAAGGAGAAAAAGGAGAAGGAGGAGGTGAAGTCAGGAGGGTGAAGCAGAAGAAGCAGAAGAAGGAGAAGGAGTAGGTGAAGTCTGGAGGGTGAAGCAGAAGAAGCAGAAGAAGGAGATGGAGAAGGTGAAGTCTGGAGGGTGAAGCAGAAGAAGCAGAAGAAGAAGAAGGAGAAGGTGAAGTCAGGAGGGTGAATCAGAAGAAGTAGAAGAAGGAGAAGGAAAAGGAGAAGTCTGGAGGGTGAATCAGAAGAAGTAAAAGAAGGAGAAGGAGAAGGTGAAGTCTGGAGGGTGAATCAGAAGAAGTAGAAGAAGGAGAAGAAGAAGGTGAAGTCTGGAGGGTGAATCAGAAGAAGTAGAAGAAGGAGAAGGAGATGGTGAAGTCTGGAGGGTGAAGCAGAAGAAGCAGAAGAAGGAGAAGGAGAAGGTGAAGTCTGGAGGGTGAATCAGAAGAAGTAGAAGAAGGAGAAGGAGAAGGTGTAGTCTGGAGGGTGAATCAGAAGAAGTAGACGAAGGAGAAGGAGAAGATCAAGTCTGGAGGGTGAATCAGAAGAAGCAGAATAAGGAGAAGGAAAAGGTGAAGTCTGGAGGGTGAATCAGATGAAGCAGAAGAAGGAGAAGGAGAAGGTGAAGTCTGGAGGGTGAATCAGAAGAAGTAGAAGAAGGAGAAGGAGAAGGTGAAGTCTGGAGGGTGAAGCAGAAGAAGTAGAAGAAGGAGAAGGAGAAGGTAAAGTCAGGAGGGTGAATCAGAAGAAGTAGAAGAAGGAGAAGGAGAAGGTGAAGTCTGGAGGGTGAATCAGAAGAAGCAGAAGAAGGAGAAGGAGAAGGTGAAGTCTGGAGGGTGAATCAGAAGAAGCAAAAGAATGAGAAGGAGAAGATGAAGTCTGGAGGGTGAATCAGAAGAAGTACAAGAAGGAGAAGGAGAAGGTGAGGTCTGGAGGGTGAATCAGAAGAAGCAGAAGAAGGAGAAGGAGAAGGTGAAGTTTGGAGGGTGAATCAGAAGAAGCAGAAGAAGGAGAAGGAGAAGGTGAAGTTAGGAGGGTGAATCAGAAGAAGCAGAAGAAGGAGAAGGAGAAGTTGAAGTCAGGGGGGTGAAGCAGAAGAAGTAGAAGAAGGAGAAGGAGAAGGTGAAGTCAGGAGGGTGAAGCAGAAGAAGCAGAAGAAGGAGAAGGAGAAGGTGAATTCTGGAGGGCGCAGCAGAAGAAGCAGAAAAAGGAGAAGGAGAAGGTGAAGTCTGGAGGGTGAAGCAGAAGAAGCAGAAGAAGGAGAAGGAGAAGGTGAAGTCTGGAGGGTGAATCAGAAGAAGTAGAAGAAGGAGAAGGAGATGGTGAAGTCAGGAGGGTGAAGCAGAAGAAGCAGAAGAAGGAGAATGAGAAGGTGAAGTCTGGAGGGTGAAGCAGAAGAAGCAGAAGAAGGAGAAGGAGAAGGTGAAGTCTGGAGGGAGAAGCAGAAGAAGTAGAATAAGGAGAAGGAGAAGGTGAAGTCTGGAGGGTGAATCAGAAGAAGTAGAAGAAGGAGAAGGTGAAGTCTGGAGGGTGAATCAGAAGAAGTAGAAGAAGGAGAAGGAGAAGGTGAAGTCTGGAGGGTGAATCAGAAGTAGCAGAAGAAGGAGAAGGAGAAGGTGAAGTCTGGAAGGTGAATCAGAAGAAGCAGAAGAAGGAGAAGGAGAAGGTGAAGTCTGGAGGGTGAATCAGAAGAAGTAGAAGAAGGAGAAGGAGAAGGTGAAGTCTGGAGGGTGAATCAGAAGAAGCAGAAGAAGTAGAAGGAGAAGGTGAAGTCTGGAGGGTGAATCAGAAGAAGCAGAAGAAGGAGAAGGAGAAGGTGAAGTCTGGAGGGTGAATCAGAAGAAGCAGAAGAAGGAGAAGGAGAAGGTGAAGTCTGGAGGGTGAATCAGAAGAAGCAGAAGAAGTAGATGGAGCAGGTGAAGTCTGGAGGGTGAATCAGAAGAAGTAGAAGAAGGAGAAGGAGAAGGTGAAGTCTGGAGGGTGAATCAGAAGAAGCAGAAGAAGGAGAAGGAGAAGGTGAAGTCAGGAGGGTGAATCAGAAGAAGCAGAAGAAGGAGAAGGAGAAGGTGAAGTCTGGAGGGTGAATGAGAAGAAGCAGAAGAAGGAGAAGGTGAAGGTGAAGACTGGAGGGTGAATCAGAATAAGTAGAAGAAAGAGAAGGAGAAGGTGAAGTCTGGAGGGTGAATCAGAAGAAGTAGAAGAAGGAGAAGGAGAAGGCGAAGTCTGGAGGGTGAATCAGAAGAAGCAGAAGAAGGAGAAGGAGAAGGTGAAGTCTGGAGGGTGAATCAGAAGAAGCAGAAGAAGGAGAAGGAGAAGATGAAGTCTGGAGGGTGAATCAGAAGAAGTAGAAGAAGGAGAAGGAGAAGGTGAGGTCTGGAGGGTGAATCAGAAGAAGCAGAAGAAGGAGAAGGAGAAGGTGAAGTCAGGAGGGTGAAGCAGAAGAAGCAGAAGAAGGAGAAGGAGAAGGTGAAGTCTGGAGGGCGCAGCAGAAGAAGCAGAAGAAGGAGAAGGAGAAGGTGAAGTCTGCAGGGTGAAGCAGAAGAAGCAGAAGAAGGAGAAGGAGAAGGTGAAGTCTGGAGGGTGAATCAGAAGAAGAAGAAGAAGGAGAAGGAGATGGTGAAGTCAGGAGGGTGAAGCAGAAGAAGCAGAAGAAGGAGAAGGAGAAGGTGAAGTCTGGAGGGTGAAGCAGAAGAAGCAGAAGAAGGAGAAGGAGAAGGTGAAGTCTGGAGGGCGAAGCAGAAGAAGCAGAAGAAGGAGAAGGTGAAGGTGAAGTCTGGAGGGTGAAGCAGAAGAAGCAGAAGAAGGAGAAGGAGAAGGTGAAGTCTGGAGGGTGAAGCAGAAGAAGCAGAAGAAGGAGAAGGAGAAGGTGAAGTCTGGAGGGCGAAGCAGAAGAAGCAGAAGAAGGAGAAGGTGAAGGTGAAGTCTGGAGGGTGAAGCAGAAGAAGCAGAAGAAGTAGAAGGAGAAGGTGAAGTCTGGAGGGTGAATCGGAAGAAGTAGAAGAAGGAGAAGGAAAAGGTGAAGTCTGATGGGTGAATCAGAAGAAGTAGAAGAAGGAGAAGGAGAAGGTGAAGTCTGGAGGGTGAATCAGAAGAAGTAGAAGAAGGAGAAGGAGAAGATGAAGTCTGGAGGGTGAATCAGAAGAAGCAGAAGAAGGAGAAGGAGAAGGTAAAGTCTGGAGGGAGAAGCAGAAGAAGTAGAAGAAGGAGAAGGAGATGGTGAAGTCTGGAGGGTGAATCAGAAGAAGTAGAAGAAGGAGAAGGAGAAGGTGAAGTCTGGAGGGTGAATCAGAAGAAGTAGAAGAAGGAGAAGGAGATGGTGAAGTCTGGAGGGTGAATCAGAAGAAGCAGAAGAAGGAGAAGGAGAAGGTGAACTCTGGAGGGTGAATCAGAAGAAGTAGAAGAAGGAGAAGGAGAAGGTGAAGTCTGGAGGGTGAAGCAGAAGAAGTAGAAGAAGGAGAAGGAGAAGGTGAAGTCAGGAGGGTGAATCAGAAGAAGTAGAAGAAGGAGAAGGAGAAGGTGAAGTCTGGAGGGTGAATCAGAAGAAGCAGAAGAAGGAGAAGGAGAAGGTGAAGTCTGGAGGGTGAATCAGAAGAAGCAGAAGAAGGAGAAGGAGAAGGTGAAGTCAGGAGGGTGAATCAGAAGAAGCAGAAGAAGGAGAAGGAGAAGGTGAAGTTAGGAGGGTGAATCAGAAGAAGCAGAAGAAGGAGAAGGAGAAGTTGAAGTCAGGGGGGTGAAGCAGAAGAAGTAGAAGAAGGAGAAGGAGAAGGTGAAGTCAGGAGGGTGAAGCAGAAGAAGCAGAAGAAGGAGAAGGAGAAGGTGAAGTCTGGAGGGCGCAGCAGAAGAAGCAGAAGAAGGAGAAGGAGAAGGTGAAGTCTGGAGGGTGAAGCAGAAGAAGCAGAAGAAGGAGAAGGGGAAGGTGAAGTCTGGAGGGTGAATCAGAAGAACAAGAAGAAGGAGAAGGAGATGGTGAAGTCAGGAGGGTGAAGCAGAAGAAGCAGAAGAAGGAGAAGGAGAAGGTGAAGTCTGGAGGGTGAAGCAGAAGAAGCAGAAGAATGAGAAGGAGAAGGTGAAGTCTGGAGGGCGAAGCAGAAGAAGCAGAAGAAGGAGAAGGTGAAGGTGAAGTCTGGAGGGTGAAGCAGAAGAAGCAGAAGAAGGAGAAGGAGAAGGTGAAGTCTGGAGGGTGAATCAGAAGAAGTAGAAGAAGGAGAAGGAAAAGGTGAAGTCTGGAGGGTGAATCAGAAGAAGTAGAAGAAGGAGAAGGAGAAGGTGAAGTCTGGAGGGTGAATCAGAAGAAGTAGAAGAAGGAGAAGGAGAAGGTGAAGTCTGGAGGGTGAATCAGAAGAAGCAGAAGAAGGAGAAGGAGAAGGTGAAGTCTGGAGGGAGAAGCAGAAGAAGTAGAAGAAGGAGAAGGAGATGGTGAAGTCTGGAGGGTGAATCAGAAGAAGTAGAAGAAGGAGAAGGAGAAGGTGAAGTCTGGAGGGTGAATCAGAAGAAGTAGAAGAAGGAGAAGGAGATGGTGAAGTCTGGAGGGTGAATCAGAAGAAGCAGAAGAAGGAGAAGGAGAAGGTGAACTCTGGAGGGTGTATCAGAAGAAGTAGAAGAAGGAGAAGGAGAAGGTGTAGTCTGGAGGGTGAATCAGAAGAAGTAGACGAAGGAGAAGGAGAAGGTGAAGTCTGGAGGGTGAATCAGAAGAAGCAGAAGAAGGAGAAGGAAAAGGTGAAGTCTGGAGGGTGAATCAGAAGAAGTAGAAGAAGGAGAAGGAGAAGGTGAAGTCTGGAGGGTGAATCAGAAGAAGCAGAAGAAGGAGAAGGAGAAGGTGAAGTCTGGAGGGTGAATCAGAAGAAGCAGAAGAAGGAGAAGGAGAAGGTGAAGTCTGGAGGGTGAATCAGAAGAAGCAGAAGAAGGAGAAGGAGAAGCTGAAGTCTGGAGGGTGAATCAGAAGAAGCAGAAGAAGTAGAAGGAGAAGGTGAAGTCTGGAGGGTGAATCAGAAGAAGTAGAAGAAGGAGAAGGAGAAGGTGAAGTCTGGAGGGTGAATCAGAAGAAGCAGAAGAAGGAGAAGGAGAAGGTGAAGTCAGGAGGGTGAATCAGAAGAAGCAGAAGAAGGAGAAGGAGAAGGTGAAGTCTGGAGGGTGAATCAGAAGAAGCAGAAGAAGGAGAAGTAGAAGGTGAAGACTGGAGGGTGAATCAGAAGAAGTAGAAGAAGGAGAAGGAGAAGGTGAAGTCTGGAGGGTGAATCAGAAGAAGTAGAAGAAGGAGAAGGAGAAGGCGAAGTCTGGAGGGTGAATCAGAAGAAGCAGAAGAAGGAGAAGGAGAAGGTGAAGTCTGGAGGGTGAATCAGAAGAAGCAGAAGAAGGAGAAGGAGAAGATGAAGTCTGGAGGGTGAATCAGAAGAAGTAGAAGAAGGAGAAGGAGAAGGTGAGGTCTGGCGGGTGAATCAGAAGAAGCAGAAGGAGGAGAAGGAGAAGGTGAAGTCTGAAGGGTGAATCAGAAGAAGCAGAAGAAGGAGAAGGAGAAGGTGAAGTCTGGAGGGTGAATCAGAAGAAGCAGAAGAAGGAGAAGGAGAAGGTGAAGTCTGGAGGGTGAATCAGAAGAAGCAGAAGAAGGAGAAGGAGAAGGTGAAGTCTGGAGGGTGAATCAGAAGAAGTAGAAGAAGGAGAAGGAGAAGGTGAAGTCTGGAGGGTGAATCAGAAGAAGCAGAAGAAGGAGAAGGAGAAGGTGAAGTCTGGAGGGTGAATCAGAAGAAGCAGAAGAAGGAGAAGGAGAAGGTGAAGTCTGGAGGGTGAATCAGAAGAAGCAGAAGAAGGAGAAGGAGAAGTTGAAGTCTGGAGGGTGAATCAGAAGAAGTAGAAGAAGGAGAAGGAGAAGGTGAAGTCTGGAGGGTGTATCAGAAGAAGTAGAAGAAGGAGAAGGAGAAGGTGAAGTCTGGAGGGTGAATCAGAAGAAGCAGAAGAAGGAGGAGGAGGAGGTGAAGTCTGGAGGGTGAATCAGAAGAAGCAGAAGAAGGAGAAGGAGAAGGTGAAGTCTGGAGGGTGAATCAGAAGAAGCAGAAGAAGGAGAAGGAGAAGGTGAAGTCTGGAGGGTGAATCAGAAGAAGCAGAAGAAGGAGAAGGAGAAGGTGAAGTCTGGAGGGTGAATCAGAAGAAGCAGAAGAAGGAGAAGGAGAAGGTGAAGTCTGGAGGGTGAATCAGAAGAAGCAGAATAAGGAGAAGGAGAAGGTGAAGTCTGGAGGGTGAATCAGAAGAAGCAGAAGAAGGAGAAGGAGAAGGTGAAGTCAGGATGGTGAATCAGAAGAAGTAGAAGAAGGAGAAGGAGAAGGTGAAGTCAGGAGGGTGAATCAGAAGAAGCAGAAGAAGGAGAAGGAGAAGATGAAGTCTGGAGGGTGAATCAGAAGAATCAGAAGAAGGAGAAGGAGAAGGTGAAGTCTGGAGGGTGAATCAGAAGAAGCAGAAGAAAGAGAAGGAGAAGGTGAAGTCTGGAGGGTGAAGCAGAAGAAGCAGAAGAAGGAGAAGGAGAAGGTGAAGACTGGAGGGTGAATCAGAAGATGTAGAAGAAGGAGAAGGAGAAGGTGAAGTCTGGAGGGTGAATCAGAAGAAGCAGAAGAAGGAGAAGGAGAAGGTGAAGTCTGGAGGGTGAATCAGAAGAAGCAGAAGAAGGAGAAGGAGAAGTTGAAGTCTGGAGGGTGAATCAGAAGAAGCAGAAGAAGGAGAAGGAGAAGATGAAGTCTGGAGGGTGAATCAGAAGAAGTAGAAGAAGGAGAAGGAGAAGGTGAGGTCTGGAGGGTGAATCAAAAGAAGCAGAAGAAGGAGAAGGAGAAGGTGAAGTCTGGAGGGTGAATCAGAAGAAGCAGAAGAAGGTGAAGGAGAAGGTGAAGTCTGGAGGGTGAATCAGAAGAAGCAGAAGAAGGAGAAGGAGAAGGTGAAGTCAGGAGGGTGAATCAGAAGAAGCAGAAGAAGGAGAAGGAGAAGTATAAGTTAGGAGGGTGAATCAGAAGAAGCAGAAGAAGGAGAAGGAGAAGGTGAAGTCAGGGGGGTGAAGCAGAAGAAGTAGAAGAAGGAGAAGGAGAAGGTGATGTCAGGAGGGTGAAGCAGAAGAAGCAGAAGAAGGAGAAGGAGAAGGTGAAGTCTGGAGGGCGCAGCAGAAGAAGCAGAAGAAGGAGAAGGAGAAGGTGAAGTCTGGAGGGTGAAGCAGAAGAAGCAGAAGAAGGAGAAGGAGAAGATGAAGTCAGGAGGGTGAATCAGAAGAAGTAGAAGAAGGAGAAGGAGAAGGTGAAGTCTGGAGGGTGAATCAGAAGAAGCAGAAGAAGGAGAAGGAGAAGGTGAAGTCTGGAGGGTGAATCAGAAGAAGCAGAAGAAGGAGAAGGAGAAGGTGAAGTCAGGAGGGTGAATCAGAAGAAGCAGAAGAAGGAGAAGGAGAAGGTGAAGTTAGGAGGGTGAATCAGAAGAAGCAGAAGAAGGAGAAGGAGAAGTTGAAGTCAGGGGGGTGAAGCAGAAGAAGTAGAAGAAGGAGAAGGAGAAGGTGAAGTCAGGAGGGTGAAGCAGAAGAAGCAGAAGAAGGAGAAGGAGAAGGTGAAGTCTGGAGGGCGCAGCAGAAGAAGCAGAAGAAGGAGAAGGAGAAGGTGAAGTCTGGAGGGTGAAGCAGAAGAAGCAGAAGAAGGAGAAGGAGAAGGTGAAGTCTGGAGGGTGAATCAGAAGAAGAAGAAGAAGGAGAAGGAGATGGTGAAGTCAGGAGGGTGAAGCAGAAGAAGCAGAAGAAGGAGAAGGAGAAGGTGAAGTCTGGAGGGTGAAGCAGAAGAAGCAGAAGAATGAGAAGGAGAAGGTGAAGTCTGGAGGGCGAAGCAGAAGAAGCAGAAGAAGGAGAAGGTGAAGGTGAAGTCTGGAGGGTGAAGCAGAAGAAGCAGAAGAAGGAGAAGGAGAAGGTGAAGTCTGGAGGGTGAATCAGAAGAAGTAGAAGAAGGAGAAGGAAAAGGTGAAGTCTGGAGGGTGAATCAGAAGAAGTAGAAGAAGGAGAAGGAGAAGGTGAAGTCTGGAGGGTGAATCAGAAGAAGTAGAAGAAGGAGAAGGAGAAGGTGAAGTCTGGAGGGTGAATCAGAAGAAGCAGAAGAAGGAGAAGGAGAAGGTGAAGTCTGGAGGGAGAAGCAGAAGAAGTAGAAGAAGGAGAAGGAGATGGTGAAGTCTGGAGGGTGAATCAGAAGAAGCAGAAGAAGGAGAAGGAGAAGGTGAAGTCTGGAGGGTGAATCAGAAGAAGTAGAAGAAGGAGAAGGAGATGGTGAAGTCTGGAGGGTGAATCAGAAGAAGCAGAAGAAGGAGAAGGAGAAGGTGAACTCTGGAGGGTGTATCAGAAGAAGTAGAAGAAGGAGAAGGAGAAGGTGTAGTCTGGAGGGTGAATCAGAAGAAGTAGACGAAGGAGAAGGAGAAGGTGAAGTCTGGAGGGTGAATCAGAAGAAGCAGAAGAAGGAGAAGGAAAAGGTGAAGTCTGGAGGGTGAATCAGAAGAAGTAGAAGAAGGAGAAGGAGAAGGTGAAGTCTGGAGGGTGAATCAGAAGAAGCAGAAGAAGGAGAAGGAGAAGGTGAAGTCTGGAGGGTGAATCAGAAGAAGCAGAAGAAGGAGAAGGAGAAGGTGAAGTCTGGAGGGTGAATCAGAAGAAGCAGAAGAAGGAGAAGGAGAAGCTGAAGTCTGGAGGGTGAATCAGAAGAAGCAGAAGAAGGAGAAGGAGAAGGTGAAGTCAGGAGGGTGAATCAGAAGAAGCAGAAGAAGGAGAAGGAGAAGGTGAAGTTAGGAGGGTGAATCAGAAGAAGCAGAAGAAGGAGAAGGAGAAGTTGAAGTCAGGGGGGTGAAGCAGAAGAAGTAGAAGAAGGAGAAGGAGAAGGTGAAGTCAGGAGGGTGAAGCAGAAGAAGCAGAAGAAGGAGAAGGAGAAGGTGAAGTCTGGAGGGCGCAGCAGAAGAAGCAGAAGAAGGAGAAGGAGAAGGTGAAGTCTGGAGGGTGAAGCAGAAGAAGCAGAAGAATGAGAAGGAGAAGGTGAAGTCTGGAGGGCGAAGCAGAAGAAGCAGAAGAAGGAGAAGGTGAAGGTGAAGTCTGGAGGGTGAAGCAGAAGAAGCAGAAGAAGGAGAAGGAGAAGGTGAAGTCTGGAGGGTGAATCAGAAGAAGTAGAAGAAGGAGAAGGAAAAGGTGAAGTCTGGAGGGTGAATCAGAAGAAGTAGAAGAAGGAGAAGGAGAAGGTGAAGTCTGGAGGGTGAATCAGAAGAAGTAGAAGAAGGAGAAGGAGAAGGTGAAGTCTGGAGGGTGAATCAGAAGAAGCAGAAGAAGGAGAAGGAGAAGGTGAAGTCTGGAGGGAGAAGCAGAAGAAGTAGAAGAAGGAGAAGGAGATGGTGAAGTCTGGAGGGTGAATCAGAAGAAGCAGAAGAAGGAGAAGGAGAAGGTGAAGTCTGGAGGGTGAATCAGAAGAAGTAGAAGAAGGAGAAGGAGATGGTGAAGTCTGGAGGGTGAATCAGAAGAAGCAGAAGAAGGAGAAGGAGAAGGTGAACTCTGGAGGGTGTATCAGAAGAAGTAGAAGAAGGAGAAGGAGAAGGTGTAGTCTGGAGGGTGAATCAGAAGAAGTAGACGAAGGAGAAGGAGAAGGTGAAGTCTGGAGGGTGAATCAGAAGAAGCAGAAGAAGGAGAAGGAAAAGGTGAAGTCTGGAGGGTGAATCAGAAGAAGTAGAAGAAGGAGAAGGAGAAGGTGAAGTCTGGAGGGTGAATCAGAAGAAGCAGAAGAAGGAGAAGGAGAAGGTGAAGTCTGGAGGGTGAATCAGAAGAAGCAGAAGAAGGAGAAGGAGAAGGTGAAGTCTGGAGGGTGAATCAGAAGAAGCAGAAGAAGGAGAAGGAGAAGCTGAAGTCTGGAGGGTGAATCAGAAGAAGCAGAAGAAGGAGAAGGAGAAGGTGAAGTCAGGAGGGTGAATCAGAAGAAGCAGAAGAAGGAGAAGGAGAAGGTGAAGTTAGGAGGGTGAATCAGAAGAAGCAGAAGAAGGAGAAGGAGAAGTTGAAGTCAGGGGGGTGAAGCAGAAGAAGTAGAAGAAGGAGAAGGAGAAGGTGAAGTCAGGAGGGTGAAGCAGAAGAAGCAGAAGAAGGAGAAGGAGAAGGTGAAGTCTGGAGGGCGCAGCAGAAGAAGCAGAAGAAGGAGAAGGAGAAGGTGAAGTCTGGAGGGTGAAGCAGAAGAAGCAGAAGAAGGAGAAGGAGAAGGTGAAGTCTGGAGGGTGAATCAGAAGAAGAAGAAGAAGGAGAAGGAGATGGTGAAGTCAGGAGGGTGAAGCAGAAGAAGCAGAAGAAGGAGAAGGAGAAGGTGAAGTCTGGAGGGTGAAGCAGAAGAAGCAGAAGAAGGAGAAGGAGAAGGTGAAGTCTGGAGGGTGAATCAGAAGAAGAAGAAGAAGGAGAAGGAGATGGTGAAGTCAGGAGGGTGAAGCAGAAGAAGCAGAAGAAGGAGAAGGAGAAGGTGAAGTCTGGAGGGTGAAGCAGAAGAAGCAGAAGAAGGAGAAGGAGAAGGTGAAGTCTGGAGGGCGAAGCAGAAGAAGCAGAAGAAGGAGAAGGTGAAGGTGAAGTCTGGAGGGTGAAGCAGAAGAAGCAGAAGAAGGAGAAGGAGAAGGTGAAGTCTGGAGGGTGAATCAGAAGAAGGAGAAAAAGGAGAAGGAGGAGGTGAAGTCAGGAGGGTGAAGCAGAAGAAGCAGAAGAAGGAGAAGGAGTAGGTGAAGTCTGGAGGGTGAAGCAGAAGAAGCAGAAGAAGGAGATGGAGAAGGTGAAGTCTGGAGGGTGAAGCAGAAGAAGCAGAAGAAGAAGAAGGAGAAGGTGAAGTCAGGAGGGTGAATCAGAAGAAGTAGAAGAAGGAGAAGGAAAAGGAGAAGTCTGGAGGGTGAATCAGAAGAAGTAAAAGAAGGAGAAGGAGAAGGTGAAGTCTGGAGGGTGAATCAGAAGAAGTAGAAGAAGGAGAAGAAGAAGGTGAAGTCTGGAGGGTGAATCAGAAGAAGTAGAAGAAGGAGAAGGAGATGGTGAAGTCTGGAGGGTGAAGCAGAAGAAGCAGAAGAAGGAGAAGGAGAAGGTGAAGTCTGGAGGGTGAATCAGAAGAAGTAGAAGAAGGAGAAGGAGAAGGTGTAGTCTGGAGGGTGAATCAGAAGAAGTAGACGAAGGAGAAGGAGAAGATCAAGTCTGGAGGGTGAATCAGAAGAAGCAGAATAAGGAGAAGGAAAAGGTGAAGTCTGGAGGGTGAATCAGATGAAGCAGAAGAAGGAGAAGGAGAAGGTGAAGTCTGGAGGGTGAATCAGAAGAAGTAGAAGAAGGAGAAGGAGAAGGTGAAGTCTGGAGGGTGAAGCAGAAGAAGTAGAAGAAGGAGAAGGAGAAGGTAAAGTCAGGAGGGTGAATCAGAAGAAGTAGAAGAAGGAGAAGGAGAAGGTGAAGTCTGGAGGGTGAATCAGAAGAAGCAGAAGAAGGAGAAGGAGAAGGTGAAGTCTGGAGGGTGAATCAGAAGAAGCAAAAGAATGAGAAGGAGAAGATGAAGTCTGGAGGGTGAATCAGAAGAAGTACAAGAAGGAGAAGGAGAAGGTGAGGTCTGGAGGGTGAATCAGAAGAAGCAGAAGAAGGAGAAGGAGAAGGTGAAGTTTGGAGGGTGAATCAGAAGAAGCAGAAGAAGGAGAAGGAGAAGGTGAAGTTAGGAGGGTGAATCAGAAGAAGCAGAAGAAGGAGAAGGAGAAGTTGAAGTCAGGGGGGTGAAGCAGAAGAAGTAGAAGAAGGAGAAGGAGAAGGTGAAGTCAGGAGGGTGAAGCAGAAGAAGCAGAAGAAGGAGAAGGAGAAGGTGAATTCTGGAGGGCGCAGCAGAAGAAGCAGAAAAAGGAGAAGGAGAAGGTGAAGTCTGGAGGGTGAAGCAGAAGAAGCAGAAGAAGGAGAAGGAGAAGGTGAAGTCTGGAGGGTGAATCAGAAGAAGTAGAAGAAGGAGAAGGAGATGGTGAAGTCAGGAGGGTGAAGCAGAAGAAGCAGAAGAAGGAGAATGAGAAGGTGAAGTCTGGAGGGTGAAGCAGAAGAAGCAGAAGAAGGAGAAGGAGAAGGTGAAGTCTGGAGGGAGAAGCAGAAGAAGTAGAATAAGGAGAAGGAGAAGGTGAAGTCTGGAGGGTGAATCAGAAGAAGTAGAAGAAGGAGAAGGTGAAGTCTGGAGGGTGAATCAGAAGAAGTAGAAGAAGGAGAAGGAGAAGGTGAAGTCTGGAGGGTGAATCAGAAGTAGCAGAAGAAGGAGAAGGAGAAGGTGAAGTCTGGAAGGTGAATCAGAAGAAGCAGAAGAAGGAGAAGGAGAAGGTGAAGTCTGGAGGGTGAATCAGAAGAAGTAGAAGAAGGAGAAGGAGAAGGTGAAGTCTGGAGGGTGAATCAGAAGAAGCAGAAGAAGTAGAAGGAGAAGGTGAAGTCTGGAGGGTGAATCAGAAGAAGCAGAAGAAGGAGAAGGAGAAGGTGAAGTCTGGAGGGTGAATCAGAAGAAGCAGAAGAAGGAGAAGGAGAAGGTGAAGTCTGGAGGGTGAATCAGAAGAAGCAGAAGAAGTAGATGGAGCAGGTGAAGTCTGGAGGGTGAATCAGAAGAAGTAGAAGAAGGAGAAGGAGAAGGTGAAGTCTGGAGGGTGAATCAGAAGAAGCAGAAGAAGGAGAAGGAGAAGGTGAAGTCAGGAGGGTGAATCAGAAGAAGCAGAAGAAGGAGAAGGAGAAGGTGAAGTCTGGAGGGTGAATGAGAAGAAGCAGAAGAAGGAGAAGGTGAAGGTGAAGACTGGAGGGTGAATCAGAATAAGTAGAAGAAAGAGAAGGAGAAGGTGAAGTCTGGAGGGTGAATCAGAAGAAGTAGAAGAAGGAGAAGGAGAAGGCGAAGTCTGGAGGGTGAATCAGAAGAAGCAGAAGAAGGAGAAGGAGAAGGTGAAGTCTGGAGGGTGAATCAGAAGAAGCAGAAGAAGGAGAAGGAGAAGATGAAGTCTGGAGGGTGAATCAGAAGAAGTAGAAGAAGGAGAAGGAGAAGGTGAGGTCTGGAGGGTGAATCAGAAGAAGCAGAAGAAGGAGAAGGAGAAGGTGAAGTCAGGAGGGTGAAGCAGAAGAAGCAGAAGAAGGAGAAGGAGAAGGTGAAGTCTGGAGGGCGCAGCAGAAGAAGCAGAAGAAGGAGAAGGAGAAGGTGAAGTCTGCAGGGTGAAGCAGAAGAAGCAGAAGAAGGAGAAGGAGAAGGTGAAGTCTGGAGGGTGAATCAGAAGAAGAAGAAGAAGGAGAAGGAGATGGTGAAGTCAGGAGGGTGAAGCAGAAGAAGCAGAAGAAGGAGAAGGAGAAGGTGAAGTCTGGAGGGTGAAGCAGAAGAAGCAGAAGAAGGAGAAGGAGAAGGTGAAGTCTGGAGGGCGAAGCAGAAGAAGCAGAAGAAGGAGAAGGTGAAGGTGAAGTCTGGAGGGTGAAGCAGAAGAAGCAGAAGAAGGAGAAGGAGAAGGTGAAGTCTGGAGGGTGAAGCAGAAGAAGCAGAAGAAGGAGAAGGAGAAGGTGAAGTCTGGAGGGCGAAGCAGAAGAAGCAGAAGAAGGAGAAGGTGAAGGTGAAGTCTGGAGGGTGAAGCAGAAGAAGCAGAAGAAGTAGAAGGAGAAGGTGAAGTCTGGAGGGTGAATCGGAAGAAGTAGAAGAAGGAGAAGGAAAAGGTGAAGTCTGATGGGTGAATCAGAAGAAGTAGAAGAAGGAGAAGGAGAAGGTGAAGTCTGGAGGGTGAATCAGAAGAAGTAGAAGAAGGAGAAGGAGAAGATGAAGTCTGGAGGGTGAATCAGAAGAAGCAGAAGAAGGAGAAGGAGAAGGTAAAGTCTGGAGGGAGAAGCAGAAGAAGTAGAAGAAGGAGAAGGAGATGGTGAAGTCTGGAGGGTGAATCAGAAGAAGTAGAAGAAGGAGAAGGAGAAGGTGAAGTCTGGAGGGTGAATCAGAAGAAGTAGAAGAAGGAGAAGGAGATGGTGAAGTCTGGAGGGTGAATCAGAAGAAGCAGAAGAAGGAGAAGGAGAAGGTGAACTCTGGAGGGTGAATCAGAAGAAGTAGAAGAAGGAGAAGGAGAAGGTGAAGTCTGGAGGGTGAAGCAGAAGAAGTAGAAGAAGGAGAAGGAGAAGGTGAAGTCAGGAGGGTGAATCAGAAGAAGTAGAAGAAGGAGAAGGAGAAGGTGAAGTCTGGAGGGTGAATCAGAAGAAGCAGAAGAAGGAGAAGGAGAAGGTGAAGTCTGGAGGGTGAATCAGAAGAAGCAGAAGAAGGAGAAGGAGAAGGTGAAGTCAGGAGGGTGAATCAGAAGAAGCAGAAGAAGGAGAAGGAGAAGGTGAAGTTAGGAGGGTGAATCAGAAGAAGCAGAAGAATGAGAAGGAGAAGGTGAAGTCTGGAGGGTGAATCAGAAGAAGCAGAAGAAGGAGAAGGAGAAGGTGAAGTCTGGAGGGTGAAGCAGAAGAAGCAGAAGAAGGAGAAGGGGAAGGTGAAGTCTGGAGGGTGAATCAGAAGAACAAGAAGAAGGAGAAGGAGATGGTGAAGTCAGGAGGGTGAAGCAGAAGAAGCAGAAGAAGGAGAAGGAGAAGGTGAAGTCTGGAGGGTGAAGCAGAAGAAGCAGAAGAATGAGAAGGAGAAGGTGAAGTCTGGAGGGCGAAGCAGAAGAAGCAGAAGAAGGAGAAGGTGAAGGTGAAGTCTGGAGGGTGAAGCAGAAGAAGCAGAAGAAGGAGAAGGAGAAGGTGAAGTCTGGAGGGTGAATCAGAAGAAGTAGAAGAAGGAGAAGGAAAAGGTGAAGTCTGGAGGGTGAATCAGAAGAAGTAGAAGAAGGAGAAGGAGAAGGTGAAGTCTGGAGGGTGAATCAGAAGAAGTAGAAGAAGGAGAAGGAGAAGGTGAAGTCTGGAGGGTGAATCAGAAGAAGCAGAAGAAGGAGAAGGAGAAGGTGAAGTCTGGAGGGAGAAGCAGAAGAAGTAGAAGAAGGAGAAGGAGATGGTGAAGTCTGGAGGGTGAATCAGAAGAAGTAGAAGAAGGAGAAGGAGAAGGTGAAGTCTGGAGGGTGAATCAGAAGAAGTAGAAGAAGGAGAAGGAGATGGTGAAGTCTGGAGGGTGAATCAGAAGAAGCAGAAGAAGGAGAAGGAGAAGGTGAACTCTGGAGGGTGTATCAGAAGAAGTAGAAGAAGGAGAAGGAGAAGGTGTAGTCTGGAGGGTGAATCAGAAGAAGTAGACGAAGGAGAAGGAGAAGGTGAAGTCTGGAGGGTGAATCAGAAGAAGCAGAAGAAGGAGAAGGAAAAGGTGAAGTCTGGAGGGTGAATCAGAAGAAGTAGAAGAAGGAGAAGGAGAAGGTGAAGTCTGGAGGGTGAATCAGAAGAAGCAGAAGAAGGAGAAGGAGAAGGTGAAGTCTGGAGGGTGAATCAGAAGAAGCAGAAGAAGGAGAAGGAGAAGGTGAAGTCTGGAGGGTGAATCAGAAGAAGCAGAAGAAGGAGAAGGAGAAGCTGAAGTCTGGAGGGTGAATCAGAAGAAGCAGAAGAAGTAGAAGGAGAAGGTGAAGTCTGGAGGGTGAATCAGAAGAAGTAGAAGAAGGAGAAGGAGAAGGTGAAGTCTGGAGGGTGAATCAGAAGAAGCAGAAGAAGGAGAAGGAGAAGGTGAAGTCAGGAGGGTGAATCAGAAGAAGCAGAAGAAGGAGAAGGAGAAGGTGAAGTCTGGAGGGTGAATCAGAAGAAGCAGAAGAAGGAGAAGTAGAAGGTGAAGACTGGAGGGTGAATCAGAAGAAGTAGAAGAAGGAGAAGGAGAAGGTGAAGTCTGGAGGGTGAATCAGAAGAAGTAGAAGAAGGAGAAGGAGAAGGCGAAGTCTGGAGGGTGAATCAGAAGAAGCAGAAGAAGGAGAAGGAGAAGGTGAAGTCTGGAGGGTGAATCAGAAGAAGCAGAAGAAGGAGAAGGAGAAGATGAAGTCTGGAGGGTGAATCAGAAGAAGTAGAAGAAGGAGAAGGAGAAGGTGAGGTCTGGCGGGTGAATCAGAAGAAGCAGAAGGAGGAGAAGGAGAAGGTGAAGTCTGAAGGGTGAATCAGAAGAAGCAGAAGAAGGAGAAGGAGAAGGTGAAGTCTGGAGGGTGAATCAGAAGAAGCAGAAGAAGGAGAAGGAGAAGGTGAAGTCTGGAGGGTGAATCAGAAGAAGCAGAAGAAGGAGAAGGAGAAGGTGAAGTCTGGAGGGTGAATCAGAAGAAGTAGAAGAAGGAGAAGGAGAAGGTGAAGTCTGGAGGGTGAATCAGAAGAAGCAGAAGAAGGAGAAGGAGAAGGTGAAGTCTGGAGGGTGAATCAGAAGAAGCAGAAGAAGGAGAAGGAGAAGGTGAAGTCTGGAGGGTGAATCAGAAGAAGCAGAAGAAGGAGAAGGAGAAGTTGAAGTCTGGAGGGTGAATCAGAAGAAGTAGAAGAAGGAGAAGGAGAAGGTGAAGTCTGGAGGGTGTATCAGAAGAAGTAGAAGAAGGAGAAGGAGAAGGTGAAGTCTGGAGGGTGAATCAGAAGAAGCAGAAGAAGGAGGAGGAGGAGGTGAAGTCTGGAGGGTGAATCAGAAGAAGCAGAAGAAGGAGAAGGAGAAGGTGAAGTCTGGAGGGTGAATCAGAAGAAGCAGAAGAAGGAGAAGGAGAAGGTGAAGTCTGGAGGGTGAATCAGAAGAAGCAGAAGAAGGAGAAGGAGAAGGTGAAGTCTGGAGGGTGAATCAGAAGAAGCAGAAGAAGGAGAAGGAGAAGGTGAAGTCTGGAGGGTGAATCAGAAGAAGCAGAATAAGGAGAAGGAGAAGGTGAAGTCTGGAGGGTGAATCAGAAGAAGCAGAAGAAGGAGAAGGAGAAGGTGAAGTCAGGATGGTGAATCAGAAGAAGTAGAAGAAGGAGAAGGAGAAGGTGAAGTCAGGAGGGTGAATCAGAAGAAGCAGAAGAAGGAGAAGGAGAAGATGAAGTCTGGAGGGTGAATCAGAAGAATCAGAAGAAGGAGAAGGAGAAGGTGAAGTCTGGAGGGTGAATCAGAAGAAGCAGAAGAAAGAGAAGGAGAAGGTGAAGTCTGGAGGGTGAAGCAGAAGAAGCAGAAGAAGGAGAAGGAGAAGGTGAAGACTGGAGGGTGAATCAGAAGATGTAGAAGAAGGAGAAGGAGAAGGTGAAGTCTGGAGGGTGAATCAGAAGAAGCAGAAGAAGGAGAAGGAGAAGGTGAAGTCTGGAGGGTGAATCAGAAGAAGCAGAAGAAGGAGAAGGAGAAGTTGAAGTCTGGAGGGTGAATCAGAAGAAGCAGAAGAAGGAGAAGGAGAAGATGAAGTCTGGAGGGTGAATCAGAAGAAGTAGAAGAAGGAGAAGGAGAAGGTGAGGTCTGGAGGGTGAATCAAAAGAAGCAGAAGAAGGAGAAGGAGAAGGTGAAGTCTGGAGGGTGAATCAGAAGAAGCAGAAGAAGGTGAAGGAGAAGGTGAAGTCTGGAGGGTGAATCAGAAGAAGCAGAAGAAGGAGAAGGAGAAGGTGAAGTCAGGAGGGTGAATCAGAAGAAGCAGAAGAAGGAGAAGGAGAAGTATAAGTTAGGAGGGTGAATCAGAAGAAGCAGAAGAAGGAGAAGGAGAAGGTGAAGTCAGGGGGGTGAAGCAGAAGAAGTAGAAGAAGGAGAAGGAGAAGGTGATGTCAGGAGGGTGAAGCAGAAGAAGCAGAAGAAGGAGAAGGAGAAGGTGAAGTCTGGAGGGCGCAGCAGAAGAAGCAGAAGAAGGAGAAGGAGAAGGTGAAGTCTGGAGGGTGAAGCAGAAGAAGCAGAAGAAGGAGAAGGAGAAGGTGAAGTCAGGAGGGTGAATCAGAAGAAGTAGAAGAAGGAGAAGGAGAAGGTGAAGTCTGGAGGGTGAATCAGAAGAAGCAGAAGAAGGAGAAGGAGAAGGTGAAGTCTGGAGGGTGAATCAGAAGAAGCAGAAGAAGGAGAAGGAGAAGGTGAAGTCAGGAGGGTGAATCAGAAGAAGCAGAAGAAGGAGAAGGAGAAGGTGAAGTTAGGAGGGTGAATCAGAAGAAGCAGAAGAAGGAGAAGGAGAAGTTGAAGTCAGGGGGGTGAAGCAGAAGAAGTAGAAGAAGGAGAAGGAGAAGGTGAAGTCAGGAGGGTGAAGCAGAAGAAGCAGAAGAAGGAGAAGGAGAAGGTGAAGTCTGGAGGGCGCAGCAGAAGAAGCAGAAGAAGGAGAAGGAGAAGGTGAAGTCTGGAGGGTGAAGCAGAAGAAGCAGAAGAAGGAGAAGGAGAAGGTGAAGTCTGGAGGGTGAATCAGAAGAAGAAGAAGAAGGAGAAGGAGATGGTGAAGTCAGGAGGGTGAAGCAGAAGAAGCAGAAGAAGGAGAAGGAGAAGGTGAAGTCTGGAGGGTGAAGCAGAAGAAGCAGAAGAATGAGAAGGAGAAGGTGAAGTCTGGAGGGCGAAGCAGAAGAAGCAGAAGAAGGAGAAGGTGAAGGTGAAGTCTGGAGGGTGAAGCAGAAGAAGCAGAAGAAGGAGAAGGAGAAGGTGAAGTCTGGAGGGTGAATCAGAAGAAGTAGAAGAAGGAGAAGGAAAAGGTGAAGTCTGGAGGGTGAATCAGAAGAAGTAGAAGAAGGAGAAGGAGAAGGTGAAGTCTGGAGGGTGAATCAGAAGAAGTAGAAGAAGGAGAAGGAGAAGGTGAAGTCTGGAGGGTGAATCAGAAGAAGCAGAAGAAGGAGAAGGAGAAGGTGAAGTCTGGAGGGAGAAGCAGAAGAAGTAGAAGAAGGAGAAGGAGATGGTGAAGTCTGGAGGGTGAATCAGAAGAAGCAGAAGAAGGAGAAGGAGAAGGTGAAGTCTGGAGGGTGAATCAGAAGAAGTAGAAAAAGGAGAAGGAGATGGTGAAGTCTGGAGGGTGAATCAGAAGAAGCAGAAGAAGGAGAAGGAGAAGGTGAACTCTGGAGGGTGTATCAGAAGAAGTAGAAGAAGGAGAAGGAGAAGGTGTAGTCTGGAGGGTGAATCAGAAGAAGTAGACGAAGGAGAAGGAGAAGGTGAAGTCTGGAGGGTGAATCAGAAGAAGCAGAAGAAGGAGAAGGAAAAGGTGAAGTCTGGAGGGTGAATCAGAAGAAGCAGAAGAAGGAGAAGGAGAAGGTGAAGTCTGGAGGGTGAATCAGAAGAAGCAGAAGAAGGAGAAGGAGAAGTTGAAGTCTGGAGGGTGAATCAGAAGAAGTAGAAGAAGGAGAAGGAGAAGGTGAAGTCTGGAGGGTGTATCAGAAGAAGCAGAAGAAGGAGAAGGAGAAGGTGAAGTCTGGAGGGTGAATCAGAAGAAGTAGAAGAAGGAGAAGGAGAAGGTGAAGTCTGGAGGGTGAATCAGAAGAAGCAGAAGAAGGAGAAGGAGAAGGTGAAGTCTGGAGGGTGAATCAGAAGAAGCAGAAGAAGGAGAAGGAGAAGGTGAAGTCTGGAGGGTGAATCAGAAGAAGCAGAAGAAGGAGAAGGAGAAGTTGAAGTCTGGAGGGTGAATCAGAAGAAGTAGAAGAAGGAGAAGGAGAAGGTGAAGTCTGGAGGGTGTATCAGAAGAAGTAGAAGAAGGAGAAGGAGAAGGTGAAGTCTGGAGGGTGAATCAGAAGAAGCAGAAGAAGGAGGAGGAGGAGGTGAAGTCTGGAGGGTGAATCAGAAGAAGCAGAAGAAGGAGAAGGAGAAGGTGAAGTCTGGAGGGTGAATCAGAAGAAGCAGAAGAAGGAGAAGGAGAAGGTGAAGTCTGGAGGGTGAATCAGAAGAAGCAGAAGAAGGAGAAGGAGAAGGTGAAGTCTGGAGGGTGAATCAGAAGAAGCAGAAGAAGGAGAAGGAGAAGGTGAAGTCTGGAGGGTGAATCAGAAGAAGCAGAATAAGGAGAAGGAGAAGGTGAAGTCTGGAGGGTGAATCAGAAGAAGCAGAAGAAGGAGAAGGAGAAGGTGAAGTCAGGATGGTGAATCAGAAGAAGTAGAAGAAGGAGAAGGAGAAGGTGAAGTCAGGAGGGAGAATCAGAAGAAGCAGAAGAAGGAGAAGGAGAAGATGAAGTCTGGAGGGTGAATCAGAAGAATCAGAAGAAGGAGAAGGAGAAGGTGAAGTCTGGAGGGTGAATCAGAAGAAGCAGAAGAAAGAGAAGGAGAAGGTGAAGTCTGGAGGGTGAAGCAGAAGAAGCAGAAGAAGGAGAAGGAGAAGGTGAAGACTGGAGGGTGAATCAGAAGATGTAGAAGAAGGAGAAGGAGAAGGTGAAGTCTGGAGGGTGAATCAGAAGAAGCAGAAGAAGGAGAAGGAGAAGGTGAAGTCTGGAGGGTGAATCAGAAGAAGCAGAAGAAGGAGAAGGAGAAGTTGAAGTCTGGAGGGTGAATCAGAAGAAGCAGAAGAAGGAGAAGGAGAAGATGAAGTCTGGAGGGTGAATCAGAAGAAGTAGAAGAAGGAGAAGGAGAAGGTGAGGTCTGGAGGGTGAATCAAAAGAAGCAGAAGAAGGAGAAGGAGAAGGTGAAGTCTGGAGGGTGAATCAGAAGAAGCAGAAGAAGGTGAAGGAGAAGGTGAAGTCTGGAGGGTGAATCAGAAGAAGCAGAAGAAGGAGAAGGAGAAGGTGAAGTCAGGAGGGTGAATCAGAAGAAGCAGAAGAAGGAGAAGGAGAAGTATAAGTTAGGAGGGTGAATCAGAAGAAGCAGAAGAAGGAGAAGGAGAAGGTGAAGTCAGGGGGGTGAAGCAGAAGAAGTAGAAGAAGGAGAAGGAGAAGGTGATGTCAGGAGGGTGAAGCAGAAGAAGCAGAAGAAGGAGAAGGAGAAGGTGAAGTCTGGAGGGCGCAGCAGAAGAAGCAGAAGAAGGAGAAGGAGAAGGTGAAGTCTGGAGGGTGAAGCAGAAGAAGCAGAAGAAGGAGAAGGAGAAGGTGAAGTCAGGAGGGTGAATCAGAAGAAGTAGAAGAAGGAGAAGGAGAAGGTGAAGTCTGGAGGGTGAATCAGAAGAAGCAGAAGAAGGAGAAGGAGAAGGTGAAGTCTGGAGGGTGAATCAGAAGAAGCAGAAGAAGGAGAAGGAGAAGGTGAAGTCAGGAGGGTGAATCAGAAGAAGCAGAAGAAGGAGAAGGAGAAGGTGAAGTTAGGAGGGTGAATCAGAAGAAGCAGAAGAAGGAGAAGGAGAAGTTGAAGTCAGGGGGGTGAAGCAGAAGAAGTAGAAGAAGGAGAAGGAGAAGGTGAAGTCAGGAGGGTGAAGCAGAAGAAGCAGAAGAAGGAGAAGGAGAAGGTGAAGTCTGGAGGGCGCAGCAGAAGAAGCAGAAGAAGGAGAAGGAGAAGGTGAAGTCTGGAGGGTGAAGCAGAAGAAGCAGAAGAAGGAGAAGGAGAAGGTGAAGTCTGGAGGGTGAATCAGAAGAAGAAGAAGAAGGAGAAGGAGATGGTGAAGTCAGGAGGGTGAAGCAGAAGAAGCAGAAGAAGGAGAAGGAGAAGGTGAAGTCTGGAGGGTGAAGCAGAAGAAGCAGAAGAATGAGAAGGAGAAGGTGAAGTCTGGAGGGCGAAGCAGAAGAAGCAGAAGAAGGAGAAGGTGAAGGTGAAGTCTGGAGGGTGAAGCAGAAGAAGCAGAAGAAGGAGAAGGAGAAGGTGAAGTCTGGAGGGTGAATCAGAAGAAGTAGAAGAAGGAGAAGGAAAAGGTGAAGTCTGGAGGGTGAATCAGAAGAAGTAGAAGAAGGAGAAGGAGAAGGTGAAGTCTGGAGGGTGAATCAGAAGAAGTAGAAGAAGGAGAAGGAGAAGGTGAAGTCTGGAGGGTGAATCAGAAGAAGCAGAAGAAGGAGAAGGAGAAGGTGAAGTCTGGAGGGAGAAGCAGAAGAAGTAGAAGAAGGAGAAGGAGATGGTGAAGTCTGGAGGGTGAATCAGAAGAAGCAGAAGAAGGAGAAGGAGAAGGTGAAGTCTGGAGGGTGAATCAGAAGAAGTAGAAAAAGGAGAAGGAGATGGTGAAGTCTGGAGGGTGAATCAGAAGAAGCAGAAGAAGGAGAAGGAGAAGGTGAACTCTGGAGGGTGTATCAGAAGAAGTAGAAGAAGGAGAAGGAGAAGGTGTAGTCTGGAGGGTGAATCAGAAGAAGTAGACGAAGGAGAAGGAGAAGGTGAAGTCTGGAGGGTGAATCAGAAGAAGCAGAAGAAGGAGAAGGAAAAGGTGAAGTCTGGAGGGTGAATCAGAAGAAGTAGAAGAAGGAGAAGGAGAAGGTGAAGTCTGGAGGGTGAATCAGAAGAAGCAGAAGAAGGAGAAGGAGAAGGTGAAGTCTGGAGGGTGAATCAGAAGAAGCAGAAGAAGGAGAAGGAGAAGGTGAAGTCTGGAGGGTGAATCAGAAGAAGCAGAAGAAGGAGAAGGAGAAGCTGAAGTCTGGAGGGTGAATCAGAAGAAGCAGAAGAAGTAGAAGGAGAAGGTGAAGTCTGGAGGGTGAATCAGAAGAAGTAGAAGAAGGAGAAGGAGAAGGTGAAGTCTGGAGGGTGAATCAGAAGAAGCAGAAGAAGGAGAAGGAGAAGGTGAAGTCAGGAGGGTGAATCAGAAGAAGCAGAAGAAGGAGAAGGAGAAGGTGAAGACTGGAGGGTGAATCAGAAGAAGTAGAAGAAGGAGAAGGAGAAGGTGAAGTCTGGAGGGTGAATCAGAAGAAGTAGAAGAAGGAGAAGGAGAAGGTGAAGTCTGGAGGGTGAATCAGAAGAAGCAGAAGAAGGAGAAGGAGAAGGTGAAGTCTGGAGGGAGAAGCAGAAGAAGTAGAAGAAGGAGAAGGAGATGGTGAAGTCTGGAGGGTGAATCAGAAGAAGCAGAAGAAGGAGAAGGAGAAGGTGAAGTCTGGAGGGTGAATCAGAAGAAGTAGAAGAAGGAGAAGGAGATGGTGAAGTCTGGAGGGTGAATCAGAAGAAGCAGAAGAAGGAGAAGGAGAAGGTGAACTCTGGAGGGTGTATCAGAAGAAGTAGAAGAAGGAGAAGGAGAAGGTGTAGTCTGGAGGGTGAATCAGAAGAAGTAGACGAAGGAGAAGGAGAAGGTGAAGTCTGGAGGGTGAATCAGAAGAAGCAGAAGAAGGAGAAGGAAAAGGTGAAGTCTGGAGGGTGAATCAGAAGAAGTAGAAGAAGGAGAAGGAGAAGGTGAAGTCTGGAGGGTGAATCAGAAGAAGCAGAAGAAGGAGAAGGAGAAGGTGAAGTCTGGAGGGTGAATCAGAAGAAGCAGAAGAAGGAGAAGGAGAAGGTGAAGTCTGGAGGGTGAATCAGAAGAAGCAGAAGAAGGAGAAGGAGAAGCTGAAGTCTGGAGGGTGAATCAGAAGAAGCAGAAGAAGTAGAAGGAGAAGGTGAAGTCTGGAGGGTGAATCAGAAGAAGTAGAAGAAGGAGAAGGAGAAGGTGAAGTCTGGAGGGTGAATCAGAAGAAGCAGAAGAAGGAGAAGGAGAAGGTGAAGTCAGGAGGGTGAATCAGAAGAAGCAGAAGAAGGAGAAGGAGAAGGTGAAGACTGGAGGGTGAATCAGAAGAAGTAGAAGAAGGAGAAGGAGAAGGTGAAGTCTGGAGGGTGAATCAGAAGAAGTAGAAGAAGGAGAAGGAGAAGGCGAAGTCTGGAGGGTGAATCAGAAGAAGCAGAAGAAGGAGAAGGAGAAGGTGAAGTCTGGAGGGTGAATCAGAAGAAGCAGAAGAAGGAGAAGGAGAAGATGAAGTCTGGAGGGTGAATCAGAAGAAGTAGAAGAAGGAGAAGGAGAAGGTGAGGTCTGGCGGGTGAATCAGAAGAAGCAGAAGGAGGAGAAGGAGAAGGTGAAGTCTGAAGGGTGAATCAGAAGAAGCAGAAGAAGGAGAAGGAGAAGGTGAAGTCTGGAGGGTGAATCAGAAGAAGCAGAAGAAGGAGAAGGAGAAGGTGAAGTCTGGAGGGTGAATCAGAAGAAGCAGAAGAAGGAGAAGGAGAAGGTGAAGTCTGGAGGGTGAATCAGAAGAAGTAGAAGAAGGAGAAGGAGAAGGTGAAGTCTGGAGGGTGAATCAGAAGAAGCAGAAGAAGGAGAAGGAGAAGGTGAAGTCTGGAGGGTGAATCAGAAGAAGCAGAAGAAGGAGAAGGAGAAGGTGAAGTCTGGAGGGTGAATCAGAAGAAGCAGAAGAAGGAGAAGGAGAAGTTGAAGTCTGGAGGGTGAATCAGAAGAAGTAGAAGAAGGAGAAGGAGAAGGTGAAGTCTGGAGGGTGTATCAGAAGAAGTAGAAGAAGGAGAAGGAGAAGGTGAAGTCTGGAGGGTGAATCAGAAGAAGCAGAAGAAGGAGGAGGAGGAGGTGAAGTCTGGAGGGTGAATCAGAAGAAGCAGAAGAAGGAGAAGGAGAAGGTGAAGTCTGGAGGGTGAATCAGAAGAAGCAGAAGAAGGAGAAGGAGAAGGTGAAGTCTGGAGGGTGAATCAGAAGAAGCAGAAGAAGGAGAAGGAGAAGGTGAAGTCTGGAGGGTGAATCAGAAGAAGCAGAAGAAGGAGAAGGAGAAGGTGAAGTCTGGAGGGTGAATCAGAAGAAGCAGAATAAGGAGAAGGAGAAGGTGAAGTCTGGAGGGTGAATCAGAAGAAGCAGAAGAAGGAGAAGGAGAAGGTGAAGTCAGGATGGTGAATCAGAAGAAGTAGAAGAAGGAGAAGGAGAAGGTGAAGTCAGGAGGGTGAATCAGAAGAAGCAGAAGAAGGAGAAGGAGAAGATGAAGTCTGGAGGGTGAATCAGAAGAATCAGAAGAAGGAGAAGGAGAAGGTGAAGTCTGGAGGGTGAATCAGAAGAAGCAGAAGAAAGAGAAGGAGAAGGTGAAGTCTGGAGGGTGAAGCAGAAGAAGCAGAAGAAGGAGAAGGAGAAGGTGAAGACTGGAGGGTGAATCAGAAGATGTAGAAGAAGGAGAAGGAGAAGGTGAAGTCTGGAGGGTGAATCAGAAGAAGCAGAAGAAGGAGAAGGAGAAGGTGAAGTCTGGAGGGTGAATCAGAAGAAGCAGAAGAAGGAGAAGGAGAAGTTGAAGTCTGGAGGGTGAATCAGAAGAAGCAGAAGAAGGAGAAGGAGAAGATGAAGTCTGGAGGGTGAATCAGAAGAAGTAGAAGAAGGAGAAGGAGAAGGTGAGGTCTGGAGGGTGAATCAAAAGAAGCAGAAGAAGGAGAAGGAGAAGGTGAAGTCTGGAGGGTGAATCAGAAGAAGCAGAAGAAGGTGAAGGAGAAGGTGAAGTCTGGAGGGTGAATCAGAAGAAGCAGAAGAAGGAGAAGGAGAAGGTGAAGTCAGGAGGGTGAATCAGAAGAAGCAGAAGAAGGAGAAGGAGAAGTATAAGTTAGGAGGGTGAATCAGAAGAAGCAGAAGAAGGAGAAGGAGAAGGTGAAGTCAGGGGGGTGAAGCAGAAGAAGTAGAAGAAGGAGAAGGAGAAGGTGATGTCAGGAGGGTGAAGCAGAAGAAGCAGAAGAAGGAGAAGGAGAAGGTGAAGTCTGGAGGGCGCAGCAGAAGAAGCAGAAGAAGGAGAAGGAGAAGGTGAAGTCTGGAGGGTGAAGCAGAAGAAGCAGAAGAAGGAGAAGGAGAAGTTGAAGTCTGGAGGGTGAATCAGAAGAAGTAGAAGAAGGAGAAGGAGGAGGTGAAGTCAGGAGGGTGAAGCAGAAGAAGCAGAAGAAGGAGAAGGAGAAGGTGAAGTCTGGTGGTTGAAGCAGAAGAAGCAGAAGAAGGAGAAGGAGAAGGTGAAGTCTGGAGGGCGAAGCAGAAGAAGCAGAAGAAGGAGAAGGAGAAGGTGAAGTCTGGAGGGTGAAGCAGAAAAAGCAGAAGAAGGAGAAGGAGAAGGTGAAGTTTGGAGGGTGAATCAGAAGAAGTAGAAGAAGGAGAAGGAGAAGGTGAAGTCAGGAGGGTGAAGCAGAAGAAGCAGAAGAAGGAGAAGGAGAAGGTGAAGTCAGGAGGGTGAATCAGAAGAAGTAGAAGAAGGAGAAGGAGAAGGTGAAGTTTGGAGGGTGAATCAGAAGAAGTAGAAGAAGGAGAAGGAGAAGCTGAAGTCTGGAGGGTGTATCAGAAGAAGTAGAAGAAGGAGAAGGAGAAGGTGAAGTCTGGAGGGTGAATCAGAAGAAGCAGAAGAAAGAGAAGGAGAAGGTGAAGTCTGGAGGGTGAAGCAGAAGAAGCAGAAGAAGGAGAAGGAGAAGGTGAAGACTGGAGGGTGAATCAGAAGAAGTAGAAGAAGGAGAAGGAGAATGTGAAGTCTGGAGGGTGAATCAGAAGAAGCAGAAGAAGGAGAAGGAGAAGGTGAAGTCTGAAGGGTGAATCAGAAGAAGCAGAAGAAGGAGAAGGAGAAGGTGAAGTCTGGAGGGTGAATCAGAAGAAGCAGAAGAAGGAGAAGGAGAAGGTGAAGTCTGGAGGGTGAATCAGAAGAAGCAGAAGAAGGAGAAGGAGAAGGTGAAGTCTGGAGGGTGAATCAGAAGAAGTAGAAGAAGGAGAAGGAGAAGGTGAAGTCTGGAGGGTGAATCAGATGAAGTAGAAGAAGGAGAAGGAGAAGGTGAAGTCTGGAGGGTGAATCAGAAGAAGCAGAAGAAGGAGGAGGAGGAGGTGAAGTCTGGAGGGTGAATCAGAAGAAGCAGAAGAAGGAGAAGGAGAAGAAGAAGTCTGGAGGGTGAATCAGAAGAAGCAGAAGAAGGAGAAGGAGAAGGTGAAGTTTGGAGGGTGAATCAGAAGAAGCAGAAGAAGGAGAAGGAGAAGGTGAAGTCTGGAGGGTGAATCAGAAGAAGCAGAAGAAGGAGAAGGAGAAGGTGAAGTCTGGAGGGTGAATCAGAAGAAGCAGAAGAAGGAGAAGGAGAAGGTGAAGTCTGGAGGGTGAATCAGAAGAAGCAGAAGAAGGAGAAGGAGAAGGTGAAGTCTGGAGGGTGAATCAGAAGAAGTAGAATAAGGAGAAGGAGAAGGTGAAGTCTGGAGGGTGAATCAGAAGAAGCAGAAGAAGGAGAAGGAGAAGGTGAAGTCAGGATGGTGAATCAGAAGAAGTAGAAGAAGGAGAAGGAGAAGGTGAAGTCAGGAGGGTGAATCAGAAGAAGCAGAAGAAGGAGAAGGAGAAGATGAAGTCTGGAGGGTGAATCAGAAGAATCAGAAGAAGGAGAAGGAGAAGGTGAAGTCTGGAGGGTGAATCAGAAGAAGCAGAAGAAAGAGAAGGAGAAGGTGAAGTCTGGAGGGTGAAGCAGAAGAAGCAGAAGAAGGAGAAGGAGAAGGTGAAGACTGGAGGGTGACTCAGAAGATGTAGAAGAAGGAGAAGGAGAAGGTGAAGTCTGGAGGGTGAATCAGAAGAAGCAGAAGAAGGAGAAGGAGAAGGTGAAGTCTGGAGGGTGAATCAGAAGAAGCAGAAGAAGGAGAAGGAGAAGTTGAAGTCTGGAGGGTGAATCAGAAGAAGCAGAAGAAGGAGAAGGAGAAGATGAAGTCTGGAGGGTGAATCAGAAGAAGTAGAAGAAGGAGAAGGAGAAGGTGAGGTCTGGAGGGTGAATCAAAAGAAGCAGAAGAAGGAGAAGGAGAAGGTGAAGTCTGGAGGGTGAATCAGAAGAAGCAGAAGAAGGTGAAGGAGAAGGTGAAGTCTGGAGGGTGAATCAGAAGAAGCAGAAGAAGGAGAAGGAGAAGGTGAAGTCAGGAGGGTGAATCAGAAGAAGCAGAAGAAGGAGAAGGAGAAGTATAAGTTAGGAGGGTGAATCAGAAGAAGCAGAAGAAGGAGAAGGAGAAGGTGAAGTCAGGGGGGTGAAGCAGAAGAAGTAGAAGAAGGAGAAGGAGAAGGTGAAGTCAGGAGGGTGAAGCAGAAGAAGCAGAAGAAGGAGAAGGAGAAGGTGAAGTCTGGAGGGCGCAGCAGAAGAAGCAGAAGAAGGAGAAGGAGAAGGTGAAGTCTGGAGGGTGAAGCAGAAGAAGCAGAAGAAGGAGAAGGAGAAGTTGAAGTCTGGAGGGTGAATCAGAAGAAGTAGAAGAAGGAGAAGGAGAAGGTGAAGTCAGGAGGGTGAAGCAGAAGAAGCAGAAGAAGGAGAAGGTGAAGTCTGGTGGTTGAAGCAGAAGAAGCAGAAGAAGGAGAAGGAGAAGGTGAAGTCTGGAGGGCGAAGCAGAAGAAGCAGAAGAAGGAGAAGGAGAAGGTGAAGTCTGGAGGGTGAAGCAGAAAAAGCAGAAGAAGGAGAAGGAGAAGGTGAAGTTTGGAGGGTGAATCAGAAGAAGTAGAAGAAGGAGAAGGAGAAGGTGAAGTCAGGAGGGTGAAGCAGAAGAAGTAGAAGAAGGAGAAGGAGAAGGTGAAGTCTGGATGGTGAAGCAGAAGAAGCAGAAGAAGGAGAAGGAGAAGGTGAGGTCTGGAGGGTGAAGCAGAAGAAGCAGAAGAAGGAGAAGGAGAAGGAGAAGTCAGGAGGGTGAATCAGAAGAAGTAGAAGAAGGAGAAGGAGAAGGTGAAGTCTGGAGGGTGAATCAGAAGAAGTAGAAGAAGGAGAAGGAGAAGCTGAAGTCTGGAGGGTGAATCAGAAGAAGTAGAAGAAGGCGAAGGAGAAGGTGAAGTCTGGAGGGTGAATCAGAAGAAGCAGAAGAAAGAGAAGGAGAAGGTGAAGTCTGGAGGGTGAAGCAGAAGAAGCAGAAGAAGGAGAAGGAGAAGGTGAAGACTGGAGGGTGAATCAGAAGAAGTAGAAGAAGGAGAAGGAGAATGTGAAGTCTGGAGGGTGAATCAGAAGAAGCAGAAGAAGGAGAAGGAGAAGGTGAAGTCTGGAGGGTGAATCAGAAGAAGCAGAAGAAGGAGAAGGAGAAGTTGAAGTCTGGAGGGTGAATCAGAAGAAGCAGAAGAAGGGGAAGGAGAAGATGAAGTCTGGAGGGTGAATCAGAAGAAGTAGAAGAAGGAGAAGGATAAGGTGAGGTCTGGAGGGTGAATCAGAAGAAGCAGAAGAAGGAGAAGGAGAAGGTGAAGTCTGGAGGGTGAATCAGAAGAAGCAGAAGAAGGAGGAGGAGAAGGTGAAGTCTGGAGGGTGAATCAGAAGAAGCAGAAGAAGGAGAAGGAGAAGGTGAAGTCTGGAGGGTGAATCAGAAGAAGCAGAAGAAGGAGAAGGAGAAGGTGAAGTCTGGAGGGTGAATCAGAAGAAGCAGAATAAGGAGAAGGAGAAGGTGAAGTCTGGAGGGTGAATCAGAAGAAGCAGAAGAAGGAGAAGGAGAAGGTGAAGTTTGGAGGGTGAATCAGAAGAAGCAGAAGAAGGAGAAGGAGAAGGTGAAGTCTGGAGGGTGAATCAGAAGAAGCAGAAGAAGGAGAAGGAGAAGGTGAAGTCTGGAGGGTGAATCAGAAGAAGCAGAATAAGGAGAAGGAGAAGGTGAAGTCTGGAGGGTGAATCAGAAGAAGCAGAAGAAGGAGAAGGAGAAGATGAAGTCTGGAGGGTGAATCAGAAGAAGCAGAAGAAGGAGAAGGAGAAGGTGAAGTTTGGAGGGTTTATCAGAAGAAGCAGAAGAAGGAGAAGGAGAAGGTGAAGTCTGGAGGGTGAATCAGAAGAAGCAGAAGAAGGAGAAGGAGAAGGTGAAGTCTGGAGGGTGAATCAGAAGAAGCAGAATAAGGAGAAGGAGAAGGTGAAGTCTGGAGGGTGAATCAGAAGAAGCAGAAGAAGGAGAAGGAGAAGGTGAAGTCAGGATGGTGAATCAGAAGAAGTAGAAGAAGGAGAAGGAGAAGGTTAAGTCAGGAGGGTGAATCAGAAGAAGCAGAAGAAGGAGAAGGAGATGGTGAAGTCTGGAGGGTGAATCAGAAGAATCAGAAGAAGGAGAAGGAGAAGGTGAAGTCTGGAGGGTGAATCAGAAGAAGCAGAAGAAAGAGAAGGAGAAGGTGAAGTCTGGAGGGTGAAGCAGAAGAAGCAGAAGAAGGAGAAGGAGAAGGTGAAGACTGGAGGGTGAATCAGAAGAAGTAGAAGAAGGAGAAGGAGAATGTGAAGTCTGGAGGGTGAATCAGAAGAAGCAGAAGAAGGAGAAGGAGAAGGTGAAGTCTGGAGGGTGAATCAGAAGAAGCAGAAGAAGGAGAAGGAGAAGTTGAAGTCTGGAGGGTGAATCAGAAGAAGCAGAAGAAGGGGAAGGAGAAGATGAAGTCTGGAGGGTGAATCAGAAGAAGTAGAAGAAGGAGAAGGATAAGGTGAGGTCTGGAGGGTGAATCAGAAGAAGCAGAAGAAGGAGAAGGAGAAGGTGAAGTCTGGAGGGTGAATCAGAAGAAGCAGAAGAAGGAGAAGGAGAAGGTGAAGTCTGGAGGGTGAATCAGAAGAAGCAGAAGAAGGAGAAGGAGAAGGTGAAGTCAGGAGGGTGAATCAGAAGAAGCAGAAGAAGGAGAAGGAGAAGGTGAAGTTAGGAGGGTGAATCAGAAGAAGCAGAAGAAGGAGAAGGAGAAGGTGAAGTCTGGATGGTGAAGCAGAAGAAGCAGAAGAAGGAGAAGGAGAAGGTGAGGTCTGGAGGGTGAAGCAGAAGAAGCAGAAGAAGGAGAAGGAGAAGGTGAAGTCAGGAGGGTGAAGCAGAAGAAGTAGAAGAAGGAGAAGGAGAAGGTGAAGTCAGGAGGGTGAAGCAGAAGAAGCAGAAGAAGGAGAAGGAGAAGGTGAAGTCTGGAGGGCGCAGCAGAAGAAGCAGAAGAAGGAGAAGGAGAAGGTGAAGTCTGGAGGGTGAAGCAGAAGAAGCAGAAGAAGGAGAAGGAGAAGGTGAAGTCTGGAGGGAGAATCAGAAGAAGTAGAAGAAGGAGAAGGAGAAGGTGAAGTCAGCAGGGTGAAGCAGAAGAAGCAGAAGAAGGAGGAGGAGAAGGTGAAGTCTGGTGGTTGAAGCAGAAGAAGCAGAAGAAGGAGAAGGAGAAGGTGAAGTCTGGAGGGCGAAGCAGAAGAAGCAGAAGAAGGAGAAGGAGAAGGTGAAGTCTGGAGGGTGAAGCAGAAAAAGCAGAAGAAGGAGAAGGAGAAGGTGAAGTCTGGAGGGTGAATCAGAAGAAGCAGAAGAAGGAGAAGGAGAAGGTGAAGACTGGAGGGTGAATCAGAAGAAGTAGATGAAGGAGAAGGAGAAGGTGAAGTCTGGAGGGTGAATCAGAAGAAGTAGAAGAAGGAGAAGGAGAAGGTGAAGTCAGGAGGGTGAAGCAGAAGAAGCAGATGAAGGAGAAGGAGAAGGTGAAGTCTGGATGGTGAAGCAGAAGAAGCAGAAGAAGGAGAAGGAGAAGGTGAGGTCTGGAGGGTGAAGCAGAAGAAGCAGAAGAAGGAGAAGGAGAAGGTGAAGTCAGGAGGGTGAATCAGAAGAAGTAGAAGAAGGAGAAGGAGAAGGTGAAGTCTGGAGGGTGAATCAGGAGAAGCAGAAGAAGGAGAAGGTGAAGTCTGGAGGGTGAATCAGAAGAAGTAGAAGAAGGAGAAGGAGAAGGTGAAGTCTGGAGGGTGAATCAGAAGAAGTAGAAGAAGGAGAAGGAGAAGGTGAAGTCTGGAGGGTGAATCAGAAGAAGCAGAAGAAGGAGATGGAGAAGATGAAGTCTGGAGGGTGAATCAGAAGAAATAGAAGAAGGAGAAGGAGAAGGTGAAGTCTGGAGGGTGAAACAGAAGAAGCAGAAGAAGGAGAAGGAGAAGGTAAAGTCTGGAGGGTGAATCAGGAGAAGCAGAATAAGGCGAAGGAGAAGGTGACTCCAGGATGGTATGTTGCCTCCCTGGTGCAAGGGTCAAGGATGTCTCGGCGCGGGTGCAGAACATTCTGGAGGGGGAGGGGGAACAGCCAGTTGTCGTGATACATGTTGGTACCAACGACGTAGCTAAAAAAAGGGAAGAGGTCCTACAAGTAGAATTTAGGGAGTTAGGAGCCAAGCTAAAAAGTAGGACCTCGAAGGTAGTAATCTCTGGATTACTACCAGTGCCACGTGCTAGTAAGAGTACAGAGAACAGGATAGTTAGGCTAAATACGTGGCTTGAGCAGTGGTGTAAGAGGGAGGGTTTTAAATTTTTGAGGCATTGGAACCAGTTTTGTGGTAGGTGTGACCTATACAAAAGGGACGGTCTACACCTGTGCAGAGATGGAACTGATGTTCTCGGGGTAATTTTTGATAAAGCAGTTCGGGAGCATTTAAACTAGTATGGCAGGGGGCTAGAAACCTATGTAGTGAAATAGAGGAAAGTGAAAGGCAGACAGAAATAAATGGTAAAAGGGTGAGGAACAAAAAACAAAGGGCCAAACTAATTCATAAAAAATGTGAGCATAAAAAAAGCCTGAGGGTTTTATACCTTAATGCGAGAAGCATCAGGAACAAGGTAGATGAATTAGCTGTGGAAATAGAGGTTAATAATTATGATCTAATTGGGATTACGGAAACATGGTTGCAGGGTGAGCAGGGCTGGGAGCTTAACATACAGGGGTATTCAGTATTTAGGAAGGATCGACAAAAAAGAAAGGGAGGAGGGGTAGCATTGCTAGTAAAAGAGGGGATAAATGCAATTGAAAGGAAGGATATTAACTCAGTTAGTACAGAATCTATATGGGTGGAGCTAAGAAATAGCGAGGGGCGAAAAACATTAATAGGAGTGGTATATAGGCCTCCAAATAGTAAAATAGAGGTTAGGGAGGGCATCACGAGGGAAATTAGAGAAGCGTGCAATAAGAGCACAGCTGTCATCATAGGTGACTTTAACTTACATATAGATTGGACTAGCCTAATCAGTAAAAATAATGAGGAGGAGGAATTCCTTGAGTGTTTAAGGGATGGTTATCTGGATCAATATGTCGAGGAACCAACTCGGGAACAGGCTATATTGGACTGGGTACTGTGCAATGAGAAGGGACTAATCAGTAATCTTGTTGTACGGGGACCCTTGGGTCAGAGCGATCATAACATGATCGATTTCTCACTCGAAATGGAGAGCGAAGAAATTGACTCAGAGACTAAGGTCCTGAATTTAAACAAGGGGAATTATGATGCCATGAGACGGGAACTGAGTAGGTCTGATTGGACAACGTTCCTGAGAGGACTGGAGGTAGATAAACAATGGCAAACATTTAAAGATAGAATGACAAAATTGCAAAAATTGTTTATACCAATCTGGCATAAAAGGAAATCTAAAAAGGTGACTCAACCGTGGATAACAGGGGAAATTAGAGACAGCATAAAATCCAAAGATAGGGCGTATAAAATAGCCAAAAAAAGCGCCAGAGCGGAAGATTGGGAACAGTTTAAGATAGAGCAAAGGAGGGCAAAGGGCATGATCAAGAGGGGCAAAATAGCTTACGAAAACAAGCTGGCGGAAAATATAAAAACTAACTCCAAAAGCTTTTATAAATATATCAAAAGGAAAAGACTGGTGAAAACCAAAGTTGGTCCATTGCAGTCAGATACGGGGGAATATATAATGGGAAATAAGGAAATGGCAGATCAACTAAATGCATACTTTGGGTCAGTCTTTACGAAGGAAGACACAAAAAACCTCCCTGGGATATCGGGAAAAATAGGGACATTGGCAAAGGAGGAACTGACGCAAATCAATATCTCTAAGGATATGGTGTTAAGGAAGCTAAAGGGATTGAAGGTGGACAAATCCCCAGGGCCTGATAACATGCATCCTAGGGTACTGAAGGAGGTGGCCCTAGAGATAGCGGATGCACTAAGGATGATTTTTCAGAATTCATTAGACTCGGGAACAGTGCCGATGGATTGGAGGGTAGCTAACGTTACCCCACTATTCAAAAAGGGGGGTAGGGAAAAAGCAGGTAATTACAGACCTGTAAGCCTGACATCAGTTGTGGGCAAAATGCTGGAGTCCATCATTCAGGATGAAATAGCGGAGCACTTAGCAAATGGGGACAGGATAGGACAGAGTCAACATGGATTTACAAAGGGTAAATCGTGCTTGACTAATCTATTGGAATTTTTTGAGGGAGTAACTGGTAGAATAGATGGGGGAGAGCCAGTAGATGTGGTGTACCTGGACTTCCAAAAGGCCTTCGATAAGGTCCCACATAAAAGATTAGCATGGAAAATTGAGGCTCATGGGATAAAGGGGAAAGTTTTGGCGTGGATAGGGAACTGGCTGTCAGATAGAAAACAGAGAGTTGGAATAAACGGCTCATTTTCTGAATGGCAGGCAGTAACAAGTGGGGTACCACAGGGATCTGTCCTGGGCCCCCAGCTGTTCACAATTTACATTAATGACCTGGATCAGGGAGTCGGATGCAGCATTTCCAAATTTGCAGACGACACTAAACTAGGAGGTGGGGTGGGCTCAGAGGAAGAGACCAGGAAGCTCCAGAGCGATTTGGACAGACTGGGCGATTGGGCGGATAAATGGCAGATGCACTATAATGTGGACAAGTGCGAAGTTATCCACCTTGGGTGCAGGAACGGGAGGGCAAATTATTATTTAAATGGCAATAGATTGGGAGAGGGGGAAGTACAGAGAGACCTGGGTGTTCTTGTACACCAGTCACTGAAGGCGAGCATGCAGGTGCAACAGGCGGTCAAGAAGGCAAACGGTATGCTGGCCTTCATAGCAAAAGGGTTAGAATACAGGAACAGGGATACCTTGCTGCAGCTGTACAGGGCACTGGTGAGACCACACCTCGAGTACTGTGTACAGTTTTGGTCGCCTCATCTGAGGAAGGATGTTCTTGCCATGGAGGGGGTGCAGCGGCGATTCACCAGGCTGATACCAGGAATGGCGGGAATGACCTATGAGGAGAGACTATGTAGTTTAGGGATGTACACACTGGAGTTTAGAAGATTGAGAGGGGACCTCATAGAAGTGTATAAAATTCTGACAGGTCTAGACAGACTGGATGCAGAAGGAATGTTTCCCTTGGCGGGTGAGAACAGAACTAGAGGACATAATTTAAGGATAAGGGCTAAACCATTTAGGACAGAGATGAGGGGGAATTTCTTCACTCAGAGAGTGGTGAACCTGTGGAACTCATTGCCACAGAGGGCAGTGTACGCCAGCTCATTAAATATATTTAAGAGGGAATTAGATATATTTCTACGGGCAAAAGGGGTTAAGGGTTACGGAGAGAAGGCGGGGACGGGATACTGAATTAAAGGATCAGCCATGATCTCATTAAATGGCGGAGCAGGCACGAAGGGCCGAATGGCCTACTCCTGCTCCTATCTTCTATGTATCTATGTATCTATGTGAAGTCTGGAGGGTGAATCAGAAGAAGCAGAAGAAGGAGAAGAAGAAGGTGAAGTCTGGAGGGTGCATCAGAAGAAGTAGAAGAAGGAGAAGGAGAAGGTGAAGCCTGGAGGGTGAATCAGAAGAAGTAGAAGAAGGAGAAGGAGAAGGTGAAGTCAGGAGGGTGAATCAGAAGAAGTAGAAGAAGAAGAAGGAGAAGGTGAAGTCAGGAGGGTGAATCAGAAGAAGCAGAAGAAGGAGAAGGAGAAGGTGAAGTCTGGAGGGTGAATCAGAAGAAGTAGAAGAAGGAGAAGGTGAAGTCTGGAGGGTGAATCAGAAGAAGCAGAAGAAGGAGAAGGAGAAGGTGAAGTCTGGAGGGTGAATCAGAAGAAGCAGAAGAAGGAGAAGGGAAGGTGAAGTCTGGAGGGTGAATCAGAAGAAGTAGAAGAAGGAGAAGGAGAAGGTGAAGTCTGGAGGGTGAATCAGAAGAAGCAGAAGAAGTAGAAGGAGAAGGTGAAGTCTCGAGGGTGAATCAGAAGAAGTAGAAGAAGGAGAAGGAGAAGGTGAAGTCTGGAGGGTGAATCAGAAGAAGCAGAAGAAGGAGAAGGAGAAGGTGAAGTCTGGAGGGTGAATCAGAAGAAGCAGAAGAAGGAGAAGGGAAGGTGAAGTCTGGAGGGTGAATCAGAAGAAGCAGAAGAAGGAGAAGGGAAGGTGAAGTCTGGAGGGTGAATCAGAAGAAGCAGAAGAAGGAGAAGGAGAAGGTGAAGTCTGGAGGGTGAATCAGAAGAAGCAGAAGAAGGAGAAGGAGAAGGTGAAGTCTGGAGGGTGAATCACAAGAAGTAGACGAAGGAGAAGGAGAAGGTGAAGTCTGGAGGGTGAATCACAAGAAGTAGAAGAAGGAGAAGGAGAAGGTGTAGTCTGGAGGGTGAATCACAAGAAGTAGACGAAGGAGAAGGAGAAGGTGAAGTCTGGAGGGTGAATCAGAAGAAGCAGAAGAAGGAGAAGGAGAAGGTGAAGTCTGGAGGGTGAATCAGAAGAAGTAGAAGAAGGAGAAGGAGAAGGTGAAGTCTGGAGGGTGAATCAGAAGAAGCAGAATAAGGAGAAGGAGAAGGTGAAGTCTGGAGGGTGAATCAGAAGAAGCAGTAGAAGGAGAAGGAGAAGGTGAAGTCTGGAGGGTGAATCAGAAGAAGTAGAAGAAGGAGAAGGAGAAGATGAAGTCTTGAGGGTGAAGCAGAAGAAGTAGAAGATGGAGAAGGAGAAGGTGAAGTCAGGAGGGTGAATCAGAAGAAGTAGAAGAAGGAGAAGGAGAAGGTGAAGTCAGGAGGGTGAATCAGAAGAAGCAGAAGATGGAGAAGGAGAAGGTGAAGTCTGGAGGGTGAATCAGAAGAATCAGAAGAAGGAGAAGGAGAAGGTGAAGTCTGGAGGGTGAATCAGAAGAAGCAAAGGAAGGAGAAGGAGAAGGTGAAGTCTGGAGGGTGAATCAGAAGAAGCAGAATAAGGAGAAGGAGAAGGTGAAGTCTGGAGGGTGAATCAGAAGAAGCAGAATAAGGAGAAGGAGAAGGTGAAGTCTGGAGGGTGAATCAGAAGAAGCAGAAGAAGGAGAAGGAGAAGGTGAAGTCTGGAGGGTGAATCAGAAGAAGTAGAAGAAGGAGAAGGAGAAGGTGAAGTCAGGAGGGTGAATCAGAAGAAGCAGAAGAAGGAGAAGGAGAAGGTGAAGTCTGGAGGGTGAATCAGAAGAATCAGAAGAAGGAGAAGGAGAAGGTGAAGTCTGGAGGGTGAATCAGAAGAAGCAGAAGAAAGAGAAGGAGAAGGTGAAGTCTGGAGGGTGAAGCAGAAGAAACAGAAGAAGGAGAAGGTGAAGACTGGAGGGTGAATCAGAAGAAGTAGAAGAAGGAGAAGGAGAAGGTGAAGTCTGGAGGGTGAATCAGAAGAAGTAGAAGAAGGAGAAGGAGAAGGTGAAGTCTGGAGGGGGAATCAGAAGAAGCAGAAGAAGGAGAAGGAGAAGGTGAAGTCTGGAGGGTGAATCAGAAGAAGCAGAAGAAGGAGAAGGAGAAGATGAAGTCTGGAGGGTGAATCAGAAGAAGTAGAAGAAGGAGAAGGAGAAGGTGAAGTCTGGAGGGTGAATCAGAAGTAGTAGAAGAAGGAGAAGGAGAAGGTGAAGTCTGGAGGGTGAATCAGAAGAAACAGAAGAAGGAGAAGGAGAAGGTGAAGTCTGGAGGGTGAATCAGAAGAAGTAGAAGAAGGAGAAGGAGAAGGTGTAGTCTGGAGGGTGAATCAGAAGAAGTAGACGAAGGAGAAGGAGAAGGTGAAGTCTGGAGGGTGAATCAGAAGAAGCAGAAGAAGGAGATGGAGAAGGTGAAGTCTGGAGGGTGAATCAGAGGAAGTAGAAGAAGGAGAAGGAGAAGGTGAAGTCTGGAGGGTGAATCAGAAGAAGCAGAAGAAGGAGAAGGAGAAGGTGAAGTCTGGAGGATGATTCAGAAGAAGCAGAATAAGGAGAAGGAGAAGGTGATGTCTGGAGGGTGAATCAGAAGAAGCAGAAGAAGGAGAAGGAGAAGGTGAAGTCTGGAGGGTGAATCAGAAGAAGTTGAAGAAGGAGAAGGAGAAGGTGAAGTCTGGAGGGTGAATCAGAAGAAGTAGAAGAAGGAGAAGGAGAAGGTGAAGTCTGGAGGGTGAATCAGAAGAAGTAGAAGAAGGAGAAGGAGAAGGTGAAGTCTGGAGGGTGAATCAGAAGAAGCAGAAGAAGGTGAAGGAGAAGGTGAAGTCTGGAGGGTGAATCAGAAGAAGCAGAAGAAGGAGAAGGAGAAGATGAAGTCTGGAGGGTGAATCAGAAGAAGCAGAAGAAGGAGAAGGAGAAGGTGAAGTCAGGAGGGTGAATCAGAAGAAGCAGAAGAAGGAGAAGGAGAAGGTGAAGTTAGGAGGGTGAATCAGAAGAAGCAGAAGAAGGAGAAGGAGCAGGTGAAGTCAGGGGGGTGAAGCAGAAGAAGTAGAAGAAGGAGAAGGAGAAGGTGAAGTCAGGACGGTGAAGCAGAAGAAGCAGAAGAAGGAGAAGGAGAAGGTGAAGTCTGGAGGGCGCAGCAGAAGAAGCAGAAGAAGGAGAAGGAGAAGTTGAAGTCTAGAGGGTGAAGCAGAAGAAGCAGAAGAAGGAGAAGGAGAAGGTGAGGTCTGGAGGGTGAATCAGAAGAAGTAGAAGAAGGAGAAGGAGAAGGTGAAGTCAGGAGAGTGAAGCAGAAGAAGCAGAAGATGGAGAAGGAGAAGGTGAAGTCTGGAGGGCGAAGCAGAAGAAGCAGAAGAAGGAGAAGGAGAAGGTGAAGTCTGGAGGGTGAAGCAGAAGAAGCAGAAGAAGGAGAAGGAGAAGGTGAAGTCTGGAGGGTGAATCAGAAGAAGTAGAAGAAGGAGAAGGAGAAGGTGAAGTCAGGAGGGTGAAGCAGAAGAAGCAGAAGAAGGAGAAGGAGAAGGTGAAGTCTGGAGGGTGAAGCAGAAGAAGCAGAAGAAGGAGCAGGAGAAGGTGAAGTCTGGAGGGTGAAGCAGAAGAAGCAGAAGAAGGAGAAGGAGAAGGTGAAGTCAGGAGGGTGAATCAGAAGAAGTAGAAGAAGGAGAAGGAGAAGGTGAAGTCTGGAGGGTGAATCAGATGAAGCAGAAGAAGGAGAAGGAGAAGGTGAAGTCTGGAGGGTGAATCAGAAGAAGCTGAAGAAGGAGAAGGAGAAGATGAAGTCTGGAGGGTGAATCAGAAGAAGTAGAAGAAGGAGAAGGAGAAGGTGAGGTCTGGAGGGTCAATCAGAAGAAGCAGAAGAAGGAGAAGGAGAAGGTGAAGTCTGGAGGGTGAATCAGAAGAAGCAGAAGAAGGAGAAGGGGTAGGTGAAGTCTGGAGGGTGAATTAGAAGAATCAGAAGAATGAGAAGGAGAAGGTGAAGTCTGGAGGGTGAATCAGAAGAAGCAGAAGAAAGAGAAGGAGAAGGTGAAGTCTGGAGGGTGAAGCAGAAGAAACAGAAGAAGGAGAAGGAGAAGGTGAAGACTGGAGGGTGAATCTGAAGAAGGAGAAGAAGGAGAAGGAGAAGGTGAAGTCTGGAGGGTGAATCAGAAGAAGTAGAAGAAGGAGAAGGAGAAGGTGTAGTCTGGAGGGTGAATCAGAAGAAGCAGAAGAAGGAGAAGGAGAAGGTGAAGTCTGGAGGGTGAATCAGAAGAAGCAGAAGAAGGAGAAGGAGAAGATGAAGTCTGGAGGGTCAATCAGAAGAAGCAGAAGAAGGAGAAGGAGAAGGTGAAGTCTGGAGGGTGAATCAGAAGAAGCAGAAGAAGGAGAAGGAGAAGGTGAAGTTTGGAGGGTGAATCAGAAGAATCAGAAGAAGGAGAAGGAGAAGTTGAAGTCTGGAGGGTGAATCAGAAGAAGCAGAAGAAAGAGAAGGAGAAGGTGAAGTCTGGAGGGTGAAGCAGAAGAAACAGAAGAAGGAGAAGGAGAAGGTGAAGACTGGAGGGTGAATCTGAAGAAGTAGAAGAAGGAGAAGGAGAAGGTGAAGTCTGGAGGGAGAATCAGAAGAAGTAGAAGAAGGAGAAGGAGAAGGTGAAGTCTGGAGTGTGAATCAGAAGAAGCAGAAGAAGGAGAAGGAGAAGGTGAAGTCTGGAGGGTGAATCAGAAGAAGCAGAAGAAGGAGAAGGAGAAGATGAAGTCTGGAGGGTGAATCAGAAGAAGCAGAAGAAGGAGAAGGAGCAGGTGAAGTCAGGGGGGTGAAGCAGAAGAAGTAGAAGAAGGAGAAGGAGAAGGTGAAGTCAGGACGGTGAAGCAGAAGAAGCAGAAGAAGGAGAAGGAGAAGGTGAAGTCTGGAGGGCGCAGCAGAAGAAGCAGAAGAAGGAGAAGGAGAAGCTGAAGTCTGGAGGGTGAAGCAGAAGAAGCAGAAGAAGGAGAAGGAGAAGGTGAAGTCTGGAGGGTGAATCAGAAGAAGTAGAATTGGGAGAAGGAGAAGGTGAAGTCAGGAGAGTGAAGCAGAAGAAGCAGAAGATGGAGAAGGAGAAGGTGAAGTCTGGAGGGCGAAGCAGAAGAAGCAGAAGAAGGAGAAGGAGAAGGTGAAGTCTGGAGGGTGAAGCAGAAGAAGCAGAAGAAGGAGAAGGAGAAGGTGAAGTCTGGAGGGTGAATCAGAAGAAGTAGAAGAAGGAGAAGGAGAAGGTGAAGTCAGGAGGGTGAAGCAGAAAAAGCAGAAGAAGGAGAAGGAGAAGGTGAAGTCTGGAGGGTGAAGCAGAAGAAGCAGAAGAAGGAGCAGGAGAAGGTGAAGTCTGGAGGGTGAAGCAGAAGAAGCAGAAGAAGGAGAAGGAGAAGGTGAAGTCAGGAGGGTGAATCAGAAGAAGTAGAAGAAGGAGAAGGAGAAGGTGAAGTCTGGAGGGTGAATCAGAAGAAGCAGAAGAAGGAGAAGGAGAAGGTGAAGTCTGGAGGGTGAATCAGAAGAAGCAGAAGAAGGAGAAGGAGAAGATGAAGTCTGGAGGGTGAATCAGAAGAAGTAGAAGGAGAAGGAGAAGGTGAGGTCTGGAGGGTCAATCAGAAGAAGCAGAAGAAGGAGAAGGAGAAGGTGAAGTCTGGAGGGTGAATCAGAAGAAGCAGAAGAAGGAGAAGGAGAAGGTGAAGTCAGGAGGGTGAATCAGAAGAAGCAGAAGAAGGAGAAGGAGAAGGTAAAGTTAGGAGGGTGAATCAGAAGAAGCAGAAGAAGGAGAAGGAGCAGGTGAAGTCAGGGGGGTGAAACAGAAGAAGTAGAAGAAGGAGAAGGAGAAGGTGAAGTCAGGAGGGTGAAGCAGAAGAAGCAGAAGAAGGAGAAGGAGAAGTTGAAGTCTGGAGGGCGCAGCAGAAGAAGCAGAAGAAGGAGAAGGAGAAGGTGAAGTCTGGAGGGTGAAGCAGAAGAAGCAGAAGAAGGAGAAGGAGAAGGTGAAGTCTGGAGGTTGAATCAGAAGAAGTAGAAGAAGGAGAAGGAGAAGGTGAAGTCAGGAGAGTGAAGCAGAAGAAGCAGAAGAAGGAGAAGGAGAAGCTAAAGTCTGGAGGGTGAAGCAGAAGAAGCAGAAGAAGGAGAAGGAGAAGGTGATGTCTGGAGGGCGAATCAGAAGAAGCAGAAGAAGGAGAAGGAGAAGGTGAAGTCTGGAGGGTGAAGCAGAAGAAGCAGAAGAAGGAGAAGGAGAAGGTGAAGTCTGGAGGGTGAATCAGAAGAAGTAGAAGAAGGAGAAGGAGAAGGTGAAGTCAGGAGGGTGAAGCAGAAGAAGCAGAAGAAGGAGAAGGAGAAGGTGAAGTCAGGAGGGTGAATCGGAAGAAGTAGAAGAAGGAGAAGGAGAAGGTGAAGTCTGGAGGGTGAATCAGAAGAAGTAGAAGAAGGAGAAGGAGAAGGTGAAGTCTGGAGGGTGAATCAGAAGAAGTAGAAGAAGGAGAAGGGGAAGGTGAAGTCTGGAGGGTGAATCAGAAGAAGCAGAAGAAGGAGAAGGAGAAGGTGAAGTCTGGAGGGAGAAGCAGAAGAAGTAGAAGAAGGAGAAGGAGAAGGTGAAGTCTGGAGGGTGAATCAGAAGAAGTAGAAGAAGGAGAAAGAGAAGGTGAAGTCTGGAGGGTGAATCAGAAGAAGTAGAAGAAGGAGAAGGAGAAGGTGAAGTCTGGAGGGTGAATCAGAAGAAACAGAAGAAGGAGAAGGAGAAGGTGAAGTCTGGAGGGTGAATCAGAAGAAGTAGAAGAAGGAGAAGGAGAAGGTGTAGTCTGGAGGGTGAATCAGAAGAAGTAGACGAAGGAGAAGGAGAAGGTGAAGTCTGGAGGGTGAATCAGTAGAAGCAGAAGAAGGAGAAGGAGAAGGTGAAGTCTGGAGGGTGAATCAGAAGAAGTTGAAGAAGGAGAAGGAGAAGGTGAAGTCTGGAGGGTGAATCAGAAGAAACAGAAGAAGGAGAAGGAGAAGGTGAAGTCTGGAGGGTAAATCAGAAGAAGCAGAAGAAGGAGAAGGAGAAGGTGAAGTCTGGAGGGTGAAACAGAAGAAGCAGAATAAGGAGAAGGAGAAGGTGAAGTCAGGAGGGTAAATCAGAAGAAGTAGAAGAAGGAGAAGGAGAAGGTGAAGTAAGGAGGGTGAATCTAAAGAAGCAGAAGAAGGAGAAGGAGAAGGTGAAGTCTGGAGTGTGAAGCAGAAGAAGCAAAAGAAGGAGAAGGAGAATGTGAAGTCTGGAGGGTGAATCAGAAGAAGTAGAAGAAGGAGAAGGAGAAGGTGAAGTCTGGAGGGTGAAGCAGAAGAAGTAGAAGAAGGAGAAGGAGAAGGTGAAGTCAGGAGGGTGAATCAGAAGAAGTAGAAGAAGGAGAAGGAGAAGGTGAAGTCAGGAGGGTGAATCAGAAGAAGCAGAAGAAGGAGAAGGAGAAGGTGAAGTCTGGAGGGTGAATCAGAAGAATCAGAAGAAGGAGAAGGAGAAGTTGAAGTCTGGAGGGTGAATCAGAAGAAGCAGAAGAAAGAGAAGGAGAAGGTGAAGTCTGGAGGGTGAAGCAGAAGAAACAGAAGAAGGAGAAGGAGAAGGTGAAGACTGGAGGGTGAATCTGAAGAAGTAGAAGAAGGAGAAGGAGAAGGTGAAGTCTGGAGGGTGAATCAGAAGAAGTAGAAGAAGGAGAAGGAGAAGGTGAAGTCTGGAGGGTGAATCAGAAGAAGCAGAAGAAGGAGAAGGAGAAGGTGAAGTCTGGAGGGTGAATCAGAAGAAGCAGAAGAAGGAGAAGGAGAAGATGAAGTCTGGAGGGTGAATCAGAAGAAGCAGAAGAAGGAGAAGGAGAAGGTGAAGTCTGGAGGGTGAATCAGAAGAAGCAGAAGAAGGAGAAGGAGAAGGTGAAGTCTGGAGGGTGAATCAGAAGAATCAGAAGAAGGAGAAGGAGAGGGTGAAGCCTGGAGGGTGAATCAGAAGAAGCAGAAGAAAGAGAAGGAGAAGGTGAAGTCTGGAGGGTGAAGCAGAAGAAACAGAAGAAGGAGAAGGAGAAGGTGAAGACTGGAGGGTGAATCTGAAGAAGTAGAAGAAGGAGAAGGAGAAGGTGAAGTCTGGAGGGTGAATCAGAAGAAGTAGAAGAAGGAGAAGGAGAAGGTGAAGTCTGGAGGGTGAATCAGAAGAAGCAGAAGAAGGTGAAGGAGAAGGTGAAGTCTGGAGGGTGAATCAGAAGAAGCAGAAGAAGGAGAAGGAGAAGATGAAGTCTGGAGGGTGAATCAGAAGAAGCAGAAGAAGGAGAAGGAGAAGGTGAAGTCTGGAGGGAGAAACAGAAGAAGCAGAAGAAGGAGAAGGAGAAGGTGAAGTCTGGAGGGTGAATCAGAAGAAGCAGAAGAAGGAGAAGGGGAAGGTGAAGTCAGGAGGGTGAATCAGAAGAAGCAGAAGAAGGAGAAGGAGAAGTTGAAGTTAGGAGGGTGAATCAGAAGAAGCAGAAGAAGGAGAAGGAGCAGGTGAAGTCAGGGGGGTGAAGCAGAAGAAGTAGAAGAAGGAGAAGGAGAAGGTGAAGTCAGGACGGTGAAGCAGAAGAAGCAGAAGAAGGAGAAGGAGAAGGTGAAGTCTGGAGGGCGCAGCAGAAGAAGCAGAAGAAGGAGAAGTAGAAGTTGAAGTCTAGAGGGTGAAGCAGAAGAAGCAGAAGAAGGAGAAGGAGAAGGTGAGGTCTGGAGGGTGAATCAGAAGAAGTAGAAGAAGGAGAAGGAGAAGGTGAAGTCAGGAGAGTGAAGCAGAAGAAGCAGAAGATGGAGAAGGAGAAGGTGAAGTCTGGAGGGCGAAGCAGAAGAAGCAGAAGAAGGAGAAGGAGAAGGTGAAGTCTGGAGGGTGAAGCAGAAGAAGCAGAAGAAGGAGAAGGAGAAGGTGAAGTCTGGAGGGTGAATCAGAAGAAGTAGAAGAAGAAGAAGGAGAAGGTGAAGTCAGGAGGGTGAAGCAGAAGAAGCAGAAGAAGGAGAAGGAGAAGGTGAAGTCTGGAGGGTGAAGCAGAAGAAGCAGAAGAAGGAGCAGGAGAAGGTGAAGTCTGGAGGGTGAAGCAGAAGAAGCAGAAGAAGGAGAAGGAGAAGGTGAAGTCAGGAGGGTGAATCAGAAGAAGTAGAAGAAGGAGAAGGAGAAGGTGAAGTCTGGAGGGTGAATCAGAAGAAGCAGAAGAAGGAGAAGGAGAAGGTGAAGTCTGGAGGGTGAATCAGAAGAAGCTGAAGAAGGAGAAGGAGAAGATGAAGTCTGGAGGGTGAATCAGAAGAAGTAGAAGAAGGAGAAGGAGAAGGTGAGGTCTGGAGGGTCAATCAGAAGAAGCAGAAGAAGGAGAAGGAGAAGGTGAAGTCTGGAGGGTGAATCAGAAGAAGCAGAAGAAGGAGAAGGGGTAGGTGAAGTCTGGAGGGTGAATTAGAAGAAGCAGAAGAAGGAGAAGGAGAAGGTGAAGTCAGGAGGGTGAATCAGAAGAAGCAGAAGAAGGAGAAGGAGAAGGTAAAGTTAGGAGGGTGAATCAGAAGAAGCAGAAGAAGGAGAAGGAGCAGGTGAAGTCAGGGGGGTGAAACAGAAGATGTAGAAGAAGGAGAAGGAGAAGGTGAAGTCAGGAGGGTGAAGCAGAAGAAGCAGAAGAAGGAGAAGGAGAAGGTGAAGTCTGGAGGGCGCAGGAGAAGAAGCAGAAGAAGGAGAAGGAGAAGGTGAAGTCTGGAGGGTGAAGCAGAAGAAGCAGAAGAAGGAGAAGGAGAAGGTGAAGTCTGGAGGGTGAATCAGAAGAAGTAGAAGAAGGAGAAGGAGAAGGTGAAGTCAGGAGAGTGAAGCAGAAGAAGCAGAAGAAGGAGAAGGAGAAGGTGAAGTCTGGAGGGTGAAGCAGAAGAAGCAGAAGAAGGAGAAGGAGAAGGTGATGTCTGGAGGGCGAAGCAGAAGAAGCAGAAGAAGGAGAAGGAGAAGGTGAAGTCTGGAGGGTGAAGCAGAGGAAGCAGAAGAAGGAGAAGGAGAAGGTGAAGTCTGGAGGGTGAAGCAGAAGAAGGAGAAGGAGAAGGTGAAGTCAGGAGGGTGAATCGGAAGAAGTAGAAGAAGGAGAAGGAGAAGGTGAAGTCTGGAGGGTGAATCAGAAGAAGTAGAAGAAGGAGAAGTAGAAGGTGAAGTCTGGAGGGTGAATCAGAAGAAGTAGAAGAAGGAGAAGGAGAAGATGAAGTCTGGAGGGTGAATCAGAAGAAGCAGAAGAAGGAGTAGGAGAAGGTGAAGTCTGGAGGGAGAAGCAGAAGAAGTAGAAGAAGGAGAAGGAGAAGGTGAAGTCTGGAGGGTGAATCAGCAGAAGTAGAAGAAGGAGAAGGAGAAGGTGAAGTCTGGAGGGTGAATCAGAAGAAGCAGAAGAAGGAGAAGGAGAAGGTGAAGTCTGGAGTGTGAATCAGAAGAAGTTGAAGAAGGAGAAGGAGAAGGTGAAGTCTGGAGGGTGAATCAGAAGAAACAGAAGAAGGAGAAGGAGAAGGTGAAGTCTGGAGGGTTAATCAGAAGAAGCAGAAGAAGGAGAAGGAGAAGGTGAAGTCTGGAGGGTGAAACAGAAGAAGCAGAATAAGGAGAAGGAGAAGGTGAAGTCAGGAGGGTGAATCAGAAGAAGCAGAAGAAGGAGAAGGAGAAGGTGAAGTAAGGAGGGTGAATCTAAAGAAGCAGAAGAAGGAGAAGGAGAAGGTGAAGTCTGGAGTGTGAAGCAGAAGAAGCAAAAGAAGGAGAAGGAGAATGTGAAGTCTGGAGGGTGAATCAGAAGAAGTAGAAGAAGGAGAAGGAGAAGGTGAAGTCTGGAGGGTGAAGCAGAAGAAGTAGAAGAAGGAGAAGGAGAAGGTGAAGTCAGGAGGGTGAATCAGAAGAAGTAGAAGAAGGAGAAGGAGAAGGTGAAGTCAGGAGGGTGAATCAGAAGAAGCAGAAGAAGGAGAAGGAGAAGGTGAAGTCTGGAGGGTGAATCAGAAGAATCAGAAGAAGGAGAAGGAGAAGTTGAAGTCTGGAGGGTGAATCAGAAGAAGCAGAAGAAAGAGAAGGAGAAGGTGAAGTCTGGAGGGTGAAGCAGAAGAAACAGAAGAAGGAGAAGGAGAAGGTGAAGACTGGAGGGTGAATCTGAAGAAGTAGAAGAAGGAGAAGGAGAAGGTGAAGTCAGGAGAGTGAAGCAGAAGAAGCAGAAAAAGGAGAAGGAGAAGGTGAAGTCTGGAGGGTGAAGCAGAAGAAGCAGAAGAAGGAGAAGGAGAAGGTGATGTCTGGAGGGCGAAGCAGAAGAAGCAGAAGAAGGAGAAGGAGAAGGTGAAGTCTGGAGGGTGAAGCAGAGGAAGCAGAAGAAGGAGAAGGAGAAGGTGAAGTCTGGAGGGTGAAGCAGAAGAAGGAGAAGGAGAAGGAGAAGTCAGGAGGGTGAATCGGAAGAAGTAGAAGAAGGAGAAGGAGAAGGTGAAGTCTGGAGGGTGAATCAGAAGAAGTAGAAGAAGGAGAAGTAGAAGGTGAAGTCTGGAGGGTGAATCAGAAGAAGTAGAAGAAGGAGAAGGAGAAGATGAAGTCTGGAGGGTGAATCAGAAGAAGCAGAAGAAGGAGTAGGAGAAGGTGAAGTCTGGAGGGAGAAGCAGAAGAAGTAGAAGAAGGAGAAGGAGAAGGTGAAGTCTGGAGGGTGAATCAGAAGAAGTAGAAGAAGGAGAAGGAGAAGGTGAAGTCTGGAGGGTGAATCAGAAGAAGCAGAAGAAGGAGAAGGAGAAGGTGAAGTCTGGAGTGTGAATCAGAAGAAGTTGAAGAAGGAGAAGGAGAAGGTGAAGTCTGGAGGGTGAATCAGAAGAAACAGAAGAAGGAGAAGGAGAAGGTGAAGTCTGGAGGGTGAATCAGAAGAAGCAGAAGAAGGAGAAGGAGAAGGTGAAGTCTGGAGGGTGAAACAGAAGAAGCAGAATAAGGAGAAGGAGAAGGTGAAGTCAGGAGGGTGAATCAGAAGAAGCAGAAGAAGGAGAAGGAGAAGGTGAAGTAAGGAGGGTGAATCTAAAGAAGCAGAAGAAGGAGAAGGAGAAGGTGAAGTCTGGAGTGTGAAGCAGAAGAAGCAAAAGAAGGAGAAGGAGAATGTGAAGTCTGGAGGGTGAATCAGAAGAAGTAGAAGAAGGAGAAGGAGAAGGTGAAGTCTGGAGGGTGAAGCAGAAGAAGTAGAAGAAGGAGAAGGAGAAGGTGAAGTCAGGAGGGTGAATCAGAAGAAGTAGAAGAAGGAGAAGGAGAAGGTGAAGTCAGGAGGGTGAATCAGAAGAAGCAGAAGAAGGAGAAGGAGAAGGTGAAGTCTGGAGGGTGAATCAGAAGAATCAGAAGAAGGAGAAGGAGAAGTTGAAGTCTGGAGGGTGAATCAGAAGAAGCAGAAGAAAGAGAAGGAGAAGGTGAAGTCTGGAGGGTGAAGCAGAAGAAACAGAAGAAGGAGAAGGAGAAGGTGAAGACTGGAGGGTGAATCTGAAGAAGTAGAAGAAGGAGAAGGAGAAGGTGAAGTCTGGAGGGTGAATCAGAAGAAGTAGAAGAAGGAGAAGGAGAAGGTGAAGTCTGGAGGGTGAATCAGAAGAAGCAGAAGAAGGAGAAGGAGAAGGTGAAGTCTGGAGGGTGAATCAGAAGAAGCAGAAGAAGGAGAAGGAGAAGATGAAGTCTGGAGGGTGAATCAGAAGAAGCAGAAGAAGGAGAAGGAGAAGGTGAAGTCTGGAGGGTGAATCAGAAGAAGCAGAAGAAGGAGAAGGAGAAGGTGAAGTCTGGAGGGTGAATCAGAAGAATCAGAAGAAGGAGAAGGAGAGGGTGAAGCCTGGAGGGTGAATCAGAAGAAGCAGAAGAAAGAGAAGGAGAAGGTGAAGTCTGGAGGGTGAAGCAGAAGAAACAGAAGAAGGAGAAGGAGAAGGTGAAGACTGGAGGGTGAATCTGAAGAAGTAGAAGAAGGAGAAGGAGAAGGTGAAGTCTGGAGGGTGAATCAGAAGAAGTAGAAGAAGGAGAAGGAGAAGGTGAAGTCTGGAGGGTGAATCAGAAGAAGCAGAAGAAGGTGAAGGAGAAGGTAAAGTCTGGAGGGTGAATCAGAAGAAGCAGAAGAAGGAGAAGGAGAAGATGAAGTCTGGAGAGTGAATCAGAAGAAGCAGAAGAAGGAGAAGGAGAAGGTGAAGTCTGGAGGGTGAAACAGAAGAAGCAGAAGAAGGAGAAGGAGAAGGTGAAGTCTGGAGGGTGAATCAGAAGAAGCAGAAGAAGGAGAAGGAGAAGGTGAAGTCAGGAGGGTGAATCAGAAGAAGCAGAAGAAGGAGAAGGAGAAGGTGAAGTTAGGAGGGTGAATCAGAAGAAGCAGAAGAAGGAGAAGGAGCAGGTGAAGTCAGGGGGGTGAAGCAGAAGAAGTAGAAGAAGGAGAAGGAGAAGGTGAAGTCAGGACGGTGAAGCAGAAGAAGCAGAAGAAGGAGAAGGAGAAGGTGAAGTCTGGAGGGCGCAGCAGAAGAAGCAGAAGAAGGAGAAGGAGAAGTTGAAGTCTAGAGGGTGAAGCAGAAGAAGCAGAAGAAGGAGAAGGAGAAGGTGAGGTCTGGAGGGTGAATCAGAAGAAGTAGAAGAAGGAGAAGGAGAAGGTGAAGTCAGGAGAGTGAAGCAGAAGAAGCAGAAGATGGAGAAGGAGAAGGTGAAGTCTGGAGGGCGAAGCAGAAGAAGCAGAAGAAGGAGAAGGAGAAGGTGAAGTCTGGAGGGTGTAGCAGAAGAAGCAGAAGAAGGAGAAGGAGAAGGTGAAGTCTGGAGGGTGAATCAGAAGAAGTAGAAGAAGGAGAAGGAGAAGGTGAAGTCAGGAGGGTGAAGCAGAAGAAGCAGAAGAAGGAGAAGGAGAAGGTGAAGTCTGGAGGGTGAAGCAGAAGAAGCAGAAGAAGGAGCAGGAGAAGGTGAAGTCTGGAGGGTGAAGCAGAAGAAGCAGAAGAAGGAGAAGGAGAAGGTGAAGTCAGGAGGGTGAATCAGAAGAAGTAGAAGAAGGAGAAGGAGAAGGTGAAGTCTGGAGGGTGAATCAGAAGAAGCAGAAGAAGGAGAAGGAGAAGGTGAAGTCTGGAGGGTGAATCAGAAGAAGCTGAAGAAGGAGAAGGAGAAGATGAAGTCTGGAGGGTGAATCAGAAGAAGTAGAAGTAATAGAAGGAGAAGGTGAGGTCTGGAGGGTCAATCAGAAGAAGCAGAAGAAGGAGAAGGAGAAGGTGAAGTCTGGAGGGTGAATCAGAAGAAGCAGAAGAAGGAGAAGGAGTAGGTGAAGTCTGGAGGGTGAATCAGAAGAAGCAGAAGAAGGAGAAGGAGAAGGTAAAGTTAGGAGGGTGAATCAGAAGAAGCAGAAGAAGGAGAAGGAGCAGGTGAAGTCAGGGGGGTGAAACAGAAGATGTAGAAGAAGGAGAAGGAGAAGGTGAAGTCAGGAGGGTGAAGCAGAAGAAGCAGAAGAAGGAGAAGGAGAAGGTGAAGTCTGGAGGGCGCAGGAGAAGAAGCAGAAGAAGGAGAAGGAGAAGGTGAGGTCTGGAGGGTCAATCAGAAGAAGCAGAAGAAGGAGAAGGAGAAGGTGAAGTCTGGAGGGTGAATTAGAAGAAGCAGAAGAAGGAGAAGGAGAAGGTGAAGTCAGGAGGGTGAATCAGAAGAAGCAGAAGAAGGAGAAGGAGAAGGTAAAGTTAGGAGGGTGAATCAGAAGAAGCAGAAGAAGGAGAAGGAGCAGGTGAAGTCAGGGGGGTGAAACAGAAGATGTAGAAGAAGGAGAAGGAGAAGGTGAAGTCAGGAGGGTGAAGCAGAAGAAGCAGAAGAAGGAGAAGGAGAAGGTGAAGTCTGGAGGGCGCAGGAGAAGAAGCAGAAGAAAGAGAAGGAGAAGGTGAAGTCTGGAGGGTGAAGCAGAAGAAGCAGAAGAAGGAGAAGGAGAAGGTGAAGTCTGGAGGGTGAATCAGAAGAAGTAGAAGAAGGAGAAGGAGAAGGTGAAGTCAGGAGAGTGAAGCAGAAGAAACAGAAGAAGGAGAAGGAGAAGGTGAAGTCTGGAGGGTGAAGCAGAAGAAGCAGAAGAAGGAGAAGGAGAAGGTGATGTCTGGAGGGCGAAGCAGAAGAAGCAGAAGAAGGAGAAGGAGAAGGTGAAGTCTGGAGGGTGAAGCAGAGGAAGCAGAAGAAGGAGAAGGAGAAGGTGAAGTCTGGAGGGTGAAGCAGAAGAAGGAGAAGGAGAAGGTGAAGTCAGGAGGGTGAATCGGAAGAAGTAGAAGAAGGAGAAGGAGAAGGTGAAGTCTGGAGGGTGAATCAGAAGAAGTAGAAGAAGGAGAAGTAGAAGGTGAAGTCTGGAGGGTGAATCAGAAGAAGTAGAAGAAGGAGAAGGAGAAGATGAAGTCTGGAGGGTGAATCAGAAGAAGCAGAAGAAGGAGTAGGAGAAGGTGAAGTCTGGAGGGAGAAGCAGAAGAAGTAGAAGAAGGAGAAGGAGAAGGTGAAGTCTGGAGGGTGAATCAGAAGAAGTAGAAGAAGGAGAAGGAGAAGGTGAAGTCTGGAGGGTGAATCAGAAGAAGCAGAAGAAGGAGAAGGAGAAGGTGAAGTCAGGAGGGTGAATCAGAAGAAGCAGAAGAAGGAGAAGGAGAAGGTGAAGTTAGGAGGGTGAATCAGAAGAAGCAGAAGAAGGAGAAGGAGCAGGTGAAGTCAGGGGGGTGAAGCAGAAGAAGTAGAAGAAGGAGAAGGAGAAGGTGAAGTCAGGACGGTGAAGCAGAAGAAGCAGAAGAAGGAGAAGGAGAAGGTGAAGTCTGGAGGGCGCAGCAGAAGAAGCAGAAGAAGGAGAAGGAGAAGTTGAAGTCTAGAGGGTGAAGCAGAAGAAGCAGAAGAAGGAGAAGGAGAAGGTGAGGTCTGGAGGGTGAATCAGAAGAAGTAGAAGAAGGAGAAGGAGAAGGTGAAGTCAGGAGAGTGAAGCAGAAGAAGCAGAAGATGGAGAAGGAGAAGGTGAAGTCTGGAGGGCGAAGCAGAAGAAGCAGAAGAAGGAGAAGGAGAAGGTGAAGTCTGGAGGGTGTAGCAGAAGAAGCAGAAGAAGGAGAAGGAGAAGGTGAAGTCTGGAGGGTGAATCAGAAGAAGTAGAAGAAGGAGAAGGAGAAGGTGAAGTCAGGAGGGTGAAGCAGAAGAAGCAGAAGAAGGAGAAGGAGAAGGTGAAGTCTGGAGGGTGAAGCAGAAGAAGCAGAAGAAGGAGCAGGAGAAGGTGAAGTCTGGAGGGTGAAGCAGAAGAAGGAGAAGGAGAAGGTGAAGTCAGGAGGGTGAATCAGAAGAAGTAGAAGAAGGAGAAGGAGAAGGTGAAGTCTGGAGGGTGAATCAGAAGAAGCAGAAGAAGGAGAAGGAGAAGGTGAAGTCTGGAGGGTGAATCAGAAGAAGCTGAAGAAGGAGAAGGAGAAGATGAAGTCTGGAGGGTGAATCAGAAGAAGTAGAAGAAGGAGAAGGAGAAGGTGAGGTCTGGAGGGTCAATCAGAAGAAGCAGAAGAAGGAGAAGGAGAAGGTGAAGTCTGGAGGGTGAATCAGAAGAAGCAGAAGAAGGAGAAGGAGTAGGTGAAGTCTGGAGGGTGAATCAGAAGAAGCAGAAGAAGGAGAAGGAGAAGGTAAAGTTAGGAGGGTGAATCAGAAGAAGCAGAAGAAGGAGAAGGAGCAGGTGAAGTCAGGGGGGTGAAACAGAAGATGTAGAAGAAGGAGAAGGAGAAGGTGAAGTCAGGAGGGTGAAGCAGAAGAAGCAGAAGAAGGAGAAGGAGAAGGTGAAGTCTGGAGGGCGCAGGAGAAGAAGCAGAAGAAGGAGAAGGAGAAGGTGAAGTCTGGAGGGTGAAGCAGAAGAAGCAGAAGAAGGAGAAGGAGAAGGTGAAGTCTGGAGGGTGATTCAGAAGAAGTAGAAGAAGGAGAAGGAGAAGGTGAAGTCAGGAGAGTGAAGCAGAAGAAACAGAAGAAGGAGAAGGAGAAGGTGAAGTCTGGAGGGTGAAGCAGAAGAAGCAGAAGAAGGAGAAGGAGAAGGTGATGTCTGGAGGGCGAAGCAGAAGAAGCAGAAGAGGGAGAAGGAGAAGGTGAAGTCTGGAGGGTGAAGCAGAGGAAGCAGAAGAAGGAGAAGGAGAAGGTGAAGTCTGGAGGGTGAAGCAGAAGAAGGAGAAGGAGAAGGTGAAGTCAGGAGGGTGAATCGGAAGAAGTAGAAGAAGGAGAAGGAGAAGGTGAAGTCTGGAGGGTGAATCAGAAGAAGGAGAAGGAGAAGGTGAAGTCAGGAGGGTGAATCAGAAGAAGTAGAAGAAGGAGAAGGAGAAGATGAAGTCTGGAGGGTGAATCAGAAGAAGCAGAAGAAGGAGTAGGAGAAGGTGAAGTCTGGAGGGAAAAGCAGAAGAAGTAGAAGAAGGAGAAGGAGAAGGTGAAGTCTGGAGGGTGAATCAGAAGAAGTAGAAGAAGGAGAAGGAGAAGGTGAAGTCTGGAGGGTGAATCAGAAGAAGCAGAAAAGGAGAAGGAGAAGGTGAAGTCTGGAGGGTGAATCAGAAGAAGCAGAAGAAGGAGAAGGAGAAGGTGAAGTCTGGAGGGTGAAACAGAAGAAGCAGAATAAGGAGAAGGAGAAGGTGAAGTCAGGAGGGTGAATCAGAAGAAGCAGAAGAAGGAGAAGGAGAAGGTGAAGTAAGGAGGGTGAATCAGAAGAAGCAGAAGAAGGAGAAGGAGAAGGTGAAGTCTGGAGTGTCAAGCAGAAGAAGCAAAAGAAGGAGAAGGAGAAGGTGAAGTCTGGAGGGTGAATCAGAAGAAGTAGAAGAAGGAGAAGGAGAAGGTGAAGTCTGGAGGGTGAAGCAGAAGAAGTAGAAGAAGGAGAAGGAGAAGGTGAAGTCAGGAGGGTGAATCAGAAGAAGTAGAAGAAGGAGAAGGAGAAGGTGAAGTCAGGAGGGTGAATCAGAAGAAGCAGAAGAAGGAGAAGGAGAAGGTGAAGTCTGGAGGGTGAAACAGAAGAATCAGAAGAAGGAGAAGGAGAAGGTGAAGTCTGGAGGGTGAATCAGAAGAAGCAGAAGAAAGAGAAGGAGAAGGTGAAGTCTGGAGGGTGAATCAGAAGAAGCAGAAGAAGGAGAAGGAGAAGGTGAAGTCTGGAGGGAGAAGCAGAAGAAGTAGAAGAAGGAGAAGGAGAAGGTGAAGTCTGGAGGGTGAATCAGAAGAAGTAGAAGAAGGAGAAGGAGAAGGTGAAGTCTGGAGGGTGAATCAGAAGAAGTAGAAGAAGGAGAAGGAGAAGGTGAAGTCTGGAGGGTGAATCAAATGAAACAGAAGAAGGAGAACGAGAAGGTGAAGTCTGGAGGGGGAATCAGAAGAAGTAGAAGAAGGAGAAGGAGAAGGTGTAGTCTGGAGGGTGAATCAGAAGAAGTAGACGAAGGAGAAGGAGAAGGTGAAGTCTGGAGGGTGAACCAGAAGAAGCAGAAGAAGGAGAAGGAGAAGGTGAAGTCTGGAGGGTGAATCAGAAGAAGCAGAAGAAGGAGAAGGAGAAGGTGAAGTCTGGAGGGTGAAACAGAAGAAGTAGAAGAAGGAGAAGGAGAAGGTGAAGTCTGGAGGGTGAATCAGAAGATGCAGAAGAAGGAGAAGGAGAAGGTGAAGTCTGGAGGGTGAATCAGAAGAAGCAGAAGAAGGAGAAGGAGAAGGTGAAGTCTGGAGGGTGAATCAGAAGAAGCAGAAGAAGGAGAAGGAGAAGGTGAAGTCTGGAGTGTGAAGCAGAAGAAGCAAAAGAAGGAGAAGGAGAAGGTGAAGTCTGGAGGGTGAATCAGAAGAAGTAGAAGAAGGAGAAGGAGAAGGTGAAGTCTGCAGGGGGAAGCAGAAGAAGTAGAAGAAGGAGAAGGAGAAGGTGAAGTCAGGAGGGTGAATCAGAAGAAGTAGAAGAAGGAGAAGGAGAAGGTGAAGTCAGGAGGGTGAATCAGAAAAAGCAGAAGAAGGAGAAGGAGAAGGTGAAGTCTGGAGGGTGAATCAGAAGAAGCAGAAGAAGGAGAAGGAGAAGGTGAAGTCTGGAGGGTGAAACAGAAGAAGCAGAATAAGGAGAAGGAGAAGGTGAAGTCAGGAGGGTGAATCAGAAGAAGCAGAAGAAGGAGAAGGAGAAGGTGAAGTAAGGAGGGTGAATCAGAAGAAGCAGAAGAAGGAGAAGGAGAAGGTGAAGTCTGGAGTGTGAAGCAGAAGAAGCAAAAGAAGGAGAAGGAGAAGGTGAAGTCTGGAGGGTGAATCAGAAGAAGTAGAAGAAGGAGAAGGAGAAGGTGAAGTCTGCAGGGGGAAGCAGAAGAAGTAGAAGAAGGAGAAGGAGAAGGTGAAGTCAGGAGGGTGAATCAGAAGAAGTAGAAAAAGGAGAAGGAGAAGGTGAAGTCAGGAGGGTGAATCAGAAGAAGCAGAAGAAGGAGAAGGAGAAGGTGAAGTCTGGACGGTGAATCAGAAGAATCAGAAGAAGGAGAAGGAGAAGGTGAAGTCTGGAGGGTGAATCAGAAGAAGCAGAAGAAAGAGAAGGAGAAGGTGAAGTCTGGAGGGTGAATCAGAAGAAGTAGAAGAAGGAGAAGGAGAAGGTGAAGTCTGGAGGGTGAATCAGAAAAAGCAGAAGAAGGAGAAGGAGAAGGTGAAGTCTGGAGGGTGAATCAGAAGAAGCAGAAGAAGGAGAAGGAGAAGGTGAAGTCTGGAGGGTGAATCAGAAGAAGCAGAAGAAGGAGAAGGAGAAGGTGAAGTCTGGAGGGTAAATCAGAAGAAGCAGAATAAGGAGAAGGAGAAGGTGAAGTCTGGAGGGTGAATCAGAAGAAGCAGAAAAAGGAGAAGCAGAAGGTGAAGTCTGAAGGGTGAATCAGAAGAAGTAGAAGAAGGAGAAGGAGAAGGTGAAGTCTGCAGGGGGAAGCAGAAGAAGTAGAAGAAGGAGAAGGAGAAGGTGAAGTCAGGAGGGTGAATCAGAAGAAGTAGAAGAAGGAGAAGGAGAAGGTGAAGTCAGGAGGGTGAATCAGAAGAAGCAGAAGAAGGAGAAGGAGAAGGTGAAGTCTGGAGGGTGAATCAGAAGAATCAGAAGAAGGAGAAGGAGAAGGTGAAGTCTGGAGGGTGAATCAGAAGAAGCAGAAGAAAGAGAAGGAGAAGGTGAAGTCTGGAGGGTGAATCAGAAGAAGTAGAAGAAGGAGAAGGAGAAGGTGAAGTCTGGAGGGTGAATCAGAAAAAGCAGAAGAAGGAGAAGGAGAAGGTGAAGTCTGGAGGGTGAATCAGAAGAAGCAGAAGAAGGAGAAGGAGAAGGTGAAGTCTGGAGGGTGAATCAGAAGAAGCAGAAGAAGGAGAAGGAGAAGGTGAAGTCTGGAGGGTGAATCAGAAGAAGCAGAATAAGGAGAAGGAGAAGGTGAAGTCTGGAGGGTGAATCAGAAGAAGCAGAAAAAGGAGAAGCAGAAGGTGAAGTCTGAAGGGTGAATCAGAAGAAGTAGAAGAAGGAGAAGGAGAAGGTGAAGTCTGGAGGGTGAAGCAGAAGAAGTAGAAGAAGGAGAAGGAGAAGGTGAAGTCAGGAGGGTGAATCAGAAGAAGTAGAAGAAGGAGAAGGAGAAGGTGAAGTCAGGAGGGTGAATCAGAAGAAGCAGAAGAAGGAGAAGGAGAAGGTGAAGTCTGGAGGGTGAATCAGAAGAATCAGAAGAAGGAGAAGGAGAAGGTGAAGTCTGGAGGGTGAATCAGAAGAAGCAGAAGAAAGAGAAGGAGAAGGTGAAGTCTGGAGGGTGAAGCAGAAGAAACAGAAGAAGGAGAAGGAGAAGGTGAAGACTGGAGGGTGAATCAGAAGAAGTAGAAGAAGGAGAAGGAGAAGGTGAAGTCTGGAGGGTGAATCAGAAGAAGTAGAAGAAGGAGAAGGAGAAGGTGAAGTCTGGAGGGTGAATCAGAAGAAGCAGAAGAAGGAGAAGGAGAAGGTGAAGTCTGGAGGGTGAATCAGAAGAAGCAGAAGAAGGAGAAGGAGAAGATGAAGTCTGGAGGGTGAATCAGAAGAAGTAGAAGAAGGAGAAGGAGAAGGTGAGGTCTGGAGGGTGAATCAGAAGAAGAAGAAGAAGGAGAAGGAGAAGGTGAAGTCTGGAGGGTGAATCAGAAGAAGTAGAAGAAGGAGAAGGAGAAGGTGAAGTCAGGAGGGTGAATCAGAAGAAGTAGAAGAAGGAGAAGGAGAAGGTGAAGTCAGGAGGGTGAATCAGAAGAAGCAGAAGAAGGAGAAGGAGAAGGTGAAGTAAGGAGGGTGAATCAGAAGAAGCAGGAGAAGGAGAAGGAGAAGGTGAAGTCTGGAGTGTGAAGCAGAAGAAGCAAAAGAAGGAGAAGGAGAAGGTGAAGTCTGGAGGGTGAATCAGAAGAAGTAGAAGAAGGAGAAGGAGAAGGTGAAGTCTGCAGGGGGAAGCAGAAGAAGTAGAAGAAGGAGAAGGAGAAGGTGAAGTCAGGAGGGTGAATCAGAAGAAGTAGAAGAAGGAGAAGGAGAAGGTGAAGTCAGGAGGGTGAATCAGAAGAAGCAGAAGAAGGAGTAGGAGAAGGTGAAGTCTGGAGGGTGAATCAGAAGAATCAGAAGAAGGAGAAGGAGAAGGTGAAGTCTGGAGGGTGAATCAGAAGAAGCAGAAGAAAGCGAAGGAGAAGGTGAAGTCTGGAGGGTGAATCAGAAGAAGTAGAAGAAGGAGAAGGAGAAGGTGAAGTCTGGAGGGTGAATCAGAAAAAGCAGAAGAAGGAGAAGGAGAAGGTGAAGTCTGGAGGGTGAATCAGAAGAAGCAGAAGAAGGAGAAGGAGAAGTTGAAGTCTGGAGGGTGAATCAGAAGAAGCAGAAGAAGGAGAAGGAGAAGGTGAAGTCTGAAGGGTGAATCAGAAGAAGCAGAATAAGGAGAAGGAGAAGGTGAAGTCTGGAGGGTGAATCAGAAGAAGCAGAAAAAGGAGAAGCAGAAGGTGAAGTCTGAAGGGTGAATCAGAAGAAGTAGAAGAAGGAGAAGGAGAAGGTGAAGTCTGGAGGGTGAAGCAGAAGAAGTAGAAGAAGGAGAAGGAGAAGGTCAAGTCTGGAGGGTGAATCAGAAGAAGTAGAAGAAGGAGAAGGAGAAGGTCAAGTCTGGAGGGTGAAGCAGAAGAAGTAGAAGAAGGAGAAGGAGAAGGTGAAGTCAGGAGGGTGAATCAGAAGAAGTAGAAGAAGGAGAAGGAGAAGGTGAAGTCAGGAGGGTGAATCAGAAGAAGCAGAAGAAGGAGAAGGAGAAGGTGAAGTCTGGAGGGTGAATCAGAAGAATCAGAAGAAGGAGAAGGAGAAGGTGAAGTCTGGAGGGTGAATCAGAAGAAGCAGAAGAAAGAGAAGGAGAAGGTGAAGTCTGGAGGGTGAATCAGAAGAAGTAGAAGAAGGAGAAGGAGAAGGTGAAGTCTGGAGTGTGAATCAGAAGAAGCAGAAGAAGGAGAAGGAGAAGGTGAAGTCTAGAGGGTGAATCAGAAGAAGCAGAATAAGGAGAAGGAGAAGGTGAAGTCTGGAGGGTGAATCAGAAGAAGCAGAAGAAGGAGAAGGAGAAGGTGAAGTCTGGAGGGTGAATCAGAAGAAGTAGAAGAAGGAGAAGGAGAAGGTGAAGTCTGGAGGGTGAAGCAGAAGAAGTAGAAGAAGGAGAAGGAGAAGGTGAAGTCAGGAGGGTGAATCAGAAGAAGTAGAAGAAGGAGAAGGAGAAGGTGAAGTCAGGAGGGTGAATCAGAAGAAGCAGAAGAAGGAGAAGGAGAAGGTGAAGTCTGGAGGGTGAATCAGAAGAAGCAGAGGAAGGAGAAGGAGAAGGTGAAGCCTGGAGGGTGAATCAGAAGAAGCAGAATAAGGAGAAGGAGAAGGTGAAGTCTGGAGGGTGAATCAGAAGAAGCAGAATAAGGAGAAAGAGAAGGTGAAGTCTGGAGTGTGAATCAGAAGAAGCAGAAGAAGGAGAAGGAGAAGATGAAGTCTGGAGGGTGAATCAGAAGAAGTAGAAGAAGGCGAAGGAGAAGGTGAAGTCTGGAGGGTGAAGCAGAAGAAGTAGAAGAAGGAGAAGGAGAAGGTGAAGTCAGGAGGGTGAATCAGAAGAAGTAGAAGAAGAAGTAGGAGAAGGTGAAGTCAGGAGGGTGAATCAGAAGAAGCAGAAGAAGGAGAAGGAGAAGGTGAAGTCTGGAGGGTGAATCAGAAGAATCAGAAGAAGGAGAAGTAGAAGGTGAAGTCTGGAGGGTGAAACAGAAGAAGCAGAAGAAAGAGAAGGAGAAGGTGAAGTCTGGAGGGTGAAGCAGAAGAAACAGAAGAAGGAGAAGGAGAAGGTGAAGACTGGAGGGTGAATCAGAAGAAGTAGAAGAAGGAGAAGGAGAAGGTGAAGTCTGGAGGGTGAATCAGAAGAAGTAGAAGAAGGAGAAGGATAAGGTGAAGTCTGGAGGGTGAATCAGAAGAAGCAGAAGAAGGAGAAGGAGAAGGTGAAGTCTGGAGGGTGAATCAGAAGAAGCAGAAGAAGGAGAAGGAGAAGATGAAGTCTGGAGGGTGAATCAGAAGAAGTAGAAGAATGAGAAGGAGAAGGTGAAGTCTGGAGGGTGAATCAGAAGTAGTAGAAGAAGGAGAAGGAGAAGGTGAAGTCTGGACGGTGAATCAGAAGAAACAGAAGAAGGAGAAGGTGAAGTCTGGAGGGTGAATCAGAAGAAGTAGAAGAAGGAGAAGGAGAAGGTGTAGACTGGAGGGTGAATCAGAAGAAGTAGACGAAGGAGAAGGAGAAGGTGAAGTCTGGAGGGTGAATCAGAAGAAGCAGAAGAAGGAGAAGGAGAAGGTGAAGTCTGGAGGGTGAATCAGAAGAAGCAGAAGAAGGAGAAGGAGAAGATGAAGTCTGGAGGGTGAATCAGAAGAAGTAGAAGAAGGAGAAGGAGAAGGTGAAGTCTGGAGGGTGAATCAGAAGTAGTAGAAGAAGGAGAAGGAGAAGGTGAAGTCTGGACGGTGAATCAGAAGAAACAGAAGAAGGAGAAGGTGAAGTCTGGTGGGTGAATCAGAAGAAGTAGAAGAAGGAGAAGGAGAAGGTGTAGTCTGGAGGGTGAATCAGAAGAAGTAGACGAAGGAGAAGGAGAAGGTGAAGTCTGGAGGGTGAATCAGAAGAAGCAGAAGAAGGAGAAGGAGAAGGTGAAGTCTGGAGGGTGAATCAGAAGAAGCAGAAAAAGGAGAAGGAGAAGGTGAAGTCTGAAGGGTGAATCAGAAGAAGTAGAAGAAGGAGAAGGAGAAGGTGAAGTCTGGAGGGTGAAGCAGAAGAAGTAGAAGAAGGAGCAGGAGAAGGTGAAGTCAGGAGGGTGAATCAGAAGAAGTAGAAGAAGGAGAAGGAGAAGATGAAGTCAGGAGGGTGAATCATAAGAAGCAGAAGAAGGAGAAGGAGAAGGTGAAGTCTGGAGGGTGAATCAGAAGAATCAGAAGAAGGAGAAGGAGAAGGTGAAGTCTGGAGGGTGAATCAGAAGAAGCAGAATAAGGAGAAGGAGAAGGTGAAGTCTGGAGGGAGAAGCAGAAGAAGTAGAAGAAGGAGAAGGAGAAGGTGAAGTCTGGAGGGTGAATCAGAAGAAGTAGAAGAAGGAGAAGGAGAAGGTGAAGTCTGGAGGGTGAATAAGAAGAAGCAGAAGAAAGAGAAGGAGAAGGTGAAGTCTGGAGGGTGAATCAGAAGAAGCAGAAGAAGGAGAAGGAGAAGGTGAAGTCTGGAGGGAGAAGCAGAAGAAGTAGAAGAAGGAGAAGGAGAAGGTGAAGTCTGGAGGGTGAATCAGAAGAAGTAGAAGAAGGAGAAGGAGAAGGTGAAGTCTGGAGGGTGAATCAGAAGAAGTAGAAGAAGGAGAAGGAGAAGGTGAAGTCTGGAGGGTGAATCAGAAGAAACAGAAGAAGGAGAAGGAGAAGGTGAAGTCTGGAGGGTGAATCAGAAGAAGTAGAAGAAGGAGAAGGAGAAGGTGTAGTCTGGAGGGTGAATCAGAAGAAGTAGACGAAGGAGAAGGAGAAGGTGAAGTCTGGAGGGTGAACCAGAAGAAGCAGAAGAAGGAGAAGGAGAAGGTGAAGTCTGGAGGGTGAATCAGAAGAAGTAGAAGAAGGAGAAGGAGAAGGTGAAGTCTGGAGGGTGGATCAGAAGAAGCAGAAGAAGGAGAAGGAGAAGGTGAAGTCTGGAGGGTGAATCAGAAGAAGCAGAAGAAGGAGAAGGAGAAGGTGAAGTCTGGAGGGTGAAACAGAAGAAGCAGAATAAGGAGAAGGAGAAGGTGAAGTCAGGAGGGTGAATCAGAAGAAGCAGAAGAAGGAGAAGGAGAAGGTGAAGTAAGGAGGGTGAATCAGAAGAAGCAGAAGAAGGAGAAGGAGAAGGTGAATTCTGGAGTGTGAAGCAGAAGAAGCAAAAGAAGGAGAAGGAGAAGGTGAAGTCTGGAGGGTGAATCAGAAGAAGTAGAAGAAGGAGAAGGAGAAGGTGAAGTCTGCAGGGTGAAGCAGAAGAAGTAGAAGAAGGAGAAGGAGAAGGTGAAGTAAGGAGGGTGAATCAGAAGAAGTAGAAGAAGGAGAAGGAGAAGGTGAAGTCAGGAGGGTGAATCAGAAGAAGCAGAAGAAGGAGAAGGAGAAGGTGAAGTCTGGAGGGTGAATCAGAAGAATCAGAAGAAGGAGAAGGAGAAGGTGAAGTCTGGAGGGTGAATCAGAAGAAGCAGAAGAAAGAGAAGGAGAAGGTGAAGTCTGGAGGGTGAATCAGAAGAAGTAGAAGAAGGAGAAGGAGAAGGTGAAGTCTGGAGGGTGAATCAGAAAAAGCAGAAGAAGGAGAAGGAGAAGGTGAAGTCTGGAGGGTGAAGCAGAAGAAGCAGAAGAAGGAGAAGGAGAAGGTGAAGTCTGGAGGGTGAATCAGAAGAAGCAGAAGAAGGAGAAGGAGAAGGTGAAGTCTGGAGGGTGAATCAGAAGAAGCAGAATAAGGAGAAGGAGAAGGTGAAGTCTGGAGGGTGAATCAGAAGAAGCAGAAAAAGGAGAAGGAGAAGGTGAAGTCTGAAGGGTGAACCAGAAGAAGTAGAAGAAGGAGAAGGAGAAGGTGAAGTCTGGAGGGTGAAGCAGAAGAAGTAGAAGAAGGAGAAGGAGAAGGTGAAGTCAGGAGGGTGAATCAGAAGAAGTAGAAGAAGGAGAAGGAGAAGGTGAAGTCAGGAGGGTGAATCAGAAGAAGCAGAAGAAGGAGAAGGAGAAGGTGAAGTCTGGAGGGTGAATCAGAAGAATCAGAAGAAGGAGCAGGAGAAGGTGAAGTCTGGAGGGTGAATCAGAAGAAGCAGAAGAAAGAGAAGGAGAAGGTGAAGTCTGGAGGGTGAAGCAGAAGAAACAGAAGAAGGAGAAGGAGAAGGTGAAGACTGGAGGGTGAATCAGAAGAAGTAGAAGAAGGAGAAGGAGAAGGTGAAGTCTGGAGGGTGAATCAGAAGAAGTAGAAGAAGGAGAAGGAGAAGGTGAAGTCTGGAGGGTGAATCAGAAGAAGCAGAAGAAGGAGAAGGAGAAGGTGAAGTCTGGAGGGTGAATCAGAAGAAGCAGAAGAAGGAGAAGGAGAAGATGAAGTCTGGAGGGTGAATCAGAAGAAGTAGAAGAAGGAGAAGGAGAAGGTGAGGTCTGGAGGGTGAATCAGAAGAAGCAGAAGAAGGAGAAGGAGAAGGTGAAGTCTGGAGGGTGAATCAGAAGAAGCAGAAGAAGGAGAAGGAGAAGGTGAAGTCTGGAGGGTGAATCAGAAGAAGCAGAAGAAGGAGAAGGAGAAGGTGAAGTCAGGAGGGTGAATCAGAAGAAGCAGAAGAAGGAGAAGGAGAAGGTGAAGTTAGGAGGGTGAATCAGAAGAAGCAGAAGAAGGAGAAGGAGCAGGTGATGTCAGGGGGATGAAGCAGAAGAAGTAGAAGAAGGAGAAGGAAAGGTGAAGTCAGGACGGTGAAGCAGAAGAAGCAGAAGAAGGAGAAGGAGAAGGTGAAGTCTGGAGGGTGAATCAGAAGAAGTAGAAGAAGGAGAAGGTCAAGTCTGGAGGGTGAATCAGAAGAAGTAGAATAAGGAGAAGGAGAAGGTGTAGTCTGGAGGGTGAAGCAGAAGAAGTAGAAGAAGGAGAAGGAGAAGGTGAAGTCAGGAGGGTGAATCAGAAGAAGTAGAAGAAGGAGCAGGAGAAGGTGAAGTCAGGAGGGTGAATCAGAAGAAGCAGAAGAAGGAGAAGGAGAAGGTGAAGTCTGGAGGGTGAATCAGAAGAATCAGAAGAAGGAGAAGGAGAAGGTGAAGTCTGGAGGGTGAATCAGAAGAAGCAGAAGAAAGAGAAGGAGAAGGTGAAGTCTGGAGGGTGAATCAGAAGAAGTAGAAGAAGGAGAAGGAGAAGGTGAAGTCTGGAGTGTGAATCAGAAGAAGCAGAAGAAGGAGAAGGAGAAGGTGAAGTCTAGAGGGTGAATCAGAAGAAGCAGAATAAGGAGAAGGAGAAGGTGAAGTCTGGAGGGTGAATCAGAAGAAGCAGAAGAAGGAGAAGGAGAAGGTGAAGTCTGGAGGGTGAATCAGAAGAAGTAGAAGAAGGAGAAGGAGAAGGTGAAGTCTGGAGGGTGAAGCAGAAGAAGTAGAAGAAGGAGAAGGAGAAGGTGAAGTCAGGAGGGTGAATCAGAAGAAGTAGAAGAAGGAGAAGGAGAAGGTGAAGTCAGGAGGGTGAATCAGAAGAAGCAGAAGAAGGAGAAGGAGAAGGTGAAGTCTGGAGGGTGAATCAGAAGAATCAGAAGAAGGAGAAGGAGAAGGTGAAGTCTGGAGGGTGAATCAGAAGAAGCAGATGAAGGAGAAGGAGAAGGTGAAGTCTGGAGGGTGAATCAGAAGAAGCAGAATAAGGAGAAGGAGAAGGTGAAGTCTGGAGGGTGAATCAGAAGAAGCAGAATAAGGAGAAGAAGAAGGTGAAGTCTGGAGGGTGAATCAGAAGAAGCAGAAGAAGGAGAAGGAGAAGATGAAGTCTGGAGGGTGAATCAGAAGAAGTAGAAGAAGGAGAAGGAGAAGGTGAAGTCTGGAGGGTGAAGCAGAAGAAGTAGAAGAAGGAGAAGGAGAAGGTGAAGTCAGGAGGGTGAATCAGAAGAAGTAGAAGAAGAAGTAGGAGAAGGTGAAGTCAGGAGGGTGAATCAGAAGAAGCAGAAGAAGGAGAAGGAGAAGGTGAAGTCTGGAGGGTGAATCAGAAGAATCAGAAGAAGGAGAAGTAGAAGGTGAAGTCTGGAGGGTGAATCAGAAGAAACAGAAGAAGGAGAAGGAGAAGGTGAAGTCTGGAGGGTGAATCAGAAGAAGTAGAAGAAGGAGAAGGAGAAGGTGAAGTCTGGAGGGTGAATCAGAAGAAGCAGAAGAAGGAGAAGGAGAAGGTGAAGTCTGGAGGGTGAATCAGAAGAAGCAGAAGAAGGAGAAGGAGAAGATGAAGTCTGGAGGGTGAATCAGAAGAAGTAGAAGAAGGAGAAGGAGAAGGTGAAGTCTGGAGGGTGAATCAGAAGTAGTAGAAGAAGGAGAAGGAGAAGGTGAAGTCTGGACGGTGAATCAGAAGAAACAGAAGAAGGAGAAGGAGAAGGTGAAGTCTGGAGGGTGAATCAGAAGAAGTAGAAGAAGGAGAAGGAGAAGGTGTAGTCTGGAGGGTGAATCAGAAGAAGTAGACGAAGGAGAAGGAGAAGGTGAAGTCTGGAGGGTGAATCAGAAGAAGCAGAAGAAGGAGAAGGAGAAGGTGAAGTCTGGAGGGTGAATCAGAAGAAGCAGAATAAGGAGAAGGAGAAGGTGAAGTCTGGAGGGTGAATCAGAAGAAGCAGAAAAAGGAGAAGGAGAAGGTGAAGTCTGAAGGGTGAATCAGAAGAAGTAGAAGAAGGAGAAGGAGAAGGTGAAGTCTGGAGGGTGAAGCAGAAGAAGTAGAAGAAGGAGCAGGAGAAGGTGAAGTCAGGAGGGTGAATCAGAAGAAGTAGAAGAAGGAGAAGGAGAGATTAAGTCAGGAGGGTGAATCATAAGAAGCAGAAGAAGGAGAAGGAGAAGGTGAAGTCTGGAGGGTGAATCAGAAGAATCAGAAGAAGGAGAAGGAGAAGGTGAAGTCTGGAGGGTGAATCAGAAGAAGCAGAAGAAGGAGAAGGAGAAGGTGAAGTCTGGAGGGAGAAGCAGAAGAAGTAGAAGAAGGATAAGGAGAAGGTGAAGTCTGGAGGGTGAATCAGAAGAAGTAGAAGAAGGAGAAGGAGAAGGTGAAGTCTGGAGGGTGAATCAGAAGAAGCAGAAGAAGGAGAAGGAGAAGGTGAAGTCTGGAGGGTGAATCAGAAGAAGCAGAAGAAGGAGAAGGAGAAGGTGAAGTCTGGAGGGTGAAACAGAAGAAGTAGAATAAGGAGAAGGAGAAGGTGAAGTCAGGAGGGTGAATCAGAAGAAGCAGAAGAAGGAGAAGGAGAAGGTGAAGTAAGGAGGGTGAATCAGAAGAAGCAGAAGAAGGAGAAGGAGAAGGTGAAGTCTGGAGTGTGAAGCAGAAGAAGCAAAAGAAGGAGTAGGAGAAGGTGAAGTCTGGAGGGTGAATCAGAAGAAACAGAAGAAGGAGAAGGAGAAGGTGAAGTCTGGAGGGTGAATCAGAAGAAGTAGAAGAAGGAGAAGGAGAAGGTGTAGTCTGGAGGGTGAATCAGAAGAAGTAGACGAAGGAGAAGGAGAAGGTGAAGTCTGGAGGGTGAACCAGAAGAAGCAGAAGAAGGAGAAGGAGAAGGTGAAGTCTGGAGGGTGAATCAGAAGAAGTAGAAGAAGGAGAAGGAGAAGGTGAAGTCTGGATGGTGAATCAGAAGAAGCAGAAGAAGGAGAAGGAGAAGGTGAAGTCTGGAGGGTGAATCAGAAGAAGCAGAAGAAGGAGAAGGAGGAGGTGAAGTCTGGAGGGTGAAACAGAAGAAGCAGAATAAGGAGAAGGAGAAGGTGAAGTCAGGAGGGTGAATCAGAAGAAGCAGAAGAAGGAGAAGGAGAAGGTGAAGTAAGGAGGGTGAATCAGAAGAAGCAGAAGAAGGAGAAGGAGAAGGTGAAGTCTGGAGTGTGAAGCAGAAGAAGCAAAAGAAGGAGAAGGAGAAGGTGAAGTCTGGAGGGTGAATCAGAAGAAGTAGAATAAGGAGAAGGAGAAGGTGAAGTCTGGAGGGTGAAGCAGAAGAAGTAGAAGAAGGAGAAGGAGAAGGTGAAGTCAGGAGGGTGAATCAGAAGAAGTAGAAGAAGGAGAAGGAGAAGGTGAAGTCAGGAGGGTGAATCAGAAGAAGCAGAAGAAGGAGAAGGAGAAGGTGAAGTCTGGAGGGTGAATCAGAAGAATCAGAAGAAGGAGAAGGAGAAGGTGAAGTCTGGAGGGTGAATCAGAAGAAGCAGAAGAAAGAGAAGGAGAAGGTGAAGTCTGGAGAGTGAATCAGAAGAAGCAGAAGAAGGAGAAGGAGAAGGTGAAGTCCGGAGGGTGAATCAGAAGAAGCAGAAGAAGGAGAAGGAGAAGGTGAAGTTAGGAGGGTGAATCAGAAGAAGCAGAAGAAGTGAAGGAGCAGGTGATGTCAGGGGGATGAAGCAGAAGAAGTAGAAGAAGGAGAAGGAGAAGGTGAAGTCAGGACGATGAAGCAGAAGAAGCAGAAGAAGGAGAAGGAGAAGGTGAAGTCTGGAGGGTGAATCAGAAGAAGTAGAAGAAGGAGAAGGAGAAGGTCAAGTCTGGAGGGTGAATCAGAAGAAGTAGAATAAGGAGAAGGAGAAGGTGAAGTCTGGAGGGTGAAGCAGAAGAAGTAGAAGAAGGAGAAGGTGAAGTCAGGAGGGTGAATCAGAAGAAGTAGAAGAAGGAGAAGGAGAAGGTGAAGTCAGGAGGGTGAATCAGAAGAAGCAGAAGAAGGAGAAGGAGAAGGTGAAGCCTGGAGGGTGAATCAGAAGAATCAGAAGAAGGAGAAGGAGAAGGTGAAGTCTGGAGGGTGAATCAGAAGAAGCAGAAGAAAGAGAAGGAGAAGGTGAAGTCTGGAGGGTGAATCAGAAGAAGCAGAATAAGGAGAAGGAGAAGGTGAAGTCTGGAGGGTGAATCAGAAGAAGCAGAATAAGGAGAAGAAGAAGGTGAAGTCTGGAGGGTGAATCAGAAGAAGCAGAAGAAGGAGAAGGAGAAGATGAAGTCTGGAGGGTGAATCAGAAGAAGTAGAAGAAGGAGAAGGAGAAGGTGAAGTCTGGAGGGTGAAGCAGAAGAAGTAGAAGAAGGAGAAGGAGAAGGTGAAGTCAGGAGGGTGAATCAGAAGAAGTAGAAGAAGAAGTAGGAGAAGGTGAAGTCAGGAGGGTGAATCAGAAGAAGCAGAAGAAGGAGAAGGAGAAGGTGAAGTCTGGAGGGTGAATCAGAAGAATCAGAAGAAGGAGAAGTAGAAGGTGAAGTCTGGAGGGTGAATCAGAAGAAACAGAAGAAGGAGAAGGAGAAGGTGAAGTCTGGAGGGTGAATCAGAAGAAGTAGAAGAAGGAGAAGGAGAAGGTGAAGTCTGGAGGGTGAATCAGAAGAAGCAGAAGAAGGAGAAGGAGAAGGTGAAGTCTGGAGGGTGAATCAGAAGAAGCAGAAGAAGGAGAAGGAGAAGATGAAGTCTGGAGGGTGAATCAGAAGAAGTAGAAGAAGGAGAAGGAGAAGGTGAAGTCTGGAGGGTGAATCAGAAGTAGTAGAAGAAGGAGAAGGAGAAGGTGAAGTCTGGACGGTGAATCAGAAGAAACAGAAGAAGGAGAAGGAGAAGGTGAAGTCTGGAGGGTGAATCAGAAGAAGTAGAAGAAGGAGAAGGAGAAGGTGTAGTCTGGAGGGTGAATCAGAAGAAGTAGACGAAGGAGAAGGAGAAGGTGAAGTCTGGAGGGTGAATCAGAAGAAGCAGAAGAAGGAGAAGGAGAAGGTGAAGTCTGGAGGGTGAATCAGAAGAAGCAGAATAAGGAGAAGGAGAAGGTGAAGTCTGGAGGGTGAATCAGAAGAAGCAGAAAAAGGAGAAGGAGAAGGTGAAGTCTGAAGGGTGAATCAGAAGAAGTAGAAGAAGGAGAAGGAGAAGGTGAAGTCTGGAGGGTGAAGCAGAAGAAGTAGAAGAAGGAGCAGGAGAAGGTGAAGTCAGGAGGGTGAATCAGAAGAAGTAGAAGAAGGAGAAGGAGAGATTAAGTCAGGAGGGTGAATCATAAGAAGCAGAAGAAGGAGAAGGAGAAGGTGAAGTCTGGAGGGTGAATCAGAAGAATCAGAAGAAGGAGAAGGAGAAGGTGAAGTCTGGAGGGTGAATCAGAAGAAGCAGAAGAAGGAGAAGGAGAAGGTGAAGTCTGGAGGGAGAAGCAGAAGAAGTAGAAGAAGGATAAGGAGAAGGTGAAGTCTGGAGGGTGAATCAGAAGAAGTAGAAGAAGGAGAAGGAGAAGGTGAAGTCTGGAGGGTGAATCAGAAGAAGCAGAAGAAGGAGAAGGAGAAGGTGAAGTCTGGAGGGTGAATCAGAAGAAGCAGAAGAAGGAGAAGGAGAAGGTGAAGTCTGGAGGGGGAAACAGAAGAAGTAGAATAAGGAGAAGGAGAAGGTGAAGTCAGGAGGGTGAATCAGAAGAAGCAGAAGAAGGAGAAGGAGAAGGTGAAGTAAGGAGGGTGAATCAGAAGAAGCAGAAGAAGGAGAAGGAGAAGGTGAAGTCTGGAGTGTGAAGCAGAAGAAGCAAAAGAAGGAGTAGGAGAAGGTGAAGTCTGGAGGGTGAATCAGAAGAAACAGAAGAAGGAGAAGGAGAAGGTGAAGTCTGGAGGGTGAATCAGAAGAAGTAGAAGAAGGAGAAGGAGAAGGTGTAGTCTGGAGGGTGAATCAGAAGAAGTAGACGAAGGAGAAGGAGAAGGTGAAGTCTGGAGGGTGAACCAGAAGAAGCAGAAGAAGGAGAAGGAGAAGGTGAAGTCTGGAGGGTGAATCAGAAGAAGTAGAAGAAGGAGAAGGAGAAGGTGAAGTCTGGATGGTGAATCAGAAGAAGCAGAAGAAGGAGAAGGAGAAGGTGAAGTCTGGAGGGTGAATCAGAAGAAGCAGAAGAAGGAGAAGGAGGAGGTGAAGTCTGGAGGGTGAAACAGAAGAAGCAGAATAAGGAGAAGGAGAAGGTGAAGTCAGGAGGGTGAATCAGAAGAAGCAGAAGAAGGAGAAGGAGAAGGTGAAGTAAGGAGGGTGAATCAGAAGAAGCAGAAGAAGGAGAAGGAGAAGGTGAAGTCTGGAGTGTGAAGCAGAAGAAGCAAAAGAAGGAGAAGGAGAAGGTGAAGTCTGGAGGGTGAATCAGAAGAAGTAGAATAAGGAGAAGGAGAAGGTGAAGTCTGGAGGGTGAAGCAGAAGAAGTAGAAGAAGGAGAAGGAGAAGGTGAAGTCAGGAGGGTGAATCAGAAGAAGTAGAAGAAGGAGAAGGAGAAGGTGAAGTCAGGAGGGTGAATCAGAAGAAGCAGAAGAAGGAGAAGGAGAAGGTGAAGTCTGGAGGGTGAATCAGAAGAATCAGAAGAAGGAGAAGGAGAAGGTGAAGTCTGGAGGGTGAATCAGAAGAAGCAGAAGAAAGAGAAGGAGAAGGTGAAGTCTGGAGAGTGAATCAGAAGAAGCAGAAGAAGGAGAAGGAGAAGGTGAAGTCCGGAGGGTGAATCAGAAGAAGCAGAAGAAGGAGAAGGAGAAGGTGAAGTTAGGAGGGTGAATCAGAAGAAGCAGAAGAAGTGAAGGAGCAGGTGATGTCAGGGGGATGAAGCAGAAGAAGTAGAAGAAGGAGAAGGAGAAGGTGAAGTCAGGACGATGAAGCAGAAGAAGCAGAAGAAGGAGAAGGAGAAGGTGAAGTCTGGAGGGTGAATCAGAAGAAGTAGAAGAAGGAGAAGGAGAAGGTCAAGTCTGGAGGGTGAATCAGAAGAAGTAGAATAAGGAGAAGGAGAAGGTGAAGTCTGGAGGGTGAAGCAGAAGAAGTAGAAGAAGGAGAAGGTGAAGTCAGGAGGGTGAATCAGAAGAAGTAGAAGAAGGAGAAGGAGAAGGTGAAGTCAGGAGGGTGAATCAGAAGAAGCAGAAGAAGGAGAAGGAGAAGGTGAAGCCTGGAGGGTGAATCAGAAGAATCAGAAGAAGGAGAAGGAGAAGGTGAAGTCTGGAGGGTGAATCAGAAGAAGCAGAAGAAAGAGAAGGAGAAGGTGAAGTCTGGAGGGTGAATCAGAAGAAGTAGAAGAAGGAGAAGGAGAAGGTGAAGTCTGGAGTGTGAATCAGAAGAAGCAGAAGAAGGAGAAGGATAAGGTGAAGTCTAGAGGGTGAATCAGAAGAAGCAGAATAAGGAGAAGGAGAAGGTGAAGTCTGGAGGGTGAATCAGAAGAAGCAGAAGAAGGAGAAGGAGAAGGTGAAGTCTGGAGGGTGAACCAGAAGAAGCAGAAGAAGGAGAAGGAGAAGGTGAAGTCTGGAGGGTGAATCAGAAGAAGCAGAAGAAGGAGAAGGAGAAGGTGAAGTCTGGAGGGTGAATCAGAAGAAGCAGAAGAAGGAGAAGGAGAAGGTGAAGTCTGGAGGGTGAATCAGAAGAAGCAGAAGAAGGAGAAGGAGAAGGTGAAGTCTGGAGGGTGAATCAGAAGAATCAGAAGAAGGAGCAGGAGAAGGTGAAGTCTGGAGGGTGAATCAGAAGAAGCAGAAGAAAGAGAAGGAGAAGGTGAAGTCTGGAGGGTGAAGCAGAAGAAACAGAAGAAGGAGAAGGAGAAGGTGAAGACTGGAGGGTGAATCAGAAGAAGTAGAAGAAGGAGAAGGAGAAGGTGAAGTCTGGAGGGTGAATCAGAAGAAGTAGAAGAAGGAGAAGGAGAAGGTGAAGTCTGGAGGGTGAATCAGAAGAAGCAGAAGAAGGAGAAGGAGAAGGTGAAGTCTGGAGGGTGAATCAGAAGAAGCAGAAGAAGGAGAAGGAGAAGATGAAGTCTGGAGGGTGAATCAGAAGAAGTAGAAGAAGGAGAAGGAGAAGGTGAGGTCTGGAGGGTGAATCAGAAGAAGCAGAAGAAGGAGAAGGAGAAGGTGAAGTCTGGAGGGTGAATCAGAAGAAGCAGAAGAAGGAGAAGGAGAAGGTGAAGTCTGGAGGGTGAATCAGAAGAAGCAGAAGAAGGAGAAGGAGAAGGTGAAGTCAGGAGGGTGAATCAGAAGAAGCAGAAGAAGGAGAAGGAGAAGGTGAAGTTAGGAGGGTGAATCAGAAGAAGCAGAAGAAGGAGAAGGAGCAGGTGATGTCAGGGGGATGAAGCAGAAGAAGTAGAAGAAGGAGAAGGAAAGGTGAAGTCAGGACGGTGAAGCAGAAGAAGCAGAAGAAGGAGAAGGAGAAGGTGAAGTCTGGAGGGTGAATCAGAAGAAGTAGAAGAAGGAGAAGGTCAAGTCTGGAGGGTGAATCAGAAGAAGTAGAATAAGGAGAAGGAGAAGGTGTAGTCTGGAGGGTGAAGCAGAAGAAGTAGAAGAAGGAGAAGGAGAAGGTGAAGTCAGGAGGGTGAATCAGAAGAAGTAGAAGAAGGAGCAGGAGAAGGTGAAGTCAGGAGGGTGAATCAGAAGAAGCAGAAGAAGGAGAAGGAGAAGGTGAAGTCTGGAGGGTGAATCAGAAGAATCAGAAGAAGGAGAAGGAGAAGGTGAAGTCTGGAGAGTGAATCAGAAGAAGCAGAAGAAAGAGAAGGAGAAGGTGAAGTCTGGAGGGTGAATCAGAAGAAGTAGAAGAAGGAGAAGGAGAAGGTGAAGTCTGGAGTGTGAATCAGAAGAAGCAGAAGAAGGAGAAGGAGAAGGTGAAGTCTATGGGTGAATCAGAAGAAGCAGAATAAGGAGAAGGAGAAGGTGAAGTCTGGAGGGTGAATCAGAAGAAGCAGAAGAAGGAGAAGGAGAAGGTGAAGTCTGGAGGGTGAATCAGAAGAAGTAGAAGAAGGAGAAGGAGAAGGTGAAGTCTGGAGGGTGAAGCAGAAGAAGTAGAAGAAGGAGAAGGAGAAGGTGAAGTCAGGAGGGTGAATCAGAAGAAGTAGAAGAAGGAGAAGGAGAAGGTGAAGTCAGGAGGGTGAATCAGAAGAAGCAGAAGAAGGAGAAGGAGAAGGTGAAGTCTGGAGGGTGAATCAGAAGAATCAGAAGAAGGAGAAGGAGAAGGTGAAGTCTGGAGGGTGAATCAGAAGAAGCAGATGAAGGAGAAGGAGAAGGTGAAGTCTGGAGGGTGAATCAGAAGAAGCAGAATAAGGAGAAGGAGAAGGTGAAGTCTGGAGGGTGAATCAGAAGAAGCAGAATAAGGAGAAGAAGAAGGTGAAGTCTGGAGGGTGAATCAGAAGAAGCAGAAGAAGGAGAAGGAGAAGATGAAGTCTGGAGGGTGAATCAGAAGAAGTAGAAGAAGGAGAAGGAGAAGGTGAAGTCTGGAGGGTGAAGCAGAAGAAGTAGAAGAAGGAGAAGGAGAAGGTGAAGTCAGGAGGGTGAATCAGAAGAAGTAGAAGAAGAAGTAGGAGAAGGTGAAGTCAGGAGGGTGAATCAGAAGAAGCAGAAGAAGGAGAAGGAGAAGGTGAAGTCTGGAGGGTGAATCAGAAGAATCAGAAGAAGGAGAAGTAGAAGGTGAAGTCTGGAGGGTGAATCAGAAGAAGCAGAAGAAAGAGAAGGAGAAGGTGAAGTCTGGAGTGTGAAGCAGAAGAAACAGAAGAAGGAGAAGGAGAAGGTGAAGTCTGGAGGGTGAATCAGAAGAAGTAGAAGAAGGAGAAGGAGAAGGTGAAGTCTGGAGGGTGAATCAGAAGAAGCAGAAGAAGGAGAAGGAGAAGGTGAAGTCTGGAGGGTGAATCAGAAGAAGCAGAAGAAGGAGAAGGAGAAGATGAAGTCTGGAGGGTGAATCAGAAGAAGTAGAAGAAGGAGAAGGAGAAGGTGAAGTCTGGAGGGTGAATCAGAAGTAGTAGAAGAAGGAGAAGGAGAAGGTGAAGTCTGGACGGTGAATCAGAAGAAACAGAAGAAGGAGAAGGAGAAGGTGAAGTCTGGAGGGTGAATCAGAAGAAGTAGAAGAAGGAGAAGGAGAAGGTGTAGTCTGGAGGGTGAATCAGAAGAAGTAGACGAAGGAGAAGGAGAAGGTGAAGTCTGGAGGGTGAATCAGAAGAAGCAGAAGAAGGAGAAGGAGAAGGTGAAGTCTGGAGGGTGAATCAGAAGAAGCAGAATAAGGAGAAGGAGAAGGTGAAGTCTGGAGGGTGAATCAGAAGAAGCAGAAAAAGGAGAAGGAGAAGGTGAAGTCTGAAGGGTGAATCAGAAGAAGTAGAAGAAGGAGAAGGAGAAGGTGAAGTCTGGAGGGTGAAGCAGAAGAAGTAGAAGAAGGAGCAGGAGAAGGTGAAGTCAGGAGGGTGAATCAGAAGAAGTAGAAGAAGGAGAAGGAGAAGATGAAGTCAGGAGGGTGAATCATAAGAAGCAGAAGAAGGAGAAGGAGAAGGTGAAGTCTGGAGGGTGAATCAGAAGAATCAGAAGAAGGAGAAGGAGAAGGTGAAGTCTGGAGGGTGAATCAGAAGAAGCAGAAGAAGGAGAAGGAGAAGGTGAAGTCTGGAGGGAGAAGCAGAAGAAGTAGAAGAAGGATAAGGAGAAGGTGAAGTCTGGAGGGTGAATCAGAAGAAGTAGAAGAAGGAGAAGGAGAAGGTGAAGTCTGGAGGGTGAATCAGAAGAAGCAGAAGAAGGAGAAGGAGAAGGTGAAGTCTGGAGGGTGAATCAGAAGAAGCAGAAGAAGGAGAAGGAGAAGGTGAAGTCTGGAGGGTGAAACAGAAGAAGTAGAATAAGGAGAAGGAGAAGGTGAAGTCAGGAGGGTGAATCAGAAGAAGCAGAAGAAGGAGAAGGAGAAGGTGAAGTAAGGAGGGTGAATCAGAAGAAGCAGAAGAAGGAGAAGGAGAAGGTGAAGTCTGGAGTGTGAAGCAGAAGAAGCAAAAGAAGGAGTAGGAGAAGGTGAAGTCTGGAAAGTGAATCAGAAGAAACAGAAGAAGGAGAAGGAGAAGGTGAAGTCTGGAGGGTGAATCAGAAGAAGTAGAAGAAGGAGAAGGAGAAGGTGTAGTCTGGAGGGTGAATCAGAAGAAGTAGACGAAGGAGAAGGAGAAGGTGAAGTCTGGAGGGTGAACCAGAAGAAGCAGAAGAAGGAGAAGGAGAAGGTGAAGTCTGGAGGGTGAATCAGAAGAAGTAGAAGAAGGAGAAGGAGAAGGTGAAGTCTGGATGGTGAATCAGAAGAAGCAGAAGAAGGAGAAGGAGAAGGTGAAGTCTGGAGGGTGAATCAGAAGAAGCAGAAGAAGGAGAAGGAGAAGGTGAAGTCTGGAGGGTGAAACAGAAGAAGCAGAATAAGGAGAAGGAGAAGGTGAAGTCAGGAGGGTGAATCAGAAGAAGCAGAAGAAGGAGAAGGAGAAGGTGAAGTAAGGAGGGTGAATCAGAAGAAGCAGAAGAAGGAGAAGGAGAAGGTGAAGTCTGGAGTGTGAAGCAGAAGAAGCAAAAGAAGGAGAAGGAGAAGGTGAAGTCTGGAGGGTGAATCAGAAGAAGTAGAATAAGGAGAAGGAGAAGGTGAAGTCTGGAGGGTGAAGCAGAAGAAGTAGAAGAAGGAGAAGGAGAAGGTGAAGTCAGGAGGGTGAATCAGTAGAAGTAGAAGAAGGAGAAGGAGAAGGTGAAGTCAGGAGGGTGAATCAGAAGAAGCAGAAGAAGGAGAAGGAGAAGGTGAAGTCTGGAGGGTGAATCAGAAGAATCAGAAGAAGGAGAAAGAGAAGGTGAAGTCTGGAGGGTGAATCAGAAGAAGCAGAAGAAAGAGAAGGAGAAGGTGAAGTCTGGAGAGTGAATCAGAAGAAGCAGAAGAAGGAGAAGGAGAAGGTGAAGTCCGGAGGGTGAATCAGAAGAAGCAGAAGAAGGAGAAGGAGAAGGTGAAGTTAGGAGGGTGAATCAGAAGAAGCAGAAGAAGTGAAGGAGCAGGTGATGTCAGGGGGATGAAGCAGAAGAAGTAGAAGAAGGAGAAGGAGAAGGTGAAGTCAGGACGATGAAGCAGAAGAAGCAGAAGAAGGAGAAGGAGAAGGTGAAGTCTGGAGGGTGAATCAGAAGAAGTAGAAGAAGGAGAAGGAGAAGGTCAAGTCTGCAGGGTGAATCAGAAGAAGTAGAATAAGGAGAAGGAGAAGGTGAAGTCTGGAGGGTGAAGCAGAAGAAGTAGAAGAAGGAGAAGGTGAAGTCAGGAGGGTGAATCAGAAGAAGTAGAAGAAGGAGAAGGAGAAGGTGAAGTCAGGAGGGTGAATCAGAAGAAGCAGAAGAAGGAGAAGGAGAAGGTGAAGCCTGGAGGGTGAATCAGAAGAATCAGAAGAAGGAGAAGGAGAAGGTGAAGTCTGGAGGGTGAATCAGAAGAAGCAGAAGAAAGAGAAGGAGAAGGTGAAGTCTGGAGGGTGAATCAGAAGAAGTAGAAGAAGGAGAAGGAGAAGGTGAAGTCTGGAGTGTGAATCAGAAGAAGCAGAAGAAGGAGAAGGATAAGGTGAATTCTAGAGGGTGAATCAGAAGAAGCAGAATAAGGAGAAGGAGAAGGTGAAGTCTGGAGGGTGAATCAGAAGAAGCAGAAGAAGGAGAAGGAGAAGGTGAAGTCTGGAGGGTGAACCAGAAGAAGCAGAAGAAGGAGAAGGAGAAGGTGAAGTCTGGAGGGTGAATCAGAAGAAGCAGAAGAAGGAGAAGGAGAAGGTGAAGTCTGGAGGGTGAATCAGAAGAAGCAGAAGAAGGAGAAGGAGAAGGTGAAGTCTGGAGGGTGAAACAGAAGAAGCAGAATAAGGAGAAGGAGAAGGTGAAGTCAGGAGGGTGAATCAGAAGAAGCAGAAGAAGGAGAAGGAGAAGGTGAAGTAAGGAGGGTGAATCAGAAGAAGCAGAAGAAGGAGAAGGAGAAGGTGAAGTCTGGAGTGTGAAGCAGAAGAAGCAAAAGAAGGAGAAGGAGAAGGTGAAGTCTGGAGGGTGAATCAGAAGAAGTAGAATAAGGAGAAGGAGAAGGTGAAGTCTGGAGGGTGAAGCAGAAGAAGTAGAAGAAGGAGAAGGAGAAGGTGAAGTCAGGAGGGTGAATCAGAAGAAGTAGAAGAAGGAGAAGGAGAAGGTGAAGTCAGGAGGGTGAATCAGAAGAAGCAGAAGAAGGAGAAGGAGAAGGTGAAGTCTGGTGGGTGAATCAGAAGAAGCAGAAGAAGGAGAAGGAGAAGGTGAAGTCTGGAGGGTGAATCAGAAGAAGCAGAAGAAAGAGAAGGAGAAGGTGAAGTCTGGAGGGTGAATCAGAAGAAGCAGAAGAAGGAGAAGGAGAAGGTGAAGTCAGGAGGGTGAATCAGAAGAAGCAGAAGAAGGAGAAGGAGAAGGTGAAGTTAGGAGGGTGAATCAGAAGAAGCAGAAGAAGGAGAAGGAGCAGGTGATGTCAGGGGGATGAAGCAGAAGAAGTAGAAGAAGGAGAAGGAGAAGGTGAAGTCAGGACGGTGAAGCAGAAGAAGCAGAAGCAGGAGAAGGAGAAGGTGAAGTCTGGAGGGTGAATCAGAAGAAGTAGAAGAAGGAGAAGGAGAAGGTCAAGTCTGGAGGGTGAATCAGAAGAAGTAGAATAAGGAGAAGGAGAAGGTGAAGTCTGGAGGGTGAAGCAGAAGAAGTAGAAGAAGGAGAAGGAGAAGGTGAAGTGAGGAGGGTGAATCAGAAGAAGTAGAAGAAGGAGAAGGAGAAGGTGAAGTCAGGAGGGTGAATCAGAAGAAGCAGAAGAAGGAGAAGGAGAAGGTGAAGTCTGGAGGGTGAATCAGAAGAATCAGAAGAAGGAGAAGGAGAAGGTGAAGTCTGGAGGGTGAATCAGAAGAAGCAGAAGAAAGAGAAGGAGAAGGTGAAGTCTGGAGGGTGAATCAGAAGAAGTAGAAGAAGGAGAAGGAGAAGGTGAAGTCTGGAGTGTGAATCAGAAGAAGCAGAAGAAGGAGAAGGAGAAGGTGAAGTCTAGACGGTGAATCAGAAGAAGCAGAATAAGGAGAAGGAGAAGGTGAAGTCTGGAGGGTGAATCAGAAGAAGCAGAAGAAGGAGAAGGAGAAGGTGAAGTCTGGAGGGTGAATCAGAAGAAGTAGAAGAAGGAGAAGGAGAAGGTGAAGTCTGGAGGGTGAAGCAGAAGAAGTAGAAGAAGGAGAAGGAGAAGGTGAAGTCAGGAGGGTGAATCAGAAGAAGTAGAAGAAGGAGAAGGTGAAGACAGGAGGGTGAATCAGAAGAAGCAGAAGAAGGAGAAGGAGAAGGTGAAGTCTGGAGGGTGAATCAGAAGAATCAGAAGAAGGAGAAGGAGAAGGTGAAGTCTGGAGGGTGAATCAGAAGAAGCAGAGGAAGGAGAAGGAGAAGGTGAAGTCTGTTGGGTGAATCAGAAGAAGCAGAATAAGGAGAAGGAGAAGGTGAAGTCTGGAGGGTGAATCAGAAGAAGCAGAAGAAGGAGAAGGAGAAGGTGAAGTCTGGAGGGTGAATCAGAAGAAGCAGAAGAAGGAGAAGGAGAAGATGAAGTCTGGAGGGTGAATCAGAAGAAGTAGAAGAAGGAGAAGGAGAAGGTGAAGTCTGGAGGGTGAAGCAGAAGAATTAGAAGAAGAAGAAGGAGAAGGTGAAGTCAGGAGGGTGAATCAGAAGAAGCAGAAGAAGGAGAAGGAGAAGCTGAAGTCTGGAGGGTGAATCAGAAGAATCAGAAGAAGGAGAAGTAGAAGGTGAAGTCTGGAGGGTGAATCAGAAGAAGCAGAAGAAAGAGAAGGAGAAGGTGAAGTCTGGAGGGTGAAGCAGAAGAAACAGAAGAAGGAGAAGGAGAAGGTGAAGACTGGAGGGTGAATCAGAAGAAGTAGAAGAAGGAGAAGGAGAAGGTGAAGTCTGGAGGGTGAATCAGAAGAAGTAGAAGAAGGAGAAGGAGAAGGTGAAGTCTGGAGGGTGAATCAGAAGAAGCAGAAGAAGGAGAAGGAGAAGGAGAAGTCTGGAGGGTGAATCAGAAGAAGCAGAAGAAGGAGAAGGAGAAGGTGAAGTCTGGAGGGTGAAGCAGAAGAAGTAGAAGAAGGAGAAGGAGAAGGTGAAGTCAGGAGGGTAAATCAGAAGAAGTAGAAGAAGGAGAAGGAGAAGGTGAAGTCAGGAGGGTGAATCAGAAGAAGCAGAAGAAGGAGAAGGAGAAGGTGAAGTCTGGAGGGTGAATCAGAAGAATCAGAAGAAGGAGAAGGAGAAGGTGAAGTCTGGAGGGTGAATCAGAAGAAGCCGAAGAAGGAGAAGGAGAAGGTGAAGCCTGGAGGGAGAATCAGAAGAAGCAGAAGAAGGAGAAGGAGAAGGTGAAGTCAGGAGGGTGAATCAGAAGAAGCAGAAGAAGGAGAAGGAGAAGGTGAAGTTAGGAGGGTGAATCAGAAGAAGCAGAAGAAGGAGAAGGAGCAGGTGATGTCAGCGGGATGAAGCAGAAGAAGTAGAAGAAGGAGAAGGAGAAGGTGAAGTCAGGACGGTGAAGCAGAAGAAGCAGAAGAAGGAGAAGGAGAATGTGAAGTCTGGAGGGCGAATCAGAATAAGTAGAAGAAGGAGAAGGAGAAGGTCAAGTCTGGAGGGTGAATCAGAAGAAGTAGAAGAAGGAGAAGGAGAAGGAGAAGTCTGGAGGGTGAAGCAGAAGAAGTAGAAGAAGGAGAAGGAGAAGGTGAAGTCAGGAGGGTGAACCAGAAGAAGTAGAAGAAGGAGAAGGAGAAGGTGAAGTCAGGAGGGTGAATCAGAAGAAGCAGAAGAAGGAGAAGGAGAAGGTGAAGTCTGGAGGGTGAATCAGAAGAAGTAGAAGAAGGAGAAGGAGAAGGTGTTGTCTGGAGGGTGAATCAGAAGAAGTAGACGAAGGAGAAGGAGAAGGTGAAGTCTGGAGGGTGAATCAGAAGAAGCAGAAGAAGGAGAAGGAGAAGGTGAAGTCTGGAGGGTGAATCAGAAGAAGCAGAAGAAGGAGAAGGAGAAGGTGAAGTCTGGAGGGTGAATCAGAAGAAGCAGAATAAGGAGAAGGAGAAGGTGAAGTCTGGAGGGTGAATCAGAAGAAGCAGAAAAAGGAGAAGGAGAAGGTGAAGTCTGAAAGGTGAATCAGAAGAAGTAGAAGAAGGAGAAGGAGAAGGTGAAGTCTGGAGGGTGAAGCAGAAGAAGTAGAAGAAGGAGAAGGAGAAGGTGAAGTCAGGAGGGTGAATCAGAAGAAGCAGAAGAAGGAGAAGCAGAAGGTGAAGTCTGGAGGGTGAATCAGAAGAATCAGAAGAAGGAGAAGGAGAAGGTGAAGTCTGGAGGGTGAATCAGAAGAAGAAGAAGAAAGAGAAGGAGAAGGTGAAGTCTGGAGGGTGAAGCAGAAGAAACAGAAGAAGGAGAAGGAGAAGGTGAAGACTGGATGGTGAATCAGAAGAAGTAGAAGAAGGAGAAGGAGAAGGTGAAGTCTGGAGGGTGAATCAGAAGAAGTAGAAGAAGGAGAATGAGAAGGTGATGTCTGGACGGTGAATCAGAAGAAGCAGAAGAAGGAGAAGGAGAAGGTGAAGTCTGGAGGGTGAATCAGAAGAATCAGAAGAAGGAGAAGGAGAAGGTGAAGTCTGGAGGGTGAATCAGAAGAAGAAGAAGAAAGAGAAGGAGAAGGTGAAGTCTGGAGGGTGAAGCAGAAGAAACAGAAGAAGGAGAAGGAGAAGGTGAAGACTGGATGGTGAATCAGAAGAAGTAGAAGAAGGAGAAGGAGAAGGTGAAGTCTGGAGGGTGAATCAGAAGAAGTAGAAGAAGGAGAATGAGAAGGTGATGTCTGGACGGTGAATCAGAAGAAGCAGAAGAAGGAGAAGGAGAAGGTGAAGTCTGGAGGGTGAATCAGAAGAAGCAGAAGAAGGAGAAGGAGAAGATGAAGTCTGGAGGGTGAATCAGAAGAAGTAGAAGAAGGAGAAGGAGAAGGTGAGGTCTGGAGGGTGAATCAGAAGAAGCAGAAGAAGGAGAAGGAGAAGGTGAAGTCTGGAGGGTGAATCAGAAGAAGCAGAAGAAGGAGAAGGAGAAGGTGAAGTCTGGAGGGTGAATCAGAAGAAGCAGAAGAAGGAGAAGGAGAAGGTGAAGTCAGGAGGGTGAATCAGAAGAAGCAGAAGAAGGAGAAGGAGAAGGTGAAGTTAGGAGGGTGAATCAGAAGAAGCAGAAGAAGGAGAAGGAGCAGGTGATGTCAGGGGGATGAAGCAGAAGAAGTAGAAGAAGGAGAAGGAGAAGGTGAAGTCCGGACGGTGAAGCATAAGAAGCAGAAGAAGGAGAAGGAGAAGGTGAAGTCTGGAGGGTGAATCAGAAGAAGTAGATGAAGGAGAAGGAGAAGGTCAAGTCTGGAGGGTGAATCAGAAGAAGTAGAAGAAGGAGAAGGAGAAGATGAAGTCTGGAGGGTGAAGCAGAAGAAGTAGAAGAAGGAGAAGGAGAAGGTGAAGTCAGGAGGGTGAATCAGAAGAAGTAGAAGAAGGAGAAGGAGAAGGTGAAGTCAGGAGGGTGAATCAGAAGAAGCAGAAGAAGGAGAAGAAGAAGGTGAAGTCTGGAGGGTGAATCAGAAGAATCAGAAGAAGGAGAAGGAGAAGGTGAAGTCTGGAGTGTGAATCAGAAGAAGCAGAAGAAAGAGAAGGAGAATGTGAAGTCTGGAGGGTGAATCAGAAGAAGTAGAAGAAGGAGAAGGAGAAGGTGAAGTCTGGAGTGTGAATCAGAAGAAGCAGAAGAAGGAGAAGGAGAAGGTGAAGTCTGGAGGGTGAATCAGAAGAAGCAGAATAAGGAGAAGGAGAAGGTGAGGTCTGGAGGGTGAATCAGAAGAAGCAGAAGAAGGAGAAGGAGAAGGTGAAGTCTGGAGGGTGAATCAGAAGAAGTAGAAGAAGGAGAAGGAGAAGGTGAAGTCTGGAGGGTGAAGCAGAAGAAGTAGAAGAAGGAGAAGGAGAAGGTGAAGTCAGGAGGGTGAATCAGAAGAAGTAGAAGAAGGAGAAGGAGAAGGTGAAGTCAGGAGGGTGAATCAGAAGAAGCAGAAGAAGGAGAAGGAGAAGGTGAAGTCTGGAGGGTGAATCAGAAGAATCAGAAGAAGGAGAAGGAGAAGGTGAAGTCTGGAGGGTGAATCAGAAGAAGCAGAGGAAGGAGAAGGAGAAGGTGAAGTCTGGAGGGTGAATCAGAAGAAGCAGAATAAGGAGAAGGAGAAGGTGAAGTCTGGAGGGTGAATCAGAAGAAGCAGAATAAGGAGAAGGAGAAGGTGAAGTCTGGAGGGTGAATCAGAAGAAGCAGAAGAAGGAGAAGGAGAAGATGAAGTCTGGAGGGTGAATCAGAAGAAGTAGAAGAAGGAGAAGCAGAAGGTGAAGTCTGGAGGGTGAAGCAGAAGAAGTAGAAGAAGGAGAAGGAGAAGGTGAAGTCAGGAGGGTGAATCAGAAGAAGCAGAAGAAGGAGAAGGAGAAGGTGAAGTCTGGAGGGTGAATCAGAAGAATCAGAAGAAGGAGAAGGAGAAGGTGAAGTCTGGAGGGTGAATCAGAAGAAGCAGAAGAAAGAGAAGGAGAAGGTGAAGTCTGGAGGGTGAAGCAGAAGAAACAGAAGAAGGAGAAGGAGAAGGTGAAGATTGGAGGGTGAATCAGAAGAAGTAGAAGAAGGAGAAGGAGAAGGTGAAGTCTGGAGGGTGAATCAGAAGAAGTAGAAGAAGGAGAAGGAGAAGGTGAAGTCTGGAGGGTGAATCAGAAGAAGCAGAAGAAGGAGAAGGAGAAGGTGAAGTCTGGAGGGTGAATCAGAAGAAGCAGAAGAAGGAGAAGGAGAAGACGAAGTCTGGAGGGTGAATCAGAAGAAGTAGAAGAAGGAGAAGGAGAAGGTGAAGTCTGGAGGGTGAATCAGAAGTAGTAGAAGAAGGAGAAGGAGAAGGTGAAGTCTGGACGGTGAATCAGAAGAAACAGAAGAAGGAGAAGGTGAAGTCTGGAGGGTGAATCAGAAGAAGTAGAAGAAGGAGAAGGAGAAGGTGTAGTCTGGAGGGTGAATCAGAAGAAGTAGACGAAGGAGAAGGAGAAGGAGAAGTCTGGAGGGTGAATCAGAAGAAGTAGAAGAAGGAGAAGGAGAAGGTGAAGTCAGGAGGGTGAATCAGAAGAAGTAGAAGAAGAAGAAGGAGAAGGTGAAGTCAGGAGGGTGAATCAGAAGAAGCAGAAGAAGGAGAAGGAGAAGGTGAAGTCTGGAGGGTGAATCAGAAGAAGTAGAAGAAGGAGAAGGAGAAGGTGCAGTCTGGAGGGTGAATCAGAAGTAGTAGAAGAAGGAGAAGAAGAAGGTGAAGTCTGGACGGTGAATCAGAAGAAACAGAAGAAGGAGAAGGAGAAGGTGAAGTCTGGAGGGTGAATCAGAAGAAGTAGAAGAAGGAGAAGGAGAAGGTGAAGTCTGGAGGGTGAATCAGAAGAAGTAGAAGAAGGAGAAGGAGAAGGTGAAGTCTGGAGGGTGAAGCAGAAGAAGTAGAAGAAGGAGAAGGAGAAGGTGAAGTCAGGAGGGTGAATCAGAAGAAGTAGAAGAAGGAGAAGGAGAAGGTGAAGTCAGGAGGGTGAATCAGAAGAAGCAGAAGAAGGAGAAGAAAAAGGTGAAGTCTGGAGGGTGAATCAGAAGAATCAGAAGAAGGAGAAGGAGAAGGTGAAGTCTGGAGTGTGAATCAGAAGAAGCAGAAGAAAGAGAAGGAGAAGGTGAAGTCTGGAGGGTGAATCAGAAGAAGTAGAAGAAGGAGAAGGAGAAGGTGAAGTCTGGAGTGTGAATCAGAAGAAGCAGAAGAAGGAGAAGGAGAAGGTGAAGTCTGGAGGGTGAATCAGAAGAAGCAGAATAAGGAGAAGGAGAAGGTGAGGTCTGGAGGGTGAATCAGAAGAAGCAGAAGAAGGAGAAGGAGAAGGTGAAGTCTGGAGGGTGAATCAGAAGAAGTAGAAGAAGGAGAAGGAGAAGGTGAAGTCTGGAGGGTGAAGCAGAAGAAGTAGAAGAAGGAGAAGGAGAAGGTGAAGTCAGGAGGGTGAATCAGAAGAAGTAGAAGAAGGAGAAGGAGAAGGTGAAGTCAGGAGGGTGAATCAGAAGAAGCAGAAGAAGGAGAAGGAGAAGGTGAAGTCTGGAGGGTGAATCAGAAGAATCAGAAGAAGGAGAAGGAGAAGGTGAAGTCTGGAGGGTGAATCAGAAGAAGCAGAGGAAGGAGAAGGAGAAGGTGAAGTCTGGAGGGTGAATCAGAAGAAGCAGAATAAGGAGAAGGAGAAGGTGAAGTCTGGAGGGTGAATCAGAAGAAGCAGAATAAGGAGAAGGAGAAGGTGAAGTCTGGAGGGTGAATCAGAAGAAGCAGAAGAAGGAGAAGGAGAAGATGAAGTCTGGAGGGTGAATCAGAAGAAGTAGAAGAAGGAGAAGCAGAAGGTGAAGTCTGGAGGGTGAAGCAGAAGAAGTAGAAGAAGGAGAAGAAGAAGGTGAAGTCAGGAGTGTGAATCAGAAGAAGCAGAAGAAGGAGAAGGAGAAGGTGAAGTCTGGAGGGTGAATCAGAAGAATCAGAAGAAGGAGAAGGAGAAGGTGAAGTCTGGAGGGTGAATCAGAAGAAGCAGAAGAAAGAGAAGGAGAAGGTGAAGTCTGGAGGGTGAAGCAGAAGAAACAGAAGAAGGAGAAGGAGAAGGTGAAGACTGGAGGGTGAATCAGAAGAAGTAGAAGAAGGAGAAGGAGAAGGTGAAGTCTGGAGGGTGAATCAGAAGAAGTAGAAGAAGGAGAAGGAGAAGGTGAAGTCTGGAGGGTGAATCAGAAGAAGCAGAAGAAGGAGAAGGAGAAGGTGAAGTCTGGAGGGTGAATCAGAAGAAGCAGAAGAAGGAGAAGGAGAAGATGAAGTCTGGAGGGTGAATCAGAAGAAGTAGAAGAAGGAGAAGGAGAAGTTGAAGTCTGGAGGGTGAATCAGAAGTAGTAGAAGAAGGAGAAGGAGAAGGTGAAGTCTGGACGGTGAATCAGAAGAAACAGAAGAAGGAGAAGGTGAAGTCTGGAGGGTGAATCAGAAGAAGTAGAAGAAGGAGAAGGAGAAGGTGTAGTCTGGAGGGTGAATCAGAAGAAGTAGACGAAGGAGAAGGAGAAGGAGAAGTCTGGAGGGTGAATCAGAAGAAGTAGAAGAAGGAGAAGGAGAAGGTGAAGTCAGGAGGGTGAATCAGAAGAAGTAGAAGAAGAAGAAGGAGAAGGTGAAGTCAGGAGGGTGAATCAGAAGAAGCAGAAGAAGGAGAAGGAGAAGGTGAAGTCTGGAGGGTGAATCAGAAGAAGTAGAAGAAGGAGAAGGAGAAGGTGCAGTCTGGACGGTGAATCAGAAGTAGTAGAAGAAGGAGAAGGAGAAGGTGAAGTCTGGACGGTGAATCAGAAGAAACAGAAGAAGGAGAAGGAGAAGGTGAAGTCTGGAGCGTGAATCAGAAGAAGTAGAAGAAGGAGAAGGAGAAGGTGAAGTCTGGAGGGTGAATCAGAAGAAGCAGAAGAAGGAGAAGGAGAAGGTGAAGTCTGGAGGGTGAATCAGAAGAAGCAGAAGAAGGAGAAGGAGAAGATGAAGTCTGGAGGGTGAATCAGAAGAAGCAGAAGAAGGAGAAGGAGAAGGTGAAGTTAGGAGGGTGAATCAAAAGAAGCAGAAGAAGGAGAAGGAGCAGGTGATGTCAGGGGGATGAAGCAGAAGAAGTAGAAGAAGGAGAAGGAGAAGGTGAAGTCAGGACGGTGAAGCAGAAGAAGCAGAAGTAGGAGAAGGAGAAGGTGAAGTCTGGAGGGTGAATCAGAAGAAGTAGAAGAAGGAGAAGGAGAAGGTCAAGTCTGGAGGGTGAATCAGAAGAAGTAGAAGAAGGAGAAGGAGAAGGTGAAGTCAGGAGGGTGAATCAGAAGAAGCAGAAGAAGGAGAAGGAGAAGGTGAAGTAAGGAGGGTGATTCAGAAGAAGCAGAAGAAGGAGAAGGAGAAGGTGAAGTCTGGAGTGTGAAGCAGAAGAAGCAAAAGAAGGAGAAGGAGAAGGTGAAGTCTGGAGGGTGAATCAGAAGAAGTAGAAGAAGGAGAAGGAGAAGGTGAAGTCTGGAGGGTGAAGCAGAAGAAGTAGAAGAAGGAGAAGGAGAAGGTGAAGTCAGGAGGGTGAATCAGAAGAAGTAGAAGAAGGAGAAGGAGAAGGTGAAGTCAGGAGGGTGAATCAGAAGAAGCAGAAGAAGGAGAAGGAGAAGGTGAAGTCTGGAGGGTGAATCAGAAGAATCAGAAGAAGGAGAAGGAGAAGGTGAAGTCTGGAGGGTGAATCAGAAGAAGCAGAAGAAAGAGAAGGAGAAGGTGAAGTCTGGAGGGTGAATCAGAAGAAGCAGAAGAAGGAGAAGGAGAAGGTGAAGTCTGGAGGGAGAAGCAGAAGAAGTAGAAGAAGGAGAAGGAGAAGGTGAAGTCTGGAGGGTGAATCAGAAGAAGTAGAAGAAGGAGAAGGAGAAGGTGAAGTCTGGAGGGTGAATCAGAAGAAGTAGTAGAAGGAGAAGGAGAAGGTGAAGTCTGGAGGGTGAATCAGAAGAAACAGAAGAAGGAGAAGGAGAAGGTGAAGTCTGGAGGGTGAATCAGAAGAAGTAGAAGAAGGAGAAGGAGAAGGTGTAGTCTGGAGGGTGAATCAGAAGAAGTAGACGAAGGAGAAGGAGAAGGTGAAGTCTGGAGGGTGAACCAGAAGAAGCAGAAGAAGGAGAAGGAGAAGGTGAAGTCTGGAGGGTGAATCAGAAGAAGCAGAAGAAGGAGAAGGAGAAGGTGAAGTCTGGAGGGTGAAACAGAAGAAGCAGAATAAGGAGAAGGAGAAGGTGAAGTCAGGAGGGTGAATCAGAAGAAGCAGAAGAAGGAGAAGGAGAAGGTGAAGTAAGGAGGGTGAATCAGAAGAAGCAGAAGAAGGAGAAGGAGAAGGTGAAGTCTGGAGTGTGAAGCAGAAGAAGCAAAAGAAGGAGAAGGAGAAGGTGAAGTCTGGAGGGTGAATCAGAAGAAGTAGAAGAAGGAGAAGGAGAAGGTGAAGTCTGGAGGGTGAAGCAGAAGAAGTAGAAGAAGGAGAAGGAGAAGGTGAAGTCAGGAGGGTGAATCAGAAGAAGTAGAAGAAGGAGAAGGAGAAGGTGAAGTCAGGAGGGTGAATCAGAAGAAGCAGAAGAAGGAGAAGGAGAAGGTGAAGTCTGGAGGGTGAATCAGAAGAATCAGAAGAAGGAGAAGGAGAAGGTGAAGTCTGGAGGGTGAATCATAAGAAGCAGAAGAAAGAGAAGGAGAAGGTGAAGTCTGGAGGGTGAATCAGAAGAAGCAGAAGAAGGAGAAGGAGAAGGTGAAGTCAGGAGAGTGAATCAGAAGAAGCAGAAGAAGGAGAAGGAGAAGGTGAAGTTAGGAGGGTGAATCAGAAGAAGCAGAAGAAGGAGAAGGAGCAGGTGATGTCAGGGGGATGAAGCAGAAGAAGTAGAAGAAGGAGAAGGAGAAGGTGAAGTCAGGACGGTGAAGCAGAAGAAGCAGAAGAAGGAGAAGGAGAAGGTGAAGTCTGGAGGGTGAATCAGAAGAAGTAGAAGAAGGAGAAGGAGAAGGTCAAGTCTGGAGGGTGAATCAGGAGAAGTAGAATAAGGAGAAGGAGAAGGTGAAGTCTGGAGGGTGAAGCAGAAGAAGTAGAAGAAGGAGAAGGAGAAGGTGAAGTCAGGAGGGTGAATCAGAAGAAGTAGAAGAAGGAGAAGGAGAAGGTGAAGTCAGGAGGGTGAATCAGAAGAAGCAGAAGAAGGAGAAGGAGAAGGTGAAGTCTGGAGGGTGAATCAGAAGAATCAGAAGAAGGAGAAGGAGAAGGTGAAGTCTGGAGGGTGAATCAGAAGAAGCAGAAGAAAGAGAAGGAGAAGGTGAAGTCTGGAGGGTGAATCAGAAGAAGTAGAAGAAGGAGAAGGAGAAGGTGAAGTCTGGAGTGTGAATCAGAAGAAGCAGAAGAAGGAGAAGGAGAAGGTGAAGTCTAGAGGGTGAATCAGAAGAAGCAGAATAAGGAGATGGAGGAGGTGAAGTCTGGAGGGTGAATCAGAAGAAGCAGAAGGAAGAGAAGGAGAAGGTGAAGTCTGGAGGGTGAATCAGAAGAAGTAGAAGAAGGAGAAGGAGAAGGTGAAGTCTGGAGGGTGAAGCAGAAGAAGTAGAAGAAGGAGAAGGAGAAGGTGAAGTCAGGAGGGTGAATCAGAAGAAGTAGAAGAAGGAGAAGGAGAAGGTGAAGTCAGGAGGGTGAATCAGAAGAAGCAGAAGAAGGAGAAGGAGAAGGTGAAGTCTGGAGGGTGAATCAGAAGAATCAGAAGAAGGAGAAGGAGAAGGTGAAGTCTGGAGGGTGAATCAGAAGAAGCAGAGGAAGGAGAAGGAGAAGGTGAAGTCTGGAGGGTGAATCAGAAGAAGCAGAATAAGGAGAAGGAGAAGGTGAAGTCTGGAGGGTGAATCAGAAGAAGCAGAATAAGGAGAAGGAGAAGGTGAAGTCTGGAGGGTGAATCAGAAGAAGCAGAAGAAGGAGAAGGAGAAGATGAAGTCTGGAGGGTGAATCAGAAGAAGTAGAAGAAGGAGAAGGAGAAGGTGAAGTCAGGAGGGTGAATCAGAAGAAGCAGAAGAAGGAGAAGGAGAAGGTGAAGTCTGGAGGGTGAATCAGAAGAATCAGAAGAAGGAGAAGTAGAAGGTGAAGTCTGGAGGGTGAATCAGAAGAAGCAGAAGAAGGAGAAGGAGAAGGTGAAGTCAGGAGGGTGAATCAGAAGAAGTAGAAGAAGAAGAAGGAGAAGGTGAAGTCAGGAGGGTGAATCAGAAGAAGCAGAAGAAGGAGAAGGAGAAGGTGAAGTCTGGAGGGTGAATCAGAAGAATCAGAAGAAGGAGAAGTAGAAGGTGAAGTCTGGAGGGTGAATCAGAAGAATCAGAAGAAGGAGAAGTAGAAGGTGAAGTCTGGAGGGTGAATCAGAAGAAGCAGAAGAAAGAGAAGGAGAAGGTGAAGTCTGGAGGGTGAAGCAGAAGAAACAGAAGAAGGAGAAGGAGAAGGTGAAGACTGGAGGGTGAATCAGAAGAAGTAGAAGAAGGAGAAGGAGAAGGTGAAGTCTGGAGGGTGAATCAGAAGAAGTAGAAGAAGGAGAAGGAGAAGGTGAAGTCTGGAGGGTGAATCAGAAGAAGCAGAAGAAGGAGAAGGAGAAGGAGAAGTCTGGAGGGTGAATCAGAAGAAGCAGAAGAAGGAGAAGGAGAAGGTGAAGTCTGGAGGGTGAAGCAGAAGAAGTAGAAGGAGGAGAAGGAGAAGGTGAAGTCAGGAGGGTGAATCAGAAGAAGTAGAAGAAGCAGAAGGAGAAGGTGAAGTCAGGAGGGTGAATCAGAAGAAGCAGAAGAAGGAGAAGGAGAAGGTGAAGTCTGGAGGGTGAATCAGAAGAATCAGAAGAAGGAGAAGGAGAAGGTGAAGTCTGGAGGGTGAATCAGAAGAAGCCGAAGAAGGAGAAGGAGAAGGTGAAGTCTGGAGGGTGAATCAGAAGAAGCAGAAGAAGGAGAAGGAGAAGGTGAAGTCAGGAGGGTGAATCAGAAGAAGCAGAAGAAGGAGAAGGAGAAGGTGAAGTTAGGAGGGTGAATCAGAAGAAGCAGAAGAAGGAGAAGGAGCAGGTGATGTCAGCGGGATGAAGCAGAAGAAGTAGAAGAAGGAGAAGGAGAAGGTGAAGTCAGGACGGTGAAGCAGAAGAAGCAGAAGAAGGAGAAGGAGAATGTGAAGTCTGGAGGGTGAATCAGAATAAGTAGAAGAAGGAGAAGGAGAAGGTCAAGTCTGGAGGGTGAATCAGAAGAAGTAGAAGAAGGAGAAGGAGAAGGTGAAGTCTGGAGGGTGAAGCAGAAGAAGTAGAAGAAGGAGAAGGAGAAGGTGAAGTCAGGAGGGTGAACCAGAAGAAGCAGAAGAAGGAGAAGGAGAAGGTGAAGTCTGGAGGGTGAATCAGAAGAAGTAGAAGAAGGAGAAGGAGAAGGTGAAGTCTGGAGGGTGAAGCAGAAGAAGTAGAAGAAGGAGAAGGAGAAGGTGAAGTCAGGAGGGTGAATCAGAAGAAGTAGAAGAAGGAGAAGGAGAAGGTGAAGTCAGGAGGGTGAATCAGAAGAAGCAGAAGAAGGAGAAGGAGAAGGTGAAGTCTGGAGGGTGAATCAGAAGAATCAGAAGAAGGAGAAGGTGAAGTCTGGAGGGTGAATCAGAAGAAGCAGAGGAAGGAGAAGGAGAAGGTGAAGTCTGGAGGGTGAATCAGAAGAAGCAGAATAAGGAGAAGGAGAAGGTGAAGTCTGGAGGGTGAATCAGAAGAAGCAGAATAAGGAGAAGGAGAAGGTGAAGTCTGGAGGGTGAATCAGAAGAAGCAGAAGAAGGAGAAGGAGAAGATGAAGTCTGGAGGGTGAATCAGAAGAAGTAGAAGAAGGAGAAGGAGAAGATGAAGTCTGGAGGGTGAAGCAGAAGATGTAGAAGAAGGAGAAGGAGAAGGTGAAGTCAGGAGGGTGAATCAGAAGAAGTAGAAGAAGAAGAAGGAGAAGGTGAAGTCAGGAGGGTGAATCAGAAGAAGCAGAAGAAGGAGAAGGAGAAGGTGAAGTCTGGAGGGTGAATCAGAAGAATCAGAAGAAGGAGAAGTAGAAGGTGAAGTCTGGAGGGTGAATCAGAAGAAGCAGAAAAAAGAGAAGGAGAAGGTGAAGTCTGGAGGGTGAAGCAGAAGAAACAGAAGAAGGAGAAGGAGAAGGTGAAGACTGGAGGGTGAATCAGAAGAAGTAGAAGAAGGAGAAGGAGAAGGTGAAGTCTGGAGGGTGAATCAGAAGAAGTAGAAGAAGGAGAAGGAGAAGGTGAAGTCTGGAGGGTGAATCAGAAGAAGCAGAAGAAGGAGAAGGAGAAGGAGAAGTCTGGAGGGTGAATCAGAAGAAGCAGAAGAAGGAGAAGGAGAAGGTGAAGTCTGGAGGGTGAAGCAGAAGAAGTAGAAGAAGGAGAAGGAGAAGGTGAAGTCAGGAGGGTGAATCAGAAGAAGTAGAAGAAGGAGAAGGAGAAGGTGAAGTCAGGAGGGTGAATCAGAAGAAGCAGAAGAAGGAGAAGGAGAAGGTGAAGTCTGGAGGGTGAATCAGAAGAATCAGAAGAAGGAGAAGGAGAAGGTGAAGTCTGGAGGGTGAATCAGATGAAGCCGAAGAAGGAGAAGGAGAAGGTGAAGTCTGGAGGGTGAATCAGAAGAAGCAGAAGAAGGAGAAGGAGAAGGTGAAGTCAGGAGGGTGAATCAGAAGAAGCAGAAGAAGGAGAAGGAGAAGGTGAAGTTAGGAGGGTGAATCAGAAGAAGCAGAAGAAGGAGAAGGAGCAGGTGATGTCAGCGGGATGAAGCAGAAGAAGTAGAAGAAGGAGAAGGAGAAGGTGAAGTCAGGACGGTGAAGCAGAAGAAGCAGAAGAAGGAGAAGGAGAACGTGAAGTCTGGAGGGTGAATCAGAATAAGTAGAAGAATGAGAAGGAGAAGGTCAAGTCTGGAGGGTGAATCAGAAGAAGTAGAAGAAGGAGAAGGCGAAGGTGAAGTCTGGAGGGTGAAGCAGAAGAAGTAGAAGAAGGAGAAGGAGAAGGTGAAGTCAGGAGGGTGAACCAGAAGAAGTAGAAGAAGGAGAAGGTGAAGTCAGGAGGGTGATTCAGAAGAAGCAGAAGAAGGAGAAGGAGAAGTTGAAGTCTGGAGGGTGAATCAGAAGAAGTAGAAGAAGGAGAAGGAGAAGGTGTTGTCTGGAGGGTGAATCAGAATAAGTAGACGAAGGAGAAGGAGAAGGTGAAGTCTGGAGGGTGAATCAGAAGAAGCAGAAGAAGGAGAAGGAGAAGGTGAAGTCTGGAGGGTGAATCAGAAGAAGCAGAAGAAGGAGAAGGAGAAGGTGAAGTCTGGAGGGTGAATCAGAAGAAGCAGAATAAGGAGAAGGAGAAGGTGAAGTCTGGAGGGTGAATCAGAAGAAGCAGAAAAAGGAGAAGGAGAAGGTGAAGTCGGAAGGGTGAATCAGAAGAAGTAGAAGAAGGAGAAGGAGAAGGTGAAGTCTGGAGGGTGAAGCAGAAGAAGTAGAAGAAGGAGAAGGAGAAGGTGAAGTCAGGAGGGTGAATCAGAAGAAGTAGAAGAAGGAGAAGGAGAAGGTGAAGTCAGGAGGGTGAATCAGAAGAAGCAGAAGAAGGAGAAGGAGAAGGTGAAGTCTGGAGGGTGAATCAGAAGAATCAGAAGAAGGAGAAGGAGAAGGTGAAGTCTGGAGGGTGAATCAGAAGAAGCAGAAGAAAGAGAAGGAGAAGGTGAAGTCTGGAGAGTGAAGCAGAAGAAACAGAAGAAGGAGAAGGAGAAGGTGAAGTCTGGAGGGTGAATCAGAAGAAGTAGAAGAAGGAGAAGGAGAAGGTGATGTCTGGAGGGTGAATCAGAAGAAGCAGAAGAAGGAGAAGGAGAAGGTGAAGTCTGGAGGGTGAATCAGAAGAAGCAGAAGAAGGAGAAGGAGAAGATGAAGTCTGGAGGGTGAATCAGAAGAAGTAGAATAAGGAGAAGGAGAAGGTGAGGTCTGGAGGGTGAATCAGAAGAAGCAGAAGAAGGAGAAGGAGAAGGTGAAGTCTGGAGGGTGAATCAGAAGAAGCAGAAGAAGGAGAAGGAGAAGGTGAAGTCTGGAGGGTGAATCAGAAGAAGCAGAAGAAGGAGAAGGAGAAGGTGAAGTCAGGAGGGTGAATCAGAAGAAGGAGAAGGAGAAGGTGAAGTTAGGAGGGTGAATCAGAAGAAGCAGAAGAAGGAGAAGGAGCAGGTGATGTCAGGGGGATGAAGCAGAAGAAGTAGAAGAAGGAGAAGGAGAAGGTGAAGTCCGGACGGTAAAGCAGAAGAAGCAGAAGAAGGAGAAGGAGAAGGTGAAGTCTGGAGGGTGAATCAGAAGAAGTAGAAGAAGGAGAAGGAGAAGGTGAAGTCTGGAGGGTGAAGCAGAAGAAGTAGAAGAAGGAGAAGGAGAAGGTGAAGTCAGGAGGGTGAATCAGAAGAAGTAGAAGAAGGAGAAGGAGAAGGTGAAGTCAGGAGGGTGAATCAGAAGAAGCAGAAGAAGGAGAAGAAGAAGGTGAAGTCTGGAGGGTGAATCAGAAGAATCAGAAGAAGGAGAAGGAGAAGGTGAAGTCTGGAGGGTGAATCAGAAGAAGCAGAAGAAAGAGAAGGAGAAGGTGAAGTCTGGAGGGTGAATCAGAAGAAGTAGAAGAAGGAGAAGGAGAAGGTGAAGTCTGGAGTGTGAATCAGAAGAAGCAGAAGAAGGAGAAGGAGAAGGTGAAGTCTGGAGGGTGAATCAGAAGAAGCAGAATAAGGAGAAGGAGAAGGTGAAGTCTGGAGGGTGAATCAGAAGAAGCAGAAGAAGGAGAAGGAGAAGGTGAAGTCTGGAGGGTGAATCAGAAGAAGTAGAAGAAGGAGAAGGAGAAGGTGAAGTCTGGATGGTGAAGCAGAAGAAGTAGAAGAAGGAGAAGGAGAAGGTGAAGTCAGGAGGGTGAATCAGAAGAAGTAGAAGAAGGAGAAGGAGAAGGTGAAGTCAGGAGGGTGAATCAGAAGAAGCAGAAGAAGGAGAAGGAGAAGGTGAAGTCTGGAGGGTGAATCAGAAGAATCAGAAGAAGGAGAAGGAGAAGGTGAAGTCTGGAGGGTGAATCAGAAGAAGCAGAGGAAGGAGAAGGAGAAGGTGAAGTCTGGAGGGTGAATCAGAAGAAGCAGAATAAGGAGAAGGAGAAGGTGAAGTCTGGAGGGTGAATCAGAAGAAGCAGAATAAGGAGAAGGAGAAGGTGAAGTCTGGAGGGTGAATCAGAAGAAGCAGAAGAAGGAGAAGGAGAAGATGAAGTCTGGAGGGTGAATCAGAAGAAGTAGAAGAAGGAGAAGGAGAAGGTGAAGTCTGGAGGGTGAAGCAGAAGAAGTAGAAGAAGGAGAAGGAGAAGGTGAAGTCAGGAGGGTGAATCAGAAGAAGCAGAAGAAGGAGAAGGAGAAGGTGAAGTCTGGAGGGTGAATCAGAAGAATCAGAAGAAGGAGAAGGAGAAGGTGAAGTCTGGAGGGTGAATCAGAAGAGGCAGAAGAAAGAGAAGGAGAAGGTGAAGTCTGGAGGGTGAAGCAGAAGAAAAAGAAGAAGTAGAAGGAGAAGATGAAGACTGGAGGGTGAATCAGAAGAAGTAGAAGAAGGAGAAGGAGAAGGTGAAGTCTGGAGGGTGAATCAGAAGAAGCAGAAGAAGGAGAAGGAGAAGATGAAGTCTGGAGGGTGAATCAGAAGAAGTAGAAGAAGGAGAAGGAGAAGGTGAAGTCTGGAGGGTGAATCAGAAGTAGTAGAAGAAGGAGAAGGAGAAGGTGAAGTCTGGACGGAGAATCAGAAGAAAGAGAAGAAGGAGAAGGAGAAGGTGAAGTCTGGAGGGTGAATCAGAAGAAGCAGAAGAAGGAGAAGGAGAAGGAGAAGTCTGGAGGGTGAATCAGAAGAAGCAGAAGAAGGAGAAGGAGAAGGTGAAGTCTGGAGGGTGATGCAGAAGAAGTAGAAGAAGGAGAAGGAGAAGGTGAAGTCAGGAGGGTGAATCAGAAGAAGTAGAAGAAGGAGAAGGAGAAGGTGAAGTCAGGAGGGTGAATCAGAAGAAGCAGAAGAAGGAGAAGGAGAAGGTGAAGTCTGGAGGGTGAATCAGAAGAATCCGAAGAAGGAGAAGGAGAAGGTGAAGTCTGGAGGGTGAATCAGAAGAAGCAGAAGAAGGAGAAGTCGAAGGTGAAGTCTGGAGGGTGAATCAGAAGAAGCAGAAGAAGGAGAAGGAGAAGGTGAAGTCAGGAGGGTGAATCAGAAGAAGCAGAAGAAGGAGAAGTAGAAGGTGAAGTTAGGAGGGTGAATCAGAAGAAGCAGAAGAAGGAGAAGGAGCAGGTGATGTCAGCGGGATGAAGCAGAAGAAGTAGAAGAAGGAGAAGGAGAAGGTGAAGTCAGGACGGTGAAGCAGAAGAAGCAGAAGAAGGAGAAGGAGAAGGTGAAGTCTGGAGGGTGAATCAGAATAAGTAGAAGAAGGAGAAGGAGAAGGTCAAGTCTGGGGGGTGAATCAGAAGAAGTAGAAGAAGGGGAAGGAGAAGGTGAAGTCTGGAGGGTGAAGCAGAAGAAGTAGAAGAAGGAGAAGGAGAAGGTGATGTCAGGAGGGTGAATCAGAAGAAGTAGAAGAAGAAGAAGGAGAAGGTGAAGTCAGGAGGGTGAATCAGAAGAAGCAGAAGAAGGAGAAGGAGAAGGTGAAGTCTGGAGGGTGAATCAGAAGAATCAGAAGAAGGAGAAGGAGAAGGTGAAGTCTGGAGGGTGAATCAGAAGAAGCAGAAGAAAGAGAAGGAGAAGGTGAAGTCTGGAGGGTGAATCAGAAGAAGTAGAAGAAGGAGAAGGAGAAGGTCAAGTCTGGAGGGTGAATCAGAAGAAGTAGAAGAAGGAGAAGGAGAAGGTGTAGTCTGGAGGGTGAAGCAGAAGAAGTAGAAGAAGGAGAAGGAGAAGGTGAAGTCAGGAGGGTGAATCAGAAGAAGTAGAAGAAGGAGAAGGAGAAGGTGAAGTCAGGAGGGTGAATCAGAAGAAGCAGAAGAAGGAGAAGGAGAAGGTGAAGTCTGGAGGGTGAATCCGAAGAAGCAGAAGAAGGAGAAGGAGAAGATGAAATCTGGATGGTGAATCAGAAGAAGTAGAAGAAGGAGAAGGAGAAGGTGAGGTCTGGAGGGTGAATCAGAAGAAGTAGAAGAAGGAGAAGGAGAAGGTGAAGTCTGGAGGGTGAAACAGAAGAAGCAGAAGAAGGAGAAGGAGAAGGTGAAGTCTGGAGGGTGAATCAGAAGAAGCAGAAGAAGGAGAAGGAGAAGGTGAAGTCTGGAGGGTGAATCAGAAGAAGCAGAAGAAGGAGAAGGAGAAGATGAAATCTGGAGGGTGAATCAGAAGAAGCAGAAGAAAGAGAAGGAGAAGGTGAAGTCTGGAGGGTGAATCAGAAGAAGTAGAAGAAGGAGAAGGAGAAGGTGAAGTCTGGAGGGTGAATCAGAAGAAGCAGAAGAAGGAATGGAGAAGGTGAAGTCTGGAGGGTGAATCAGAAGAAGCAGAAGAAGGAGAAGGAGAAGGTGAAGTCTGGAGGGTGAATCAGAAGAAGCAGAAGAAGGCGAAGGAGAAGTTGAAGTCTGGAGGGTGAATCAGAAGAAGCAGAATAAGGAGAAGTGAAGGTGAAGTATGGAGTGTGAATCAGCAGAAGCGGAAGAAGGAGAAGGAGAAGGTGAAGTCTGGAGGGTGAATCAGAAGAATTAGAAGAAGGAGAAGGAGAAGGTGAAGTCTGGAGGGTGAAGCAGAAGAAGTAGAAGAAGGAGAAGGAGAAGGTGAAGTCAGGAGGGTGAATCAGAAGAAGTAGAAGAAGGAGAAGGAGAAGGTGAAGTCAGGAGGGTGAATCAGAAGAAGCAGAAGAAGGAGAAGGAGAAGGTGAAGTCTGGAGGGTGAATCAGAAGAAGCAGAATAAGGAGAAGGAGAAGGTGAAGTCTGGAGGGTGAATCAGAAGAAGCAGAATAAGGAGAAGGAGAAGGTGAAGTCTGGAGGGTGAATCAGAAGAAGCAGAAGAAGGAGAAGGAGAAGATGAAGTCTGGAGGGTGAATCAGAAGAAGTAGAAGAAGGAGAAGGAGAAGGTGAAGTCTGGAGGGTGAAGCAGAAGAAGTAGAAGAAGGAGAAGGAGAAGGTGAAGTCAGGAGGGTGAATCAGAAGAAGTAGAAGAAGGAGAAGGTGAAGTCAGGAGGGTGAATCAGAAGAAGCAGAAGAAGGAGAAGGAGAAGGTGAAGTCTGGAGGGTGAATCAGAAGAATCAGAAGAAGGAGAAGGAGAAGGTGAAGTCTGGAGGGTGAATCAGAAGAAGCAGAATAAGGAGAAGGAGAAGATGAAATCTGGAGGGTGAATCAGAAGAAGCAGAAGAAAGAGAAGGAGAAGGTGAAGTCTGGAGGGTGAATCAGAAGAAGTAGAAGAAGGAGAAGGAGAAGGTGAAGTCTGGAGGGTGAATCAGAAGAAGCAGAAGAAGGAGAAGGAGAAGGTGAAGTCTGGAGGGTGAATCAGAAGAAGCAGAAGAAGGAGAAGGAGAAGGTGAAGTCTGGAGGGTGAATCAGAAGAAGCAGAAGAAGGCGAAGGAGAAGTTGAAGTCTGGAGGGTGAATCAGAAGAAGCAGAATAAGGAGAAGTGAAGGTGAAGTATGGAGGGTGAATCAGAAGAAGCGGAAGAAGGAGAAGGAGAAGGTGAAGTCTGGAGGGTGAATCAGAAGAATTAGAAGAAGGAGAAGGAGAAGGTGAAGTCTGGAGGGTGAAGCAGAAGAAGTAGAAGAAGGAGAAGGAGAAGGTGAAGTCAGGAGGGTGAATCAGAAGAAGTAGAAGAAGGAGAAGGACAAGATGAAGTCAGGAGGGTGAATCAGAAGAAGCAGAAGAAGGAGAAGGAGAAGGTGAAGTCTGGAGGGTGAATCAAAAGTAGCAGAATAAGGAGAAGGAGAAGGTGAATTCTGGAGGGTGAATCAGAAGAAGCAGAATAAGGAGAAGGAGAAGGTGAAGTCTGGAGGGTGAATCAGAAGAAGCAGAAGAAGGAGAAGGAGAAGATGAAGTCTGGAGGGTGAATCAGAATAAGTAGAAGAAGGAGAAGGAGAAGGTGAAGTCTGGAGGGTGAAGCAGAAGAAGTAGAAGAAGGAGAAGGAGAAGGTGAAGTCAGGAGGGTGAATCAGAAGAAGTAGAAGAAGGAGAAGGAGAAGGTGAAGTCAGGAGGGTGAATCAGAAGAAGCAGAAGAAGGAGAAGGAGAAGGTGAAGTCTGGAGGGTGAATCAGAAGAATCAGAAGAAGGAGAAGGAGAAGGTGAAGTCTGGAGGGTGAATCAGAAGAAGCAGAAGAAAGAGAAGGAGAAGGTGAAGTCTGGAGGGTGAAGTAGAAGAAACAGAAGAAGGAGAAGGAGAAGGTGAAGACTGGAGGGTGAATCAGAAGAAGTGGAAGAAGGAGAAGGAGAAGGTGAAGTCTGGAGGGTGAATCAGAAGAAGTAGAAGAAGGAGAAGGAGAAGGTGAAGTCTGGAGGGTGAATCAGAAGAAGCAGAAGAAGGAGAAGGAGAAGGTGAAGTCTGGAGGGTGAATCAGAAGAAGCAGAAGAACGAGAAGGAGAAGATGAAGTCTGGAGGGTGAATCAGAAGAAGTAGAAGAAGGAGAAGGAGAAGGTGAAGTCTGGAGGGTGAATCAGAAGAAGCAGAAGAAAGAGAAGGAGAAGGTGAAGTCTGGAGGGTGAATCAGAAGAAGTAGAAGAGGGAGAAGGAGAAGGTGAAGTCTGGAGGGTGAATCAGAAGAAGCAGAAGAAGGAGAAGGAGAAGGTGAAGTCTGGAGGGTGAATCAGAAGAAGCAGAAGAAGGAGAAGGAGAAGGTGAAGTCTGGAGGGTGAATCAGAAGAAGCAGAAGAAGGAGAAGGAGAAGTTGAAGTCTGGAGGGTGAATCAGAAGAAGCAGAATAAGGAGAAGTGAAGGTGAAGTATGGAGGGTGAATCAGAAGAAGCAGAAGAAGGAGAAGGAGAAGGTGAAGTCTGGAGGGTGAATCAGAAGAAGTAGAAGAAGGAGAAGGAGAAGGTGAAGTCTGGAGGGTGAAGCAGAAGAAGTAGAAGAAGGAGAAGGAGAAGGTGAAGTCAGGAGGGTGAATCAGAAGAAGTAGAAGAAGGAGAAGGAGAAGGTGAAGTCAGGAGGGTGAATCAGAAGAAGCAGAAGAAGGAGAAGGAGAAGGTGAAGTCTGGAGGGTGAATCAGAAGAAGCAGAATAAGGAGAAGGAGAAGGTGAAGTCTGGAGGGTGAATCAGAAGAAGCAGAATAAGGAGAAGGAGAAGGTGAAGTCTGGAGGGTGAATCAGAAGAAGCAGAAGAAGGAGAAGGAGAAGATGAAGTCTGGAGGGTGAATCAGAAGAAGTAGAAGAAGGAGAAGGAGAAGGTGAAGTCTGGAGGGTGAAGCAGAAGAAGTAGAAGAAGGAGAAGGAGAAGGTGAAGTCAGGAGGGTGAATCAGAAGAAGGAGAAGAAGGAGAAGGAGAAGGTGAAGTCAGGAGGGTGAATCAGAAGAAGCAGAAGAAGGAGAAGGAGAAGGTGAAGTCTGGAAGGTGAATCAGAAGAATCAGAAGAAGGAGAAGGAGAAGGTGAAGTTTGGAGGGTGAATCAGAAGAAGCAGAAGAAAGAGAAGGAGAAGGTGAAGTCTGGAGGGTGAAGCAGAAGAAACGGAAGAAGGAGAAGGAGAAGGTGAAGACTGGAGGGTGAATCAGAAGAAGTGGAAGAAGGAGAAGGAGAAGGTGAAGTCTGGAGGGAGAATCAGAAGAAGCAGAAGAAGGAGAAGGAGAAGGTGAAGTCTGAAGGGTGAATCAGAAGAAGCAGAAGAAGGAGAAGGAGAAGATGAAGTCTGGAGGGTGAATCAGAAGAAGTAGAAGAAGGAGAAGGAGAAGGTGAAGTCTGGAGGGTGAATCAGAAGTAGTAGAAGAAGGAGAAGGAGAAGGTGAAGTCTGGACGGTGTATCAGAAGAAACAGAAGAAGGAGAAGGAGAAGGTGAAGTCTGGAGGGTGAATCAGAAGAAGTAGAAGAAGGAGAAGGAGAAGGTGTAGTCTGGAGGGTGAATCAGAAGAAGTAGACGAAGGAGAAGGAGAAGGTGAAGTCTGGAGGGTGAATCAGAAGAAGCAGAAGAAGGAGATGGAGAAGGTGAAGTCTGGAGGGTGAATCAGAAGAAGTAGAAGAAGGAGAAGGAGAAGGTGAAGTCTGGAGGGTGAATCAGAAGAAGCAGGAGAAGGAGAAGGAGAAGGTGAAGTCTGGAGGGTGAATCAGAAGAAGCAGAAGAAGGAGAAGGAGAAGGTGAAGTCTGGAGGGTGAATCAGAAGAAGTAGAAGAAGGAGAAGGAGAAGGTGAAGTCTGGAGGGTGAATCAGAAGAAGCAGAATAAGGAGAAGGAGAAGGTGAAGTCTGGAGGGTGAATCAGAAGAAGCAGAAGAAGGAGAAGGAGAAGATGAAGTCTGGAGGGTGAATCAGAAGAAGTAGAAGAAGGAGAAGGAGAAGGTGAAGTCTGGAGGGTGAAGCAGAAGAAGTAGAAGAAGGAGAAGGAGAAGGTGAAGTCAGGAGGGTGAATCAGAAGAAGTAGAAGAAGGAGAAGGAGAAGGTGAAGTCAGGAGGGTGAATCAGAAGAAGCAGAAGAAGGAGAAGGAGAAGGTGAAGTCTGGAGGGTGAATCAGAAGAATCAGAAGAAGGAGAAGGAGAAGGTGAAGTCTGGAGGGTGAATCAGAAGAAGCAGAATAAGGAGAAGGAGAAGATGAAATCTGGAGGGTGAATCAGAAGAAGCAGAAGAAAGAGAAGGAGAAGGTGAAGTCTGGAGGGTGAATCAGAAGAAGTAGAAGAAGGAGAAGGAGAAGGTGAAGTCTGGAGGGTGAATCAGAAGAAGCAGAAGAAGGAGAAGGAGAAGGTGAAGTCTGGAGGGTGAATCAGAAGAAGCAGAAAAAGGAGAAGGAGAAGGTGAAGTCTGGAGGGTGAATCAGAAGAAGCAGAAGAAGGCGAAGGAGAAGTTGAAGTCTGGAGGGTGAATCAGAAGAAGCAGAATAAGGAGAAGTGAAGGTGAAGTATGGAGGGTGAATCAGAAGAAGCGGAAGAAGGAGAAGGAGAAGGTGAAGTCTGGAGGGTGAATCAGAAGAATTAGAAGAAGGAGAAGGAGAAGGTGAAGTCTGGAGGGTGAAGCAGAAGAAGTAGAAGAAGGAGAAGGAGAAGGTGAAGTCAGGAGGGTGAATCAGAAGAAGTAGAAGAAGGAGAAGGACAAGATGAAGTCAGGAGGGTGAATCAGAAGAAGCAGAAGAAGGAGAAGGAGAAGGTGAAGTCTGGAGGGTGAATCAAAAGTAGCAGAATAAGGAGAAGGAGAAGGTGAATTCTGGAGGGTGAATCAGAAGAAGCAGAATAAGGAGAAGGAGAAGGTGAAGTCTGGAGGGTGAATCAGAAGAAGCAGAAGAAGGAGAAGGAGAAGATGAAGTCTGGAGGGTGAATCAGAAGAAGTAGAAGAAGGAGAAGGAGAAGGTGAAGTCTGGAGGGTGAAGCAGAAGAAGTAGAAGAAGGAGAAGGAGAAGGTGAAGTCAGGAGGGTGAATCAGAAGAAGTAGAAGAAGGAGAAGGAGAAGGTGAAGTCAGGAGGGTGAATCAGAAGAAGCAGAAGAAGGAGAAGGAGAAGGTGAAGTCTGGAGGGTGAATCAGAAGAATCAGAAGAAGGAGAAGGAGAAGGTGAAGTCTGGAGGGTGAATCAGAAGAAGCAGAAGAAAGAGAAGGAGAAGGTGAAGTCTGGAGGGTGAAGTAGAAGAAACAGAAGAAGGAGAAGGAGAAGGTGAAGACTGGAGGGTGAATCAGAAGAAGTGGAAGAAGGAGAAGGAGAAGGTGAAGTCTGGAGGGTGAATCAGAAGAAGTAGAAGAAGGAGAAGGAGAAGGTGAAGTCTGGAGGGTGAATCAGAAGAAGCAGAAGAAGGAGAAGGAGAAGGTGAAGTCTGGAGGGTGAATCAGAAGAAGCAGAAGAACGAGAAGGAGAAGATGAAGTCTGGAGGGTGAATCAGAAGAAGTAGAAGAAGGAGAAGGAGAAGGTGAAGTCTGGAGGGTGAATCAGAAGAAGCAGAAGAAAGAGAAGGAGAAGGTGAAGTCTGGAGGGTGAATCAGAAGAAGTAGAAGAGGGAGAAGGAGAAGGTGAAGTCTGGAGGGTGAATCAGAAGAAGCAGAAGAAGGAGAAGGAGAAGGTGAAGTCTGGAGGGTGAATCAGAAGAAGCAGAAGAAGGAGAAGGAGAAGGTGAAGTCTGGAGGATGAATCAGAAGAAGCAGAAGAAGGAGAAGGAGAAGTTGAAGTCTGGAGGGTGAATCAGAAGAAGCAGAATAAGGAGAAGTGAAGGTGAAGTATGGAGGGTGAATCAGAAGAAGCAGAAGAAGGAGAAGGAGAAGGTGAAGTCTGGAGGGTGAATCAGAAGAAGTAGAAGAAGGAGAAGGAGAAGGTGAAGTCTGGAGGGTGAAGCAGAAGAAGTAGAAGAAGGAGAAGGAGAAGGTGAAGTCAGGAGGGTGAATCAGAAGAAGTAGAAGAAGGAGAAGGAGAAGGTGAAGTCAGGAGGGTGAATCAGAAGAAGCAGAAGAAGGAGAAGGAGAAGGTGAAGTCTGGAGGGTGAATCAGAAGAAGCAGAATAAGGAGAAGGAGAAGGTGAAGTCTGGAGGGTGAATCAGAAGAAGCAGAATAAGGAGAAGGAGAAGGTGAAGTCTGGAGGGTGAATCAGAAGAAGCAGAAGAAGGAGAAGGAGAAGATGAAGTCTGGAGGGTGAATCAGAAGAAGTAGAAGAAGGAGAAGGAGAAGGTGAAGTCTGGAGGGTGAAGCAGAAGAAGTAGAAGAAGGAGAAGGAGAAGGTGAAGTCAGGAGGGTGAATCAGAAGAAGGAGAAGAAGGAGAAGGAGAAGGTGAAGTCAGGAGGGTGAATCAGAAGAAGTAGAAGAAGGAGAAGGAGAAGGTGAAGTCTGGAGGGTGAATCAGAAGTAGTAGAAGAAGGAGAAGGAGAAGGTGAAGTCTGGACGGTGTATCAGAAGAAACAGAAGAAGGAGAAGGAGAAGGTGAAGTCTGGAGGGTGAATCAGAAGAAGTAGAAGAAGGAGAAGGAGAAGGTGTAGTCTGGAGGGTGAATCAGAAGAAGTAGACGAAGGAGAAGGAGAAGGTGAAGTCTGGAGGGTGAATCAGAAGAAGCAGAAGAAGGAGATGGAGAAGGTGAAGTCTGGAGGGTGAATCAGAAGAAGTAGAAGAAGGAGAAGGAGAAGGTGAAGTCTGGAGGGTGAATCAGAAGAAGCAGGAGAAGGAGAAGGAGAAGGTGAAGTCTGGAGGGTGAATCAGAAGAAGCAGAAGAAGGAGAAGGAGAAGGTGAAGTCTGGAGGGTGAATCAGAAGAAGTAGAAGAAGGAGAAGGAGAAGGTGAAGTCTGGAGGGAGAATCAGAAGAAGTAGAAGAAGGAGAAGGAGAAGGTGAAGTCTGGAGGTTGAATCAGAAGAAGTAGAAGAAGGAGAAGGAGAAGGTGAAGTCTGGAGGGTGAAGCAGAAGAAGTAGAAGAAGGAGAAGGAGAAGGTGAAGTCAGGAGGGTGAATCAGAAGAAGTAGAAGAAGGAGAAGGAGAAGGTGAAGTCAGGAGGGTGAATCAGAAGAAGCAGAAGAAGGAGAAGGAGAAGGTGAAGTCTGGAGGGTGAATCAGAAGAAGTAGAAGAAGGAGAAGGAGAAGGTGAAGTCTGGAGGGTGAAGCAGAAGAAGTAGAAGAAGGAGAAGGAGAAGGTGAAGTCAGGAGGGTGAATCAGAAGAAGTAGAAGAAGGAGAAGGAGAAGGTGAAGTCAGGAGGGTGAATCGGAAGAAGCAGAAGAAGGAGAAGGAGAAGGTGAAGTCTGGAGGGTGAATCAGAAGAATCAGAAGAAGGAGAAGGAGAAGGTGAAGTCTGGAGGGTGAATCAGAAGAAGCAGAAGAAAGAGAAGGAGATGGTGAAGTCTGGAGGGTGAATCAGAAGAAGTAGAAGAAGGAGAAGGAGAAGGTGAAGTCTGGAGGGTGAATCAGAAGAAGCAGAGGAAGGAGAAGGAGAAGGTGAAGTCTGGAGGGTGAATCAGAAGAAGCAGAAGAAGTAGAAGGAGAAGGTGAAGTCTGGAGGGTGAATCAGAAGAAGCAGAAGAAGGAGAAGGAGAAGGTGAAGTCTGGAGGGTGAATGAGAAGAAGCAGAATAAGGAGAAGGAGAAGGTGAAGTCTGGAGGGTGAATCAGAAGAAGCAGAAGAAGGAGAAGGAGAAGGTGAAGTCTGGAGGGTGAATCAGAAGAAGTAGAAGAAGGAGAAGGAGAAGGTGAAGTCTGGAGGGTGAAGCAGAAGAAGGAGAAGGAGAAGGTGAAGTCAGGAGGGTGAATCAGAAGAAGTAGAAGAAGGAGAAGGAGAAGGTGAAATCAGGAGGGTGAATCAGAAGAAGCAGAAGAAGGAGAAGGAGAAGGTGAAGTCTGTAGGGTGAATCAGAAGAATCAGAAGAAGGAGAAGGAGAAGGTGAAGACTGGAGGGTGAATCAGAAGAAGTAGAAGAAGGAGAAGGAGAAGGTGAAGTCTGGAGGGTGAATCAGAAGAAGTAGAAGAAGGAGAAGGAGAAGGTGAAGTCTGGAGGGTGAATCAGAAGAAGCAGAAGAAGGAGAAGGAGAAGGTGAAGTCTGGAGGGTGAATCAGAAGAAGCAGAAGAAGGAGAAGGAGAAGGTGAAGTCTGGAGGGTGAATCAGAAGAAGCAGAAGAAGGAGAAGGAGAAGTTGAAGTCTGGAGGGTGAATCAGAAGAAGCAGAATAAGGAGAAGTGAAGGTGAAGTATGGAGGGTGAATCAGAAGAAGCAGAAGAAGGAGAAGGAGAAGGTGAAGTCTGGAGGGTGAATCAGAAGAAGTAGAAGAAGGAGAAGGAGAAGGTGAAGTCTGGAGGGTAAAGCAGAAGAAGTAGAAGAAGGAGAAGGAGAAGGTGAAGTCTGGAGGGTGAATCAGAAGAAGCAGAATCAGGAGAAGGAGAAGGTGAAGTCTGGAGGGTGAATCAGAAGAAGCAGAATAAGGAGAAGGAGAAGGTGAAGTCTGGAGGGTGAATCAGAAGAAGCAGAATAAGGAGAAGAAGAAGGTGAAGTCTGGAGGGTGAATCAGAAGAAGCAGAAGAAGGAGAAGGAGAAGATGAAGTCTGGAGGGTGAATCAGAAGAAGTAGAAGAAGGAGAAGGAGAAGGTGAAGTCTGGAGGGTGAAGCAGAAGAAGTAGAAGAAGGAGAAGGAGAAGGTGAAGTCAGGAGGGTGAATCAGAAGAAGTAGAAGAAGGAGAAGGAGAAGGTGAAGTCTGGAGGGTGAAGCAGAAGAAGTAGAAGAAGGAGAAGGAGAAGGTGAAGTCAGGAGGGTGAATCAGAAGAAGTAGAAGAAGGAGAAGGAGAAGGTGAAGTCAGGAGGGTGAATCAGAAGAAGCAGAAGAAGGAGAAGGAGAAGGTGAAGTCTGGAGGGTGAATCAGAAGAAGCAGAATAAGGAGAAGGAGAAGGTGAAGTCTGGAGGGTGAATCAGAAGAAGCAGAATAAGGAGAAGGAGAAGGTGAAGTCTGGAGGGTGAATCAGAAGAAGCAGAAGAAGGAGAAGGAGAAGATGAAGTCTGGAGGGTGAATCAGAAGAAGTAGAAGAAGGAGAAGGAGAAGGTGAAGTCTGGAGGGTGAAGCAGAAGAAGTAGAAGAAGGAGAAGGAGAAGGTGAAGTCAGGAGGGTGAATCAGAAGAAGGAGAAGAAGGAGAAGGAGAAGGTGAAGTCAGGAGGGTGAATCAGAAGAAGTAGAAGAAGGAGAAGGAGAAGGTGAAGTCTGGAGGGTGAATCAGAAGTAGTAGAAGAAGGAGAAGGAGAAGGTGAAGTCTGGACGGTGTATCAGAAGAAACAGAAGAAGGAGAAGGAGAAGGTGAAGTCTGGAGGGTGAATCAGAAGAAGTAGAAGAAGGAGAAGGAGAAGGTGTAGTCTGGAGGGTGAATCAGAAGAAGTAGACGAAGGAGAAGGAGAAGGTGAAGTCTGGAGGGTGAATCAGAAGAAGCAGAAGAAGGAGATGGAGAAGGTGAAGTCTGGAGGGTGAATCAGAAGAAGTAGAAGAAGGAGAAGGAGAAGGTGAAGTCTGGAGGGTGAATCAGAAGAAGCAGGAGAAGGAGAAGGAGAAGGTGAAGTCTGGAGGGTGAATCAGAAGAAGCAGAAGAAGGAGAAGGAGAAGGTGAAGTCTGGAGGGTGAATCAGAAGAAGTAGAAGAAGGAGAAGGAGAAGGTGAAGTCTGGAGGGAGAATCAGAAGAAGTAGAAGAAGGAGAAGGAGAAGGTGAAGTCTGGAGGTTGAATCAGAAGAAGTAGAAGAAGGAGAAGGAGAAGGTGAAGTCTGGAGGGTGAAGCAGAAGAAGTAGAAGAAGGAGAAGGAGAAGGTGAAGTCAGGAGGGTGAATCAGAAGAAGTAGAAGAAGGAGAAGGAGAAGGTGAAGTCAGGAGGGTGAATCAGAAGAAGCAGAAGAAGGAGAAGGAGAAGGTGAAGTCTGGAGGGTGAATCAGAAGAAGTAGAAGAAGGAGAAGGAGAAGGTGAAGTCTGGAGGGTGAAGCAGAAGAAGTAGAAGAAGGAGAAGGAGAAGGTGAAGTCAGGAGGGTGAATCAGAAGAAGTAGAAGAAGGAGAAGGAGAAGGTGAAGTCAGGAGGGTGAATCGGAAGAAGCAGAAGAAGGAGAAGGAGAAGGTGAAGTCTGGAGGGTGAATCAGAAGAATCAGAAGAAGGAGAAGGAGAAGGTGAAGTCTGGAGGGTGAATCAGAAGAAGCAGAAGAAAGAGAAGGAGATGGTGAAGTCTGGAGGGTGAATCAGAAGAAGTAGAAGAAGGAGAAGGAGAAGGTGAAGTCTGGAGGGTGAATCAGAAGAAGCAGAGGAAGGAGAAGGAGAAGGTGAAGTCTGGAGGGTGAATCAGAAGAAGCAGAAGAAGTAGAAGGAGAAGGTGAAGTCTGGAGGGTGAATCAGAAGAAGCAGAAGAAGGAGAAGGAGAAGGTGAAGTCTGGAGGGTGAATGAGAAGAAGCAGAATAAGGAGAAGGAGAAGGTGAAGTCTGGAGGGTGAATCAGAAGAAGCAGAAGAAGGAGAAGGAGAAGGTGAAGTCTGGAGGGTGAATCAGAAGAAGTAGAAGAAGGAGAAGGAGAAGGTGAAGTCTGGAGGGTGAAGCAGAAGAAGGAGAAGGAGAAGGTGAAGTCAGGAGGGTGAATCAGAAGAAGTAGAAGAAGGAGAAGGAGAAGGTGAAATCAGGAGGGTGAATCAGAAGAAGCAGAAGAAGGAGAAGGAGAAGGTGAAGTCTGTAGGGTGAATCAGAAGAATCAGAAGAAGGAGAAGGAGAAGGTGAAGACTGGAGGGTGAATCAGAAGAAGTAGAAGAAGGAGAAGGAGAAGGTGAAGTCTGGAGGGTGAATCAGAAGAAGTAGAAGAAGGAGAAGGAGAAGGTGAAGTCTGGAGGGTGAATCAGAAGAAGCAGAAGAAGGAGAAGGAGAAGGTGAAGTCTGGAGGGTGAATCAGAAGAAGCAGAAGAAGGAGAAGGAGAAGGTGAAGTCTGGAGGGTGAATCAGAAGAAGCAGAAGAAGGAGAAGGAGAAGTTGAAGTCTGGAGGGTGAATCAGAAGAAGCAGAATAAGGAGAAGTGAAGGTGAAGTATGGAGGGTGAATCAGAAGAAGCAGAAGAAGGAGAAGGAGAAGGTGAAGTCTGGAGGGTGAATCAGAAGAAGTAGAAGAAGGAGAAGGAGAAGGTGAAGTCTGGAGGGTAAAGCAGAAGAAGTAGAAGAAGGAGAAGGAGAAGGTGAAGTCTGGAGGGTGAATCAGAAGAAGCAGAATCAGGAGAAGGAGAAGGTGAAGTCTGGAGGGTGAATCAGAAGAAGCAGAATAAGGAGAAGGAGAAGGTGAAGTCTGGAGGGTGAATCAGAAGAAGCAGAATAAGGAGAAGAAGAAGGTGAAGTCTGGAGGGTGAATCAGAAGAAGCAGAAGAAGGAGAAGGAGAAGATGAAGTCTGGAGGGTGAATCAGAAGAAGTAGAAGAAGGAGAAGGAGAAGGTGAAGTCTGGAGGGTGAAGCAGAAGAAGTAGAAGAAGGAGAAGGAGAAGGTGAAGTCAGGAGGGTGAATCAGAAGAAGTAGAAGAAGGAGAAGGAGAAGGTGTAGTCTGGAGGGTCAATCAGAAGAAGTAGACGAAGGAGAAGGAGAAGGTGAAGTCTGGAGGGTGAATCAGAAGAAGCAGAAGAAGGAAATGGAGAAGGTGAAGTCTGGAGGGTGAATCAGAAGAAGTAGAAGAAGGAGAAGGAGAAGGTGAAGTCTGGAGGGTGAATCAGAAGAAGCAGAAGAAGGAGAAGGAGAAGGTGAAGTCTGGAGGGTGAATCAGAAGAAGCAGAAGAAGGAGAAGGAGAAGGAGAAGTCTGGAGGGTGAATCAGAAGAAGCAGAAGAAGGAGAAGGAGAAGGTGAAGTCTGGAGGATGAAGCGGAAGAAGTAGAAGAAGGAGAAGGAGAAGGTGAAGTCAGGAGGGTGAATCAGAAGAAGTAGAAGAAGGAGAAGGAGAAGGTGAGGTCAGGAGGGTGAATCAGAAGAAGCAGAAGAAGGAGAAGGAGAAGGTGAAGTCTGGAGGGTGAATCAGAAGAATCAGAAGAAGGAGAAGGAGAAGGTGAAGTCTGGAGGGTGAATCAGAAGAAGCAGAAGAAGGAGAAGGAGAAGGTGAAGTCTGGAGGGTGAATCAGAAGAAGCAGAAGAAGGAGAAGGAGAAGGTGAAGTCAGGAGGGTGAATCAGAAGAAGCAGAAGAAGGAGAAGGAGAAGGTGAAGTTAGGAGGGTGAATCAGAAGAAGCAGAAGAAGGAGAAGGAGCAGGTGATGTCAGCGGGATGAAGCAGAAGAAGTAGAAGAAGGAGAAGGAGAAGGTGAAGTCAGGACGGTGAAGCAGAAGAAGCAGAAGAAGGAGAAGGAGAAGGTGAAGTCTGGAGGGTGAATCAGAATAAGTAGAAGAAGGAGAAGGAGAAGATCAAATCTGGAGGGTGAATCAGAAGAAGTAGAAGAAGGAGAAGGAGAAGGTGAAGTCTGGAGGGTGAAGCAGAAGAAGTAGAAGAAGGAGAAGGAGAAGGTGAAGTCAGGAGGGTGAATCAGAAGAAGTAGAAGAAGGAGAAGGAGAAGGTGAAGTCAGGAGGGTGAATCAGAAGAAGCAGAAGAAGGAGAAGGAGAAGGTGAAGTCTGGAGGGTGAATCAGAAGAATCAGAAGAAGGAGAAGGAGAAGGTGAAGTCTGGAGGGTGAATCAGAAGAAGCAGAAGAAAGAGAAGGAGAAGGTGAAGTCTGGAGGGTGAATCAGAAGAAGCAGAAGAAGGAGAAGGAGAAGGTGAAGTCAGGAGGGTGAATCAGAAGAAGCAGAAGAAGGAGAAGGAGAAGGTGAAGTTAGGAGGGTGAATCAGAAGAAGCAGAAGAAGGAGAAGGAGCAGGTGATGTCAGGGGGATGAAGCAGAAGAAGTAGAAGAAGGAGAAGGAGAAGGTGAAGTCAGGACGGTGAAGCAGAAGAAGCAGAAGAAGGAGAAGGAGAAGGTGAAGTCTGGAGGGTGAATCAGAAGAAGTAGAAGAAGGAGAAGGAGAAGGTCAAGTCTGGAGGGTGAATCAGAAGAAGTAGAAGAAGGAGAAGGAGAAGGTGAAGTCTGGAGGGTGAAGCAGAAGAAGTAGAAGAAGGAGAAGGAGAAGGTGAAGTCAGGAGGGTGAATCAGAAGAAGTAGAAGAAGGAGAAGGAGAACGTGAAGTCAGGAGGGTGAATCAGAAGAAGCAGAAGAAGGAGAAGGAGAAGGTGAAGTCTGGAGGGTGAATCAGAAGAAGCAGAAGAAGGAGAAGGAGAAGATGAAATCTGGAGGGTGAATCAGAAGAAGTAGAAGAAGGAGAAGGAGAAGGTGAGGTCTGGAGGGTGAATCAGAAGAAGTAGAAGAAGGAGAAGGAGAAGGTGAAGTCTGGAGGGTGAATCAGAAGAAGCAGAAGAAGGAGAAGGAGAAGGTGAAGTCTGGAGGGAGATTCAGAAGAAGCAGAAGAAGGAGAAGGAGAAGGTGAAGTCTGGAGGGTGAATCAGAAGAAGCAGAAGAAGGAGAAGGAGAAGATGAAATCTGGAGGGTGAATCAGAAGAAGCAGAAGAAAGAGAAGGAGAAGGTGAAGTCTGGAGGGTGAATCAGAAGAAGTAGAAGAAGGAGAAGGAGAAGGTGAAGTCTGGAGGGTGAATCAGAAGAAGCAGAAGAAGGAGAAGGAGAAGGTGAAGTCTGGAGGGTGAATCAGAAGAAGCAGAAGAAGGAGAAGGAGAAGTTGAAGTCTGGAGGGTGAATCAGAAGAAGCAGAATAAGGAGAAGTGAAGGTGAAGTCAGGACGGTGAAGCAGAAGAAGCAGAAGAAGGAGAAGGAGAAGGTGAAGTCTGGAGGGTGAATCAGAATAAGTAGAAGAAGGAGAAGGAGAAGGTCAAGTCTGGAGGGTGAATCAGAAGAAGTAGAAGAAGGAGAAGCAGAAGGTGAAGTCTGGAGGGTGAAGCAGAAGAAGTAGAAGAAGGAGAAGGAGAAGGTGAAGTCAGGAGGGTGAATCAGAAGAAGTAGAAGAAGGAGAAGGAGAAGGTGAAGTCAGGAGGGTGAATCACAAGAAGCAGAAGAAGGAGAAGGAGAAGGTGAAGTCTGGAGGGTGAATCAGAAGAATCAGAAGAAGGAGAAGGAGAAGGTGAAGTCTGGAGGGTGAATCAGAAGAAACAGAAGAAAGAGAAGGAGAAGGTGAAGTCTGGAGGGTGAATCAGAAGAAGCAGAAGAAGGAGAAGGAGAAGGTGAAGTCAGGAGGGTGAATCAGAAGAAGCAGAAGAAGTAGAAGGAGAAGGTGAAGTTAGGAGGGTGAATCAGAAGAAGCAGAAGAAGGAGAAGGAGCAGGTGATGTCAGGGGGATGAAGCAGAAGAAGTAGAAGAAGGAGAAGGAGAAGGTGAAGTCAGGACGGTGAAGCAGAAGAAGCAGAAGAAGGAGAAGGAGAAGGTGAAGTCTGGAGGGTGAATCAGAAGAAGTAGAAGAAGGAGAAGGAGAAGGTCAAGTCTGGAGGGTGAATCAGAAGAAGTAGAAGAAGGAGAAGGAGAAGGTGAAGTCTGGAGGGTGAAGCAGAAGAAGTAGAAGAAGGAGAAGGAGAAGGTGAAGTCAGGAGGGTGAATCAGAAGAAGTAGAAGAAGGAGAAGGAGAAGGTGAAGTCAGGAGGGTGAATCAGAAGAAGCAGAAGAAGGAGTAGGAGAAGGTGAAGTCTGGAGGGTGAATCAGAAGAAGCAGAAGAAGGAGAAGGAGAAGATGAAATCTGGAGGGTGAATCAGAAGAAGTAGAAGAAGGAGAAGGAGAAGGTGAGGTCTTGAGGGTGAATCAGAAGAAGTAGAAGAAGGAGAAGGAGAAGGTGAAGTCTGGAGGGTGAATCAGAAGAAGCAGAAGAAGGAGAAGGAGAAGGTGAAGTCTGGAGGGTGAATCAGAAGAAGCAGAAGAAGGAGAAGGAGAAGGTGATGTCTGGAGGGTGAATCAGAAGAAGCAGAAGAAGGAGAAGGAGAAGATGAAATCTGGAGGGTGAATCAGAAGAAGCAGAAGAAAGAGAAGGAGAAGGTGAAGTCTGGAGGGTGAATCAGAAGAAGTAGAAGAAGGAGAAGGAGAAGGTGAAGTCTGGAGGGTGAATCAGAAGAAGCAGAAGAAGGAGAAGGAGAAGGTGAAGTCTGGAGGGTGAATCAGAAGAAGCAGAAGAAGGAGAAGGAGAAGGTGAAGTCTGGAGGGTGAATCAGAAGAAGCAGAAGAAGGAGAAGGAGAAGTTGAAGTCTGGAGGGTGAATCAGAAGAAGCAGAATAAGGAGAAGTGAAGGTGAAGTATGGAGGGTGAATCAGAAGAAGCAGAAGAAGGAGAAGGAGAAGGTGAAGTCTGGAGGGTGAATCAGAAGAAGTAGAAGAAGGAGAAGGAGAAGGTGAAGTCTGGAGGGTGAAGCAGAAGAAGTAGAAGAAGGAGAAGGAGAAGGTGAAGTCTGGAGGCTGAATCAGAAGAAGCAGAATCAGGAGAAGGAGAAGGTGAAGTCTGGAGGGTGAATCAGAAGAAGCAGAATAAGGAGAAGGAGAAGGTGAAGTCTGGAGGGTGAATCAGAAGAAGCAGAATAAGGAGAAGAAGAAGGTGAAGTCTGGAGGGTGAATCAGAAGAAGCAGAAGAAGGAGAAGGAGAAGATGAAGTCTGGAGGGTGAATCAGAAGAAGTAGAAGAAGGAGAAGGAGAAGGTGAAGTCTGGAGGGTGAAGCAGAAGAAGTAGAAGAAGGAGAAGGAGAAGGTGAAGTCAGGAGGGTGAATCAGAAGAAGTAGAAGAAGGAGAAGGAGAAGGTGTAGTCTGGAGGGTCAATCAGAAGAAGTAGACGAAGGAGAAGGAGAAGGTGAAGTCTGGAGGGTGAATCAGAAGAAGCAGAAGAAGGAAATGGAGAAGGTGAAGTCTGGAGGGTGAATCAGAAGAAGTAGAAGAAGGAGAAGGAGAAGGTGAAGTCTGGAGGGTGAAACAGAAGAAGCAGAAGAAGGAGAAGGAGAAGGTGAAGTCTGGAGGGTGAATCAGAAGAAGCAGAAGAAGGAGAAGGAGAAGGAGAAGTCTGGAGGGTGAATCAGAAGAAGCAGAAGAAGGAGAAGGAGAAGGTGAAGTCTGGAGGGTGAAGCAGAAGAAGTAGAAGAAGGAGAAGGAGAAGGTGAAGTCAGGAGGGTGAATCAGAAGAAGTAGAAAAAGGAGAAGGAGAAGGTGAGGTCAGGAGGGTGAATCAGAAGAAGCAGAAGAAGGAGAAGGAGAAGGTGAAGTCTGGAGGGTGAATCAGAAGAATCAGAAGAAGGAGAAGGAGAAGGTGAAGTCTGGAGGGTGAATCAGAAGAAGCAGAAGAAGGAGAAGGAGAAGGTGAAGTCTGGAGGGTGAATCAGAAGAAGCAGAAGAAGGAGAAGGAGAAGGTGAAGTCAGGAGGGTGAATCAGAAGAAGCAGAAGAAGGAGAAGGAGAAGGTGAAGTTAGGAGGGTGAATCAGAAGAAGCAGAAGAAGGAGAAGGAGCAGGTGATGTCAGCGGGATGAAGCAGAAGAAGTAGAAGAAGGAGAAGGAGAAGGTGAAGTCAGGACGGTGAAGCAGAAGAAGCAGAAGAAGGAGAAGGAGAAGGTGAAGTCTGGAGGGTGAATCAGAATAAGTAGAAGAAGGAGAAGGAGAAGATCAAATCTGGAGGGTGAATCAGAAGAAGTAGAAGAAGGAGAAGGAGAAGGTGAAGTCTGGAGGGTGAAGCAGAAGAAGTAGAAGAAGGAGAAGGAGAAGGTGAAGTCAGGAGGGTGAATCAGAAGAAGTAGAAGAAGGAGAAGGAGAAGGTGAAGTCAGGAGGGTGAATCAGAAGAAGCAGAAGAAGGAGAAGGAGAAGGTGAAGTCTGGAGGGTGAATCAGAAGAATCAGAAGAAGGAGAAGGAGAAGGTGAAGTCTGGAGGGTGAATCAGAAGAAGCAGAAGAGAAGGAGAAGGTGAAGTCTGGAGGGTGAATCAGAAGAAGCAGAAGAAGGAGAAGGAGAAGGTGAAGTCAGGAGGGTGAATCAGAAGAAGCAGAAGAAGGAGAAGGAGAAGGTGAAGTTAGGAGGGTGAATCAGAAGAAGCAGAAGAAGGAGAAGGAGCAGGTGATGTCAGGGGGATGAAGCAGAAGAAGTAGAAGAAGGAGAAGGAGAAGGTGAAGTCAGGACGGTAAAGCAGAAGAAGCAGAAGAAGGAGAAGGAGAAGGTGAAGTCTGGAGGGTGAATCAGAAGAAGTAGAAGAAGGAGAAGGAGAAGGTCAAGTCTGGAGGGTGAATCAGAAGAAGTAGAAGAAGGAGAAGGGGAAGGTGAAGTCTGGAGGGTGAAGCAGAAGAAGTAGAAGAAGGAGAAGGAGAAGGTGAAGTCAGGAGGGTGAATCAGAAGAAGTAGAAGAAGGAGAAGGAGAACGTGAAGTCAGGAGGGTGAATCAGAAGAAGCAGAAGAAGGAGAGGAGAAGGTGAAGTCTGGAGGGTGAATCAGAAGAAGCAGAAGAAGGAGAAGGAGAAGATGAAATCTGGAGGGTGAATCAGAAGAAGTAGAAGAAGGAGAAGGAGAAGGTGAGGTCTGGAGGGTGAATCAGAAGAAGTAGAAGAAGGAGAAGGAGAAGGTGAAGTCTGGAGGGTGAATCAGAAGAAGCAGAAGAAGGAGAAGGAGAAGGTGAAGTCTGGAGGGAGATTTAGAAGAAGCAGAAGAAGGAGAAGGAGAAGGTGAAGTCTGGAGGGTGAATCAGAAGAAGCAGAAGAAGGAGAAGGAGAAGATGAAATCTGGAGGGTGAATCAGAAGAAGCAGAAGAAAGAGAAGGAGAAGGTGAAGTCTGGAGGGTGAATCAGAAGAAGTAGAAGAAGGAGAAGGAGAAGGTGAAGTCTGGAGGGTGAATCAGAAGAAGCAGAAGAAGGAGCAGGAGAAGGTGAAGTCTGGAGGGTGAATCAGAAGAAGCAGAAGAAGGAGAAGGAGAAGTTGAAGTCTGGAGGGTGAATCAGAAGAAGCAGAATAAGGAGAAGTGAAGGTGAAGTCAGGACGGTGAAGCAGAAGAAGCAGAAGAAGGAGAAGGAGAAGGTGAAGTCTGGAGGGTGAATCAGAATAAGTAGAAGAAGGAGAAGGAGAAGGTCAAGTCTGGAGGGTGAATCAGAAGAAGTAGAAGAAGGAGAAGCAGAAGGTGAAGTCTGGAGGGTGAAGCAGAAGAAGTAAAAGAAGGAGAAGGAGAAGTTGAAGTCAGGGGGTGAATCAGAAGAAGTAGAAGAAGGAGAAGGAGAAGGTGAAGTCAGGAGGGTGAATCAGAAGAAGCAGAAGAAGGAGAAGGAGAAGGTGAAGTCTGGAGGGTGAATCAGAAGAATCAGAAGAAGGAGAAGGAGAAGGTGAAGTCTGGAGGGTGAATCAGAAGAAGCAGAAGAAAGAGAAGGAGAAGGTGAAGTCTGGAGGGTGTATCAGAAGAAGCAGAAGAAGGAGAAGGAGAAGGTGAAGTCAGGAGGGTGAATCAGAAGAAGCAGAAGAAGTAGAAGGAGAAGGTGAAGTTAGGAGGGTGAATCAGAAGAAGCAGAAGAAGGAGAAGGAGCAGGTGATGTCAGGGGGATGAAGCAGAAGAAGTAGAAGAAGGAGAATGAGAAGGTGAAGTCAGGACGGTGAAGCAGAAGAAGCAGAAGAAGGAGAAGGAGAAGGTGAAGTCTGGAGGGTGAATCAGAAGAAGTAGAAGAAGGAGAAGGAGAAGGTGGAGTCAGGAGGGTGAATCAGAAGAAGCAGAAGAAGGAGAAGGAGAAGGTGAAGTCTGGAGGGTGAATCAGAAGAAGCAGAAGAAGGAGAAGGAGAAGATGAAATCTGGAGGGTGAATCAGAAGAAGTAGAAGAAGGAGAAGGAGAAGGTGAGGTCTTGAGGGTGAATCAGAAGAAGCAGAAGAAGGAGAAGGAGAAGGTGAAGTCTGGAGGGTGAATCAGAAGAAGCAGAAGAAGGAGAAGGAGAAGGAGAAGTCTGGAGGGTGAATCAGAAGAAGCAGAAGAAGGAGAAGGAGAAGGTGAAGTCTGGAGGGTGAAGCAGAAGAAGTAGAAGAAGGATGAAGGAGAAGGTGAAGTCAGGAGGGTGAATCAGAAGAAGTAGAAAAAGGAGAAGGAGAAGGTGAGGTCAGGAGGGTGAATCAGAAGAAGCAGAAGAAGGAGAAGGAGAAGGTGAAGTCTGGAGGGTGAATCAGAAGAATCAGAAGAAGGAGAAGGAGAAGGTGAAGTCTGGAGGGTGAATCAGAAGAAGCAGAAGAAGGAGAAGGAGAAGGTGAAGTCTGGAGGGTGAATCAGAAGAAGCAGAAGAAGGAGAAGGAGAAGGTGAAGTCAGGAGGGTGAATCAGAAGAAGCAGAAGAAGGAGAAGGAGAAGGTGAAGTTAGGAGGGTGAATCAGAAGAAGCAGAAGAAGGAGAAGGAGCAGGTGATGTCAGCGGGATGAAGCAGAAGAAGTAGAAGAAGGAGAAGGAGAAGGTGAAGTCAGGACGGTGAAGCAGAAGAAGCAGAAGAAGGAGAAGGAGAAGGTGAAGTCTGGAGGGTGAATCAGAATAAGTAGAAGAAGGAGAAGGAGAAGATCAAATCTGGAGGGTGAATCAGAAGAAGTAGAAGAAGGAGAAGGAGAAGGTGAAGTCTGGAGGGTGAAGCAGAAGAAGTAGAAGAAGGAGAAGGAGAAGGTGAAGTCAGGAGGGTGAATCAGAAGAAGTAGAAGAAGGAGAAGGAGAAGGTGAAGTCAGGAGGGTGAATCAGAAGAAGCAGAAGAAGGAGAAGGAGAAGGTGAAGTCTGGAGGGTGAATCAGAAGAATCAGAAGAAGGAGAAGGAGAAGGTGAAGTCTGGAGGGTGAATCAGAAGAAGCAGAAGAGAAGGAGAAGGTGAAGTCTGGAGGGTGAATCAGAAGAAGCAGAAGAAGGAGAAGGAGAAGGTGAAGTCAGGAGGGTGAATCAGAAGAAGCAGAAGAAGGAGAAGGAGAAGGTGAAGTTAGGAGGGTGAATCAGAAGAAGCAGAAGAAGGAGAAGGAGCAGGTGATGTCAGGGGGATGAAGCAGAAGAAGTAGAAGAAGGAGAAGGAGAAGGTGAAGTCAGGACGGTAAAGCAGAAGAAGCAGAAGAAGGAGAAGGAGAACGTGAAGTCTGGAGGGTGAATCAGAAGAAGTAGAAGAAGGAGAAGGAGAAGGTCAAGTCTGGAGGGTGAATCAGAAGAAGTAGAAGAAGGAGAAGGGGAAGGTGAAGTCTGGAGGGTGAAGCAGAAGAAGTAGAAGAAGGAGAAGGAGAAGGTGAAGTCAGGAGGGTGAATCAGAAGAAGTAGAAGAAGGAGAAGGAGAACGTGAAGTCAGGAGGGTGAATCAGAAGAAGCAGAAGAAGGAGAGGAGAAGGTGAAGTCTGGAGGGTGAATCAGAAGAAGCAGAAGAAGGAGAAGGAGAAGATGAAATCTGGAGGGTGAATCAGAAGAAGTAGAAGAAGGAGAAGGAGAAGGTGAGGTCTGGAGGGTGAATCAGAAGAAGTAGAAGAAGGAGAAGGAGAAGGTGAAGTCTGGAGGGTGAATCAGAAGAAGCAGAAGAAGGAGAAGGAGAAGGTGAAGTCTGGAGGGAGATTTAGAAGAAGCAGAAGAAGGAGAAGGAGAAGGTGAAGTCTGGAGGGTGAATCAGAAGAAGCAGAAGAAGGAGAAGGAGAAGATGAAATCTGGAGGGTGAATCAGAAGAAGCAGAAGAAAGAGAAGGAGAAGGTGAAGTCTGGAGGGTGAATCAGAAGAAGTAGAAGAAGGAGAAGGAGAAGGTGAAGTCTGGAGGGTGAATCAGAAGAAGCAGAAGAAGGAGCAGGAGAAGGTGAAGTCTGGAGGGTGAATCAGAAGAAGCAGAAGAAGGAGAAGGAGAAGTTGAAGTCTGGAGGGTGAATCAGAAGAAGCAGAATAAGGAGAAGTGAAGGTGAAGTCAGGACGGTGAAGCAGAAGAAGCAGAAGAAGGAGAAGGAGAAGGTGAAGTCTGGAGGGTGAATCAGAATAAGTAGAAGAAGGAGAAGGAGAAGGTCAAGTCTGGAGGGTGAATCAGAAGAAGTAGAAGAAGGAGAAGCAGAAGGTGAAGTCTGGAGGGTGAAGCAGAAGAAGTAAAAGAAGGAGAAGGAGAAGGTGAAGTCAGGAGGGTGAATCAGAAGAAGTAGAAGAAGGAGAAGGAGAAGGTGAAGTCAGGAGGGTGAATCAGAAGAAGCAGAAGAAGGAGAAGGAGAAGGTGAAGTCTGGAGGGTGAATCAGAAGAATCAGAAGAAGGAGAAGGAGAAGGTGAAGTCTGGAGGGTGAATCAGAAGAAGCAGAAGAAAGAGAAGGAGAAGGTGAAGTCTGGAGGGTGTATCAGAAGAAGCAGAAGAAGGAGAAGGAGAAGGTGAAGTCAGGAGGGTGAATCAGAAGAAGCAGAAGAAGTAGAAGGAGAAGGTGAAGTTAGGAGGGTGAATCAGAAGAAGCAGAAGAAGGAGAAGGAGCAGGTGATGTCAGGGGGATGAAGCAGAAGAAGTAGAAGAAGGAGAATGAGAAGGTGAAGTCAGGACGGTGAAGCAGAAGAAGCAGAAGAAGGAGAAGGAGAAGGTGAAGTCTGGAGGGTGAATCAGAAGAAGTAGAAGAAGGAGAAGGAGAAGGTGAAGTCAGGAGGGTGAATCAGAAGAAGCAGAAGAAGGAGAAGGAGAAGGTGAAGTCTGGAGGGTGAATCAGAAGAAGCAGAAGAAGGAGAAGGAGAAGATGAAATCTGGAGGGTGAATCAGAAGAAGTAGAAGAAGGAGAAGGAGAAGGTGAGGTCTTGAGGGTGAATCAGAAGAAGTAGAAGAAGGAGAAGGAGAAGGTGAAGTCTGGAGGGTGAATCAGAAGAAGCAGAAGAAGGAGAAGGAGAAGGTGAAGTCTGGAGGGTGAATCAGAAGAAGCAGAAGAAGGAGAAGGAGAAGGTGATGTCTGGAGGGTGAATCAGAAGAAGCAGAAGAAGGAGAAGGAGAAGATGAAATCTGGAGGGTGAATCAGAAGAAGCAGAAGAAAGAGAAGGAGAAGGTGAAGTCTGGAGGGTGAATCAGAAGAAGTAGAAGAAGGAGAAGGAGAAGGTGAAGTCTGCAGGGTGAATCAGAAGAAGCAGAATAAGGAGAAGTGAAGGTGAAGTATGGAGGGTGAATCAGAAGAAGCAGAAGAAGGAGAAGGAGAAGGTGAAGTCTGGAGGGTGAATCAGAAGAAGTAGAAGAAGGAGAAGGAGAAGGTGAAGGCTGGAGGGTGAAGCAGAAGAAGTAGAAGAAGGAGAAGGAGAAGGTGAAGTCTGGAGGGTGAATCAGAAGAAGCAGAATCAGGAGAAGGAGAAGGTGAAGTCTGGAGGGTGAATCAGAAGAAGCAGAATAAGGAGAAGGAGAAGGTGAAGTCTGGAGGGTGAATCAGAAGAAGCAGAATAAGGAGAAGAAGAAGGTGAAGTCTGGAGGGTGAATCAGAAGAAGCAGAAGAAGGAGAAGGAGAAGATGAAGTCTGGAGGGTGAATCAGAAGAAGTAGAAGAAGGAGAAGGAGAAGGTGAAGTCTGGAGGGTGAAGCAGAAGAAGTAGAAGAAGGAGAAGGAGAAGGTGAAGTCAGGAGGGTGAATCAGAAGAAGTAGAAGAAGGAGAAGGAGAAGGTGTAGTCTGGAGGGTCAATCAGAAGAAGTAGACGAAGGAGAAGGAGAAGGTGAAGTCTGGAGGGTGAATCAGAAGAAGCAGAAGAAGGAAATGGAGAAGGTGAAGTCTGGAGGGTGAATCAGAAGAAGTAGAAGAAGGAGAAGGAGAAGGTGAAGTCTGGAGGGTGAATCAGAAGAAGCAGAAGAAGGAGAAGGAGAAGGTGAAGTCTGGAGGGTGAATCAGAAGAAGCAGAAGAAGGAGAAGGAGAAGGAGAAGTCTGGAGGGTGAATCAGAAGAAGTAGAAGAAGGAGAAGGAGAAGGTGAAGTCAGGAAGGTGAATCAGAAGAAGCAGAAGAAGGAGAAGGAGAAGGTGAAGTCTGGAGGGTGAATCAGAAGAAGCAGAGGAAGGAGAAGGAGAAGGTGAAGTCTGGAGGGTGAATCAGAAGAAGCAGAAGAAGTAGAAGGAGAAGGTGAAGTCTGGAGGGTGAATCAGAAGAAGCAGAAGAAGGAGAAGGAGAAGGTGAAGTCTGGAGGGTGAATGAGAAGAAGCAGAATAAGGAGAAGGAGAAGGTGAAGTCTGGAGGGTGAATCAGAAGAAGCAGAAGAAGGAGAAGGAGAAGGTGAAGTCTGGAGGGTGAATCAGAAGAAGTAGAAGAAGGAGAAGGAGAAGGTGAAGTCTGGAGGGTGAAGCAGAAGAAGGAGAAGGAGAAGGTGAAGTCAGGAGGGTGAATCAGAAGAAGTAGAAGAAGGAGAAGGAGAAGGTGAAATCAGGAGGGTGAATCAGAAGTAGCAGAAGAAGGAGAAGGAGAAGGTGAAGTCTGTAGGGTGAATCAGAAGAATCAGAAGAAGGAGAAGGAGAAGGTGAAGTCTGGAGGGTGAATCAGAAGAAGCAGAAGAAAGAGAAGGAGAAGGCGAAGTCTGGAGGGTGAAGCAGAAGAAACAGAAGAAGGAGAAGGAGAAGGTGAAGACTGGAGGGTGAATCAGAAGAAGTAGAAGAAGGAGAAGGAGAAGGTGAAGTCTGGAGGGTGAATCAGAAGAAGTAGAAGAAGGAGAAGGAGAAGGTGAAGTCTGGAGGGTGAATCAGAAGAAGCAGAAGAAGGAGAAGGAGAAGGTGAAGTCTGGAGGGTGAATCAGAAGAAGCAGAAGAAGGAGAAGGAGAAGGTGAAGTCTGGAGGGTGAATCAGAAGAAGCAGAAGAAGGAGAAGGAGAAGTTGAAGTCTGGAGGGTGAATCAGAAGAAGCAGAATAAGGAGAAGTGAAGGTGAAGTATGGAGGGTGAATCAGAAGAAGCAGAAGAAGGAGAAGGAGAAGGTGAAGTCTGGAGGGTGAATCAGAAGAAGTAGAAGAAGGAGAAGGAGAAGGTGAAGTCTGGAGGGTGAAGCAGAAGAAGTAGAAGAAGGAGAAGGAGAAGGTGAAGTCTGGAGGGTGAATCAGAAGAAGCAGAATCAGGAGAAGGAGAAGGTGAAGTCTGGAGGGTGAATCAGAAGAAGCAGAATAACGAGAAGGAGAAGGTGAAGTCTGGAGGGTGAATCAGAAGAAGCAGAATAAGGAGAAGAAGAAGGTGAAGTCTGGAGGGTGAATCAGAAGAAGCAGAAGAAGGAGAAGGAGAAGATGAAGTCTGGAGGGTGAATCAGAAGAAGTAGAAGAAGGAGAAGGAGAAGGTGAAGTCTGGAGGGTGAAGCAGAAGAAATAGAAGAAGGAGAAGGAGAAGGTGAAGTCAGGAGGGTGAATCAGAAGAAGTAGAAGAAGGAGAAGGAGAAGGTGTAGTCTGGAGGGTCAAACAGAAGAAGTAGACGAAGGAGAAGGAGGAGGTGAAGTCTGGAGGGTGAATCAGAAGAAGCAGAAGAAGGAAATGGAGAAGGTGAAGTCTGGAGGGTGAATCAGAAGAAGTAGAAGAAGGAGAAGGAGAAGGTGAAGTCTGGAGGGTGAATCAGAAGAAGCAGAAGAAGGAGAAGGAGAAGGTGAAGTCTGGAGGGTGAATCAGAAGAAGCAGAAGAAGGAGAAGGAGAAGGTGAAGTCTGGAGGGTGAATCAGAAGAAGCAGAAGAAGGAGAAGGAGAAGTTGAAGTCTGCAGGGTGAATCAGAAGAAGCAGAATAAGGAGAAGTGAAGGTGAAGTATGGAGGGTGAATCAGAAGAAGCAGAAGAAGGAGAAGGAGAAGGTGAAGTCTGGAGGGTGAATCAGAAGAAGTAGAAGAAGGAGAAGGAGAAGGTGAAGGCTGGAGGGTGAAGCAGAAGAAGTAGAAGAAGGAGAAGGAGAAGGTGAAGTCTGGAGGGTGAATCAGAAGAAGCAGAATCAGGAGAAGGAGAAGGTGAAGTCTGGAGGGTGAATCAGAAGAAGCAGAATAAGGAGAAGGAGAAGGTGAAGTCTGGAGGGTGAATCAGAAGAAGCAGAATAAGGAGAAGAAGAAGGTGAAGTCTGGAGGGTGAATCAGAAGAAGCAGAAGAAGGAGAAGGAGAAGATGAAGTCTGGAGGGTGAATCAGAAGAAGTAGAAGAAGGAGAAGGAGAAGGTGAAGTCTGGAGGGTGAAGCAGAAGAAGTAGAAGAAGGAGAAGGAGAAGGTGAAGTCAGGAGGGTGAATCAGAAGAAGTAGAAGAAGGAGAAGGAGAAGGTGTAGTCTGGAGGGTCAATCAGAAGAAGTAGACGAAGGAGAAGGAGAAGGTGAAGTCTGGAGGGTGAATCAGAAGAAGCAGAAGAAGGAAATGGAGAAGGTGAAGTCTGGAGGGTGAATCAGAAGAAGTAGAAGAAGGAGAAGGAGAAGGTGAAGTCTGGAGGGTGAATCAGAAGAAGCAGAAGAAGGAGAAGGAGAAGGTGAAGTCTGGAGGGTGAATCAGAAGAAGCAGAAGAAGGAGAAGGAGAAGGAGAAGTCTGGAGGGTGAATCAGAAGAAGCAGAAGAAGGAGAAGGAGAAGGTGAAGTCTGGAGGGTGAAGCAGAAGAAGTAGAAGAAGGAGAAGGAGAAGGTGAAGTCAGGAGGGTGAATCAGAAGAAGTAGAAGAAGGAGAAGGAGAAGGTGAGGTCAGGAGGGTGAATCAGAAGAAGCAGAAGAAGGAGAAGGAGAAGGTGAAGTCTGGAGGGTGAATCAGAAGAATCAGAAGAAGGAGAAGGAGAAGGTGAAGTCTGGAGGGTGAATCAGAAGAAGCAGAAGAAGGAGAAGGAGAAGGTGAAGTCTGGAGGGCGAATCAGAAGAAGCAGAAGAAGGAGAAGGAGAAGGTGAAGTCAGGAGGGTGAATCAGAAGAAGCAGAAGAAGGAGAAGGAGAAGGTGAAGTTAGGAGGGTGAATCAGAAGAAGCAGAAGAAGGAGAAGGAGCAGGTGATGTCAGCGGGATGAAGCAGAAGAAGTAGAAGAAGGAGAAGGAGAAGGTGAAGTCAGGACGGTGAAGCAGAAGAAGCAGAAGAAGGAGAAGGAGAAGGTGAAGTCTGGAGGGTGAATCAGAATAAGTAGAAGAAGGAGAAGGAGAAGGTCAAGTCTGGAGGGTGAATCAGAAGAAGTAGAAGAAGGAGAAGGAGAAGGTGAAGTCTGGAGGGTGAAGCAGAAGAAGTAGAAGAAGGAGAAGGAGAAGGTGAAGTCAGGAGGGTGAATCAGAAGAAGTAGAAGAAGGAGAAGGAGAAGGTGAAGTCAGGAGGGTGAATCAGAAGAAGCAGAAGAAGGAGAAGGAGAAGGTGAAGTCTGGAGGGTGAATCAGAAGAATCAGAAGAAGGAGAAGGAGAAGGTGAAGTCTGGAGGGTGAATCAGAAGAAGCAGAAGAAAGAGAAGGAGAAGGTGAAGTCTGGAGGGTGAATCAGAAGAAGCAGAAGAAGGAGAAGGAGGAGGTGAAGTCAGGAGGGTGAATCAGAAGAAGCAGAAGAAGGAGAAGGAGAAGGTGAAGTTAGGAGGGTGAATCAGAAGAAGCAGAAGAAGGAGAAGGAGCAGGTGATGTCAGGGGGATGAAGCAGAAGAAGTAGAAGAAGGAGAAGGAGAAGGTGAAGTCAGGACGGTGAAGCAGAAGAAGCAGAAGAAGGAGAAGGAGAAGGTGAAGTCTGGAGGGTGAATCAGAAGAAGTAGAAGAAGGAGAAGGAGAAGGTCAAGTCTGGAGGGTGAATCAGAAGAAGTAGAAGAAGGAGAAGGAGAAGGTGAAGTCTGGAGGGTGAAGCAGAAGAAGTAGAAGAAGGAGAAGGAGAAGGTGAAGTCAGGAGGGTGAATCAGAAGAAGTAGAAGAAGGAGAAGGAGAAGGTGAAGTCAGGAGGGTGAATCAGAAGAAGCAGAAGAAGGAGAAGTAGAAGGTGAAGTCTGGAGGGTGAATCAGAAGAAGCAGAAGAAGGAGAAGGAGAAGATGAAATCTGGAGGGTGAATCAGAAGAAGTAGAAGAAGGAGAAGGAGAAGGTGAGGTCTGGAGGGTGAATCAGAAGAAGTAGAAGAAGGAGAAGGAGAAGGTGAAGTCTGGAGGGTGAATCAGAAGAAGCAGAAGAAGGAGAAGGAGAAGGTGAAGTCTGGATGGAGATTCAGAAGAAGCAGAAGAAGGAGAAGGAGAAGGTGAAGTCTGGAGGGTGAATCAGAAGAAGCAGAAGAAGGAGAAGGAGAAGATGAAATCTGGAGGGTGAATCAGAAGAAGCAGAAGAAAGAGAAGGAGAAGGTGAAGTCTGGAGGGTGAATCAGAAGAAGTAAAAGAAGGAGAAGGAGAAGGTGAAGTCTGGAGGGTGAATCAGAAGAAGCAGAAGAAGGAGAAGGAGAAGGTGAAGTCTGGAGGGTGAATCAGAAGAAGCAGAAGAAGGAGAAGGAGAAGATGAAGTCTGGAGGGTGAATCAGAAGAAGTAGAAGAAGGAGAAGGAGAAGGTGAAGTCTGGAGGGTGAATCAGAAGTAGTAGAAGAAGGAGAAGGAGAAGGTGAAGTCTGGACGGTGAATCAGAAGAAACAGAAGAAGGAGAAGGAGAAGGTGAAGTCTGGAGGGTGAATCAGAAGAAGTAGAAGAAGGAGAAGGAGAAGGTGTAGTCTGGAGGGTGAATCAGAAGAAGTAGACGAAGGAGAAGGAGAAGGTGAAGTCTGGAGGGTGAATCAGAAGAAGCAGAAGAAGGAGATGGAGAAGGTGAAGTCTGGAGGGTGAATCAGAAGAAGTAGAAGAAGGAGAAGGAGAAGGTGAAGTCTGGAGGGTGAATCAGAAGAAGCAGAAGAAGGAGAAGGAGAAGGTGAAGTCTGGAGGGTGAATCAGAAGAAGCAGAAGAAGGAGAAGGAGAAGGAGAAGTCTGGAGGGTGAATCAGAAGAAGCAGAATAAGGAGAAGGAGAAGGTGAAGTCTGCAGGGTGAATCAGAAGAAGCAGAAGAAGGAGAAGGAGAAGGTGAAGTCTGGAGGGTGAATCAGAAGAAGTAGAAGAAGGAGAAGGAGAAGGTGAAGTCTGGAGGGTGAATCAGAAGAAGTAGAAGAAGGAGAAGGAGAAGGTGAAGTCTGGAGGTTGAATCAGAAGAAGTAGAAGAAGGAGAAGGAGAAGGTGAAGTCTGGAGGGTGAAGCAGAAGAAGTAGAAGAAGGAGAAGGAGAATGTGAAGTCAGGAGGGTGAATCAGAAGAAGTAGAAGAAGGAGAAGGAGAAGGTGAAGTCAGGAGGGTGAATCAGAAGAAGCAGAAGAAGGAGAAGGAGAAGGTGAAGTCTGGAGGGTGAATCAGAAGAATCAGAAGAAGGAGAAGAAGAATGTGAAGTCTGGAGGGTGAATCAGAAGAAGCAGAAGAAAGAGAAGGAGATGGTGAAGTCTGGAGGGTGAATGAGAAGAAGTAGAAGAAGGAGAAGGAGAAGGTGAAGTCTGGAGTGTGAATCAGAAGAAGCAGAGGAAGGAGAAGGAGAAGGTGAAGTCTGGAGGGTGAATCAGAAGAAGCAGAAGAAGTAGAAGGAGAAGGTGAAGTCTGGAGGGTGAATCAGAAGAAGCAGAAGAAGGAGAAGGAGAAGGTGATGTCTGGAGGGTGAATGAGAAGAAGCAGAATAAGGAGAAGGAGAAGGTGAAGTCTGGAGGGTGAATCAGAAGAAGCAGAAGAAGGAGAAGGAGAAGGTGAAGTCTGGAGGGTGAATCAGAAGAAGTAGAAGAAGGAGAAGGAGAAGGTGAAGTCTGGAGGGTGAAGCAGAAGAAGGAGAAGGAGAAGGTGAAGTCAGGAGGGTGAATCAGAAGAAGTAGAAGAAGGAGAAGGAGAAGGTGAAATCAGGAGGGTGAATCAGAAGTAGCAGAAGAAGGAGAAGGAGAAGGTGAAGTCTGTAGGGTGAATCAGAAGAATCAGAAGAAGGAGAAGGAGAAGGTGAAGTCTGGAGGGTGAATCAGAAGAAGCAGAAGAAAGAGAAGGAGAAGGTGAAGTCTGGAGGGTGAAGCAGAAGAAACAGAAGAAGGAGAAGGAGAAGGAGAAGACTGGAGGGTGAATCAGAAGAAGTAGAAGAAGGAGAAGGAGAAGGTGAAGTCTGGAGGGTGAATCAGAAGAAGTAGAAGAAGGAGAAGGAGAAGGTGAAGTCTGGAGGGTGAATCAGAAGAAGCAGAAGAAGGAGAAGGAGAAGGTGAAGTCTGGAGGGTGAATCAGAAGAAGCAGAAGAAGGAGAAGGAGAAGGTGAAGTCTGGAGGGTGAATCAGAAGAAGCAGAAGAAGGAGAAGGAGAAGATGAAGTCTGGAGAGTGAATCAGAAGAAGTAGAAGAAGGAGAAGAAGAAGGTGAGGTCTGGAGGGTGAATCAGAAGAAGCAGAAGAAGGAGAAGGAGAAGGTGAAGTCTGGAGGGTGAATCAGAAGAAGCAGAAGAAGGAGAAGGAGAAGGTGAAGTCTGGAGGGTGAATCAGAAGAAGCAGAAGAAGGAGAAGGAGAAGGTGAAGTCTGGAGGGTGAATCAGAAGAAGCAGAAGAAGGAGAAGGAGCAGGTGATGTCAGGGGGATGAAGCAGAAGAAGTAGAAGAAGGAGAAGGAGAAGGTGAAGTCAGGAGGTGAAGCAGAAGAAGCAGAAGAAGGAGAAGGAGAAGGTGAAGTCTGGAGGGTGAATCAGAAGAAGTAGAAGAAGGAAAAGGAGAAGGTCAAGTCTGGCGGGTGAATCAGAAGAAGTAGAAGAAAGAGAAGGAGAAGGTGAAGTCTGGAGGGTGAAGCAGAAGAAGTAGAAGAAGGAGAAGGAGAAGGTGAAGTCAGGAGGGTGAATCAGAAGAAGTAGATGAAGGAGAAGGAGAAGGTGAAGTCAGGAGGGTGAATCAGAAGAAGCAGAAGAAGGAGAAGGAGAAGGTGAAGTCTGGAGGGTGAATCAGAAGAATCAGAAGAAGGAGAAGGTGAAGTCTGGAGGGTGAATCAGAAGAAGCAGAATAAAGAGAAGGAGAAGGTGAAGTCTGGAGGGTGAAGCAGAAGAAACAGAAGAAGGAGAAGGAGAAGGTGAAGACTGGAGGGTGAATCAGAAGAAGTAGAAGAAGGAGAAGGAGAAGTTGAAGTCTGGAGGGTGAAGCAGAAGAATTAGAAGATGGAGAAGGAGAAGGTGAAGTCAGGAGGGTGAATCAGAAGAAGCAGAAGAAGGAGAAGGAGAAGGTGAAGTCTGGAGGGTGAATCAGAAGAATCAGAAGAAGGAAAAGGAGAAGGTGAAGTCTGGAGGGTGAATCAGAAGAAGCAGAAGAAAGAGAAGGAGAAGGTGAAGTCTGGAAGGTGAATCAGAAGAAGCAGAAGAAGGAGAAGGAGAAGGTGAAGTCTGGAGGGTGAATCAGAAGAAGTAGAAGAAGGAGAAGGAGAAGTTGAAGTCTGGAGGGTGAAGCAGAAGAATCAGAAGATGGAGAAGGAGAAGGTGAAGTCAGGAGGGTGAATCAGAAGAAGTAGAAGAAGGAGAAGGAGAAGGTGAAGTCAGGAGGGTGAATCGGAAGAAGCAGAAGATGGAGAAGGAGAAGGTGAAGTCTGGAGGGTGAATCAGAAGAATCAGAAGAAGGAGAAGGAGAAGGTGAAGTCTGGAGGGTGAATCAGAAGAAGCAGAAGAAAGAGAAGGAGAAGGTGAAGTCTGGAGGGTGAATCAGAAGAAGCAGAAGAAGGAGAAGGAGAAGGTGAAGTCAGGAGGGTGAATCAGAAGAAGCAGAAGAAGGAGAAGGAGAAGGTGAAGTTAGGAGGGTGAATCAGAAGAAGCAGAAGAAGGAGAAGGAGCAGGTGATGTCAGGGGGATGAAGCAGAAGAAGTAGAAGAAGGAGAAGGAGAAGGTGAAGTCAGGACGGTGAAGCAGAAGAAGCAGAAGAAGGAGAAGGAGAAGGTGAAGTCTGGAGGGTGAATCAGAAGAAGTAGAAGAAGGAGAAGGAGAAGGTCAAGTCTGGAGGGTGAATCAGAAGAAGTAGAAGAAGGAGAAGGAGAAGGTGAAGTCTGGAGGGTGAAGCAGAAGAAGTAGAAGAAGGAGAAGGAGAAGGTGAAGTCAGGAGGGTGAATCAGAAGAAGTAGAAGAAGGAGAAGGAGAAGGTGAAGTCAGGAGGGTGAATCAGAAGAAGCAGAAGAAGGAGAAGTAGAAGGTGAAGTCTGGAGGGTGAATCAGAAGAAGCAGAAGAAGGAGAAGGAGAAGATGAAATCTGGAGGGTGAATCAGAAGAAGTAGAAGAAGGAGAAGGAGAAGGTGAGGTCTGGAGGGTGAATCTGAAGAAGTAGAAGAAGGAGAAGGAGAAGGTGAAGTATGGAGGGTGAATCAGAAGAAGCAGAAGAAGGAGAAGGAGAAGGTGAAGTCTGGATGGAGATTCAGAAGAAGCAGAAGAAGGAGAAGGAGAAGGTGAAGTCTGGAGGGTGAATCAGAAGAAGCAGAAGAAGGAGAAGGAGAAGATGAAATCTGGAGGGTGAATCAGAAGAAGCAGAAGAAAGAGAAGGAGAAGGTGAAGTCTGGAGGGTGAATCAGAAGAAGTAAAAGAAGGAGAAGGAGAAGGTGAAGTCTGGAGGGTGAATCAGAAGAAGCAGAAGAAGGAGAAGGAGAAGGTGAAGTCTGGAGGGTGAATCAGAAGAAGCAGAAGAAGGAGAAGGAGAAGTTGAAGTCTGGAGGGTGAATCAGAAGAAGCAGAATAAGGAGAAGTGAAGGTGAAGTATGGAGGGTGAATCAGAAGAAGCAGAAGAAGGAGAAGGAGAAGGTGAAGTCTGGAGGGTGAATCAGAAGAAGTAGAAGAAGGAGAAGGAGAAGGTGAAGTCTGGAGGGTGAAGCAGAAGAAGTAGAAGAAGGAGAAGGAGAAGGTGAAGTCAGGAGGGTGAATCAGAAGAAGTAGAAGAAGGAGAAGGAGAAGGTGAAGTCAGGAGGGTGAATCAGAAGAAGCAGAAGAAGGAGAAGGAGAAGGTGAAGTCTGGAGGGTGAATCAGAAGAAGCAGAATCAGGAGAAGGAGAAGGTGAAGTCTGGAGGGTGAATCAGAAGAAGTAGACGAAGGAGAAGGAGAAGGTGAAGTCTGGAGGGTGAATCAGAAGAAGCAGAAGAAAGAGAAGGAGAAGGTGAAGTCTGGAGGGTGAAGCAGAAGAAAAAGAAGAAGGAGAAGGAGAAGGTGAAGACTGGAGGGTGAATCAGAAGAAGTGGAAGAAGGAGAAGGAGAAGGTGAAGTCTGGAGGGTGAATCAGAAGAAGTAGAAGAAGGAGAAGGAGAAGGTGAAGTCTGGAGGGTGAATCAGAAGAAGCAGAAGAAGGAGAAGGAGAAGGTGAAGTCTGGAGGGTGAATCAGAAGAAGCAGAAGAAGGAGAAGGAGAAGATGAAGTCTGGAGGGTGAATCAGAAGAAGTAGAAGAAGGAGAAGGAGAAGGTGAAGTCTGGAGGGTGAATCAGAAGTAGTAGAAGAAGGAGAAGGAGAAGGTGAAGTCTGGACGGTGAATCAGAAGAAACAGAAGAAGGAGAAGGAGAAGGTGAAGTCTGGAGGGTGAATCAGAAGAAGTAGAAGAAGGAGAAGGAGAAGGTGTAGTCTGGAGGGTGAATCAGAAGAAGTAGACGAAGGAGAAGGAGAAGGTGAAGTCTGGAGGGTGAATCAGAAGAAGCAGAAGAAGGAGATGGAGAAGGTGAAGTCTGGAGGGTGAATCAGAAGAAGTAGAAGAAGGAGAAGGAGAAGGTGAAGTCTGGAGGGTGAATCAGAAGAAGCAGAAGAAGGAGAAGGAGAAGGTGAAGTCTGGAGGGTGAATCAGAAGAAGCAGAAGAAGGAGAAGGAGAAGGAGAAGTCTGGAGGGTGAATCAGAAGAAGCAGAATAAGGAGAAGGAGAAGGTGAAGTCTGCAGGGTGAATCAGAAGAAGCAGAAGAAGGAGAAGGAGAAGGTGAAGTCTGGAGGGTGAATCAGAAGAAGTAGAAGAAGGAGAAGGAGAAGGTGAAGTCTGGAGGGTGAATCAGAAGAAGTAGAAGAAGGAGAAGGAGAAGGTGAAGTCTGGAGGTTGAATCAGAAGAAGTAGAAGAAGGAGAAGGAGAAGGTGAAGTCTGGAGGGTGAAGCAGAAGAAGTAGAAGAAGGAGAAGGAGAATGTGAAGTCAGGAGGGTGAATCAGAAGAAGTAGAAGAAGGAGAAGGAGAAGGTGAAGTCAGGAGGGTGAATCAGAAGAAGCAGAAGAAGGAGAAGGAGAAGGTGAAGTCTGAAGGGTGAATCAGAAGAATCAGAAGAAGGAGAAGGAGAATGTGAAGTCTGGGGGGTGAATCAGAAGAAGCAGAAGAAAGAGAAGGAGATGGTGAAGTCTGGAGGGTGAATCAGAAGAAGTAGAAGAAGGAGAAGGAGAAGGTGAAGTCTGGAGGGTGAATCAGAAGAAGCAGAAGAAGTAGAAGGAGAAGGTGAAGTCTGGAGGGTGAATCAGAAGAAGCAGAAGAAGGAGAAGGAGAAGGTGAAGTCTGGAGGGTGAATGAGAAGAAGCAGAATAAGGAGAAGGAGAAGGTGAAGTCTGGAGGGTGAATCAGAAGAAGCAGAAGAAGGAGAAGGAGAAGGTGAAGTCTGGAGGGTGAATCAGAAGAAGTAGAAGAAGGAGAAGGAGAAGGTGAAGTCTGGAGGGTGAAGCAGAAGGAGGAGAAGGAGAAGGTGAAGTCAGGAGGGTGAATCAGAAGAAGTAGAAGAAGGAGAAGGAGAAGGTGAAATCAGGAGGGTGAATCAGAAGTAGCAGAAGAAGGAGAAGGAGAAGGTGAAGTCTGTAGGGTGAATCAGAAGAATCAGAAGAAGGAGAAGGAGAAGGTGAAGTCTGGAGGGTGAATCAGAAGAAGCAGAAGAAAGAGAAGGAGAAGGTGAAGTCTGGAGGGTGAAGCAGAAGAAACAGAAGAAGGAGAAGGAGAAGGAGAAGACTGGAGGGTGAATCAGAAGAAGTAGAAGAAGGAGAAGGAGAAGATGAAGTCTGGAGGGTGAATCAGAAGAAGTAGAAGAAGGAGAAGAAGAAGGTGAGGTCTGGAGGGTGAATCAGAAGAAGCAGAAGAAGGAGAAGGAGAAGGTGAAGTCTGGAGGGTGAATCAGAAGAAGCAGAAGAAGGAGAAGGAGAAGGTGAAGTCTGGCGGGTGAATCAGAAGAAACAGAAGAAGGAGAAGGAGAAGGTGAAGTCTGGAGGGTGAATCAGAAGAAGTAGAAGAAGGAGAAGGAGAAGGTGTAGTCTGGAGGGTGAATCAGAAGAAGCAGAAGAAGGAGAAGGAGAAGGTGAAGTCTGGAGGGTGAATCAGAAGAAGCAGAAGAAGGAGAAGGAGAAGGTGAAGTCTGGAGGGTGAATCAGAAGAAGCAGAAGAAGGAGAAGGAGCAGGTGATGTCAGGGGGATGAAGCAGAAGAAGTAGAAGAAGGAGAAGGAGAAGGTGAAGTCAGGACGGTGAAGCAGAAGAAGCAGAAGAAGGAGAAGGAGAAGGTGAAGTCTGGAGGGTGAATCAGAAGAAGTAGAAGAAGGAAAAGGAGAAGGTCAAGTCTGGAGGGTGAATCAGAAGAAGTAGAAGAAGGAGAAGGAGAAGGTGAAGTCTGGAGGGTGAAGCAGAAGAAGTAGAAGAAGTAGAAGGAGAAGGTGAAGTCAGGAGGGTGAATCAGAAGAAGTAGATGAAGGAGAAGGAGAAGGTGAAGTCAGGAGGGTGAATCAGAAGAAGCAGAAGAAGGAGAAGGAGAAGGTGAAGTCTGGAGGGTGAATCAGAAGAATCAGAAGAAGGAGAAGGTGAAGTCTGGAGGGTGAATCAGAAGAAGCAGAATAAAGAGAAGGAGAAGGTGAAGTCTGGAGGGTGAAGCAGAAGAAACAGAAGAAGGAGAAGGAGAAGGTGAAGACTGGAGGGTGAATCAGAAGAAGTAGAAGAAGGAGAAGGAGAAGTTGAAGTCTGGAGGGTGAAGCAGAAGAATTAGAAGATGGAGAAGGAGAAGGTGAAGTCAGGAGGGTGAATCAGAAGAAGCAGAAGAAGGAGAAGGAGAAGGTGAAGTCTGGAGGGTGAATCAGAAGAATCAGAAGAAGGAGAAGGTGAAGTCTGGAGGGTGAATCAGAAGAAGCAGAAGAAAGAGAAGGAGAAGGTGAAGTCTGGAGGGTGAATCAGAAGAAGCAGAAGAAGGAGAAGGAGAAGGTGAAGTCTGGAGGGTGAATCAGAAGAAGCAGAATAAGGAGAAGGAGAAGGTGAAGTCTGGAGGGTGAATCAGAAGAAGCAGAATAAGGAGAAGGAGAAGGTGAAGTCTGGAGGGTGAATCAGAAGAAGCAGAAGAAGGAGAAGGAGAAGGTGAAGTCTGGAGGGTGAATCAGAAGAAGTAGAAGAAGGAGAAGGAGAAGGTGAAGTCTGGAGGGTGAAGCAGAAGAAGTAGAAGAAGGAGAAGGAGAAGGTGAAGTCAGGTGGGTGAATCAGAAGAAGTAGAAGAAGGAGAAGGAGAAGGTGAAGTCAGGAGGGTGAATCAGAAGAAGCAGAAGAAGGAGAAGGAGAAGGTGAAGTCTGGAGGGTGAATCAGAAGAATCAGAAGCAGAAGAAGGAGAAGGAGAAGGTGAAGTCTGGAGGGTGAATCAGAAGAAGCAGAATCAGGAGAAGGAGAAGGTGAAGTCTGGAGGGTGAATCAGAAGAAGTAGACGAAGGAGAAGGAGAAGGTGAAGTCTGGAGGGTGAATCAGAAGAAGCAGAAGAAAGAGAAGGAGAAGGTGAAGTCTGGAGGGTGAAGCAGAAGAAAAAGAAGAAGGAGAAGGAGAAGGTGAAGACTGGAGGGTGAATCAGAAGAAGTGGAAGAAGGAGAAGGAGAAGGTGAAGTCTGGAGGGTGAATCAGAAGAAGTAGAAGAAGGAGAAGGAGAAGGTGAAGTCTGGAGGGTGAATCAGAAGAAGCAGAAGAAGGAGAAGGAGAAGGTGAAGTCTGGAGGGTGAATCAGAAGAAGCAGAAGAAGGAGAAGGAGAAGATGAAGTCTGGAGGGTGAATCAGAAGAAGTAGAAGAAGGAGAAGGAGAAGGTGAAGTCTGGAGGGTGAATCAGAAGTAGTAGAAGAAGGAGAAGGAGAAGGTGAAGTCTGGACGGTGAATCAGAAGAAACAGAAGAAGGAGAAGGAGAAGGTGAAGTCTGGAGGGTGAATCAGAAGAAGTAGAAGAAGGAGAAGGAGAAGGTGTAGTCTGGAGGGTGAATCAGAAGAAGTAGACGAAGGAGAAGGAGAAGGTGAAGTCTGGAGGGTGAATCAGAAGAAGCAGAAGAAGGAGAAGGAGAAGGTGAAGTCTGGAGGGTGAATCAGAAGAAGCAGAAGAAGGAGAAGGAGAAGGAGAAGTCTGGAGGGTGAATCAGAAGAAGCAGAATAAGGAGAAGGAGAAGGTGAAGTCTGCAGGGTGAATCAGAAGAAGCAGAAGAAGGAGAAGGAGAAGGTGAAGTCTGGAGGGTGAATCAGAAGAAGTAGAAGAAGGAGAAGGAGAAGGTGAAGTCTGGAGGGTGAATCAGAAGAAGTAGAAGAAGGAGAAGGAGAAGGTGAAGTCTGGAGGTTGAATCAGAAGAAGTAGAAGAAGGAGAAGGAGAAGGTGAAGTCTGGAGGGTGAAGCAGAAGAAGTAGAAGAAGGAGAAGGAGAATGTGAAGTCAGGAGGGTGAATCAGAAGAAGTAGAAGAAGGAGAAGGAGAAGGTGAAGTCAGGAGGGTGAATCAGAAGAAGCAGAAGAAGGAGAAGGAGAAGGTGAAGTCTGAAGGGTGAATCAGAAGAATCAGAAGAAGGAGAAGGAGAATGTGAAGTCTGGAGGGTGAATCAGAAGAAGCAGAAGAAAGAGAAGGAGATGGTGAAGTCTGGAGGGTGAATCAGAAGAAGCAGAAGAAGGAGAAGGAGAAGGTGAAGTCTGGAGGGTGAATGAGAAGAAGCAGAATAAGGAGAAGGAGAAGGTGAAGTCTGGAGGGTGAATCAGAAGAAGCAGAAGAAGGAGAAGGAGAAGGTGAAGTCTGGAGGGTGAATCAGAAGAAGTAGAAGAAGGAGAAGGAGAAGGTGAAGTCTGGAGGGTGAAGCAGAAGGAGGAGAAGGAGAAGGTGAAGTCAGGAGGGTGAATCAGAAGAAGTAGAAGAAGGAGAAGGAGAAGGTGAAATCAGGAGGGTGAATCAGAAGTAGCAGAAGAAGGAGAAGGAGAAGGTGAAGTCTGTAGGGTGAATCAGAAGAATCAGAAGAAGGAGAAGGAGAAGGTGAAGTCTGGAGGGTGAATCAGAAGAAGCAGAAGAAAGAGAAGGAGAAGGTGAAGTCTGGAGGGTGAAGCAGAAGAAACAGAAGAAGGAGAAGGAGAAGGAGAAGACTGGAGGGTGAATCAGAAGAAGTAGAAGAAGGAGAAGGAGAAGATGAAGTCTGGAGGGTGAATCAGAAGAAGTAGAAGAAGGAGAAGAAGAAGGTGAGGTCTGGAGGGTGAATCAGAAGAAGCAGAAGAAGGAGAAGGAGAAGGTGAAGTCTGGAGGGTGAATCAGAAGAAGCAGAAGAAGGAGAAGGAGAAGGTGAAGTCTGGCGGGTGAATCAGAAGAAACAGAAGAAGGAGAAGGAGAAGGTGAAGTCTGGAGGGTGAATCAGAAGAAGTAGAAGAAGGAGAAGGAGAAGGTGTAGTCTGGAGGGTGAATCAGAAGAAGCAGAAGAAGGAGAAGGAGAAGGTGAAGTCTGGAGGGTGAATCAGAAGAAGCAGAAGAAGGAGAAGGAGAAGGTGAAGTCTGGAGGGTGAATCAGAAGAAGCAGAAGAAGGAGAAGGAGCAGGTGATGTCAGGGGGATGAAGCAGAAGAAGTAGAAGAAGGAGAAGGAGAAGGTGAAGTCAGGACGGTGAAGCAGAAGAAGCAGAAGAAGGAGAAGGAGAAGGTGAAGTCTGGAGGGTGAATCAGAAGAAGTAGAAGAAGGAAAAGGAGAAGGTCAAGTCTGGAGGGTGAATCAGAAGAAGTAGAAGAAGGAGAAGGAGAAGGTGAAGTCTGGAGGGTGAAGCAGAAGAAGTAGAAGAAGTAGAAGGAGAAGGTGAAGTCAGGAGGGTGAATCAGAAGAAGTAGATGAAGGAGAAGGAGAAGGTGAAGTCAGGAGGGTGAATCAGAAGAAGCAGAAGAAGGAGAAGGAGAAGGTGAAGTCTGGAGGGTGAATCAGAAGAATCAGAAGAAGGAGAAGGTGAAGTCTGGAGGGTGAATCAGAAGAAGCAGAATAAAGAGAAGGAGAAGGTGAAGTCTGGAGGGTGAAGCAGAAGAAACAGAAGAAGGAGAAGGAGAAGGTGAAGACTGGAGGGTGAATCAGAAGAAGTAGAAGAAGGAGAAGGAGAAGTTGAAGTCTGGAGGGTGAAGCAGAAGAATTAGAAGATGGAGAAGGAGAAGGTGAAGTCAGGAGGGTGAATCAGAAGAAGCAGAAGAAGGAGAAGGAGAAGGTGAAGTCTGGAGGGTGAATCAGAAGAATCAGAAGAAGGAGAAGGAGAAGGTGAAGTCTGGAGGGTGAATCAGAAGAAGCAGAAGAAAGAGAAGGAGAAGGTGAAGTCTGGAGGGTGAATCAGAAGAAGCAGAAGAAGGAGAAGGAGAAGGTGAAGTCTGGAGGGTGAATCAGAAGAAGTAGAAGAAGGAGAAGGAGAAGTTGAAGTCTGGAGGGTGAAGCAGAAGAATCAGAAGATGGAGAAGGAGAAGGTGAAGTCAGGAGGGTGAATCAGAAGAAGTAGAAGAAGGAGAAGGAGAAGGTGAAGTCAGGAGGGTGAATCGGAAGAAGCAGAAGATGGAGAAGGAGAAGGTGAAGTCTGGAGGGTGAATCAGAAGAATCAGAAGAAGGAGAAGGAGAAGGTGAAGTCTGGAGGGTGAATCAGAAGAAGCAGAGGAAGGAGAAGGAGAAGGTAAAGTCTGGAGGGTGAATCAGAAGAAGCAGAATAAGGAGAAGGAGAAGGTGAAGTCTGGAGGGTGAATCAGAAGAAGCAGAAGAAGGAGAAGGAGCAGGTGATGTCAGGGGGATGAAGCAGAAGAAGTAGAAGAAGGAGAAGGAGAAGGTGAAGTCAGGACGGTGAAGCAGAAGAAGCAGAAGAAGGAGAAGGAGAAGGTGAAGTCTGGAGGGTGAATCAGAAGAAGTAGAAGAAGGAAAAGGAGAAGGTCAAGTCTGGAGGGTGAATCAGAAGAAGTAGAAGAAGGAGAAGGAGAAGGTGAAGTCTGGAGGGTGAAGCAGAAGAAGTAGAAGAAGTAGAAGGAGAAGGTGAAGTCAGGAGGGTGAATCAGAAGAAGTAGATGAAGGAGAAGGAGAAGGTGAAGTCAGGAGGGTGAATCAGAAGAAGCAGAAGAAGGAGAAGGAGAAGGTGAAGTCTGGAGGGTGAATCAGAAGAATCAGAAGAAGGAGAAGGTGAAGTCTGGAGGGTGAATCAGAAGAAGCAGAATAAAGAGAAGGAGAAGGTGAAGTCTGGAGGGTGAAGCAGAAGAAACAGAAGAAGGAGAAGGAGAAGGTGAAGACTGGAGGGTGAATCAGAAGAAGTAGAAGAAGGAGAAGGAGAAGTTGAAGTCTGGAGGGTGAAGCAGAAGAATTAGAAGATGGAGAAGGAGAAGGTGAAGTCAGGAGGGTGAATCAGAAGAAGCAGAAGAAGGAGAAGGAGAAGGTGAAGTCTGGAGGGTGAATCAGAAGAATCAGAAGAAGGAGAAGGTGAAGTCTGGAGGGTGAATCAGAAGAAGCAGAAGAAAGAGAAGGAGAAGGTGAAGTCTGGAGGGTGAATCAGAAGAAGCAGAAGAAGGAGAAGGAGAAGGTGAAGTCTGGAGGGTGAATCAGAAGAAGCAGAATAAGGAGAAGGAGAAGGTGAAGTCTGGAGGGTGAATCAGAAGAAGCAGAATAAGGAGAAGGAGAAGGTGAAGTCTGGAGGGTGAATCAGAAGAAGCAGAAGAAGGAGAAGGAGAAGGTGAAGTCTGGAGGGTGAATCAGAAGAAGTAGAAGAAGGAGAAGGAGAAGGTGAAGTCTGGAGGGTGAAGCAGAAGAAGTAGAAGAAGGAGAAGGAGAAGGTGAAGTCAGGTGGGTGAATCAGAAGAAGTAGAAGAAGGAGAAGGAGAAGGTGAAGTCAGGAGGGTGAATCAGAAGAAGCAGAAGAAGGAGAAGGAGAAGGTGAAGTCTGGAGGGTGAATCAGAAGAATCAGAAGCAGAAGAAGGAGAAGGAGAAGGTGAAGTCTGGAGGGTGAATCAGAAGAAGCAGAATCAGGAGAAGGAGAAGGTGAAGTCTGGAGGGTGAATCAGAAGAAGTAGACGAAGGAGAAGGAGAAGGTGAAGTCTGGAGGGTGAATCAGAAGAAGCAGAAGAAAGAGAAGGAGAAGGTGAAGTCTGGAGGGTGAAGCAGAAGAAAAAGAAGAAGGAGAAGGAGAAGGTGAAGACTGGAGGGTGAATCAGAAGAAGTGGAAGAAGGAGAAGGAGAAGGTGAAGTCTGGAGGGTGAATCAGAAGAAGTAGAAGAAGGAGAAGGAGAAGGTGAAGTCTGGAGGGTGAATCAGAAGAAGCAGAAGAAGGAGAAGGAGAAGGTGAAGTCTGGAGGGTGAATCAGAAGAAGCAGAAGAAGGAGAAGGAGAAGATGAAGTCTGGAGGGTGAATCAGAAGAAGTAGAAGAAGGAGAAGGAGAAGGTGAAGTCTGGAGGGTGAATCAGAAGTAGTAGAAGAAGGAGAAGGAGAAGGTGAAGTCTGGACGGTGAATCAGAAGAAACAGAAGAAGGAGAAGGAGAAGGTGAAGTCTGGAGGGTGAATCAGAAGAAGTAGAAGAAGGAGAAGGAGAAGGTGTAGTCTGGAGGGTGAATCAGAAGAAGTAGACGAAGGAGAAGGAGAAGGTGAAGTCTGGAGGGTGAATCAGAAGAAGCAGAAGAAGGAGAAGGAGAAGGTGAAGTCTGGAGGGTGAATCAGAAGAAGCAGAAGAAGGAGAAGGAGAAGGAGAAGTCTGGAGGGTGAATCAGAAGAAGCAGAATAAGGAGAAGGAGAAGGTGAAGTCTGCAGGGTGAATCAGAAGAAGCAGAAGAAGGAGAAGGAGAAGGTGAAGTCTGGAGGGTGAATCAGAAGAAGTAGAAGAAGGAGAAGGAGAAGGTGAAGTCTGGAGGGTGAATCAGAAGAAGTAGAAGAAGGAGAAGGAGAAGGTGAAGTCTGGAGGTTGAATCAGAAGAAGTAGAAGAAGGAGAAGGAGAAGGTGAAGTCTGGAGGGTGAAGCAGAAGAAGTAGAAGAAGGAGAAGGAGAATGTGAAGTCAGGAGGGTGAATCAGAAGAAGTAGAAGAAGGAGAAGGAGAAGGTGAAGTCAGGAGGGTGAATCAGAAGAAGCAGAAGAAGGAGAAGGAGAAGGTGAAGTCTGAAGGGTGAATCAGAAGAATCAGAAGAAGGAGAAGGAGAATGTGAAGTCTGGAGGGTGAATCAGAAGAAGCAGAAGAAAGAGAAGGAGATGGTGAAGTCTGGAGGGTGAATCAGAAGAAGCAGAAGAAGGAGAAGGAGAAGGTGAAGTCTGGAGGGTGAATGAGAAGAAGCAGAATAAGGAGAAGGAGAAGGTGAAGTCTGGAGGGTGAATCAGAAGAAGCAGAAGAAGGAGAAGGAGAAGGTGAAGTCTGGAGGGTGAATCAGAAGAAGTAGAAGAAGGAGAAGGAGAAGGTGAAGTCTGGAGGGTGAAGCAGAAGGAGGAGAAGGAGAAGGTGAAGTCAGGAGGGTGAATCAGAAGAAGTAGAAGAAGGAGAAGGAGAAGGTGAAATCAGGAGGGTGAATCAGAAGTAGCAGAAGAAGGAGAAGGAGAAGGTGAAGTCTGTAGGGTGAATCAGAAGAATCAGAAGAAGGAGAAGGAGAAGGTGAAGTCTGGAGGGTGAATCAGAAGAAGCAGAAGAAAGAGAAGGAGAAGGTGAAGTCTGGAGGGTGAAGCAGAAGAAACAGAAGAAGGAGAAGGAGAAGGAGAAGACTGGAGGGTGAATCAGAAGAAGTAGAAGAAGGAGAAGGAGAAGATGAAGTCTGGAGGGTGAATCAGAAGAAGTAGAAGAAGGAGAAGAAGAAGGTGAGGTCTGGAGGGTGAATCAGAAGAAGCAGAAGAAGGAGAAGGAGAAGGTGAAGTCTGGAGGGTGAATCAGAAGAAGCAGAAGAAGGAGAAGGAGAAGGTGAAGTCTGGCGGGTGAATCAGAAGAAACAGAAGAAGGAGAAGGAGAAGGTGAAGTCTGGAGGGTGAATCAGAAGAAGTAGAAGAAGGAGAAGGAGAAGGTGTAGTCTGGAGGGTGAATCAGAAGAAGCAGAAGAAGGAGAAGGAGAAGGTGAAGTCTGGAGGGTGAATCAGAAGAAGCAGAAGAAGGAGAAGGAGAAGGTGAAGTCTGGAGGGTGAATCAGAAGAAGCAGAAGAAGGAGAAGGAGCAGGTGATGTCAGGGGGATGAAGCAGAAGAAGTAGAAGAAGGAGAAGGAGAAGGTGAAGTCAGGACGGTGAAGCAGAAGAAGCAGAAGAAGGAGAAGGAGAAGGTGAAGTCTGGAGGGTGAATCAGAAGAAGTAGAAGAAGGAAAAGGAGAAGGTCAAGTCTGGAGGGTGAATCAGAAGAAGTAGAAGAAGGAGAAGGAGAAGGTGAAGTCTGGAGGGTGAAGCAGAAGAAGTAGAAGAAGTAGAAGGAGAAGGTGAAGTCAGGAGGGTGAATCAGAAGAAGTAGATGAAGGAGAAGGAGAAGGTGAAGTCAGGAGGGTGAATCAGAAGAAGCAGAAGAAGGAGAAGGAGAAGGTGAAGTCTGGAGGGTGAATCAGAAGAATCAGAAGAAGGAGAAGGTGAAGTCTGGAGGGTGAATCAGAAGAAGCAGAATAAAGAGAAGGAGAAGGTGAAGTCTGGAGGGTGAAGCAGAAGAAACAGAAGAAGGAGAAGGAGAAGGTGAAGACTGGAGGGTGAATCAGAAGAAGTAGAAGAAGGAGAAGGAGAAGTTGAAGTCTGGAGGGTGAAGCAGAAGAATTAGAAGATGGAGAAGGAGAAGGTGAAGTCAGGAGGGTGAATCAGAAGAAGCAGAAGAAGGAGAAGGAGAAGGTGAAGTCTGGAGGGTGAATCAGAAGAATCAGAAGAAGGAGAAGGAGAAGGTGAAGTCTGGAGGGTGAATCAGAAGAAGCAGAAGAAAGAGAAGGAGAAGGTGAAGTCTGGAGGGTGAATCAGAAGAAGCAGAAGAAGGAGAAGGAGAAGGTGAAGTCTGGAGGGTGAATCAGAAGAAGTAGAAGAAGGAGAAGGAGAAGTTGAAGTCTGGAGGGTGAAGCAGAAGAATCAGAAGATGGAGAAGGAGAAGGTGAAGTCAGGAGGGTGAATCAGAAGAAGTAGAAGAAGGAGAAGGAGAAGGTGAAGTCAGGAGGGTGAATCGGAAGAAGCAGAAGATGGAGAAGGAGAAGGTGAAGTCTGGAGGGTGAATCAGAAGAATCAGAAGAAGGAGAAGGAGAAGGTGAAGTCTGGAGGGTGAATCAGAAGAAGCAGAGGAAGGAGAAGGAGAAGGTAAAGTCTGGAGGGTGAATCAGAAGAAGCAGAATAAGGAGAAGGAGAAGGTGAAGTCTGGAGGGTGAATCAGAAGAAGCAGAATAAGGAGAAGGAGAAGGTGAAGTCTGGAGGGTGAATCAGAAGAAGCAGAAGAAGGAGAAGGAGAAGGTGAAGTCTGGAGGGTGAAACAGAAGAAGTAGAAGAAGGAGAAGGAGAAGGTGAAGTCTGGAGGGTGAAGCAGAAGAAGTAGAAGAAGGAGAAGGAGAAGGTGAAGTCAGGTGGGTGAATCAGAAGAAGTAGAAGAAGGAGAAGGAGAAGGTGAAGTCAGGAGGGTGAATCAGAAGAAGCAGAAGAAGGAGAAGGAGAAGGTGAAGTCTGGAGGGTGAATCAGAAGAATCAGAAGAAGAAGAAGGAGAAGGTGAAGTCTGGAGGGTGAATCAGAAGAAGCAGAAGAAAGAGAAGGAGAAGGTGAAGTCTGGAGGGTGAAGCAGAAGAAACAGAAGAAGGAGAAGGAGAAGGTGAAGACTGGAGGGTGAATCAGAAGAAGTAGAAGAAGGAGAAGGAGAAGGTGAAGTCTGGAGGGTGAATCAGAAGAAGTAGAAGAAGGAGAAGGAGAAGGTGAAGTCTGGAGGGTGAATCAGAAGAAGCAGAAGAAGGAGAAGGAGAAGGTGAAGTCTGGAGGGTGAATCAGAAGAAGCAGAAGAAGGAGAAGGAGAAGATGAAGTCTGGAGGGTGAATCAGAAGAAGTAGAAGAAGGAGAAGGAGAAGGTGAAGTCTGGAGGGTGAATCAGAAGTAGTAGAAGAAGGTGAAGGAGAAGGTGAAGTCTGGAGGGTGAATCAGAAGAAACAGAAGAAGGAGAAGGAGAAGGTGAAGTCTGGAGTGTGAATCAGAAGAAGTAGAAGAAGGAGAAGGAGAAGGTGTAGTCTGGAGGGTGAATCAGAAGAAGTAGACGAAGGAGAAGGAGAAGGTGAAGTCTGGAGGGTGAATCAGAAGAAGCAGAAGAAGGAGATGGAGAAGGTGAAGTCTGGAGGGTGAATCAGAAGAAGTAGAAGAAGGAGAAGGAGAAGGTGAAGTCTGGAGGGTGAATCAGAAGAAGCAGAAGAAGGAGAAGGAGAAGGTGAAGTCTGGAGGGTGAATCAGAAGAAGCAGAAGAAGGAGAAGGAGAAGGTGAAGTCTGGAGGGTGATTCAGAAGAAGCAGAATAAGGAGAAGTAGAAGGTGAAGTCTGGAGGGTGAATCAGAAGAAGCAGAAGAAGGAGAAGGAGAAGGTGAAGTCTGGAGGGTGAATCAGAAGAAGTAGAAGAAGGAGAAGGAGAAGGTGAAGTCTGGAGGGTGAATCAGAAGAAGTAGAAGAAGGAGAAGGAGAAGGTGAAGTCTGGAGGGTGAATCAGAAGAAGCAGAAGAAGGAGAAGGAGAAGGTGAAGTCTGGAGGGTGAAGCAGAAGAATCAGAAGATGGAGAAGGAGAAGGTGAAGTCAGGAGGGTGAATCAGAAGAAGTAGAAGAAGGAGAAGGAGAAGGTGAAGTCAGGAGGGTGAATCGGAAGAAGCAGAAGATGGAGAAGGAGAAGGTGAAGTCTGGAGGGTGAATCAGAAGAATCAGAAGAAGGAGAAGGAGAAGGTGAAGTCTGGAGGGTGAATCAGAAGAAGCAGAGGAAGGAGAAGGAGAAGGTAAAGTCTGGAGGGTGAATCAGAAGAAGCAGAATAAGGAGAAGGAGAAGGTGAAGTCTGGAGGGTGAATCAGAAGAAGCAGAATAAGGAGAAGGAGAAGGTGAAGTCTGGAGGGTGAATCAGAAGAAGCAGAAGAAGGAGAAGGAGAAGGTGAAGTCTGGAGGGTGAATCAGAAGAAGTAGAAGAAGGAGAAGGAGAAGGTGAAGTCTGGAGGGTGAAGCAGAAGAAGTAGAAGAAGGAGAAGGAGAAGGTGAAGTCAGGTGGGTGAATCAGAAGAAGTAGAAGAAGGAGAAGGAGAAGGTGAAGTCAGGAGGGTGAATCAGAAGAAGCAGAAGAAGGAGAAGGAGAAGGTGAAGTCTGGAGGGTGAATCAGAAGAATCAGAAGAAGAAGAAGGAGAAGGTGAAGTCTGGAGGGTGAATCAGAAGAAGCAGAAGAAAGAGAAGGAGAAGGTGAAGTCTGGAGGGTGAAGCAGAAGAAACAGAAGAAGGAGAAGGAGAAGGTGAAGACTGGAGGGTGAATCAGAAGAAGTAGAAGAAGGAGAAGGAGAAGGTGAAGTCTGGAGGGTGAATCAGAAGAAGTAGAAGAAGGAGAAGGAGAAGGTGAAGTCTGGAGGGTGAATCAGAAGAAGCAGAAGAAGGAGAAGGAGAAGGTGAAGTCTGGAGGGTGAATCAGAAGAAGCAGAAGAAGGAGAAGGAGAAGATGAAGTCTGGAGGGTGAATCAGAAGAAGTAGAAGAAGGAGAAGGAGAAGGTGAAGTCTGGAGGGTGAATCAGAAGTAGTAGAAGAAGGTGAAGGAGAAGGTGAAGTCTGGAGGGTGAATCAGAAGAAACAGAAGAAGGAGAAGGAGAAGGTGAAGTCTGGAGTGTGAATCAGAAGAAGTAGAAGAAGGAGAAGGAGAAGGTGTAGTCTGGAGGGTGAATCAGAAGAAGTAGACGAAGGAGAAGGAGAAGGTGAAGTCTGGAGGGTGAATCAGAAGAAGCAGAAGAAGGAGATGGAGAAGGTGAAGTCTGGAGGGTGAATCAGAAGAAGTAGAAGAAGGAGAAGGAGAAGGTGAAGTCTGGAGGGTGAATCAGAAGAAGCAGAAGAAGGAGAAGGAGAAGGTGAAGTCTGGAGGGTGAATCAGAAGAAGCAGAAGAAGGAGAAGGAGAAGGTGAAGTCTGGAGGGTGATTCAGAAGAAGCAGAATAAGGAGAAGTAGAAGGTGAAGTCTGGAGGGTGAATCAGAAGAAGCAGAAGAAGGAGAAGGAGAAGGTGAAGTCTGGAGGGTGAATCAGAAGAAGTAGAAGAAGGAGAAGGAGAAGGTGAAGTCTGGAGGGTGAATCAGAAGAAGTAGAAGAAGGAGAAGGAGAAGGTGAAGTCTGGAGGGTGAATCAGAAGAAGTAGAAGAAGGAGAAGGAGAAGGTGTAGTCTGGAGGGTGAATCAGAAGAAGCAGAAGAAGGAGAAGGAGAAGGTGAAGTCTGGAGGGTGAATCAGAAGAAGCAGAAGAAGAAGAAGGAGAAGGTGATGTCTGGAGGGTGAATCAGAAGAAGCAGAAGAAGGAGAAGGAGAAGGTGAAGTCAGGAGGGTGAATCAGAAGAAGCAGAAGAAGGAGAAGGAGAAGGTGAAGTTAGGAGGGTGAATCAGAAGAAGCAGAAGAAGGAGAAGGAGCAGGTGATGTCAGGGGGATGAAGCAGAAGAAGTAGAAGAAGGAGAAGGAGAAGGTGAAGTCAGGACGGTGAAGCAGAAGAAGCAGAAGAAGGAGAAGGAGAAGGTGAAGGCTGGAGGGTGAATCAGAAGAAGTAGAAGAAGGAAAAGGAGAAGGTCAAGTCTGGAGGGTGAATCAGAAGAAGTAGAAGAAGGAGAAGGAGAAGGTGAAGTCTGGAGGGTGAAGCAGAAGAAGTAGAAGAAGGAGAAGGAGAAGGTGAAGTCAGGAGGGTGAATCAGAAGAAGTAGAAGAAGGAGAAGGAGAAGGTGAAGTCAGGAGGGTGGATCAGAAGAAGCAGAAGAAGGAGAAGGAGAAGGTGAAGTCTGGAGGGTGAATCAGAAGAATCAGAAGAAGGAGAAGGAGAAGGTGAAGTCTGGAGGGTGAATCAGAAGAAGCAGAAGAAAGAGAAGGAGAAGGTGAAGTCTGGAGGGTGAATCAGAAGAAGTAGAAGAAGGAGAAGGAGAAGGTGAAGTCTGGAGGGTGAATCAGAAGAAGCAGAAGAAGGAGAAGGAGAAGGTGAAGTCTGGAGGGTGAATCAGAAGAAGCAGAAGAAGGAGAAGGAGAAGGTGAAGTCTGCAGGGTGAATCAGAAGAAGCAGAAGAAGGAGAAGGAGAAGGTGAAGTCTGGAGGGTGAATCAGAAGAAGCAGAATAAGGAGAAGGAGAAGGTGAAGTCTGGAGGGTGAATCAGAAGAAGCAGAAGAAGGAGAAGGAGAAGGTGAAGTCTGGAGGGTGAATCAGAAGAAGTAGAAGAAGGAGAAGGAGAAGTTGAAGTCTGGAGGGTGAAGCAGAAGAATTAGAAGATGGAGAAGGAGAAGGTGAAGTCAGGAGGGTGAATCAGAAGAAGTAGAAGAAGGAGAAGGAGAAGGTGAAGTCAGGAGGGTGAATCGGAAGAAGCAGAAGATGGAGAAGGAGAAGGTGAAGTCTGGAGGGTGAATCAGAAGAATCAGAAGAAGGACAAGGAGAAGGTGAAGTCTGGAGGGTGAATCAGAAGAAGCAGAGGAAGGAGAAGGAGAAGGTAAAGTCTGGAGGGTGAATCAGAAGAAGCAGAATAAGGAGAAGGAGAAGGTGAAGTCTGGAGGGTGAATCAGAAGAAGCAGAATAAGGAGAAGGAGAAGGTGAAGTCTGGAGGGTGAATCAGAAGAAGCAGAAGAAGGAGAAGGAGAAGGTGAAGTCTGGAGGGTGAATCAGAAGAAGTAGAAGAAGGAGAAGGAGAAGGTGAAGTCTGGAGGGTGAAGCAGAAGAAGTAGAAGAAGGAGAAGGAGAAGGTGAAGTCAGGTGGGTGAATCAGAAGAAGTAGAAGAAGGAGAAGGAGAAGGTGAAGTCAGGAGGGTGAATCAGAAGAAGCAGAAGAAGGAGAAGGAGAAGGTGAAGTCTGGAGGGTGAATCAGAAGAATCAGAAGAAGGAGAAGGAGAAGGTGAATTCTGGAGGGTGAATCAGAAGAAGCAGAAGAAAGAGAAGGAGAAGGTGAAGTCTGGAGGGTGAAGCAGAAGAAACAGAAGAAGGAGAAGGAGAAGGTGAAGACTGGAGGGTGAATCAGAAGAAGTAGAAGAAGGAGAAGGAGAAGGTGAAGTCTGGAGGGTGAATCAGAAGAAGTAGAAGAAGGAGAAGGAGAAGGTGAAGTCTGGAGGGTGAATCAGAAGAAGCAGAAGAAGGAGAAGGAGAAGGTGAAGTCTGGAGGGTGAATCAGAAGAAGCAGAAGAAGGAGAAGGAGAAGATGAAGTCTGGAGGGTGAATCAGAAGAAGTAGAAGAAGGAGAAGGAGAAGGTTAAGTCTGGAGGGTGAATCAGAAGTAGTAGAAGAAGGAGAAGGAGAAGGTGAAGTCTGGAGGGTGAATCAGAAGAAACAGAAGAAGGAGAAGGAGAAGGTGAAGTCTGGAGGGTGAATCAGAAGAAGTAGAAGAAGGAGAAGGAGAAGGTGTAGTCTGGAGGGTGAATCAGAAGAAGTAGACGAAGGAGAAGGAGAAGGTGAAGTCTGGAGGGTGAATCAGAAGAAGCAGAAGAAGGAGATGGAGAAGGTGAAGTCTGGAGGGTGAATCAGAAGAAGTAGAAGAAGGAGAAGGAGAAGGTGAAGTCTGGAGGGTGAATCAGAAGAAGCAGAAGAAGGAGAAGGAGAAGGTGAAGTCTGGAGGGTGAATCAGAAGAAGCAGAAGAAGGAGAAGGAGAAGTTGAAGTCTGGAGGGTGATTCAGAAGAAGCAGAATAAGGAGAAGGAGAAGGTGAAGTCTGGAGGGTGAATCAGAAGAAGCAGAAGAAGGAGAAGGAGAAGGTGAAGTCTGGAGGGTGAATCAGAAGAAGTAGAAGAAGGAGAAGGAGAAGGTGAAGTCTGGAGGGTGAATCAGAAGAAGTAGAAGAAGGAGAAGGAGAAGGTGAAGTCTGGAGGGTGAATCAGAAGAAGTAGAAGAAGGAGAAGGAGAAGCTGAAGTCTGGAGGGTGAAGCAGAAGAAGTAGAAGAAGGAGAAGGAGAAGGTGAAGTCAGGAGGGTGAATCAGAAGATGTAGAAGAAGGAGAAGGAGAAGGTGAAGTCAGGAGGGTGAATCAGAAGAAGCAGAAGAAGGAGAAGGAGAAGGTGAAGTCTGGAGGGTGAATCAGAAGAATCAGAAGAAGGAGAAGGAGAAGGTGAAGTCTGGAGGGTGAATCAGAAGAAGCAGAAGAAAGAGAAGGAGAAGGTGAAGTATGGAGGGTGAATCAGAAGAAGTAGAAGAAGGAGAAGGAGAAGGTGAAGTCTGGAGGGTGAATCAGAAGAAGCAGAAGAAGGAGAAGGAGAAGGTGAAGTCTGGAGGGTGAATCAGAAGAAGTAGACGAAGGAGAAGGAGAAGGTGAAGTCTGGAGGGTGAATCAGAAGAAGCAGAAGAAGGAGATGGAGAAGGTGAAGTCTGGAGCGTGAATCAGAAGAAGCAGAAGAAGGAGAAGGAGAAGGTGAAGTCTGGAGGGTGAATCAGAAGAAGAAGAAGAAGGAGAAGGAGAAGGTGAAGTCTGGAGGGTGAAGCAGAAGAAGTAGAAGAAGGAGAAGGAGAAGGTGAAGTCAGGTGGGTGAATCAGAAGAAGTAGAAGAAGGAGAAGGAGAAGGTGAAGTCAGGAGGGTGAATCAGAAGAAGCAGAAGAAGGAGAAGGAGAAGGTGAAGTCTGGAGGGTGAATCAGAAGAATCAGAAGAAGGAGAAGGAGAAGGTGAAGTCTGGAGGGTGAATCAGAAGAAGCAGAAGAAAGAGAAGGAGAAGGTGAAGTCTGGAGGGTGAAGCAGAAGAAACAGAAGAAGGAGAAGGAGAAGGTGAAGACTGGAGGGTGAATCAGAAGAAGTAGAAGAAGGAGAAGGAGAAGGTGAAGTCTGGAGGGTGAATCAGAAGAAGTAGAAGAAGGAGAAGGAGAAGGTGAAGTCTGGAGGGTGAATCAGAAGAAGCAGAAGAAGGAGAAGGAGAAGGTGAAGTCTGGAGGGTGAATCAGAAGAAGCAGAAGAAGGAGAAGGAGAAGATGAAGTCTGGAGGTTGAATCAGAAGAAGTAGAAGAAGGAGAAGGAGAAGGTGAAGTCTGGAGGGTGAATCAGAACTAGTAGAAGAAGGAGAAGGAGAAGGTGAAGTCTGGAGGGTGAATCAGAAGAAACAGAAGAAGGAGAAGGAGAAGGTGAAGTCTGGAGGGTGAATCAGAAGAAGTAGAAGAAGGAGAAGGAGAAGGTGTAGTCTGGAGGGTGAATCAGAAGAAGTAGACGAAGGAGAAGGAGAAGGTGAAGTCTGGAGGGTGAATCAGAAGAAGCAGAAGAAGGAGATGGAGAAGGTGAAGTCTGGAGGGTGAATCAGAAGAAGTAGAAGAAGGAGAAGGAGAAGGTGAAGTCTGGAGGGTGAATCAGAAGAAGCAGAAGAAGGAGAAGGAGAAGGTGAAGTCTGGAGGGTGAATCAGAAGAAGCAGAAGAAGGAGAAGGAGAAGGTGAAGTCTGGAGGGTGATTCAGAAGAAGCAGAATAAGGAGAAGGAGAAGGTGAAGTCTGGAGGGTGAATCAGAAGAAGCAGAAGAAGGAGAAGGAGAAGGTGAAGTCTGGAGGGTGAATCAGAAGAAGTAGAAGAAGGAGAAGGAGAAGGTGAAGTCTGGAGGGTGAATCAGAAGAAGTAGAAGAAGGAGAAGGAGAAGGTGAAGTCTGGAGGGTGAATCAGAAGAAGTAGAAGAAGGAGCAGGAGAAGGTGAAGTCTGGAGGGTGAATCAGAAGAAACAGAAGAAGGAGAAGGAGAAGGTGAAGTCTGGAGGGTGAATCAGAAGAAGTAGAAGAAGGAGAAGGAGAAGGTGTAGTCTGGAGGGTGAATCAGAAGAAGTAGACGAAGGAGAAGGAGAAGGTGAAGTCTGGAGGGTGAATCAGAAGAAGCAGAAGAAGGAGATGGAGAAGGTGAAGTCTGGAGGGTGAATCAGAAGAAGTAGAAGAAGGAGAATGAGAAGGTGAAGTCTGGAGGGTGAATCAGAAGAAGCAGAAGAAGGAGAAGGAGAAGGTGAAGTCTGGAGGGTGAATCAGAAGAAGCAGAAGAAGGAGAAGGAGAAGGTGAAGTCTGGAGGGTGATTCAGAAGAAGCAGAATAAGGAGAAGGAGAAGGTGAAGTCTGGAGGGTGAATCAGAAGAAGCAGAAGAAGGAGAATGAGAAGGTGAAGTCTGGAGGGTGAATCAGAAGAAGGAGAAGGAGAAGGTGAAGTCTGGAGGGTGAATCAGAAGAAGTAGTAGAAGGAGAAGGAGAAGGTGAAGTCTGGAGGGTGAATCAGAAGAAGTAGAAGAAGGAGAAGGAGAAGCTGAAGTCTGGAGGGTGAAGCAGAAGAAGTAGAAGAAGGAGAAGGAGAAGGTGAAGTCAGGAGGGTGAATCAGAAGATGTAGAATAAGGAGAAGGAGAAGGTGAAGTCAGGAGGGTGAATCAGAAGAAGCAGAAGAAGGAGAAGGAGAAGGTGAAGTCTGGAGGGTGAATCAGAAGAATCAGAAGAAGGAGAAGGAGAAGGTGAAGTCTACAGGGTGAATCAGAAGAAGCAGAAGAAAGAGAAGGAGAAGGTGAAGTCTGGAGGGTGAATCAGAAGAAGTAGAAGAAGGAGAAGGAGAAGGTGAAGTCTGGAGGGTGAATCAGAAGAAGCAGAAGAAGGAGAAGGAGAAGGTGAAGTCTGGAGGGTGAATCAGAAGAAGTAGACGAAGGAGAAGGATAAGGTGAAGTCTGGAGGGTGAATCAGAAGAAGCAGAAGAAGGAGATGGAGAAGGTGAAGTCTGGAGGGTGAATCAGAAGAAGCAGAAGAAGGAGAAGGAGAAGGTGAAGTCTGGAGGGTGAATCAGAAGAAGTAGAAGAAGGAGAAGGAGAAGGTGTAGTCTGGAGGGTGAATCAGAAGAAGTAGACGAAGGAGAAGGAGAAGGTGAAGTCTGGAGGGTGAATCAGAAGAAGCAGAAGAAGGAGATGGAGAAGGTGAAGTCTGGAGGGTGAATCAGAAGAAGTAGAAGAAGGAGAAGGAGAAGGTGAACTCTGGAGGGTGAATCAGAAGAAGCAGAAGAAGGAGAAGGAGAAGGTGAAGTCTGGAGGGTGAATCAGAAGAAGTAGAAGAAGGAGAAGGAGAAGGTGAAGTCTGGAGGGTGAATCAGAAGAAACAGAAGAAGGAGAAGGAGAAGGTGAAGTCTGGAGGGTGAATCAGAAGAAGTAGAAGAAGGAGAAGGAGAAGGTGTAGTCTGGAGGGTGAATCAGAAGAAACAGAAGAAGGAGAAGGAGAAGGTGAAGTCTGGAGGGTGAATCAGAAGAAGTAGAAGAAGGAGAAGGAGAAGGTGTAGTCTGGAGGGTGAATCAGAAGAAGTAGACGAAGGAGAAGGAGAAGGTGAAGTCTGGAGGGTGATTCAGAAGAAGCAGAATAAGGAGAAGGAGAAGGTGAAGTCTGGAGGGTGAATCAGAAGAAGTAGAAGAAGGAGAAGGAGAAGGTGAAGTCTGGAGGGTGAATCAGAAGAAGCAGAAGAAGGAGAAGGAGAAGGTGAAGTCTGGAGGGTGAATCAGAAGAAGCAGAAGAAGGAGAAGGAGAAGGTGAAGTCTGGAGGGTGAATCAGAAGAAGCAGAAGAAGGAGAAGGAGAAGGTGAAGTCTGGAGGGTGATTCAGAAGAAGCAGAATAAGGAGAAGGAGAAGGTGAAGTCTGGAGGGTGAATCAGAAGAAGCAGAAGAAGGAGAAGGAGAAGGTGAAGTCTGGAGGGTGAATCAGAAGAAGTAGAAGAAGGAGAAGGAGAAGGTGAAGTCTGGAGGGTGAATCAGAAGAAGTAGTAGAAGGAGAAGGAGAAGGTGAAGTCTGGAGGGTGAATCAGAAGAAGTAGAAGAAGGAGAAGGAGAAGCTGAAGTCTGGAGGGTGAAGCAGAAGATGTAGAAGAAGGAGAAGGAGAAGGTGAAGTCAGGAGGGTGAATCAGAAGATGTAGAATAAGGAGAAGGGGAAGGTGAAGTCAGGAGGGTGAATCAGAAGAAGCAGAAGAAGGAGAAGGAGAAGGTGAAGTCTGGAGGGTGAATCAGAAGAATCAGAAGAAGGAGAAGGAGAAGGTGAAGTCTGGAGGGTGAATCAGAAGAAGCAGAAGAAAGAGAAGGAGAAGGTGAAGTCTGGAGGGTGAATCAGAAGAAGTAGAAGAAGGAGAAGGAGAAGGTGAAGTCTGGAGGGTGAATCAGAAGAAGCAGAAGAAGGAGAAGGAGAAGGTGAAGTCTGGAGGGTGAATCAGAAGAAGTAGACGAAGGAGAAGGAGAAGGTGAAGTCTGGAGGGTGAATCAGAAGAAGCAGAAGAAGGAGATGGAGAAGGTGAAGTCTGGAGGGTGAATCAGAAGAAGCAGAAGAAGGAGAAGGAGAAGGTGAAGTCTGGAGGGTGAATCAGAAGAAGTAGAAGAAGGAGAAGGAGAAGGTGAAGTCTGGAGGGTGAAGCAGAAGAAGTAGAAGAAGGAGAAGGAGAAGGTGAAGTCAGGTGGGTGAATCAGAAGAAGTAGAAGAAGGAGAAGGAGAAGGTGAAGTCTGGAGGGTGAATCAGAAGAATCAGAAGAAGGAGAAGGAGAAGCTGAAGTCTGGAGGGTGAGTCAGAAGAAGCAGAAGAAAGAGAAGGAGAAGGTGAAGTCTGGAGGGTGAAGCAGAAGAAACAGAAGAAGGAGAAGGAGAAGGTGAAGACTGGAGGGTGAATCAGAAGAAGTAGAAGAAGGAGAAGGAGAAGGTGAAGTCTGGAGGGTGAATCAGAAGAAGCAGAAGAAGGAGAAGGAGAAGGTGAAGTCTGGAGGTTGAATCAGAAGAAGTAGAAGAAGGAGAAGGAGAAGGTGAAGTCTGGAGGGTGAATCAGAAGTAGTAGAAGAAGGAGAAGGAGAAGGTGAAGTCTGGAGGGTGAATCAGAAGAAACAGAAGAAGGAGAAGGAGAAGGTGAAGTCTGGAGGGTGAATCAGAAGAAGTAGAAGAAGGAGAAGGAGAAGGTGTAGTCTGGAGGGTGAATCAGAAGAAGTAGACGAAGGAGAAGGAGAAGGTGAAGTCTGGAGGGTGAATCAGAAGAAGCAGAAGAAGGAGATGGAGAAGGTGAAGTCTGGAGGGTGAATCAGAAGAAGTAGAAGAAGGAGAAGGAGAAGGTGAAGTCTGGAGGGTGAATCAGAAGAAGCAGAAGAAGCAGAAGGAGAAGGTGAAGTCTGGAGGGTGAATCAGAAGAAGCAGAAGAAGGAGAAGGAGAAGGTGAAGTCTGGAGGGTGATTCAGAAGAAGCAGAATAAGGAGAAGGAGAAGGTGAAGTCTGGAGGGTGAAGCAGAAGAAGTAGAAGAAGGAGAAGGAGAAGGTGAAGTCAGGAGGGTGAATCAGAAGATGTAGAAGAAGGAGAAGGAGAAGGTGAAGTCAGGAGGGTGAATCAGAAGAAGCAGAAGAAGGAGAAGGAGAAGGTGAAGTCTGGAGGGTGAATCAGAAGAATCAGAAGAAGGAGAAGGAGAAGGTGAAGTCTGGAGGGTGAATCAAAAGAAGCAGAAGAAAGAGAAGGAGAAGGTGAAGTCTGGAGGGTGAATCAGAAGAAGTAGAAGAAGGAGAAGGAGAAGGTGAAGTCTGGAGGGTGAATCAGAAGAAGCAGAAGAAGGAGAAGGAGAAGGTGAAGTCTGGAGGGTGAATCAGAAGAAGTAGACGAAGGAGAAGGAGAAGGTGAAGTCTGGAGGGTGAATCAGAAGAAGCAGAAGAAGGAGATGGAGAAGGTGAAGTCTGGAGGGTGAATCAGAAGAAGTAGAAGAAGGAGAAGGAGAAGGTGAAGTCTGGAGGGTGAATCAGAAGAAGCAGAAGAAGGAGAAGGAGAAGGTGAAGTCTGGAGGGTGAATCAGAAGAAGCAGAAGAAGGAGAAGGAGAAGGTGAAGTCTGGAGGGTGATTCAGAAGAAGCAGAATAAGGAGAAGGAGAAGGTGAAGTCTGGAGGGTGAATCAGAAGAAGCAGAAGAAGGAGAAGGAGAAGGTGAAGTCTGGAGGGTGAATCAGAAGAAGCAGAAGAAGGAGAAGGAGAAGGTGAAGTCTGGAGGGTGATTCAGAAGAAGCAGAATAAGGAGAAGGAGAAGGTGAAGTCTGGAGGGTGAATCAGAAGAAGTAGAAGAAGGAGAAGGAGAAGGTGAAGTCTGGAGGGTGAAGCAGAAGAAGTAGAAGAAGGAGAAGGAGAAGGTGAAGTCAGGAGGGTGAATCAGAAGATGTAGAAGAAGGAGAAGGAGAAGGTGAAGTCAGGAGGGTGAATCAGAAGAAGCAGAAGAAGGAGAAGGAGAAGGTGAAGTCTGGAGGGTGAATCAGAAGAAGTAGAAGAAGGAGAAGGAGAAGGTGAAGTCTGGAGGGTGAATCAGAAGAAGCAGAAGAAGGAGAAGGAGAAGGTGAAGTCTGGAGGGTGAATCAGAAGAAGCAGAAGAAGGAGAAGGAGAAGGTGAAGTCTGGAGGGTGAATCAGAAGAAGCAGAATAAGGAGAAGGAGAAGGTGAAGTCTGGAGGGTGAATCAGAAGAAGTAGAAGAAGGAGAAGGAGAAGGTGTAGTCTGGAGGGTGAAGCAGAAGAAGTAGAAGAAGGAGAAGGAGAAGATGAAGTCAGGAGGGTGAATCAGAAGAAGCAGAAGAAGGAGAAGGAGAAGGTGAAGTCTGGAGGGTGAATCAGAAGAAGTAGAAGAAGGAGAAGGAGAAGGTGAAGTCTGGAGGGTGAATCAGAAGAAGCAGAAGAAGGAGAAGGAGAAGGTGAAGTCTGGAGGGTGAATCAGAAGAAGCAGAAGAAGGAGAAGGAGAAGGTGAAGTCTGCAGGGTGAATCAGAAGAAGCAGAAGAAGGAGAAGGAGAAGGTGAAGTCTGGAGGGTGAATCAGAAGAAGCAGAATAAGGAGAAGGAGAAGGTGAAGTCTGGAGGGTGAATCAGAAGAAGCAGAAGAAGGAGAAGGAGAAGGTGAAGTCTGGAGGGTGAATCAGAAGGAGTAGAAGAAGGAGAAGGAGAAGGTGAAGTCTGGGGGGTGAATCAGAAGAAGCAGAAGAAGGAGAAGGAAAAGGTGAAGTCTGGAGGGTGAATCAGAAGAAGCAGAAGAAGGAGAAGGAGAAGGTGAAGTCTGGAGGGTGAATCAGAAGAAGCAGAAGAAGGAGAAGGAGAAGTTGAAGTCTGGAGGGTGAATCAGAAGAAGCAGAATAAGGAGAAGGAGAAGGTGAAGTCTGGAGGGTGAATCAGAAGAAGTAGAAGAAGGAGAAGGAGAAGGTGAAGTCTGGAGGGTGAAGCAGAAGAAGTAGAAGAAGGAGAAGGAGAAGGTGAAGTCAGGAGGGTGAATCAGAAGAAGTAGAAGAAGGAGAAGGAGAAGGTGAAGTCAGGAGGGTGAATCAGAAGAAGCAGAAGAAGGAGAAGGAGAAGGTGAAGTCTGGAGGGTGAATCAGAAGAATCAGAAGAAGGAGAAGGAGAAGGTGAAGTCTGAAGGGTGAATCAGAAGAAGCAGAAGAAAGAGAAGAAGAATGTGAAGTCTGGAGGGTGAAGCAGAAGAAACAGAAGAAGGAGAAGGAGAAGGTGAAGACTGGAGGGTGAATCTGAAGAAGTATAAGAAGGAGAAGGAGAAGGTGAAGTCTGGAGGGTGAATCAGAAGAAGTAGAAGAAGGAGAAGGAGAAGGTGAAGTCTGGAGGGTGAATCAGAAGAAGCAGAAGAAGGAGAAGGAGAAGGTGAAGTCTGGAGGGTGAATCAGAAGAAGCAGAAGAAAGAGAAGGAGAAGATGAAGTCTGGAGGGTGAATCAGAAGAAGCAGAAGAAGGAGAAGGAGAAGGTGAAGTCTGGAGGGTGAATCAGAAGAAGCAGAAGAAGGAGAAGGAGAAGGTGAAGTCAGGAGGGTGAATCAGAAGAAGCAGAAGAAGGAGAAGGAGAAGGTGTAGTTGGGAGGGTGAATCAGAAGAAGCAGAAGAAGGAGAAGGAGCAGGTGAAGTCAGGGGGTGAAGCAGAAGAAGTAGAAGAAGGAGAAGGAGAAGGTGAAGTCAGGACGGTGAAGCAGAAGAAGCAGAAGAAGGAGAAGGAGAAGGTGTAGTCTGGAGGGCGCAGCAGAAGAAGCAGAAGAAGGAGAAGGAGAAGCTGAAGTCTGGAGGGTGAAGCAGAAGAAGCAGAAGAAGGAGAAGGAGAAGGTGAAGTCTGGAGGGTGAATCAGAAGAAGCAGAAGAAGGAGAAGGAGAAGCTGAAGTCAGGAGAGTGAAGCAGAAGAAGCAGAAGATGGAGAAGGAGAAGGTGAAGTCTGGAGGGCGAAGCAGAAGAAGCAGAAGAAGGAGATGGAGAAGGTGAAGTCTGGAGGGTGAATCAGAAGAAGTAGAAGAAGGAGAAGGAGAAGGTGAAGTCTGGAGGGTGAATCAGAAGAAGCAGAAGAAGGAGAAGGAGAAGGTGAAGTCTGGAGGGTGAATCAGAAGAAGCAGAAGAAGGAGAAGGAGAAGGTGAAGTCTGGAGGGTGATTCAGAAGAAGCAGAATAAGGAGAAGGAGAAGGTGAAGTCTGGAGGGTGAATCAGAAGAAGTAGAAGAAGGAGAAGGAGAAGGTGAAGTCTGGAGGGTGAAGCAGAAGAAGTAGAAGAAGGAGAAGGAGAAGGTGAAGTCAGGAGGGTGAATCAGAAGATGTAGAAGAAGGAGAAGGAGAAGGTGAAGTCAGGAGGGTGAATCAGAAGAAGCAGAAGAAGGAGAAGGAGAAGGTGAAGTCTGGAGGGTGAATCAGAAGAAGTAGAAGAAGGAGAAGGAGAAGGTGAAGTCTGGAGGGTGAATCAGAAGAAGCAGAAGAAGGAGAAGGAGAAGGTGAAGTCTGGAGGGTGAATCAGAAGAAGCAGAAGAAGGAGAAGGAGAAGGTGAAGTCTGGAGGGTGAATCAGAAGAAGCAGAAGAAGGAGAAGGAGAAGGTGAAGTCTGGAGGGTGAATCAGAAGAAGTAGAAGAAGGAGAAGGAGAAGGTGTAGTCTGGAGGGTGAAGCAGAAGAAGTAGAAGAAGGAGAAGGAGAAGGTGAAGTCAGGAGGGTGAATCAGAAGAAGCAGAAGAAGAAGGAGAAGGTGAAGTCTGGAGGGTGAATCAGAAGAAGCAGAAGAAGGAGAAGGAGAAGGTGAAGTCTGGAGGGTGAATCAGAAGAAGCAGAAGAAGGAGAAGGAGAAGGTGAAGTCTGCAGGGTGAATCAGAAGAAGCAGAAGAAGGAGAAGGAGAAGGTGAAGTCTGGAGGGTGAATCAGAAGAAGCAGAATAAGGAGAAGGAGAAGGTGAAGTCTGGAGGGTGAATCAGAAGAAGCAGAAGAAGGAGAAGGAGAAGGTGAAGTCTGGAGGGTGAATCAGAAGGAGTAGAAGAAGGAGAAGGAGAAGGTGAAGTCTGGGGGGTGAATCAGAAGAAGCAGAAGAAGGAGAAGGAGAAGGTGAAGTCTGGAGGGTGAATCAGAAGAAGCAGAAGAAGGAGGAGGAGAAGGTGAAGTCTGGAGGGTGAATCAGAAGAAGCAGAAGAAGGAGAAGGAGAAGGTGAAGTCTGGAGGGTGAATCAGAAGAAGCAGAATAAGGAGAAGGAGAAGGTGAAGTCTGGAGGGTGAATCAGAAGAAGCAGAAGAAGGAGAAGGAGAAGGTGAAGTCTGGAGGGTGAATCAGAAGAAGTAGAAGAAGGAGAAGGAGAAGGTGAAGTCTGGAGGGTGAAGCAGAAGAAGTAGAAGAAGGAGAAGGAGAAGGTGAAGTCAGGAGAGTGAATCAGAAGAAGTAGAAGAAGGAGAAGGAGAAGGTGAAGTCAGGAGGGTGAATCAGAAGAAGCAGAAGAAGGAGAAGGAGAAGGTGAAGTCTGGAGGGTGAATCAGAAGAATCAGAAGAAGGAGAAGGAGAAGGTGAAGTCTGAAGGGTGAATCAGAAGAAGCAGAAGAAAGAGAAGAAGAAGGTGAAGTCTGGAGGGTGAAGCAGAAGAAACAGAAGAAGGAGAAGGAGAAGGTGAAGACTGGAGGGTGAATCTGAAGAAGTATAAGAAGGAGAAGGAGAAGGTGAAGTCTGGAGGGTGAATCAGAAGAAGTAGAAGAAGGAGAAGGAGAAGGTGAAGTCTGGAGGGTGAATCAGAAGAAGCAGAAGAAGGAGAAGGAGAAGGTGAAGTCTGGAGGGTGAATCAGAAGAAGCAGAAGAAAGAGAAGGAGAAGATGAAGTCTGGAGGGTGAATCAGAAGAAGCAGAAGAAGGAGAAGGAGAAGGTGAAGTCTGGAGGGTGAATCAGAAGAAGCAGAAGAAGGAGAAGGAGAAGGTGAAGTCAGGAGGGTGAATCAGAAGAAGCAGAAGAAGGAGAAGGAGAAGGTGTAGTTGGGAGGGTGAATCAGAAGAAGCAGAAGAAGGAGAAGGAGCAGGTGAAGTCAGGGGGGTGAAGCAGAAGAAGTAGAAGAAGGAGAAGGAGAAGGTGAAGTCAGGACGGTGAAGCAGAAGAAGCAGAAGAAGGAGAAGGAGAAGGTGTAGTCTGGAGGGCGCAGCAGAAGAAGCAGAAGAAGGAGAAGGAGAAGCTGAAATCAGGAGAGTGAAGCAGAAGAAGCAGAAGATGGAGAAGGAGAAGGTGAAGTCTGGAGGGCGAAGCAGAAGAAGCAGAAGAAGGAGAAGGAGAAGGTGAAGTCTGGAGGGTGAAGCAGAAGAAGCAGAAGAAGGAGAAGGAGAAGGTGGAGTCTGGAGGGTGAATCAGAAGAAGTAGAAGAAGGAGAAGGAGAAGGTGAAGTCAGGAGGGTGAAGCAGAAGAAGCAGAAGAAGGAGAAGGAGAAGGTGAAGTCTGGAGGGTGAAGCAGAAGAAGCAGAAGAAGGAGCAGGAGAAGGTGAAGTCTGGAGGGTGAAGCAGAAGAAGCAGAAGAAGGAGAAGGAGAAGGTGAAGTCAGGAGGGTGAATCAGAAGAATTAGAAGAAGGAGAAGGTGAAGTCTGGAGGGTGAATCAGAAGAAGCAGAAGAAGGAGAAGGAGAAGGTGAAGTCTGGAGGATGAATCAGAAGAAGCAGAAGAAGGAGAAGGAGAAGATGAAGTCTGGAGGGTGAATCAGAAGAAGTAGAAGAAGGAGAAGGAGAAGGTGAGGTCTGGAGGGTCAATCAGAAGAAGCAGAAGAAGGAGAAGGAGAAGGTGAAGTCTGGAGGGTGAATCAGAAGAAGCAGAAGAAGGACAAGGAGAAGGTGAAGTCTGGAGGGTGAATTAGAAGAAGCAGAAGAAGGAGAAGGAGAAGGTGAAGTCAGGAGGGTGAATCAGAAGAAGCAGAAGAAGGAGAAGGAGCAGGTGAAGTCAGGGGGGTGAAGCAGAAGAAGTAGAAGAAGGAGAAGGAGAAGGTGAAGATTGGAGGGTGAAGCAGAAGAAGCAGAAGAAGGAGAAGGAGAAGGTGAAGTCTGGAGGGCGCAGCAGAAGAAGCAGAAGAAGGAGAAGGAGAAGGTGAAGTCTGGAGGGTGAAGCAGAAGAAGCAGAAGAAGGAGAAGGAGAAAGTGAAGTCTGGAGGGTGAATCAGAAGAAGTAGAAGAAGGTGAAGGAGAAGGTGAAGTCAGGAGAGTGAAGCAGACGAAGCAGAAGAAGGAGAAGGAGAAGGTGAAGTCTGGAGGGTGAAGCAGAAGAATCAGAAGAAGGAGAAGGAGAAGGTGAAGTCTGGAGGGTGAATCAGAAGAAGTAGACGAAGGAGAAGGAGAAGGTGAAGTCGGGAGGGTGAATCAGAAGAAGTAGAAGAAGGAGAAGGAGAAGGTGAAGTCTGGAGGGTGAATCAGAAGAAGCAGAAGAAGGAGAAGGAGAAGGTGAAGTCTGGAGGGTGAATCAGAAGAAGCAGAAGAAGGAGAAGGTGAAGTCTGGAGGGTGATTCAGAAGAAGCAGAATAAGGAGAAGGAGAAGGTGAAGTCTGGAGGGTGAAACAGAAGAAGCAGAAGAAGGAGAAGGAGAAGGTGAAGTCTGGAGGGTGAATCAGAAGAAGTAGAAGAAGGAGAAGGAGAAGGTGAAGTCTGGAGGGTGAATCAGAAGAAGTAGAAGAAGGAGAAGGAGAAGGTGAAGTCTGGAGGGTGAATCAGAAGAAGTAGAAGAAGGAGAAGGAGAAGGTGAAGTCTGGAGGGTGAAGCAGAAGAAGTAGAAGAAGGAGAAGGAGAAGGTGAAGTCAGGAGGGTGAATCAGAAGATGTAGAAGAAGGAGAAGGAGAAGGTGAAGTCAGGAGGGTGAATCAGAAGAAGCAGAAGAAGGAGAAGGAGAAGGTGAAGTCTGGAGGGTGAATCAGAAGAAGTAGAAGAAGGAGAGGGAGAAGGTGAAGTCTGGAGGGTGAATCAGAAGAAGCAGAAGAAGGAGAAGGAGAAGGTGAAGTCTGGAGGGTGAATCAGAAGAAGCAGAAGAAGGAGAAGGAGAAGGTGAAGTCTGGAGGGTGAATCAGAAGAAGCAGAATAAGGAGAAGGAGAAGGTGAAGTCTGGAGGGTGAATCAGAAGAAGCAGAAGAAGGAGAAGGAGAAGGTGAAGTCTGGATTGTGAATCAGAAGAAGTAGAAGAAGGAGAAGGAGAAGGTGTAGTCTGGAGGGTGAAGCAGAAGAAGTAGAAGAAGGAGAAGGAGAAGGTGAAGTCTGGAGGGTGAATCAGAAGAAGCAGAAGAAGGAGAAGGAGAAGGTGAAGTCTGGAGGGTGAATCAGAAGAAGTAGAAGAAGGAGAAGGAGAAGGTGAAGTCTGGAGGGTGAATCAGAAGAAGCAGAAGAAGGAGAAGGAGAAGGTGAAGTCTGGAGGGTGAATCAGAAGAAGCAGAAGAAGGAGAAGGAGAAGGTGAAGTCTGCAGGGTGAATCAGAAGAAGCAGAAGAAGGAGAAGGAGAAGGTGAAGTCTGGAGGGTGAATCAGAAGAAGCAGAATAAGGAGAAGGAGAAGGTGAAGTCTGGAGGGTGAATCAGAAGAAGCAGAAGAAGGAGAAGGAGAAGGTGAAGTCTGGAGGGTGAATCAGAAGGAGTAGAAGAAGGAGAAGGAGAAGGTGAAGTCTGCAGGGTGAATCAGAAGAAGCAGAAGAAGGAGAAGCAGAAGGTGAAGTCTGGAGGGTGAATCAGAAGAAGCAGAAGAAGGAGAAGGAGAAGGTGAAGTCTGGAGGGTGAATCAGAAGAAGCAGAAGAAGGAGAAGGAGAAGGTGAAGTCTGGAGGGTGAATCAGAAGAAGCAGAATAAGGAGAAGGAGAAGGTGAAGTCTGGAGGGTGAATCAGAAGAAGCAGAAGAAGGAGAAGGAGAAGTTGAAGTCTGGAGGGTGAATCAGAAGAAGTAGAAGAAGGAGAAGGAGAAGGTGAAGTCTGGAGGGTGAAGCAGAAGAAGTAGAAGAAGGAGAAGGAGAAGGTGAAGTCAGGAGGGTGAATCAGAAGAAGTAGAAGAAGGAGAAGGAGAAGGTGAAGTCAGGTGGGTGAATCAGAAGAAGCAGAAGAAGGAGAAGGAGAAGGTGAAGTCTGGAGGGTGAATCAGAAGAATCAGAAGAAGGAGAAGGAGAAGGTGAAGTCTGGAGGGTGAATCAGAAGAAGCAGAAGAAAGAGAAGAAGGTGAAGTCTGGAGGGTGAAGCAGAAGAAACAGAAGAAGGAGAAGGAGAAGGTGAAGACTGGAGGGTGAATCTGAAGAAGTATAAGAAGGAGAAGGAGAAGGTGAAGTCTGGAGGGTGAATCAGAAGAAGTAGAAGAAGGAGAAGGAGAAGGTGAAGTCTGGAGGGTGAATCAGAAGAAGCAGAAGAAGGAGAAGGAGAAGGTGAAGTCTGGAGGGTGAATCAGAAGAAGCAGAAGAAGGAGAAGGAGAAGATGAAGTCTGGAGGGTGAATCAGAAGAAGCAGAAGAAGGAGAAGGAGAAGGTGAAGTCTGGAGGGTGAATAAGAAGAAGCAGAAGAAGGAGAAGGAGAAGGTGAAGTCTGGAGGGTGAATCAGAAGAAGCAGAAGAAGGAGAAGGAGAAGGTGAAGTCAGCAGGGTGAATCAGAAGAAGCAGAAGAAGGAGAAGGAGAAGGTGTAGTTAGGAGGGTGAATCAGAAGAAGCAGAAGAAGGAGAAGGAGCAGGTGAAGTCAGGGGGGTGAAGCAGAAGAAGTAGAAGAAGGAGAAGGAGAAGGTGAAGTCAGGACGGTGAAGCAGAAGAAGCAGAAGAAGGAGAAGGAGAAGGTGAAGTCTAAAGGGCGCAGCAGAAGAAGCAGAAGAAGGAGAAGGAGAAGCTGAAGTCTGGAGGGTGAAGCAGAAGAAGCAGAAGAAGGAGAAGGAGAAGGTGAAGTCTGGAGGGTGAATCAGAAGAAGTAGAAGAAGGAGAAGGAGAAGGTGAAGTCAGGAGAGTGAAGCAGAAGAAGCAGAAGATGGAGAAGGAGAATGTGAAGTCTGGAGGGCGAAGCAGAAGAAGCAGAAGAAGGAGAAGGAGAAGGTGAAGTCTGGAGGGTGAAGCAGAAGAAGCAGAAGAAGGAGAAGGAGAAGGTGAAGTCTGGAGGGTGAATCAGAAGAAGTAGAAGAAGGAGAAGGAGAAGGTGAAGTCAGGAGGGTGAAGCAGAAGAAGCAGAAGAAGGAGAAGGAGAAGGTGAAGTCTGGAGGGTGAAGCAGAAGAAGCAGAAGAAGGACAAGGAGAAGGTGAAGTCTGGAGGGTGAATTAGAAGAAGCAGAAGAAGGAGAAGGAGAAGGTGAAGTCAGGAGGGTGAATCAGAAGAAGCAGAAGAAGGAGAAGGAGAAGGTAAAGTTAGGAGGGTGAATCAGAAGAAGCAGAAGAAGGAGAAGGAGCAGGTGAAGTCAGGGGGGTGAAGCAGAAGAAGTAGAAGAAGGAGAAGGAGAAGGTGAAGTCAGGAGGGTGAAGCAGAAGAAGCAGAAGAAGGAGAAGGAGAAGGTGAAGTCTGGAGGGCGCAGCAGAAGAAGCAGAAGAAGGAGAAGGAGAAGGTGAAGTCTGGAGGGTGAATCAGAAGAAGTAGAAGAAGGTGAAGGAGAAGGTGAAGTCAGGAGAGTGAAGCAGAAGAAGCAGAAGAAGGAGAAGGAGAAGGTGAAGTCTGGAGGGTGAAGCAGAAGAAGCAGAAGAAGGAGAAGGAGACGGTGATGTCTGGAGGGCGAAGCAGAAGAAGCAGAAGAAGGAGAAGGAGAAGGTGAAGTCTAGAGGGTGAAGCAGAAGAAGCAGAAGAAGGAGAAGGAGAAGGTGAAGTCTGGAGGGTGAATCAGAAGAAGTAGAAGAAGGAGAAGGAGAAGGTGAAGTCAGGAGGGTGAAGCAGAAGAAGCAGAAGAAGGAGAAGGAGAAGGTGAAGTCAGGAGGGTGAATCGGAAGAAGTAGAAGAAGGAGAAGGAGAAGGTGAAGTCTGGAGGGTGAATCAGAAGAAGTAGAAGAAGGAGAAGGAGAAGGTGAAGTCTGGAGGGTGAATCAGAAGAAGTAGAAGAAGGAGAATGAGAAGGTGAAGTCTGGAGGGTGAATCAGAAGAAGCAGAAGAAGGAGAAGGAGAAGGTGAAGTCTGGAGGGAGAAGCAGAAGAAGTAGAAGAAGGAGAAGGAGAAGGTGAAGTCTGGAGGGTGAATCAGAAGAAGTAGAAGAAGGAGAAGGAGAAGGTGAAGTCTGGAGGGTGAATCAGAAGAAGTAGAAGAAGGAGAAGGAGAAGGTGAAGTCTGGAGGGTGAATCAGAAGAAACAGAAGAAGGAGAAGGAGAAGGTGAAGTCTGGATGGTGAATCAGAAGAAGTAGAAGAAGGAGAAGGAGAAGGTGTAGTCTGGAGGGTGAATCAGTAGAAGTCGACGAAGGAGAAGGAGAAGGTGAAGTCTGGAGGGTGAATCAGAAGAAGCAGAAGAAGGAGAAGGAGAAGGTGAAGTCTGGAGGGTGAATCAGAAGAAGTAGAAGAAGGAGAAGGAGAAGGTGAAGTCTGGAGGGTGAATCAGAAGAAGCAGAAGAAGGAGAAGGAGAAGGTGAAGTCTGGAGGGTGAATCAGAAGAAGCAGAAGAAGGAGAAGGAGAAGGTGGAGTCTGGAGGGTGAAACAGAAGAAGCAGAATAAGGAGAAGGAGAAGGTGAAGTCAGGAGGGTGAATCAGAAGAAGCAGAAGAAGGAGAAGGAGAAGGTGAAGTAAGGAGGGTGAATCAGAAGAAGCAGAAGAAGGAGAAGGAGAAGGTGAAGTCTGGAGTGTGAAGCAGAAGAAGCAAAAGAAGGAGAAGGAGAAGGTGAAGTCTGGAGGGTGAATCAGAAGAAGTAGAAGAAGGAGAAGGAGAAGGTGAAATCTGGAGGGTGAAGCAGAAGAAGTAGAAGAAGGAGAAGGAGAAGGTGAAGTCAGGAGGGTGAATCAGAAGAAGTAGAAGAAGGAGAAGGAGAAGGTGAAGTCAGGAGGGTGAATCAGAAGAAGCAGTAGAAGGAGAAGGAGAAGGTGAAGTCTGGAGGGTGAATCAGAAGAATCAGAAGAAGGAGAAGGAGAAGGTGAAGTCTGGAGGGTGAATCAGAAGAAGCAGAAGAAAGAGAAGGAGAAGGTGAAGTCTGGAGGGTGAAGCAGAAGAAACAGAAGAAGGAGAAGGAGAAGGTGAAGACTGGAGGGTGAATCTGAAGAAGTAGAAGAAGGAGAAGGAGAAGGTGAAGTCTGGAGGGTGAATCAGAAGAAGTAGAAGAAGGAGAAGGAGAAGGTGAAGTCTGGAGGGTGAATCAGAAGAAGCAGAAGAAGGAGAAGGTGAAGTCTGGAGGGTGAATCAGAAGAAGCAGAAGAAGGAGAAGGAGAAGATGAAGTCTGGAGGGTGAATCAGAAGAAGAAGAAGAAGGAGAAGGAGAAGGTGAAGTCTGGAGGGTGAATCAGAAGAAGCAGAAGAAGGAGAAGGAGAAGGTGAAGTTTGGAGGGTGAATCAGAAGAATCAGAAGAAGGAGAAGGAGAAGTCAGGAGGGTGAATCAGAAGAAGCAGAAGAAGGAGAAGGAGAAGGTAAAGTTAGGAGGGTGAATCAGAAGAAGCAGAAGAAGGAGAAGGAGCAGGTGAAGTCAGGGGGGTGAAGCAGAAGAAGTAGAAGAAGGAGAAGGAGAAGGTGAAGTCAGGAGGGTGAAGCAGAAGAAGCAGAAGAAGGAGAAGGAGAAGGTGAAGTCTGGAGGGCGCAGCAGAAGAAGCAGAAGAAGGAGAAGGAGAAGGTGAAGTCTGGAGGGTGAATCAGAAGAAGTAGAAGAAGGTGAAGGAGAAGGTGAAGTCAGGAGAGTGAAGCAGAAGAAGCAGAAGAAGGAGAAGGAGAAGGTGAAGTCTGGAGGGTGAAGCAGAAGAAGCAGAAGAAGGAGAAGGAGAAGGTGATGTCTGGAGGGCGAAGCAGAAGAAGCAGAAGAAGGAGAAGGAGAAGGTGAAGTCTGGAGGGTGAAGCAGAAGAAGCAGAAGAAGGAGAAGGAGAAGGTGAAGTCTGGAGGGTGAATCAGAAGAAGTAGAAGAAGGAGAAGGAGAAGGTGAAGTCAGGAGGGTGAAGCAGAAGAAGCAGAAGAAGGAGAAGGAGAAGGTGAAGTCAGGAGGGTGAATCGGAAGAAGTAGAAGAAGGAGAAGGAGAAGGTGAAGTCTGGAGGGTGAATCAGAAGAAGTAGAAGAAGGAGAAGGAGAAGGTGAAGTCTGGAGGGTGAATCAGAAGAAGTAGAAGAAGGAGAATGAGAAGGTGAAGTCTGGAGGGTGAATCAGAAGAAGCAGAAGAAGGAGAAGGAGAAGGTGAAGTCTGGAGGGAGAAGCAGAAGAAGTAGAAGAAGGAGAAGGAGAAGGTGAAGTCTGGAGGGTGAATCAGAAGAAGTAGAAGAAGGAGAAGGAGAAGGTGAAGTCTGGAGGGTGAATCAGAAGAAGTAGAAGAAGGAGAAGGAGAAGGTGAAGTCTGGAGGGTGAATCAGAAGAAACAGAAGAAGGAGAAGGAGAAGGTGAAGTCTGGAGGGTGAATCAGAAGAAGTAGAAGAAGGAGAAGGAGAAGGTGTAGTCTGGAGGGTGAATCAGTAGAAGTCGACGAAGGAGAAGGAGAAGGTGAAGTCTGGAGGGTGAATCAGAAGAAGCAGAAGAAGGAGAAGGAGAAGGTGAAGTCTGGAGGGTGAATCAGAAGAAGTAGAAGAAGGAGAAGGAGAAGGTGAAGTCTGGAGGGTGAATCAGAAGAAGCAGAAGAAGGAGAAGGAGAAGGTGAAGTCTGGAGGGTGAATCAGAAGAAGCAGAAGAAGGAGAAGGAGAAGGTGAAGTCTGGAGGGTGAAACAGAAGAAGCAGAATAAGGAGAAGGAGAAGGTGAAGTCAGGAGGGTGAATCAGAAGAAGCAGAAGAAGGAGAAGGAGAAGGTGAAGAAAGGAGGGTGAATCAGAAGAAGCAGAAGAAGGAGAAGGAGAAGGTGAAGTCTGGAGTGTGAAGCAGAAGAAGCAAAAGAAGGAGAAGGAGAAGGTGAAGTCTGGAGGGTGAATCAGAAGAAGTAGAAGAAGGAGAAGGAGAAGGTGAAGTCTGGAGGGTGAAGCAGAAGAAGTAGAAGAAGGAGAAGGAGAAGGTGAAGTCAGGAGGGTGAATCAGAAGAAGTAGAAGAAGGAGAAGGAGAAGGTGAAGTCAGGAGGGTGAATCAGAAGAAGCAGTAGAAGGAGAAGGAGAAGGTGAAGTCTGGAGGGTGAATCAGAAGAATCAGAAGAAGGAGAAGGAGAAGGTGAAGTCTGGAGGGTAAATCAGAAGAAGCAGAAGAAAGAGAAGGAGAAGGTGAAGTCTGGAGGGTGAAGCAGAAGAAACAGAAGAAGGAGAAGGAGAAGGTGAAGACTGGAGGGTGAATCTGAAGAAGTAGAAGAAGGAGAAGGAGAAGGTGAAGTCTGGAGGGTGAATCAGAAGAAGTAGAAGAAGGAGAAGGAGAAGGTGAAGTCTGGAGGGTGAATCAGAAGAAGCAGAAGAAGGAGAAGGAGAAGGTGAAGTCTGGAGGGTGAATCAGAAGAAGCAGAAGAAGGAGAAGGAGAAGATGAAGTCTGGAGGGTGAATCAGAAGAAGAAGAAGAAGGAGAAGGAGAAGGTGAAGTCTGGAGGGTGAATCAGAAGAAGCAGAAGAAGGAGAAGGAGAAGGTGAAGTTTGGAGGGTGAATCAGAAGAATCAGAAGAAGGAGAAGGAGAAGGTGAAGTCTGGAGGGTGAATCAGAAGAAGCAGAAGAAAGAGAAGAAGAAGGTGAAGTCTGGAGGGTGAAGCAGAAGAAACAGAAGAAGGAGAAGGAGAAGGTGAAGACTGGAGGGTGAATCTGAAGAAGTAGAAGAAGGAGAAGGAGAAGGTGAAGACTGGAGGGTGAATCAGAAGAAGTAGAAGAAGGAGAAGGAGAAGGTGAAGTTTGGAGGGTGAATCAGAAGAAGCAGAAGAAGGAGAAGGAGAAGGTGAAGTCTGGAGGGTGAATCAGAAGAAGCAGAAGAAGGAGAAGGAGAAGGTGAAGTCTGGAGGGTGAAACAGAAGAAGCAGAAGAAGGAGAAGGAGAAGGAGAAGTCTGGAGGGTGAATCAGAAGAAGCAGAAGAAGGAGAAGGAGAAGGTGAAGTCAGGAGGGTGAATCAGAAGAAGCAGAAGAAGGAGAAGGAGAAGATGAAGTTAGGAGGGTGAATCAGAAGAAGCAGAAGAAGGAGAAGGAGCAGGTGAAGTCAGGGGGGTGAAGCAGAAGAAGTAGAAGAAGGAGAAGGAGAAGGTGAAGTCAGGACGGTGAAGCAGAAGAAGCAGAAGAAGGAGAAGGAGAAGGTGAAGTCTGGAGGGCGCAGCAGAAGAAGCAGAAGAAGGAGAAGGAGAAGCTGAAGTCTGGAGGGTGAAGCAGAAGAAGCAGAAGAAGGAGAAGGAGAAGGTGAAGTCTGGAGGGTGAATCAGAAGAAGTAGAAGAAGGAGAAGGAGAAGGTGAAGTCAGGAGAGTGAAGCAGAAGAAGCAGAAGATGGAGAAGGAGAAGGTGAAGTCTGGAGGGCGAAGCAGAAGAAGCAGAAGAAGGAGAAGGAGAAGGTGAAGTCTGGAGGGTGAAGCAGAAGAAGCAGAAGAAGGAGAAGGAGAGGGTGAAGTCTGGAGGGTGAATCAGAAGAAGTAGAAGAAGGAGAAGGAGAAGGTGAAGTCAGGAGGGTGAAGCAGAAGAAGCAGAAGAAGGAGAAGGAGAAGGTGAAGTCTGGAGGGTGAAGCAGAAGAAGCAGAAGAAGGAGCAGGAGAAGGTGAAGTCTGGAGGGTGAAGCAGAAGAAGCAGAAGAAGGAGAAGGAGAAGGTGAAGTCAGGAGGGTGAATCAGAAGAAGTAGAAGAAGGAGAAGGAGAAGGTGAAGTCTGGAGGGTGAATCAGAAGAAGCAGAAGAAGGAGAAGGAGCAGATGAAGTCTGGAGGGTGAATCAGAAGAAGCAGAAGAAGGAGAAGGAGAAGATGAAGTCTGGAGGGTGAATCAGAAGAAGTAGAAGAAGGAGAAGGAGAAGGTGAGGTCTGGAGGGTCAATCAGAAGAAGCAGAAGAAGGAGAAGGAGAAGGTGAAGTCTGGAGGGCGCAGCAGAAGAAGCAGAAGAAGGAGAAGGAGAAGCTGAAGTCTGGAGGGTGAAGCAGAAGAAGCAGAAGAAGGAGAAGGAGAAGGTGAAGTCTGGAGGGTGAATCAGAAGAAGTAGAAGAAGGAGAAGGAGAAGGTGAAGTCAGGAGAGTGAAGCAGAAGAAGCAGAAGATGGAGAAGGAGAAGGTGAAGTCTGGAGGGCGAAGCAGAAGAAGCAGAAGAAGGAGAAGGAGAAGGTGAAGTCTGGAGGGTGAAGCAGAAGAAGCAGAAGAAGGAGAAGGAGAAGGTGAAGTCTGGAGGGTGAATCAGAAGAAGTAGAAGAAGGAGAAGGAGAAGGTGAAGTCAGGAGGGTGAAGCAGAAGAAGCAGAAGAAGGAGAAGGAGAAGGTGAAGTCTGGAGGGTGAAGCAGAAGAAGCAGAAGAAGGAGCAGGAGAAGGTGAAGTCTGGAGGGTGAAGCAGAAGAAGCAGAAGAAGGAGAAGGAGCAGGTGAAGTCAGGAGGGTGAATCAGAAGAAGTAGAAGAAGGAGAAGTAGAAGGTGAAGTCTGGAGGGTGAATCAGAAGAAGCAGAAGAAGGAGAAGGAGAAGGTGAAGTCTGGAGGGTGAATCAGAAGAAGCAGAAGAAGGAGAAGGAGAAGATGAAGTCTGGAGGGTGAATCAGAAGAAGTAGAAGAAGGAGAAGGAGAAGGTGAGGTCTGGAGGGTCAATCAGATGAAGCAGAAGAAGGAGAAGGAGAAGGTGAAGTCTGGAGGGTGAATCAGAAGAAGCAGAAGAAGGAGAAGGAGAAGGTGAAGTCTGGAGGGTGAATTAGAAGAAGCAGAAGAAGGAGAAGGAGAAGGTGAAGTCAGGAGGGTGAATCAGAAGAAGCAGAAGAAGGAGAAGGAGAAGGTAAAGTTAGGAGGGTGAATCAGAAGAAGCAGAAGAAGGAGAAGGAGCAGGTGAAGTCAAAGGGGTGAAACAGAAGAAGTAGAAGAAGGAGAAGGAGAAGGTGAAGTCAGGAGGGTGAAGCAGAAGAAGCAGAAGAAGGAGAAGGAGAAGGTGAAGTCTGGAGGGCGCAGCAGAAGAAGCAGAAGGAGGAGAAGGAGAAGGTGAAGTCTGGAGGGTGAAGCAGAAGAAGCAGAAGAAGGAGAAGGAGAAGGTGAAGTCTGGAGGGTGAATCAGAAGAAGTAGAAGAAGGAGAAGGAGAAGGTGAAGTCAGGAGAGTGAAGCAGAAGAAGCAGAAGAAGGAGAAGGAGAAGGTGAAGTCTGGAGGGTGAAGCAGAAGAAGCAGAAGAAGGAGAAGGAGAAGGTGATGTCTGGAGGGCGAATCAGAAGAAGCAGAAGAAGGAGAAGGAGAAGGTGAAGTCTGGAGGGTGAAGCAGAAGAAGCAGAAGAAGGAGAAGGAGAAGGTGAAGTCTGGAGGGTGAATCAGAAGAAGTAGAAGAAGGAGAAGGAGAAGGTGAAGTCAGGAGGGTGAATCAGAAGAAGTAGAAGATGGAGAAGGAGAAGGTGAAGTCTGGAGGGTGAAGCAGAAGAAGTAGAAGAAGGAGAAGGAGAAGGTGAAGTCAGGAGGGTGAATCAGAAGATTTAGAAGAAGGAGAAGGAGAAGGTGAAGTCAGGAGGGTGAATCAGAAGAAGCAGAAGAAGGAGAAGGAGAAGGTGAAGTCTGGAGGGTGAATCAGAAGAAGTAGAAGAAGGAGAAGGAGAAGGTGAAGTCTGGAGGGTGAATCAGAAGAAGCAGAAGAAGGAGAAGGAGAAGGTGAAGTCTGGAGGGTGAATCAGAAGAAGCAGAAGAAGGAGAAGGAGAAGGTGAAGTCTGGAGGGTGAATCAGAAGAAGCAGAAGAAGGAGAAGGAGAAGGTGAAGTCTGGAGGGTGAATCAGAAGAAGCAGAAGAAGGAGAAGGAGAAGGTGAAGTCTGGAGGGTGAATCAGAAGAAGTAGAAGAAGGAGAAGGAGAAGGTGTAGTCTGGAGGGTGAAGCAAAAGAAGTAGAAGAAGGAGAAGGAGAAGGTGAAGTCTGGAGGGTGAATCAGAAGAAGCAGAAGAAGGAGAAGGAGAAGGTGAAGTCTGGAGGGTGAATCAGAAGAAGTAGAATAAGGAGAAGGCGAAGGTGAAGTCTGGAGGGTGAATCAGAAGAATCAGAAGAAGGAGAAGGAGAAGGTGAAGTCTGGAGGGTGAATCAGAAGAAGCAGAAGAAGGAGAAGGAGAAGGTGAAGTCTGCAGGGTGAATCAGAAGAAGCAGAAGAAGGAGAAGGTGAAGTCTGGAGGGTGAATCAGAAGAAGCAGAATAAGGAGAAGGAGAAGGTGAAGTCTGGAGGGTGAATCAGAAGAAGCAGAAGAAGGAGAAGGAGAAGGTGAAGTCTGGAGGGTGTATCAGAAGGAGTAGAAGAAGGAGAAGGAGAAGGTGAAGTCTGGAGGGTGAATCAGAAGAAGCAGAAGAAGGAGAAGGAGAAGGTGAAGTCTGGAGGGTGAATCAGAAGAAGCAGAAGAAGGAGAAGGAGAAGGTGAAGTCTGGAGGGTGAATCAGAAGAAGCAGAAGAAGGAGAAGGAGAAGGTGAAGTCTGGAGGGTGAATCAGAAGAAGCAGAATAAGGAGAAGGAGAAGGTGAAGTCTGGAGGGTGAATCAGAAGAAGCAGAAGAAGGAGAAGGAGAAGGTGATGTCTGGAGGGTGAATCAGAAGAAGTAAAAGAAGGAGAAGGAGAAGGTGAAGTCTGGAGGGTGAAGCAGAAGAAGTAGAAGAAGGAGAAGGAGAAGGTGAAGTAAGGAGGGTGAATCAGAAGAAGTAGAAGAAGGAGAAGGAGAAGGTGAAGTCAGGAGGGTGAATCAGAAGAAGCAGAAGAAGGAGAAGGAGAAGGTGAAGTCTGGAGAGTGAATCAGAAGAATCAGAAGAAGGAGAAGGAGAAGGTGAAGTCTGGAGGGTGAATCAGAAGAAGCAGAAGAAAGAGAAGAAGAAGGTGAAGTCTGGAGGGTGAAGCAGAAGAAACAGAAGAAGGAGAAGGAGAAGGTGAAGACTGGAGGGTGAATCTGAAGAAGTATAAGAAGGAGAAGGAGAAGGTGAAGTCTGGAGGGTGAATCAGAAGAAGTAGAAGAAGGAGAAGGAGAAGGTGAAGTCTGGAGGGTGAATCAGAAGAAGCAGAAGAAGGAGAAGGAGAAGGTGAAGTCTGGAGTGTGAATCAGAAGAAGCAGAAGAAGGAGAAGGAGAAGATGAAGTCTGGAGGGTGAATCAGAAGAAGCAGAAGAAGGAGAAGGAGAAGGTGAAGTCTGGAGGGTGAATCAGAAGAAGCAGAAGAAGGAGAAGGAGAAGGTGAAGTCTGGAGGGTGAATCAGAAGAAGCAGAAGAAGGAGAAGGAGAAGGTGAAGTCAGGAGGGTGAATCAGAAGAAGCAGAAGAAGGAGAAGGAGAAGGTGTAGTTAGGAGGGTGAATCAGAAGAAGCAGAAGAAGGAGAAGGAGCAGGTGAAGTCAGGGGGGTGAAGCAGAAGAAGTAGAAGAAGGAGAAGGAGAAGGTGAAGTCAGGACGGTGAAGCAGAAGAAGCAGAAGAAGGAGAAGGAGAAGCTGAAGGCTGGAGGGTGAAGCAGAAGAAGCAGAAGAAGGAGAAGGAGAAGGTGAAGTCTGGAGGGTGAATCAGAAGAAGTAGAAGAAGGAGAAGGTGAAGTCAGGAGAGTGAAGCAGAAGAAGCAGAAGATGGAGAAGGAGAAGGTGAAGTCTGGAGGGCGAAGCAGAAGAAGCAGAAGAAGGAGAAGGAGAAGGTGAAGTCTGGAGGGTGAAGCAGAAGAAGCAGAAGAAGGAGAAGGAGAAGGTGAAGTCTGGAGGGTGAATCAGAAGAAGTTGAAGAAGGAGAAGGAGAAGGTGAAGTCAGGAGGGTGAAGCAGAAGAAGCAGAAGAAGGAGAAGGAGAAGGTGAAGTCTGGAGGGTGAAGCAGAAGAAGCAGAAGAAGGAGCAGGAGAAGGTGAATTCTGGAGGGTGAAGCAGAAGAAGCAGAAGAAGGAGAAGGAGAAGGTGAAGTCAGGATGGTGAATCAGAAGAAGTAGAAGAAGGAGAAGGAGAAGGTGAAGTCTGGAGGGTGAATCAGAAGAAGCAGAAGAAGGAGAAGGAGAAGATGAAGTCTGGAGGGTGAATCAGAAGAAGTAGAAGAAGGAGAAGGAGAAGGTGAAGTCTGGAGGGTCAATCAGAAGAAGCAGAAGAAGGAGAAGGAAAAGGTGAAGTCTGGAGGGTGAATCAGAAGAAGCAGAAGAAGGACAAGGAGAAGGTGAAGTCTGGAGGGTGAATTAGAAGAAGCAGAAGAAGGAGAAGGAGAAGGTGAAGTCAGGAGGGTGAATCAGAAGAAGCAGAAGAAGGAGAAGGAGAAGGTAAAGTTAGGAGGGTGAATCAGAAGAAGCAGAAGAAGGAGAAGGAGCAGGTGAAGTCAGGGGGGTGAAGCAGAAGAAGTAGCAGAAGGAGAAGGAGAAGGTGAAGTCAGGAGGGTGAAGCAGAAGAAGCAGAAGAAGGAGAAGGAGAAGGTGAAGTCTGGAGGGCGCAGCAGAAGAAGCAGAAGAAGGAGAAGGAGAAGGTGAAGTCTGGAGGGTGAAGCAGAAGAAGCAGAAGAAGGAGAAGGAGAAGGTGAAGTCTGGAGGGTGAATCAGAAGAAGTAGAAGAAGGTGAAGGAGAAGGTGAAGTCAGGAGAGTGAAGCAGAAGAAGCAGAAGAAGGAGAAGGAGAAGGTGAAGTCTGGAGGGTGAAGCAGAAGAAGCTGAAGAAGGAGAAGGAGAAGGTGATGTCTGGAGGGCGAAGCAGAAGAAGCAGAAGAAGGAGAAGGAGAAGGTGAAGTCTGGAGGGTGAAGCAGAAGAAGCAGAAGAAGGAGAAGGAGAAGGTGAAGTCTGGAGGGTGAATCAGAAGAAGTAGAAGAAGGAGAAGGAGAAGGTGAAGTCAGGAGGCTGAAGCAGAAGAAGCAGAAGAAGGAGAAGGAGAAGGTGAAGTCAGGAGGGGGAATCGGAAGAAGTAGAAGAAGGAGAAGGAGAAGGTGAAGTCTGGAGGGTGAATCAGAAGAAGTAGAAGAAGGAGAAGGAGAAGGTGAAGTCTGGAGGGTGAATCAGAAGAAGTAGAAGAAGGAGAATGAGAAGGTGAAGTCTGGAGGGTGAATCAGAAGAAGCAGAAGAAGGAGAAGGAGAAGGTGAAGTCTGGAGGGAGAAGCAGAAGAAGTAGAAGAAGGAGAAGGAGAAGGTGAAGTCTGGAGGGTGAATCAGAAGAAGTAGAAGAAGGAGAAGGAGAAGGTGAAGTCTGGAGGGTGAATCAGAAGAAGTAGAAGAAGGAGAAGGAGAAGGTGAAGTCTGGAGGGTGAATCAGAAGAAACAGAAGAAGGAGAAGGAGAAGGTGAAGTCTGGAGGGTGAATCAGAAGAAGTAGAAGAAGGAGAAGGAGAAGGTGTAGTCTGGAGGGTGAATCAGAAGAAGTAGACGAAGGAGAAGGAGAAGGTGAAGTCTGGAGGGTGAATCAGAAGAAGCAGAAGAAGGAGAAGGAGAAGGTGAAGTCTGGAGGTTGAATCAGAAGAAGTAGAAGAAGGAGAAGGAGAAGGTGAAGTCTGGAGGGTGAATCAGAAGAAGCAGAAGAAGGAGAAGGAGAAGGGGAAGTCTGGAGGGTGAATCAGAAGAAGCAGAAGAAGGAGAAGGAGAAGGTGAAGTCTGGAGGGTGAAACAGAAGAAGCAGAATAAGGAGAAGGAGAAGGTGAAGTCAGGAGGGTGAATCAGAAGAAGCAGAAGAAGGAGAAGGTGAAGTTTGGAGGGTGAATCAGAAGAATCAGAAGAAGGAGAAGGAGAAGGTGAAGTCTGGAGGGTGAATCAGAAGAAGCAGAAGAAAGAGAAGGAGAAGGTGAAGTCTGGAGGGTGAATCAGAAGAAGCAGAAGAAGGAGAAGGAGAAGGTGAAGTCTGGAGGGTGAATCAGAAGAAGCAGAAGAAGGACAAGGAGAAGGTGAAGTCTGGAGGGTGAATTAGAAGAAGCAGAAGAAGGAGAAGGAGAAGGTGAAGTCAGGAGGGTGAATCAGAAGAAGCAGAAGAAGGAAAAGGAGAAGGTAAAGTTAGGAGGGTGAATCAGAAGAAGCAGAAGAAGGAGAAGGAGAAGGTGAAGTCTGGAGGGTGAATCAGAAGAAGCAGAAGAAGGAGAAGGAGAAGGTGAAGTCTGGAGGGTGAATCAGAAGAAGCAGAAGAAGGAGAAGGAGAAGGTGAAGTCAGGAGGGTGAATCAGAAGAAGTAGAAGAAGGAGAAGGAGAAGGTGAAGTCAGGAGGGTGAATCAGAAGAAGCAGAAGAAGGAGAAGGAGAAGGTGAAGTCTGGAGGGTGAATCAGAAGAATCAGAAGATGGAGAAGGAGAAGTTGAAGTCTGGAGGGTGAATCAGAAGAAGCAGAAGAAAGAGAAGGAGAAGGTGAAGTCTGGAGGGTGAAGCAGAAGAAACAGAAGAAGGAGAAGGAGAAGGTGAAGACTGGAGGGTGAATCTGAAGAAGTAGAAGAAGGAGAAGGAGAAGGTGAAGTCTGGAGGGTGAATCAGAAGAAGTAGAAGAAGGAGAAGGAGAAGGTGAAGTCTGGAGGGTGAATCAGAAGAAGCAGAAGAAGGAGAAGGAGAAGGTGAAGTCTGGAGGGTGAATCAGAAGAAGCAGAAGAAGGAGAAGGAGAAGATGAAGTCTGGAGGGTGAATCAGAAGAAGCAGAAGAAGGAGAAGGAGAAGGTGAAGTCTGGAGGGTGAATCAGAAGAAGCAGAAGAAGGAGAAGGAGAAGGTGAAGTCTGGAGGGTGAATCAGAAGAATCAGAAGAAGGAGAAGGAGAGGGTGAAGTCTGGAGGGTGAATCTTAAGAAGCAGAAGAAAGAGAAGGAGAAGGTGAAGTCTGGAGGGTGAAGCAGAAGAAACAGAAGAAGGAGAAGGAGAAGGTGAAGACTGGAGGGTGAATCTGAAGAAGGAGAAGAAGGAGAAGGAGAAGGTGAAGTCTGGAGGGTGAATCAGAAGAAGTAGAAGAAGGAGAAGGAGAAGGTGAAGTCTGGAGGGTGAATCAGAAGAAGCAGAAGAAGGAGAAGGAGAAGGTGAAGTCTGGAGGGTGAATCAGAAGAAGCAGAAGAAGGAGAAGGAGAAGATTATGTCTGGAGGGTGAATCAGAAGAAGCAGAAGAAGGAGAAGGAGAAGGTGAAGTCTGGAGGGTGAATCAGAAGAAGTAGAAGAAGGAGAAGGAGAAGGTGAAGTCAGGAGGGTGAAGCAGAAGAAGCAGAAGAAGGAGAAGGAGAAGGTGAAGTCAGGAGGGTGAATCGGAAGAAGTAGAAGAAGGAGAAGGAGAAGGTGAAGTCTGGAGGGTGAAACAGAAGAAGTAGAAGAAGGAGAAGTAGAAGGTGAAGTCTGGAGGGTGAATCAGAAGAAGTAGAAGAAGGAGAAGGAGAAGGTGAAGTCTGGAGGGTGAATCAGAAGAAGCAGAAGAAGGAGAAGGAGAAGGTGATGTCTGGAGGGCGAATCAGAAGAAGCAGAAGAAGGAGAAGGAGAAGGTGAAGTCTGGAGGGTGAAGCAGAAGAAGCAGAAGAAGGAGAAGGAGAAGGTGAAGTCTGGAGGGTGAATCAGAAGAAGTAGAAGAAGGAGAAGGAGAAGGTGAAGTCTGGAGGGTGAATCAGAAGAAGCAGAAGAAGGAGAAGGAGAAGGTGAAGTCTGGAGGGTGAATCAGAAGAAGCAGAAGAAGGAGAAGGAGAAGATTAAGTCTGGAGGGTGAATCAGAAGAAGCAGAAGAAGGAGAAGGAGAAGGTGAAGTCTGGAGGGTGAATCAGAAGAAGTAGAAGAAGGAGAAGGAGAAGGTGAAGTCAGGAGGGTGAAGCAGAAGAAGCAGAAGAAGGAGAAGGAGAAGGTGAAGTCAGGAGGGTGAATCGGAAGAAGTAGAAGAAGGAGAAGGAGAAGGTGAAGTCTGGAGGGTGAAACAGAAGAAGTAGAAGAAGGAGAAGTAGAAGGTGAAGTCTGGAGGGTGAATCAGAAGAAGTAGAAGAAGGAGAAGGAGAAGGTGAAGTCTGGAGGGTGAATCAGAAGAAGCAGAAGAAGGAGAAGGAGAAGGTGATGTCTGGAGGGCGAATCAGAAGAAGCAGAAGAAGGAGAAGGAGAAGGTGAAGTCTGGAGGGTGAAGCAGAAGAAGCAGAAGAAGGAGAAGGAGAAGGTGAAGTCTGGAGGGTGAATCAGAAGAAGTAGAAGAAGGAGAAGGAGAAGGTGAAGTCAGGAGGGTGAAGCAGAAGAAGCAGAAGAAGGAGAAGGAGAAGGTGAAGTCAGGAGGGTGTATCGGAAGAAGTAGAAGAAGGAGAAGGAGAAGGTGAAGTCAGGAGGGTGAATCAGAAGAAGCAGAAGAAGGAAAAGGAGAAGGTAAAGTTAGGAGGGTGAATCAGAAGAAGCAGAAGAAGGAGAAGGAGAAGGTGAAGTCTGGAGGGTGAATCAGAAGAAGCAGAAGAAGGAGAAGGAGAAGGTGAAGTCTGGAGGGTGAATCAGAAGAAGCAGAAGAAGGAGAAGGAGAAGGTGAAGTCAGGAGGGTGAATCAGAAGAAGTAGAAGAAGGAGAAGGAGAAGGTGAAGTCAGGAGGGTGAATCAGAAGAAGCAGAAGAAGGAGAAGGAGAAGGTGAAGTCTGGAGGGTGAATCAGAAGAATCAGAAGATGGAGAAGGAGAAGTTGAAGTCTGGAGGGTGAATCAGAAGAAGCAGAAGAAAGAGAAGGAGAAGGTGAAGTCTGGAGGGTGAAGCAGAAGAAACAGAAGAAGGAGAAGGAGAAGGTGAAGACTGGAGGGTGAATCTGAAGAAGTAGAAGAAGGAGAAGGAGAAGGTGAAGTCTGGAGGGTGAATCAGAAGAAGTAGAAGAAGGAGAAGGAGAAGGTGAAGTCTGGAGGGTGAATCAGAAGAAGCAGAAGAAGGAGAAGGAGAAGGTGAAGTCTGGAGGGTGAATCAGAAGAAGCAGAAGAAGGAGAAGGAGAAGATGAAGTCTGGAGGGTGAATCAGAAGAAGCAGAAGAAGGAGAAGGAGAAGGTGAAGTCTGGAGGGTGAATCAGAAGAAGCAGAAGAAGGAGAAGGAGAAGGTGAAGTCTGGAGGGTGAATCAGAAGAATCAGAAGAAGGAGAAGGAGAGGGTGAAGTCTGGAGGGTGAATCTTAAGAAGCAGAAGAAAGAGAAGGAGAAGGTGAAGTCTGGAGGGTGAAGCAGAAGAAACAGAAGAAGGAGAAGGAGAAGGTGAAGACTGGAGGGTGAATCTGAAGAAGGAGAAGAAGGAGAAGGAGAAGGTGAAGTCTGGAGGGTGAATCAGAAGAAGTAGAAGAAGGAGAAGGAGAAGGTGAAGTCTGGAGGGTGAATCAGAAGAAGCAGAAGAAGGAGAAGGAGAAGGTGAAGTCTGGAGGGTGAATCAGAAGAAGCAGAAGAAGGAGAAGGAGAAGATTATGTCTGGAGGGTGAATCAGAAGAAGCAGAAGAAGGAGAAGGAGAAGGTGAAGTCTGGAGGGTGAATCAGAAGAAGTAGAAGAAGGAGAAGGAGAAGGTGAAGTCAGGAGGGTGAAGCAGAAGAAGCAGAAGAAGGAGAAGGAGAAGGTGAAGTCAGGAGGGTGAATCGGAAGAAGTAGAAGAAGGAGAAGGAGAAGGTGAAGTCTGGAGGGTGAAACAGAAGAAGTAGAAGAAGGAGAAGTAGAAGGTGAAGTCTGGAGGGTGAATCAGAAGAAGTAGAAGAAGGAGAAGGAGAAGGTGAAGTCTGGAGGGTGAATCAGAAGAAGCAGAAGAAGGAGAAGGAGAAGGTGATGTCTGGAGGGCGAATCAGAAGAAGCAGAAGAAGGAGAAGGAGAAGGTGAAGTCTGGAGGGTGAAGCAGAAGAAGCAGAAGAAGGAGAAGGAGAAGGTGAAGTCTGGAGGGTGAATCAGAAGAAGTAGAAGAAGGAGAAGGAGAAGGTGAAGTCTGGAGGGTGAATCAGAAGAAGCAGAAGAAGGAGAAGGAGAAGGTGAAGTCTGGAGGGTGAATCAGAAGAAGCAGAAGAAGGAGAAGGAGAAGATTAAGTCTGGAGGGTGAATCAGAAGAAGCAGAAGAAGGAGAAGGAGAAGGTGAAGTCTGGAGGGTGAATCAGAAGAAGTAGAAGAAGGAGAAGGAGAAGGTGAAGTCAGGAGGGTGAAGCAGAAGAAGCAGAAGAAGGAGAAGGAGAAGGTGAAGTCAGGAGGGTGAATCGGAAGAAGTAGAAGAAGGAGAAGGAGAAGGTGAAGTCTGGAGGGTGAAACAGAAGAAGTAGAAGAAGGAGAAGTAGAAGGTGAAGTCTGGAGGGTGAATCAGAAGAAGTAGAAGAAGGAGAAGGAGAAGGTGAAGTCTGGAGGGTGAATCAGAAGAAGCAGAAGAAGGAGAAGGAGAAGGTGATGTCTGGAGGGCGAATCAGAAGAAGCAGAAGAAGGAGAAGGAGAAGGTGAAGTCTGGAGGGTGAAGCAGAAGAAGCAGAAGAAGGAGAAGGAGAAGGTGAAGTCTGGAGGGTGAATCAGAAGAAGTAGAAGAAGGAGAAGGAGAAGGTGAAGTCAGGAGGGTGAAGCAGAAGAAGCAGAAGAAGGAGAAGGAGAAGGTGAAGTCAGGAGGGTGTATCGGAAGAAGTAGAAGAAGGAGAAGGAGAAGGTGAAGTCTGGAGGGTGAATCAGAAGAAGTAGAAGAAGGAGAAGGAGAAGGTGAAGTCTGGAGGGTGAATCAGAAGAAGTAGAAGAAGGAGAAGGGGAAGGTGAAGTCTGGAGGGTGAATCAGAAGAAGCAGAAGAAGGAGAAGGAGAAGGTGAAGTCTGGAGGGAGAAGCAGAAGAAGTAGAAGAAGGAGAAGGAGAAGGTGAAGTCTGGAGGGTGGATCAGAAGAAGTAGAAGAAGGAGAAGGCGAAGGTGAAGTCTGGAGGGTGAATCAGAAGAAGTAGAAGAAGGAGAAGGAGAAGGTGAAGTCTGGAGGGTGAATCAGAAGAAACAGAAGAAGGAGAAGGAGAAGGTGAAGTCTGGAGGGTGAATCAGAAGAATTAGAAGAAGGAGAAGGAGAAGGTGTAGTCTGGAGGGTGAATCAGAAGAAGTAGACGAAGGAGAAGGAGAAGGTGAAGTCTGGAGGGTGAATCAGAAGAAGCAGAAGAAGGAGAAGGAGAAGGTGAAGTCTGGAGGGTGAATCAGAAGAAGTAGAAGAAGGAGAAGGAGAAGGTGAAGTCTGGAGGGTGAATCAGAAGAAGCAGAAGAAGGAGAAGGAGAAGGTGAAGTCTGGAGGGTGAATCAGAAGAAGCAGAAGAAGGAGAAGGAGAAGGTGAAGTCTGGAGGGTGAAACAGAAGAAGCAGAATAAGGAGAAGGAGAAGGTGAAGTCAGGAGGGTGAATCAGAAGAAGCAGAAGAAGGAGAAGGAGAAGGCGAAGTAAGGAGGGTGAATCAGAAGAAGCAGAAGAAGGAGAAGGAGAAGGTGAAGTCTGGAGTGTGAAGCAGAAGAAGCAAGAGAAGGAGAAGGTGAAGTCTGGAGGGTGAATCAGAAGAAGTAGAAGAAGGAGAAGGAGAAGGTGAAGTCTGGAGGGTGAAGCAGAAGAAGTAGAAGAAGGAGAAGGAGAAGGTGAAGTCAGGAGGGTGAATCAGAAGAAGTAGAAGAAGGAGAAGGGGAAGGTGAAGTCAGGAGGGTGAATCAGAAGAAGCAGAAGAAGGAGAAGGAGAAGGTGAAGTCTGGAGGGTGAATCAGAAGAATCAGAAGAAGGAGAAGGAGAAGTTGAAGTCTAGAGGGTGAATCAGAAGAAGCAGAAGAAAGAGAAGGAGAAGGTGAAGTCTGGAGGGTGAAGCAGAAGAAACAGAAGAAGGAGAAGGAGAAGGTGAAGACTGGAGGGTGAATCTGAAGAAGTAGAAGAAGGAGAAGGAGAAGGTGAAGTCTGGAGGGTGAATCAGAAGAAGTAGAAGAAGGAGAAGGAGAAGGTGAAGTCAGGAGGGTGAATCAGAAGAAGCAGAAGAAGGAGAAGGAGCAGGTGAAGTCTGGAGGGTGAATCAGAAGAATCAGAAGATGGAGAAGGAGAAGTTGAAGTCTGGAGGGTGAATCAGAAGAAGCAGAAGAAAGAGAAGGAGAAGGTGAAGACTGGAGGGTGAATCTGAAGAAGTAGAAGAAGGAGAAGGAGAAGGTGAAGTCTGGAGGGTGAATCAGAAGAAGTAGAAGAAGGAGAAGGAGAAGGTGAAGTCTGGAGGGTGAATCAGAAGAAGCAGAAGAAGGAGAAGGAGAAGGTGAAGTCTGGAGGGTGAATCAGAAGAAGCAGAAGAAGGAGAAGGAGAAGATGAAGTCTGGAGGGTGAATCAGAAGAAGCAGAAGAAGGAGAAGGAGAAGGTGAAGTCTGGAGGGTGAATCAGAAGAAGCAGAAGAAGGAGAAGGAGAAGATTAAGTCTGGAGGGTGAATCAGAAGAAGCAGAAGGAGAAGGAGAAGGTGAAGTCTGGAGGGTGAAACAGAAGAAGCAGAAGAAGTAGAAGGAGAAGGTGAAGTCTGGAGGGTGAATCAGAAGAAGTAGAAGAAGGAGAAGGAGAAGGTGAAGTCAGGAGAGTGAAGCAGAAGAAGCAGAAGAAGGAGAAGGAGAAGGTGAAGTCTGGAGGGTGAAGCAGAAGAAGCAGAAGAAGGAGAAGGAGAAGGTGATGTCTGGAGGGCGAAGCAGAAGAAGCAGAAGAAGGAGAAGGAGAAGGTGAAGTCTGGAGGGTGAAGCAGAGGAAGCAGAAGAAGGAGAAGGAGAAGGTGAAGTCTGGAGGGTGAATCAGAAGAAGTAGAAGAAGGAGAAGGAGAAGATGAAGTCTGGAGGGTGAATCAGAAGAAGCAGAAGAAGGAGAAGGAGAAGGTGAAGTCTGGAGGGTGAATCAGAAGAAGCAGAAGAAGGAGAAGGAGAAGGTGAAGTCTGGAGGGTGAATCAGAAGAATCAGAAGAAGGAGAAGGAGAGGGTGAAGTCTGGAGGGTGAATCAGAAGAAGCAGAAGAAAGAGAAGGAGAAGGTGAAGTCTGGAGGGTGAAGCAGAAGAAACAGAAGAAGGAGAAGGAGAAGGTGAAGACTGGAGGGTGAATCTGAAGAAGGAGAAGAAGGAGAAGGAAAAGGTGAAGTCTGGAGGGTGAATCAGAAGAAGTAGAAGAAGGAGAAGGAGAAGGTGAAGTCTGGAGGGTGAATCAGAAGAAGCAGAAGAAGGAGAAGGAGAAGGTGAAGTCTGGAGGGTGAATCAGAAGAAGCAGAAGAAGGAGAAGGAGAAGATTAAGTCTGGAGGGGGAATCAGAAGAAGCAGAAGAAGGAGAAGGAGAAGGTGAAGTCTGGAGGGTGAAACAGAAGAAGCAGAAGAAGTAGAAGGAGAAGGTGAAGTCTGGAGGGTGAATCAGAAGAAGTAGAAGAAGGAGAAGGAGAAGGTGAAGTCAGGAGAGTGAAGCAGAAGAAGCAGAAGAAGGAGAAGGAGAAGGTGAAGTCTGGAGGGTGAAGCAGAAGAAGCAGAAGAAGGAGAAGGAGAAGGTGATGTCTGGAGGGCGAAGCAGAAGAAGCAGAAGAAGGAGAAGGAGAAGGTGAAGTCTGGAGGGTGAAGCAGAGGAAGCAGAAGAAGGAGAAGGAGAAGGTGAAGTCTGGAGGGTGAATCAGAAGAAGTAGAAGAAGGAGAAGGAGAAGGTGAAGTCAGGAGGGTGAAGCAGAAGAAGCAGAAGAAGGAGAAGGAGAAGGTGAAGTCAGGAGGGTGAATCGGAAGAAGTAGAAGAAGGAGAAGGAGAAGGTGAAGTCTGGAGGGTGAAACAGAAGAAGTAGAAGAAGGATAAGTAGAAGGTGAAGTCTGGAGGGTGAATCAGAAGAAGTAGAAGAAGGAGAAGGAGAAGGTGAAGTCTGGAGGGTGAATCAGAAGAAGCAGAAGAAGGAGAAGGAGAAGGTGATGTCTGGAGGGCGAATCAGAAGAAGCAGAAGAAGGAGAAGGAGAAGGTGAAGTCTGGAGGGTGAAGCAGAAGAAGCAGAAGAAGGAGAAGGAGAAGGTGAAGTCTGGAGGGTGAATCAGAAGAAGTAGAAGAAGGAGAAGGAGAAGGTGAAGTCAGGAGGGTGAAGCAGAAGAAGCAGAAGAAGGAGAAGGAGAAGGTGAAGTCAGGAGGGTGAATCGGAAGAAGTAGAAGAAGGAGAAGGAGAAGGTGAAGTCTGGAGGGTGAATCAGAAGAAGTAGAAGAAGGAGAAGGAGAAGGTGAAGTCTGGAGGGTGAATCAGAAGAAGTAGAAGAAGGAGAAGGGGAAGGTGAAGTCTGGAGGGTGAATCAGAAGAAGCAGAAGAAGGAGAAGGAGAAGGTGAAGTCTGGAGGGAGAAGCAGAAGAAGTAGAAGAAGGAGAAGGAGAAGGTGAAGTCTGGAGGGTGGATCAGAAGAAGTAGAAGAAGGAGAAGGCGAAGGTGAAGTCTGGAGGGTGAATCAGAAGAAGTAGAAGAAGGAGAAGGAGAAGGTGAAGTCTGGAGGGTGAATCAGAAGAAACAGAAGAAGGAGAAGGAGAAGGTGAAGTCTGGAGGGTGAATCAGAAGAATTAGAAGAAGGAGAAGGAGAAGGTGTAGTCTGGAGGGTGAATCAGAAGAAGTAGACGAAGGAGAAGGAGAAGGTGAAGTCTGGAGGGTGAATCAGAAGAAGCAGAAGAAGGAGAAGGAGAAGGTGAACTCTGGAGGGTGAATCAGAAGAAGTAGAAGAAGGAGAAGGAGAAGGTGAAGTCTGGAGGGTGAATCAGAAGAAGCAGAAGAAGGAGAAGGAGAAGGTGAAGTCTGGAGGGTGAATCAGAAGAAGCAGAAGAAGGAGAAGGAGAAGGTGAAGTCTGGAGGGTGAAACAGAAGAAGCAGAATAAGGAGAAGGAGAAGGTGAAGTCAGGAGGGTGAATCAGAAGAAGCAGAAGAAGGAGAAGGAGAAGGCGAAGTAAGGAGGGTGAATCAGAAGAAGCAGAAGAAGGAGAAGGAGAAGGTGAAGTCTGGAGTGTGAAGCAGAAGAAGCAAGAGAAGGAGAAGGTGAAGTCTGGAGGGTGAATCAGAAGAAGTAGAAGAAGGAGAAGGAGAAGGTGAAGTCTGGAGGGTGAAGCAGAAGAAGTAGAAGAAGGAGAAGGAGAAGGTGAAGTCAGGAGGGTGAATCAGAAGAAGTAGAAGAAGGAGAAGGAGAAGGTGAAGTCAGGAGGGTGAATCAGAAGAAGCAGAAGAAGGAGAAGGAGAAGGTGAAGTCTGGAGGGTGAATCAGAAGAAGCAGAAGAAGGAGAAGGAGAAGATGAAGTCTGGAGGGTGAATCAGAAGAAGCAGAAGAAGGAGAAGGAGAAGGTGAAGTCTGGAGGGTGAATCAGAAGAAGCAGAAGAAGGAGAAGGAGAAGGTGAAGTCTGGAGGGTGAATCAGAAGAATCAGAAGAAGGAGAAGGAGAGGGTGAAGTCTGGAGTGTGAATCAGAAGAAGCAGAAGAAAGAGAAGGAGAAGGTGAAGTCTGGAGGGTGAAGCAGAAGAAACAGAAGAAGGAGAAGGAGAAGGTGAAGACTGGAGGGTGAATCTGAAGAAGTAGAAGAAGGAGAAGGAGAAGGTGAAGTCTGGAGGGTGAATCAGAAGAAGTAGAAGAAGGAGAAGGAGAAGGTGAAGTCTGGAGTGTGAATCAGAAGAAGCAGAAGAAGGAGAAGGAGAAGATGAAGTCTGGAGGGTGAATCAGAAGAAGCAGAAGAAGGAGAAGGAGAAGATGAAGTCTGGAGGGTGAATCAGAAGAAGCAGAAGAAGGAGAAGGAGAAGGTGAAGTCTGGAGGGTGAAACAGAAGAAGCAGAAGAAGGAGAAGGAGAAGGTCAAGTCTGGAGGGTGAATCAGAAGAAGCAGAAGAAGGAGAAGGAGAAGGTGAAGTCAGGAGGGTGCATCAGAAGAAGCAGAAGAAGGAGAAGGAGAAGGTGAAGTTAGGAGGGTGAATCAGAAGAAGCAAGAGAAGGAGAAGGAGCAGGTGAAGTCAGGGGGGTGAAGCAGAAGAAGTAGAAGAAGGAGAAGGAGAAGGTGAAGTCAGGACGGTGAAGCAGAAGAAGCAGAAGAAGGAGAAGGAGAAGGTGAAGTCTGGAGGGCGCAGCAGAAGAAGCAGAAGAAGGAGAAGGAGAAGGTGAAGTCTGGAGGGTGAAGCAGAAGAAGCAGAAGAAGGAGAAGGAGAAGGTGAAGTCTGGAGGGTGAATCAGAAGAAGTAGAAGAAGGAGAAGGAGAAGGTGAAGTCAGGAGAGTGAAGCAGAAGAAGCAGAAGAAGGAGAAGGAGAAGGTGAAGTCTGGAGGGTGAAGCAGAAGAAGCAGAAGAAGGAGAAGGAGAAGGTGATGTCTGGAGGGCGAAGCAGAAGAAGCAGAAGAAGGAGAAGGAGAAGGTGAAGTCTGGAGGGTGAAGCAGAGGAAGCAGAAGAAGGAGAAGGAGAAGGTGAAGTCAGGAGGGTGAAGCAGAAGAATCAGAAGAAGGAGAAGGAGAAGGTGAAGTCAGGAGGGTGAATCGGAAGAAGTAGAAGAAGGAGAAGGAGAAGGTGAAGTCTGGAGGGTGAAACAGAAGAAGTAGAAGAAGGAGAAGTAGAAGGTGAAGTCTGGAGGGTGAATCAGAAGAAGTAGAAGAAGGAGAAGGAGAAGGTGAAGTCTGGAGGGTGAATCAGAAGAAGCAGAAGAAGGAGAAGGAGAAGGTGATGTCTGGAGGGCGAATCAGAAGAAGCAGAAGAAGGAGAAGGAGAAGGTGAAGTCTGGAGGGTGAAGCAGAAGAAGCAGAAGAAGGAGAAGGAGAAGGTGAAGTCTGGAGGGTGAATCAGAAGAAGTAGAAGAAGGAGAAGGAGAAGGTGAAGTCAGGAGGGTGAAGCAGAAGAAGCAGAAGAAGGAGAAGGAGAAGGTAAAGTCAGGAGGGTGTATCGGAAGAAGTAGAAGAAGGAGAAGGAGAAGGTGAAGTCTGGAGGGTGAATCAGAAGAAGTAGAAGAAGGAGAAGGAGAAGGTGAAGTCTGGAGGGTGAATCAGAAGAAGTAGAAGAAGGAGAAGGGGAAGGTGAAGTCTGGAGGGTGAATCAGAAGAAGCAGAAGAAGGAGAAGGAGAAGGTGAAGTCTGGAGGGAGAAGCAGAAGAAGTAGAAGAAGGAGAAGGAGAAGGTGAAGTCTGGAGGGTGGATCAGAAGAAGTAGAAGAAGGAGAAGGCGAAGGTGAAGTCTGGAGGGTGAATCAGAAGAAGTAGAAGAAGGAGAAGGAGAAGGTGAAGTCTGGAGGGTGAATCAGAAGAAACAGAAGAAGGAGAAGGAGAAGGTGAAGTCTGGAGGGTGAATCAGAAGAATTAGAAGAAGGAGAAGGAGAAGGTGTAGTCTGGAGGGTGAATCAGAAGAAGTAGACGAAGGAGAAGGAGAAGGTGAAGTCTGGAGGGTGAATCAGAAGAAGCAGAAGAAGGAGAAGGAGAAGGTGAAGTCTGGAGGGTGAATCAGAAGAAGTAGAAGAAGGAGAAGGAGAAGGCGAAGTCTGGAGGGTGAATCAGAAGAAGCAGAAGAAGGAGAAGGAGAAGGTGAAGTCTGGAGGGTGAATCAGAAGAAGCAGAAGAAGGAGAAGGAGAAGGTGAAGTCTGGAGGGTGAAACAGAAGAAGCAGAATAAGGAGAAGGAGAAGGTGAAGTCAGGAGGGTGAATCAGAAGAAGCAGAAGAAGGAGAAGGAGAAGGCGAAGTAAGGAGGGTGAATCAGAAGAAGCAGAAGAAGGAGAAGGAGAAGGTGAAGTCTGGAGTGTGAAGCAGAAGAAGCAAGAGAAGGAGAAGGTGAAGTCTGGAGGGTGAATCAGAAGAAGTAGAAGAAGGAGAAGGAGAAGGTGAAGTCTGGAGGGTGAAGCAGAAGAAGTAGAAGAAGGAGAAGGAGAAGGTGAAGTCAGGAGGGTGAATCAGAAGAAGTAGAAGAAGGAGAAGGGGAAGGTGAAGTCAGGAGGGTGAATCAGAAGAAGCAGAAGAAGGAGAAGGAGAAGGTGAAGTCTGGAGGGTGAATCAGAAGAATCAGAAGAAGGAGAAGGAGAAGTTGAAGTCTAGAGGGTGAATCAGAAGAAGCAGAAGAAAGAGAAGGAGAAGGTGAAGTCTGGAGGGTGAAGCAGAAGAAACAGAAGAAGGAGAAGGAGAAGGTGAAGACTGGAGGGTGAATCTGAAGAAGTAGAAGAAGGAGAAGGAGAAGGTGAAGTCTGGAGGGTGAATCAGAAGAAGTAGAAGAAGGAGAAGGAGAAGGTGAAGTCAGGAGGGTGAATCAGAAGAAGCAGAAGAAGGAGAAGGAGAAGGTGAAGTCTGGAGGGTGAATCAGAAGAATCAGAAGATGGAGAAGGAGAAGTTGAAGTCTGGAGGGTGAATCAGAAGAAGCAGAAGAAAGAGAAGGAGAAGGTGAAGACTGGAGGGTGAATCTGAAGAAGTAGAAGAAGGAGAAGGAGAAGGTGAAGTCTGGAGGGTGAATCAGAAGAAGTAGAAGAAGGAGAAGGAGAAGGTGAAGTCTGGAGGGTGAATCAGAAGAAGCAGAAGAAGGAGAAGGAGAAGGTGAAGTCTGGAGGGTGAATCAGAAGAAGCAGAAGAAGGAGAAGGAGAAGATGAAGTCTGGAGGGTGAATCAGAAGAAGCAGAAGAAGGAGAAGGAGAAGGTGAAGTCTGGAGGGTGAATCAGAAGAAGCAGAAGAAGGAGAAGGAGAAGGTGAAGTCTGGAGGGTGAATCAGAAGAAGTAGAAGAAGGAGAAGGAGAAGGTGAAGTCTGGAGGGTGAATCAGAAGAAGCAGAAGAAGGAGAAGGAGAAGGTGAAGTCTGGAGGGTGAATCAGAAGAATCAGAAGAAGGAGAAGGAGAGGGTGAAGTCTGGAGGGTGAATCAGAAGAAGCAGAAGAAAGAGAAGGAGAAGGTGAAGTCTGGAGGGTGAAGCAGAAGAAACAGAAGAAGGAGAAGGAGAAGGTGAAGACTGGAGGGTGAATCTGAAGAAGGAGAAGAAGGAGAAGGAGAAGGTGAAGTCTGGAGGGTGAATCAGAAGAAGTAGAAGAAGGAGAAGGAGAAGGTGAAGTCTGGAGGGTGAATCAGAAGAAGCAGAAGAAGGAGAAGGAGAAGGTGAAGTCTGGAGGGTGAATCAGAAGAAGCAGAAGAAGGAGAAGGAGAAGATTAAGTCTGGAGGGTGAATCAGAAGAAGCAGAAGAAGGAGAAGGAGAAGGTGAAGTCTGGAGGGTGAAACAGAAGAAGCAGAAGAAGTAGAAGGAGAAGGTGAAGTCTGGAGGGTGAATCAGAAGAAGTAGAAGAAGGAGAAGGAGAAGGTGAAGTCAGGAGAGTGAAGCAGAAGAAGCAGAAGAAGGAGAAGGAGAAGGTGAAGTCTGGAGGGTGAAGCAGAAGAAGCAGAAGAAGGAGAAGGAGAAGGTGATGTCTGGAGGGCGAAGGAGAAGAAGCAGAAGAAGGAGAAGGAGAAGGTGAAGTCTGGAGGGTGAAGCAGAGGAAGCAGAAGAAGGAGAAGGAGAAGGTGAAGTCTGGAGGGTGAATCAGAAGAAGTAGAAGAAGGAGAAGGAGAAGGTGAAGTCAGGAGGGTGAAGCAGAAGAAGCAGAAGAAGGAGAAGGAGAAGGTGAAGTCAGGAGGGTGAATCGGAAGAAGTAGAAGAAGGAGAAGGAGAAGGTGAAGTCTGGAGGGTGAAACAGAAGAAGTAGAAGAAGGAGAAGTAGAAGGTGAAGTCTGGAGGGTGAATCAGAAGAAGTAGAAGAAGGAGAAGGAGAAGGTGAAGTCTGGAGGGTGAATCAGAAGAAGCAGAAGAAGGAGAAGGAGAAGGTGATGTCTGGAGGGCGAATCAGAAGAAGCAGAAAAAGGAGAAGGAGAAGGTGAAGTCTGGAGGGTGAAGCAGAAGAAGCAGAAGAAGGAGAAGGAGAAGGTGAAGTCTGGAGGGTGAATCAGAAGAAGTAGAAGAAGGAGAAGGAGAAGGTGAAGTCAGGAGGGTGAAGCAGAAGAAGCAGAAGAAGGAGAAGTAGAAGGTGAAGTCAGGAGGGTGAATCGGAAGAAGTAGAAGAAGGAGAAGGAGAAGGTGAAGTCTGGAGGGTGAATCAGAAGAAGTAGAAGAAAGAGAAGGAGTAGGTGAAGTCTGGAGGGTGAATCAGAAGAAGTAGAAGAAGGAGAAGGGGAAGGTGAAGTCTGGAGGGTGAATCAGAAGAAGCAGAAGAAGGAGAAGGAGAAGGTGAAGTCTGGAGGGAGAAGCAGAAGAAGTAGAAGAAGGAGAAGGAGAAGGTGAAGTCTGGAGGGTGGATCAGAAGAAGTAGAAGAAGGAGAAGGCGAAGGTGAAGTCTGGAGGGTGAATCAGAAGAAGTAGAAGAAGGAGAAGGAGAAGGTGAAGTCTGGAGGGTGAATCAGAAGAAACAGAAGAAGGAGAAGGAGAAGGTGAAGTCTGGAGGGTGAATCAGAAGAATTAGAAGAAGGAGAAGGAGAAGGTGTAGTCTGGAGGGTGAATCAGAAGAAGTAGACGAAGGAGAAGGAGAAGGTGAAGTCTGGAGGGTGAATCAGAAGAAGCAGAAGAAGGAGAAGGAGAAGGTGAAGTCTGGAGGGTGAATCAGAAGAAGTAGAAGAAGGAGAAGGAGAAGGTGAAGTCTGGAGGGTGAATCAGAAGAAGCAGAAGAAGGAGAAGGAGAAGGTGAAGTCTGGAGGGTGAATCAGAAGAAGCAGAAGAAGGAGAAGGAGAAGGTGAAGTCTGGAGGGTGAAACAGAAGAAGCAGAATAAGGAGAAGGAGAAGGTGAAGTCAGGAGGGTGAATCAGAAGAAGCAGAAGAAGGAGAAGGAGAAGGCGAAGTAAGGAGGGTGAATCAGAAGAAGCAGAAGAAGGAGAAGGAGAAGGTGAAGTCTGGAGTGTGAAGCAGAAGAAGCAAGAGAAGGAGAAGGTGAAGTCTGGAGGGTGAATCGGAAGAAGTAGAAGAAGGAGAAGGAGAAGGTGAAGTCTGGAGGGTGAAGCAGAAGAAGTAGAAGAAGGAGAAGGAGAAGGTGAAGTCAGGAGGGTGAATCAGAAGAAGTAGAAGAAGGAGAAGGAGAAGGTGAAGTCAGGAGGGTGAATCAGAAGAAGCAGAAGAAGGAGAAGGAGAAGGTGAAGTCTGGAGGGTGAATCAGAAGAATCAGAAGAAGGAGAAGGAGAAGTTGAAGTCTAGAGGGTGAATCAGAAGAAGCAGAAGAAAGAGAAGGAGAAGATGAAGTCTGGAGGGTGAATCAGAAGAAGCAGAAGAAGGAGAAGGAGAAGGTGAAGTCTGGAGGGTGAATCAGAAGAAGCAGAAGAAGGAGAAGGAGAAGATGAAGTCTGGAGGGTGAATCAGAAGAAGCAGAAGAAGGAGAAGGAGAAGGTGAAGTCTGGAGGGTGAATCAGAAGAAGCAGAAGAAGGAGAAGGAGAAGGTGAAGTCTGGAGGGTGAATCAGAAGAATCAGAAGAAGGAGAAGGAGAGGGTGAAGTCTGGAGTGTGAATCAGAAGAAGCAGAAGAAAGAGAAGGAGATGGTGAAGTCTGGAGGGTGAAGCAGAAGAAACAGAAGAAGGAGAAGGAGAAGGTGAAGACTGGAGGGTGAATCAGAAGAAGCAAGAGAAGGAGAAGGAGCAGGTGAAGTCAGGGGGGTGAAGCAGAAGAAGTAGAAGAAGGAGAAGGAGAAGGTGAAGTCAGGACGGTGAAGCAGAAGAAGCAGAAGAAGGAGAAGGAGAAGGTGAAGTCTGGAGGGCGCAGCAGAAGAAGCAGAAGAAGGAGAAGGAGAAGGTGAAGTCTGGAGGGTGAAGCAGAAGAAGCAGAAGAAGGAGAAGGAGAAGGTGAAGTCTGGAGGGTGAATCAGAAGAAGTAGAAGAAGGAGAAGGAGAAGGTGAAGTCAGGAGAGTGAAGCAGAAGAAGCAGAAGAAGGAGAAGGAGAAGGTGAAGTCTGGAGGGTGAAGCAGAAGAAGCAGAAGAATGAGAAGGAGAAGGTGATGTCTGGAGGGCGAAGCAGAAGAAGCAGAAGAAGGAGAAGGAGAAGGTGAAGTCTGGAGGGTGAAGCAGAGGAAGCAGAAGAAGGAGAAGGAGAAGGTGAAGTCTGGAGGGTGAATCAGAAGTAGTAGAAGAAGGAGAAGGAGAAGGTGAAGTCAGGAGGGTGAAGCAGAAGAATCAGAAGAAGGAGAAGGAGAAGGTGAAGTCAGGAGGGTGAATCGGAAGAAGTAGAAGAAGGAGAAGGAGAAGGTGAAGTCTGGAGGGTGAATCAGAAGAAGCAGAATAAGGAGAAGTAGAAGGTGAAGTCTGGAGGGTGAATCAGAAGAAGTAGAAGAAGGAGAAGGAGAAGGTGAAGTCTGGAGGGTGAATCAGAAGAAGCAGAAGAAGGAGAAGGAGAAGGTGAAGTCTGGAGGGAGAAGCAGAAGAAGTAGAAGAAGGAGAAGGAGAAGGTGAAGTCTGGAGGGTGAATCAGAAGAAGTAGAAGAAGGAGAAGGAGAAGGTGAAGTCTGGAGGGTGAATCAGAAGAAGCAGAAGAAGGAGAAGGAGAAGGTGAAGTCTGGAGGGTGAATCAGAAGAAGCAGAAGAAGGAGAAGGAGAAGGTGAAGTCTGGAGGGTGAAACAGAAGAAGCAGAAGAAGGAGAAGGAGAAGGTGAAGTAAGGAGGGTGAATCAGAAGAAGCAGAAGAAGGAGAAGGAGAAGGTGAAGTCTGGAGTGTGAAGCAGAAGAAGCAAAAGAAGGAGAAGGAGAAGGTGAAGTCTGGAGGGTGAATCAGAAGAAGTAGAAGAAGGAGAAGGAGAAGGTGAAGTCTGGAGGGTGAAGCAGAAGAAGTAGAAGAAGGAGAAGGAGAAGGTGAAGTCAGGAGGGTGAATCAGAAGAAGTAGAAGAAGGAGAAGGAGAAGGTGAAGTCAGGAGGGTGAATCAGAAGAAGCAGAAGAAGGAGAAGGAGAAGATGAAGTCTGGAGGGTGAATCAGAAGAATCAGAAGAAGGAGAAGGAGAAGGTGAAGTCTGGAGGGTGAATCAGAAGAAGCAGAAGAAAGAGAAGGAGAAGGTGAAGTCTGGAGGGTGAATCAGAAGAAGCAGAAGAAGGAGAAGGAGAAGGTGAAGTCTGGAGGGAGAAGCAGAAGAAGTAGAAGAAGGAGAAGGAGAAGGTGAAGTCTGGAGGGTGAATCAGAAGAAGTAGAAGAAGGAGAAGGAGAAGGTGAAGTCTGGAGGGTGAATCAGAAGAAGCAGAAGAAGGAGAAGGAGAAGGTGAAGTCTGGAGGGTGAATCAGAAGAAGCAGAAGAAGGAGAAGGAGAAGATGAAGTCTGGAGGGTGAATCAGAAGAAGCAGAAGAAGGAGAAGGAGAAGGTGAAGTCTGGAGGGTGAAACAGAAGAAGCAGAAGAAGGAGAAGGAGAAGGTCAAGTCTGGAGGGTGAATCAGAAGAAGCAGAAGAAGGAGAAGGAGAAGGTGAAGTCAGGAGGGTGCATCAGAAGAAGCAGAAGAAGGAGAAGGAGAAGGTGAAGTTAGGAGGGTGAATCAGAAGAAGCAAGAGAAGGAGAAGGAGCAGGTGAAGTCAGGGGGGTGAAGCAGAAGAAGTAGAAGAAGGAGAAGGAGAAGGTGAAGTCAGGACGGTGAAGCAGAAGAAGCAGAAGAAGGAGAAGGAGAAGGTGAAGTCTGGAGGGCGCAGCAGAAGAAGCAGAAGAAGGAGAAGGAGAAGGTGAAGTCTGGAGGGTGAAGCAGAAGAAGCAGAAGAAGGAGAAGGAGAAGGTGAAGTCTGGAGGGTGAATCAGAAGAAGTAGAAGAAGGAGAAGGAGAAGGTGAAGTCAGGAGAGTGAAGCAGAAGAAGCAGAAGAAGGAGAAGGAGAAGGTGAAGTCTGGAGGGTGAAGCAGAAGAAGCAGAAGAAGGAGAAGGAGAAGGTGATGTCTGGAGGGCGAAGCAGAAGAAGCAGAAGAAGGAGAAGGAGAAGGTGAAGTCTGGAGGGTGAAGCAGAGGAAGCAGAAGAAGGAGAAGGAGAAGGTGAAGTCTGGAGGGTGAATCAGAAGTAGTAGAAGAAGGAGAAGGAGAAGGTGAAGTCTGGAGGGTGAATCAGAAGAAGCAGAATAAGGAGAAGTAGAAGGTGAAGTCTGGAGGGTGAATCAGAAGAAGTAGAAGAAGGAGAAGGAGAAGGTGAAGTCTGGAGGGTGAATCAGAAGAAGCAGAAGAAGGAGAAGGAGAAGGTGAAGTCTGGAGGGAGAAGCAGAAGAAGTAGAAGAAGGAGAAGGAGAAGGTGAAGTCTGGAGGGTGAATCAGAAGAAGTAGAAGAAGGAGAAGGAGAAGGTGAAGTCTGGAGGGTGAATCAGAAGAAGCAGAAGAAGGAGAAGGAGAAGGTGAAGTCTGGAGGGTGAATCAGAAGAAGCAGAAGAAGGAGAAGGAGAAGGTGAAGTCTGGAGGGTGAAACAGAAGAAGCAGAAGAAGGAGAAGGAGAAGGTGAAGTAAGGAGGGTGAATCAGAAGAAGCAGAAGAAGGAGAAGGAGAAGGTGAAGTCTGGAGTGTGAAGCAGAAGAAGCAAAAGAAGGAGAAGGAGAAGGTGAAGTCTGGAGGGTGAATCAGAAGAAGTAGAAGAAGGAGAAGGAGAAGGTGAAGTCTGGAGGGTGAAGCAGAAGAAGTAGAAGAAGGAGAAGGAGAAGGTGAAGTCAGGAGGGTGAATCAGAAGAAGTAGAAGAAGGAGAAGGAGAAGGTGAAGTCAGGAGGGTGAATCAGAAGAAGCAGAAGAAGGAGAAGGAGAAGATGAAGTCTGGAGGGTGAATCAGAAGAATCAGAAGAAGGAGAAGGAGAAGGTGAAGTCTGGAGGGTGAATCAGAAGAAGCAGAAGATAGAGAAGGAGAAGGTGAAGTCTGGAGGGTGAATCAGAAGAAGCAGAAGAAGGAGAAGGAGAAGGTGAAGTCTGGAGGGAGAAGCAGAAGAAGTAGAAGAAGGAGAAGGAGAAGGTGAAGTCTGGAGGGTGAATCAGAAGAAGTAGAAGAAGGAGAAGGAGAAGGTGATGTCTGGAGGGTGAATCAGAAGAAGCAGAAGAAGGAGAAGGAGAAGGTGAAGTCTGGAGGGTGAATCAGAAGAAGCAGAAGAAGGAGAAGGAGAAGATGAAGTCTGGAGGGTGAATCAGAAGAAGCAGAAGAAGGAGAAGGAGAAGGTGAAGTCTGGAGGGTGAAACAGAAGAAGCAGAAGAAGGAGAAGGAGAAGGTCAAGTCTGGAGCGTGAATCAGAAGAAGCAGAAGAAGGAGAAGGAGAAGGTGAAGTCAGGAGGGTGCATCAGAAGAAGCAGAAGAAGGAGAAGGAGAAGGTGAAGTTAGGAGGGTGAATCAGAAGAAGCAAGAGAAGGAGAAGGAGCAGGTGAAGTCAGGGGGGTGAAGCAGAAGAAGTAGAAGAAGGAGAAGGAGAAGGTGAAGTCAGGACGGTGAAGCAGAAGAAGCAGAAGAAGGAGAAGGAGAAGGTGAAGTCTGGAGGGCGCAGCAGAAGAAGCAGAAGAAGGAGAAGGAGAAGGTGAAGTCTGGAGGGTGAAGCAGAAGAAGCAGAAGAAGGAGAAGGAGAAGGTGAAGTCTGGAGGGTGAATCAGAAGAAGTAGAAGAAGGAGAAGGAGAAGGTGAAGTCAGGAGAGTGAAGCAGAAGAAGCAGAAGAAGGAGAAGGAGAAGGTGCTGTCTGGAGGGTGAAGCAGAAGAAGCAGAAGAAGGAGAAGGAGAAGGTGATGTCTGGAGGGCGAAGCAGAAGAAGCAGAAGAAGGAGAAGGAGAAGGTGAAGTCTGGAGGGTGAAGCAGAGGAAGCAGAAGAAGGAGAAGGAGAAGGTGAAGTCTGGAGGGTGAATCAGAAGTAGTAGAAGAAGGAGAAGGAGAAGGTGAAGTCAGGAGGGTGAAGCAGAAGAAGCAGAAGAAGGAGAAGGAGAAGGTGAAGTCAGGAGGGTGAATCGGAAGAAGTAGAAGAAGTAGAAGGAGAAGGTGAAGTCTGGAGGGTGAATCAGAAGAAGCAGAATAAGGAGAAGTAGAAGGTGAAGTCTGGAGGGTGAATCAGAAGAAGTAGAAGAAGGAGAAGGAGAAGGTGAAGTCTGGAGGGTGAATCAGAAGAAGCAGAAGAAGGAGAAGGAGAAGGTGAAGTCTGGAGGGAGAAGCAGAAGAAGTAGAAGAAGGAGAAGGAGAAGGTGAAGTCTGGAGGGTGAATCAGAAGAAGTAGAAGAAGGAGAAGGAGACGGTGAAGTCTGGAGGGTGAATCAGAAGAAGCAGAAGAAGGAGAAGGAGAAGGTGAAGTCTGGAGGGTGAATCAGAAGAAGCAGAAGAAGGAGAAGGAGAAGGTGAAGTCTGGAGGGTGAAACAGAAGAAGCAGAAGAAGGAGAAGGAGAAGGTGAAGTAAGGAGGGTGAATCAGAAGAAGCAGAAGAAGGAGAAGGAGAAGGTGAAGTCTGGAGTGTGAAGCAGAAGAAGCAAAAGAAGGAGAAGGAGAAGGTGGAGTCTGGAGGGTGAATCAGAAGAAGTAGAAGAAGGAGAAGGAGAAGGTGAAGTCTGGAGGGTGAAGCAGAAGAAGTAGAAGAAGGAGAAGGAGAAGGTGAAGTCAGGAGGGTGAATCAGAAGAAGTAGAAGAAGGAGAAGGAGAAGGTGAAGTCAGGAGGGTGAATCAGAAGAAGCAGAAGAAGGAGAAGGAGAAGATGAAGTCTGGAGGGTGAATCAGAAGAATCAGAAGAAGGAGAAGGAGAAGGTGAAGTCTGGAGGGTGAATCAGAAGAAGCAGAAGAAAGAGAAGGAGAAGGTGAAGTCTGGAGGGTGAATCAGAAGAAGCAGAAGAAGGAGAAGGAGAAGGTGAAGTCTGGAGGGAGAAGCAGAAGAAGTAGAAGAAGGAGAAGGAGAAGGTGAAGTCTGGAGGGTGAATCAGAAGAAGTAGAAGAAGGAGAAGGAGAAGGTGAAGTCTGGAGGGTGAATCAGAAGAAGTAGAAGAAGGAGAAGGAGAATGTGAAGTCTGGAGGGTGAATCAGAAGAAACAGAAGAAGGAGAAGGAGGTGAAGTCTGGAGGGTGAATCAGAAGAAGTAGAAGAAGGAGAAGGAGAAGGTGTAGTCTGGAGGGTGAATCAGAAGAAGTAGAAGAAGGAGAAGGAGAAGGTGAAGTCTGGAGGGTGAATCAGAAGTAGTAGAAGAAGGAGAAGGAGAAGGTGAAGTCAGGAGGGTGAAGCAGAAGAAGCAGAAGAAGGAGAAGGAGAAGGTGAAGTCAGGAGGGTGAATCGGAAGAAGTAGAAGAAGTAGAAGGAGAAGGTGAAGTCTGGAGGGTGAATCAGAAGAAGCAGAATAAGGAGAAGTAGAAGGTGAAGTCTGGAGGGTGAATCAGAAGAAGTAGAAGAAGGAGAAGGAGAAGGTGAAGTCTGGAGGGTGAATCAGAAGAAGCAGAAGAAGGAGAAGGAGAAGGTGAAGTCTGGAGGGAGAAGCAGAAGAAGTAGAAGAAGGAGAAGGAGAAGGTGAAGTCTGGAGGGTGAATCAGAAGAAGTAGAAGAAGGAGAAGGAGACGGTGAAGTCTGGAGGGTGAATCAGAAGAAGCAGAAGAAGGAGAAGGAGAAGGTGAAGTCTGGAGGGTGAATCAGAAGAAGCAGAAGAAGGAGAAGGAGAAGGTGAAGTCTGGAGGGTGAAACAGAAGAAGCAGAAGAAGGAGAAGGAGAAGGTGAAGTAAGGAGGGTGAATCAGAAGAAGCAGAAGAAGGAGAAGGAGAAGGTGAAGTCTGGAGTGTGAAGCAGAAGAAGCAAAAGAAGGAGAAGGAGAAGGTGAAGTCTGGAGGGTGAATCAGAAGAAGTAGAAGAAGGAGAAGGAGAAGGTGAAGTCTGGAGGGTGAAGCAGAAGAAGTAGAAGAAGGAGAAGGAGAAGGTGAAGTCAGGAGGGTGAATCAGAAGAAGTAGAAGAAGGAGAAGGAGAAGGTGAAGTCAGGAGGGTGAATCAGAAGAAGCAGAAGAAGGAGAAGGAGAAGATGAAGTCTGGAGGGTGAATCAGAAGAATCAGAAGAAGGAGAAGGAGAAGGTGAAGTCTGGAGGGTGAATCAGAAGAAGCAGAAGAAAGAGAAGGAGAAGGTGAAGTCTGGAGGGTGAATCAGAAGAAGCAGAAGAAGGAGAAGGAGAAGGTGAAGTCTGGAGGGAGAAGCAGAAGAAGTAGAAGAAGGAGAAGGAGAAGGTGAAGTCTGGAGGGTGAATCAGAAGAAGTAGAAGAAGGAGAAGGAGAAGGTGAAGTCTGGAGGCTGAATCAGAAGAAGTAGAAGAAGGAGAAGGAGAATGTGAAGTCTGGAGGGTGAATCAGAAGAAACAGAAGAAGGAGAAGGAGGTGAAGTCTGGAGGGTGAATCAGAAGAAGTAGAAGAAGGAGAAGGAGAAGGTGTAGTCTGGAGGGTGAATCAGAAGAAGTAGACGAAGGAGAAGGAGAAGGTGAAGTCTGGAGGGTGAACCAGAAGAAGCAGAAGAAGGAGAAGGAGAAGGTGAAGTCTGGAGGGTGAATCAGAAGAAGTAGAAGAAGGAGAAGGAGAAGGTGAAGTCTGGAGGGTGAATCAGAAGAAGCAGAAGAAGGAGAAGGAGAAGGTGAAGTCTGGAGGGTGAATCAGAAGAAGCAGAAGAAGGAGAAGGAGAAGGTGAAGTCTGGAGGGTGAAACAGAAGAAGCAGAAGAAGGAGAAGGAGAAGGTGAAGTCAGGAGGGTGAATCAGAAGAAGCAGAAGAAGGAGAAGGAGAAGGTGAAGTAAGGAGGGTGAATCAGAAGAAGCAGAAGAAGGAGAAGGAGAAGGTGAAGTCTGGAGTGTGAAGCAGAAGAAGCAAAAGAAGGAGAAGGAGAAGGTGAAGTCTGGAGGGTGAATCAGAAGAAGCAGAAGAAGGAGAAGGAGAAGGTGAAGTCTGGAGGGTGAAGCAGAAGAAGTAGAAGAAGGAGAAGGAGAAGGTGAAGTCAGGAGGGTGAATCAGAAGAAGTAGAAGAAGGAGAAGGAGAAGGTGAAGTCAGGAGGGTGAATCAGAAGAAGCAGAAGAAGGAGAAGGAGAAGGTGAAGTCTGGACGGTGAATCAGAAGAATCAGAAGAAGGAGAAGGAGAAGGTGAAGTCTGGAGGGTGAATCAGAAGAAGCAGAAGAAAGAGAAGGAGAAGGTGAAGTCTGGAGGGTGAATCAGAAGAAGTAGAAGAAGGAGAAGGAGAAGGTGAAGTCTGGAGGGTGAATCAGAAAAAGCAGAAGAAGGAGAAGGAGAAGGTGAAGTCTGGAGGGTGAATCAGAAGAAGCAGAAGAAGGAGAAGGAGAAGGTGAAGTCTGGAGGGTGAATCAGAAGAAGCAGAAGAAGGAGAAGGAGAAGGTGAAGTCTGGAGGGTGAATCAGAAGAAGCAGAATAAGGAGAAGGAGAAGGTGAAGTCTGGAGGGTGAATCAGAAGAAGCAGAAAAAGGAGAAGGAGAAGGTGAAGTCTGAAGGGTGAATCAGAAGAAGTAGAAGAAGGAGAAGGTGAAGTCTGGAGGGTGAAGCAGAAGAAGTAGAAGAAGGAGAAGGAGATGGTGAAGTCAGGAGGGTGAATCAGAAGAAGTAGAAGAAGGAGAAGGAGAAGGTGAAGTCTGGAGGGTGAATCAGAAGAAGTAGAAGAAGGAGAAGGAGAAGGTGAAGTCTGGAGGGTGAAGCAGAAGAAGTAGAAGAAGGAGAAGGAGAAGGTGAAGTCAGGAGGGTGAATCAGAAGAAGTAGAAGAAGGAGAAGGAGGAGGTGAAGTCAGGAGGGTGAATCAGAAGAAGCAGAAGAAGGAGAAGGAGAAGGTGAAGTCTGGAGGGTGAATCAGAAGAATAAGAAGAAGGAGAAGGAGAAGGTGAAGTCTGGAGGGTGAATCAGAATAAGTAGAAGAAGGAGAAGGAGAAGGTGAAGTCTGGAGGGTGAATCAGAAGAAGCAGAAGAAATAGAAGGAGAAGGTGAAGTCTGGAGGGTGAATCAGAAGAAGCAGAAGAAGGAGAAGGAGAAGATGAAGTCTGGAGGGTGAATCAGAAGAAGCAGAAGAAGGAGAAGGAGAAGGTGAAGTCTGGAGGGTGAAGCAGAAGAAGCAAAAGAAGGAGAAGGAGAAGGTGAAGTCTGGAGGGTGAATCAGAAGAAGTAGAAGAAGGAGAAGGAGAAGGTGAAGTCTGGAGGGTGAAGCAGAAGAAGTAGAAGAAGGAGAAGGAGAAGGTGAAGTCAGGAGGGTGAATCAGAAGAAGTAGAAGAAGGAGAAGGAGAAGGTGAAGTCAGGAGGGTGAATCAGAAGAAGCAGAAGAAGGAGAAGGAGAAGGTGAAGTCTGGAGGGTGAATCAGAAGAATCAGAAGAAGGAGAAGGAGAAGGTGAAGTCTGGAGGGTGAATCAGAAGAAGCAGAATAAGGAGAAGGAGAAGGTGAAGTCTGGAGGGTGAATCAGAAGAAGCAGAAGAAGGAGAAGGAGAAGGTGAAGTCTGGAGGGTGAATCAGAAGAAGTAGAAGAAGGAGAAGGAGAAGGTGAAGTCTGGAGGGTGAAGCAGAAGAAGTAGAAGAAGGAGAAGGAGAATGTGAAGTCAGGAGGGTGAATCAGAAGAAGTAGAAGAAGGAGAAGGAGAGGGTGAAGTCAGGAGGGTGAATCAGAAGAAGCAGAAGAAGGAGAAGGAGAAGGTGAAGTCTGGAGGGTGAATCAAAAGAATCAGAAGAAGGAGAAGGAGAAGGTGAAGTCTGGAGGGTGAATCAGAAGAAGCAGAAGAAGGAGAAGGAGAAGGTGAAGACTGGAGGGTGAATCAGAAGAAGGAGAAGAAGGAGAAGAAGAAGGTGAAGTCTGGAGGGTGATTCAGAAGAAGTAGAAGAAGGAGAAAGAGAAGGTGAAGTCTGGAGGGTGAATCAGAAGAAGCAGAAAAAGAGAAGGAGAAGGTGAAGTCTGGAGGGTGAATCAGAAGAAGCAGAAGAAGGAGAAGGAGAAGATGAAGTCTGGAGGGTGAATCAGAAGAAGTAGAAGAAGGAGAGGGAGAAGGTGAGGTCTGGAGGGTGAATCAGAAGAAGCAGAAGAAGGAGAAGGAGAAGGTGAAGTCTGGAGGGTGAATCAGAAGAAGCAGAGGAAGGAGAAGGAGAAGGTGAAGTCTGGAGGGTGAATCAGAAGAAGCAGAAGAAGGAGAAGGAGAAGATGAAGTCAGGAGGGTGAATCAGAAGAAGCAGAAGAAGGAGAAGGAGAAGGTGAAGTTAGGAGGGTGAATCAGAAGAAGCAGAAGAAGGAGAAGGAGAAGGTGAAGTCAGTGGGGTGAAGCAGAAGAAGTAGAAGAAGGAGAAGGAGAAGGTGAAGTCAGGAGGGTGAAGCAGAAGAAGCAGAAGAAGGAGAAGGAGAAGGTGAAGTCTGGAGGGCGCAGCAGAAGAAGCAGAAGAAGGAGAACGAGAAGGTGAAGTCTGGAGGGTGAAGCAGAAGAAGCAGAAGAAGGCGAAGGAGAAGGTGAAGTCTGGAGGGTGAACCAGAAGAAGTAGAAGAAGGAGAAGGAGAAGGTGAAGTCAGGAGGGTGAAGCAGAAGAAGCAGAAGAAGGAGAAGGAGAAGGTGATGTCTGGAGGGTGAAGCAGAAGAAGCAGAAGAAGGAGAAGGAGAAGGTGAAGTCTGGAGGGCGAAGCAGAAGAAGCAGAAGAAGGAGAAGGAGAAGGTGAAGTCTGGAGGGTGAAGCAGAAGAAGCAGAAGAAGGAGAAGGAGAAGGTGAAGTCTGGAGGGTGAATCAGAAGAAGAAGAAGAAGGAGAAGGAGAAGGTGAAGTCAGGAGGGTGAAGCAGAAGAAGCAGAAGAAGGAGAAGGAGAAGGTGAAGTCTGGAGGGTGAAGCAGAAGAAGCAGAAGAAGGAGAAGGAGAAGGTGAAGTCTGGACGGTGAAGCAGAAGAAGCAGAAGAAGGAGAAGGAGAATGTGAAGTCAGGAGGGTGAATCATAAGAAGTAGAAGAAGGAGAAGGAGAAGGTGAAGTCTGGAGGGTGAATCAGAAGAAGTAGAAGAAGGAGAAGGAGAAGCTGATGTCTGGAGGGTGAATCAGAAGAAGTAGAAGAAGGAGAAGGAGAAGGTGAAGTCTGGAGGGTGAATCAGAAGAAGCAGAAGAAGGAGAAGGAGAAGGTGTAGTCTGGAGGGTGAATCAGAAGAAGCAGACGAAGGAGAAGGAGAAGGTGAAGTCTGGTGGGTGAATCAGAAGAAGTAGAAGAAGGAGAAGGAGAAGGTGAAGTCTGGAGGGTGAATCAGAAGAAGTAGAAGAAGGAGAAGGAGAAGGTGATGTCAGGAGGGTGAATCAGAAAAAGCAGAAGAAGGAGAAGGAGAAGGTGAAGTCTGGAGGGTGAAGCAGAAGAAGCAGCAGAAGGAGAAGGAGAAGGTGAAGTCAGGAGGGTGAAGCAGAAGAAGTAGAAGAAGGAGAAGGAGAGGGTGAAGTCTGGAGGGTGAATCAGAAGAAGTTGAAGAAGGAGAAGTAGAAGGTGAAGTCTGGAGGGTGAATCAGAAGAAGTTGAAGAAGGAGAAGGAGAAGGTGAAGTCTGGAGGGTGAATCAGAAGAAGTAGAAGAAGGAGAAGGAGAAGGTGAAGTCTGGAGGGTGAATCAGAAGAAGCAGAAGAAGGAGAAGGAGAAGGTGAAGCCTGGAGTGTGAATCAGAAGAAGCAGAAGAAGGAGAAGGAGAAGTGAAGTCTGGAGGGTGAATCAGAAGAAGCAGAAGAAGGAGAAGTAGAAGGTGAAGTCTGGAGGGTGAATCAGAAGAAGTTGAAGAAGGAGAAGGAGAAGGTGAAGTCTGGAGGGTGAATCAGAAGAAGTAGAAGAAGGAGAAGGAGAAGGTGAAGTCTGGAGGGTGAATCAGAAGAAGCAGAAGAAGGAGAAGGAGAAGGTGAAGCCTGGAGGGTGAATCAGAAGAAGCAGAAGAAGGAGAAGGAGAAGATGAAGTCTGGAGGGTGAATCAGAAGAAGTAGAAGAAGGAGAGGGAGAATGTGAAGTCTGGAGGGTGAATCAGAAGAAGCAGAAGAAGGAGAAGGAGAAGGTGAAGTCTGGAGGGTGAATCAGAAGAAGCAGAAGAAGGAGAAGGAGAAGGTGAAGTCTGGAGGGTGAATCAGAAGAAGCAGAATAAGGAGAAGGAGAAGGTGAAGTCTGGAGGGTGAATCAGAAGAAGCAGAAGAAGGAGAAGGAGAAGGTGAAGTCTGGAGGGTGAATCAGAAGAAGTAGAAGAAGGAGAAGGAGAAGGTGAAGTCTGGAGGGTGAAGCAGAAGAAGTAGAAGAAGGAGAAGGAGAATGTGAAGTCAGGAGGGTGAATCAGAAGAAGTAGAAGAAGGAGAAGGAGAGGGTGAAGTCAGGAGGGTGAATCAGAAGAAGCAGAAGAAGGAGAAGGAGAAGGTGAAGTCTGGAGGGTGAATCAAAAGAATCAGAAGAAGGAGAAGGAGAAGGTGAAGTCTGGAGGGTGAATCAGAAGAAGCAGAAGAAGGAGAAGCAGAAGGTGAAGACTGGAGGGTGAATCAGAAGAAGTAGAAGAAGGAGAAGAAGAAGGTGAAGTCTGGAGGGTGATTCAGAAGAAGTAGAAGAAGGAGAAAGAGAAGGTGAAGTCTGGAGGCTGAATCAGAAGAAGCAGAAAAGGAGAAGGAGAAGGTGAAGTCTGGAGGGTGAATCAGAAGAAGCAGAAGAAGGAGAAGGAGAAGATGAAGTCTGGAGGGTGAATCAGAAGAAGTAGAAGAAGGAGAAGGAGAAGGTGAGGTCTGGAGGGTGAATCAGAAGAAGCAGAAGAAGGAGAAGGAGAAGGTGAAGTCTGGAGGGTGAATCAGAAGAAGCAGAAGAAGGAGAAGGAGAAGGTGAAGTCTGGAGGGTGAATCAGAAGAAGCAGAAGAAGGAGAAGGAGAAGATGAAGTCAGGAGGGTGAATCAGAAGAAGCAGAAGAAGGAGAAGGAGAAGGTGAAGTTAGGAGGGTGAATCAGAAGAAGCAGAAGAAGGAGAAGGAGAAGGTGAAGTCAGGGGGGTGAAGCAGAAGAAGTAGAAGAAGGAGAAGGAGAAGGTGAAGTCAGGAGGGTGAAGCAGAAGAAGCAGAAGAAGGAGAAGGAGAAGGTGAAGTCTGGAGGGCGCAGCAGAAGAAGCAGAAGAAGGAGAACGAGAAGGTGAAGTCTGGAGGGTGAAGCAGAAGAAGCAGAAGAAGGAGAAGGAGAAGGTGAAGTCTGGAGGGTGAATCAGAAGAAGTAGAAGAAGGAGAAGGAGAAGGTGAAGTCAGGAGGGTGAAGCAGAAGAAGCAGAAGAAGGAGAAGGAGAAGGTGATGTCTGGAGGGTAAAGCAGAAGAAGCAGAAGAAGGAGAAGGAGAAGGTGAAGTCTGGAGGGCGAAGCAGAAGAAGCAGAAGAAGGAGAAGGAGAAGGTGAAGTCTGGAGGGTGAAGCAGAAGAAGCAGAAGAAGGAGAAGGAGAAGGTGAAGTCTGGAGGGTGAATCAGAAGAAGTAGAAGAAGGAGAAGGCGAAGGTGAAGTCAGGAGGGTGAAGCAGAAGAAGCAGAAGAAGGAGAAGGAGAAGGTGAAGTCTGGAGGGTGAAGCAGAAGAAGCAGAAGAAGGAGAAGGAGAAGGTGAAGTCTGGAGGGTGAAGCAGAAGAAGCAGAAGAAGGAGAAGGAGAAGGTGAAGTCAGGAGGGTGAATCATAAGAAGTAGAAGAAGGAGAAGAAGAAGGTGAAGTCTGGAGGGTGAATCAGAAGAAGTAGAAGAAGGAGAAGGAGAAGCTGAAGTCTGGAGGGTGAATCAGAAGAAGTAGAAGAAGGAGAAGGAGAAGGTGAAGTCTGGAGGATGAATCAGAAGAAGCAGAAGAAGGAGAAGGAGAAGGTGAAGTCTGGAGGGAGAAGCAGAAGAAGTAGAAGAAGGAGAAGGAGAAGGTGAAGTCTGGAGGGTGAATCAGAAGAAGTAGAAGAAGGAGAAGGAGAAGGTGAAGTCTGGAGGGTGAATCAGAAGAAGTAGAAGAAGGAGAAGGAGAAGGTGAAGTCTGGAGGGTGAATCAGAAGAAGCAGAAAAAGGAGAAGGAGAAGGTGAAGTTTGGAGGGTGAATCAGAAGAAGTAGAAGAAGGAGAAGGAGAAGGTGTATTCTGGAGGGTGAATCAGAAGAAGTAGACGAAGGAGAAGGAGAAGGTGAAGTCTGGAGGGTGAATCAGAAGAAGCAGAAGAAGGAGAAGGAGAAGGTGAAGTCTGGTGGGTGAATTAGAAGAAGTACAAGAAGGAGAAGGAGAAGGCGAGGTCTGGAGGGTGAATCAGAAGAAGCAGAAGAAGGAGAAGGAGAAGGTGAAGTCTGGAGGGTGAATCAGAAGAAGCAAAAGAAGGAGAAGGAGAAGATGAAGTCTGGAGGGTGAATCAGAAGAAGTTGAAGAAGGAGAAGGAGAAGGTGAGATCTGGAGGGTGAATCAGAAGAAGCAGAAGAAGGAGAAGGAGAAGGTGAAGTCTGAAGGGTGAATCAAAAGAAGCAGAAGAAGGAGAAGGAGAAGGTGAAGTCTGGAGGGAGAATCAGAAGAAGCAGAAGAAGGAGAAGGAGAAGGTGAAGTCTGGAGGGTGAATCAGAAGAAGCAGAAGAAGGAGAAGGAGAAGGTGAAGTCTGAAGGGTGAATCAAAAGAAGCAGAAGAAGGAGAAGGAGAAGGTGAAGTCTGGAGGGTGAATCAGAAGAAGCAAAAGAAGGAGAAGGAGAAGATGAAGTCTGGAGGGTGAATCAGAAGAAGTTGAAGAAGGAGAAGGAGAAGGTGAGGTCTGGAGGGTGAATCAGAAGAAGCAGAAGAAGGAGAAGGAGAAGGTGAAGTCTGAAGGGTGAATCAAAAGAAGCAGAAGAAGGAGAAGGAGAAGGTGAAGTCTGGAGGGTGAATCAGAAGAAGCATAAGAAGGAGAAGGAGAAGGTGAAGTCTGGAGGGTGAATCAGAAGAAGCAGAAGAAGGAGAAGGAGAAGGTGAAGTCTGGTGGGTGAATCAGAAGAAGTAGAAGAAGGAGAAGGAGAAGGTGAAGTCTGGAGGGTGAATCAGAAGAAGTAGAAGAAGGAGAAGGAGAAGGTGATGTCAGGAGGGTGAATCAGAAAAAGCAGAAGAAGGAGAAGGAGAAGGTGAAGTCTGGAGGGTGAAGCAGAAGAAGTAGAAGAAGGAGAAGGAGAAGGTGAAGTCAGGAGGGTGAAGCAGAAGAAGTAGAAGAAGGAGAAGGAGAGGGTGAAGTCAGGAGGGTGAATCAGAAGAAGCAGAAGGAGGAGAAGGAGAAGGTGAAGTCTGGAGGGTGAAGCAGAAGAAGCAGAAGAAGGAGAAGGAGAAGGTGAAGTCTGGAGGGTGAATCAAAAGAATCAGAAGAAGGAGAAGGAGAAGGTGAAGTCAGAAGGGTGAATCAGAAGAAGCAGAAGAAGGAGAAGGAGAAGGTGAAGTCTGGAGGGTGAATCAAAAGAATCAGAAGAAGGAGAAGGAGAAGGTGAAGTCTGGAGGGTGAATCAGAAGAAGCAGAAGAAGGAGAAGGAGGAGGTGAAGACTGGAGGGTGAATCAGAAGAAGCAGAAGAAGGAGAAGGTGAAGTCTGGAGGGTGAATCAGAAGAAGTAGAAATGGAGAAGGAGAAGGTGAAGTCTGGAGGGTGAATCAGAAGAAGCAGAAGAAGGAGAAGGAGAAGGTGAAGTCTGGAGGGTGAATCAGAAGAAGCAGAAGAAGGAGAAGGAGAAGATGAAGTCTGGAGGGTGAATCAGAAGAAGTAGAAGAAGGAGAAGGAGAAGGTGAGGTCTGGAGGGTGAATCAGAAGAAGCAGAAGAAGGAAAAGGAGAAGGTGAAGTCTGGAGGGTGAATCAGAAGAAGCAGAAGAAGGAGAAGGAGAAGGTGAAGTCTGGAGGGTGAATCAGAAGAAGCAGAAGAAGGAGAAGGAGAAGATGAAGTCTGGAGGGTGAATCAGAAGAAGTTGAAGAAGGAGAAGGAGAAGGTGAGATCTGGAGGGTGAATCAGAAGAAGCAGAAGAAGGAGAAGTAGAAGGTGAAGTCTGAAGGGTGAATCAAAAGAAGCAGAAGAAGGAGAAGGAGAAGGTGAAGTCTGGAGGGTGAATCAGAAGAAGCAGAAGAAGGAGAAGGAGAAGGTGAAGTCTGGAGGGTGAATCAGAAGAAGCAGAAGAAGGAGAAGGAGAAGGTGAAGTCTGAAGGGTGAATCAAAAGAAGCAGAAGAAGGAGAAGGAGAAGGTGAAGTCTGGAGGGTGAATCAGAAGAAGCAAAAGAAGGAGAAGGAGAAGATGAAGTCTGGAGGGTGAATCAGAAGAAGTTGAAGAAGGAGAAGGAGAAGGTGAGGTCTGGAGGGTGAATCAGAAGAAGCAGAAGAAGGAGAAGGAGAAGGTGAAGTCTGAAGGGTGAATCAAAAGAAGCAGAAGAAGGAGAAGGAGAAGGTGAAGTCTGGAGGGTGAATCAGAAGAAGCATAAGAAGGAGAAGGAGAAGGTGAAGTCTGGAGGGTGAATCAGAAGAAGCAGAAGAAGGAGAAGGAGAAGGTGAAGTCTGGTGGGTGAATCAGAAGAAGTAGAAGAAGGAGAAGGAGAAGGTGAAGTCTGGAGGGTGAATCAGAAGAAGTAGAAGAAGGAGAAGGAGAAGGTGATGTCAGGAGGGTGAATCAGAAAAAGCAGAAGAAGGAGAAGGAGAAGGTGAAGTCTGGCGGGTGAAGCAGAAGAAGTAGAAGAAGGAGAAGGAGAAGGTGAAGTCAGGAGGGTGAAGCAGAAGAAGTAGACGAAGGAGAAGGAGAAGGTGAAGTCTGGAGGGTGAATCATAAGAAGTAGAAGAAGGAGAAGAAGAAGGTGAAGTCTGGATGGTGAATCAGAAGAAGTAGAAGAAGGAGAAGGAGAAGCTGAAGTCTGGAGGGTGAATCAGAAGAAGTAGAAGAAGGAGAAGGAGAAGGTGAAGTCTGGAGGATGAATCAGAAGAAGCAGAAGAAGGAGAAGGAGAAGGTGAAGTCTGGAGGGAGAAGCAGAAGAAGTAGAAGAAGGAGAAGGAGAAGGTGAAGTCTGGAGGGTGAATCAGAAGAAGTAGAAGAAGGAGAAGGAGAAGGTGAAGTCTGGAGGGTGAATCAGAAGAAGTAGAAGAAGGAGAAGGAGAAGGTGAAGTCTGGAGGGTGAATCAGAAGAAGCAGAAAAAGGAGAAGGAGAAGGTGAAGTTTGGAGGGTGAATCAGAAGAAGTAGAAGAAGGAGAAGGAGAAGGTGTATTCTGGAGGGTGAATCAGAAGAAGTAGACGAAGGAGAAGGAGAAGGTGAAGTCTGGAGGGTGAATCAGAAGAAGCAGAAGAAGGAGAAGGAGAAGGTGAAGTCTGGTGGGTGAATTAGAAGAAGTACAAGAAGGAGAAGGAGAAGGCGAGGTCTGGAGGGTGAATCAGAAGAAGCAGAAGAAGGAGAAGGAGAAGGTGAAGTCTGGAGGGTGAATCAGAAGAAGCAAAAGAAGGAGAAGGAGAAGATGAAGTCTGGAGGGTGAATCAGAAGAAGTTGAAGAAGGAGAAGGAGAAGGTGAGATCTGGAGGGTGAATCAGAAGAAGCAGAAGAAGGAGAAGGAGAAGGTGAAGTCTGAAGGGTGAATCAAAAGAAGCAGAAGAAGGAGAAGGAGAAGGTGAAGTCTGGAGGGTGAATCAGAAGAAGCAGAAGAAGGAGAAGGAGAAGGTGAAGTCTGGAGGGTGAATCAGAAGAAGCAGAAGAAGGAGAAGGAGAAGGTGAAGTCTGAAGGGTGAATCAAAAGAAGCAGAAGAAGGAGAAGGAGAAGGTGAAGTCTGGAGGGTGAATCAGAAGAAGCAAAAGAAGGAGAAGGAGAAGATGAAGTCTGGAGGGTGAATCAGAAGAAGTTGAAGAAGGAGAAGGAGAAGGTGAGGTCTGGAGGGTGAATCAGAAGAAGCAGAAGAAGGAGAAGGAGAAGGTGAAGTCTGAAGGGTGAATCAAAAGAAGCAGAAGAAGGAGAAGGAGAAGGTGAAGTCTGGAGGGTGAATCAGAAGAAGCATAAGAAGGAGAAGGAGAAGGTGAAGTCTGGAGGGTGAATCAGAAGAAGCAGAAGAAGGAGAAGGAGAAGGTGAAGTCTGGTGGGTGAATCAGAAGAAGTAGAAGAAGGAGAAGGAGAAGGTGAAGTCTGGAGGGTGAATCAGAAGAAGTAGAAGAAGGAGAAGGAGAAGGTGATGTCAGGAGGGTGAATCAGAAAAAGCAGAAGAAGGAGAAGGAGAAGGTGAAGTCTGGAGGGTGAAGCAGAAGAAGTAGAAGAAGGAGAAGGAGAAGGTGAAGTCAGGAGGGTGAAGCAGAAGAAGTAGAAGAAGGAGAAGGAGAGGGTGAAGTCAGGAGGGTGAATCAGAAGAAGCAGAAGGAGGAGAAGGAGAAGGTGAAGTCTGGAGGGTGAAGCAGAAGAAGCAGAAGAAGGAGAAGGAGAAGGTGAAGTCTGGAGGGTGAATCAAAAGAATCAGAAGAAGGAGAAGGAGAAGGTGAAGTCAGAAGGGTGAATCAGAAGAAGCAGAAGAAGGAGAAGGAGAAGGTGAAGTCTGGAGGGTGAATCAAAAGAATCAGAAGAAGGAGAAGGAGAAGGTGAAGTCTGGAGGGTGAATCAGAAGAAGCAGAAGAAGGAGAAGGAGGAGGTGAAGACTGGAGGGTGAATCAGAAGAAGCAGAAGAAGGAGAAGGTGAAGTCTGGAGGGTGAATCAGAAGAAGTAGAAATGGAGAAGGAGAAGGTGAAGTCTGGAGGGTGAATCAGAAGAAGCAGAAGAAGGAGAAGGAGAAGGTGAAGTCTGGAGGGTGAATCAGAAGAAGCAGAAGAAGGAGAAGGAGAAGATGAAGTCTGGAGGGTGAATCAGAAGAAGTAGAAGAAGGAGAAGGAGAAGGTGAGGTCTGGAGGGTGAATCAGAAGAAGCAGAAGAAGGAAAAGGAGAAGGTGAAGTCTGGAGGGTGAATCAGAAGAAGCAGAAGAAGGAGAAGGAGAAGGTGAAGTCTGGAGGGTGAATCAGAAGAAGCAGAAGAAGGAGAAGGAGAAGATGAAGTCTGGAGGGTGAATCAGAAGAAGTTGAAGAAGGAGAAGGAGAAGGTGAGATCTGGAGGGTGAATCAGAAGAAGCAGAAGAAGGAGAAGTAGAAGGTGAAGTCTGAAGGGTGAATCAAAAGAAGCAGAAGAAGGAGAAGGAGAAGGTGAAGTCTGGAGGGTGAATCAGAAGAAGCAGAAGAAGGAGAAGGAGAAGGTGAAGTCTGGAGGGTGAATCAGAAGAAGCAGAAGAAGGAGAAGGAGAAGGTGAAGTCTGAAGGGTGAATCAAAAGAAGCAGAAGAAGGAGAAGGAGAAGGTGAAGTCTGGAGGGTGAATCAGAAGAAGCAAAAGAAGGAGAAGGAGAAGATGAAGTCTGGAGGGTGAATCAGAAGAAGTTGAAGAAGGAGAAGGAGAAGGTGAGGTCTGGAGGGTGAATCAGAAGAAGCAGAAGAAGGAGAAGGAGAAGGTGAAGTCTGAAGGGTGAATCAAAAGAAGCAGAAGAAGGAGAAGGAGAAGGTGAAGTCTGGAGGGTGAATCAGAAGAAGCATAAGAAGGAGAAGGAGAAGGTGAAGTCTGGAGGGTGAATCAGAAGAAGCAGAAGAAGGAGAAGGAGAAGGTGAAGTCTGGTGGGTGAATCAGAAGAAGTAGAAGAAGGAGAAGGAGAAGGTGAAGTCTGGAGGGTGAATCAGAAGAAGTAGAAGAAGGAGAAGGAGAAGGTGATGTCAGGAGGGTGAATCAGAAAAAGCAGAAGAAGGAGAAGGAGAAGGTGAAGTCTGGAGGGTGAAGCAGAAGAAGTAGAAGAAGGAGAAGGAGAAGGTGAAGTCAGGAGGGTGAAGCAGAAGAAGTAGAAGAAGGAGAAGGAGAGGGTGAAGTCAGGAGGGTGAATCAGAAGAAGCAGAAGGAGGAGAAGGAGAAGGTGAAGTCTGGAGGGGGAAGCAGAAGAAGCAGAAGAAGGAGAAGGAGAAGGTGAAGTCTGGAGGGTGAATCAAAAGAATCAGAAGAAGGAGAAGGAGAAGGTGAAGTCAGAAGGGTGAATCAGAAGAAGCAGAAGAAGGAGAAGGAGAAGGTGAAGTCTGGAGGGTGAATCAAAAGAATCAGAAGAAGGAGAAGGAGAAGGTGAAGTCTGGAGGGTGAATCAGAAGAAGCAGAAGAAGGAGAAGGAGGAGGTGAAGACTGGAGGGTGAATCAGAAGAAGCAGAAGAAGGAGAAGGTGAAGTCTGGAGGGTGAATCAGAAGAAGTAGAAATGGAGAAGGAGAAGGTGAAGTCTGGAGGGTGAATCAGAAGAAGCAGAAGAAGGAGAAGGAGAAGGTGAAGTCTGGAGGGTGAATCAGAAGAAGCAGAAGAAGGAGAAGGAGAAGATGAAGTCTGGAGGGTGAATCAGAAGAAGTAGAAGAAGGAGAAGGAGAAGGTGAGGTCTGGAGGGTGAATCAGAAGAAGCAGAAGAAGGAAAAGGAGAAGGTGAAGTCTGGAGGGTGAATCAGAAGAAGCAGAAGAAGGAGAAGGAGAAGGTGAAGTCTGGAGGGTGAATCAGAAGAAGCAGAAGAAGGAGAAGGAGAAGATGAAGTCTGGAGGGTGAATCAGAAGAAGTTGAAGAAGGAGAAGGAGAAGGTGAGATCTGGAGGGTGAATCAGAAGAAGCAGAAGAAGGAGAAGTAGAAGGTGAAGTCTGAAGGGTGAATCAAAAGAAGCAGAAGAAGGAGAAGGAGAAGGTGAAGTCTGGAGGGTGAATCAGAAGAAGCAGAAGAAGGAGAAGGAGAAGGTGAAGTCTGGAGGGTGAATCAGAAGAAGCAGAAGAAGGAGAAGGAGAAGGTGAAGTCTGAAGGGTGAATCAAAAGAAGCAGAAGAAGGAGAAGGAGAAGGTGAAGTCTGGAGGGTGAATCAGAAGAAGCAAAAGAAGGAGAAGGAGAAGATGAAGTCTGGAGGGTGAATCAGAAGAAGTTGAAGAAGGAGAAGGAGAAGGTGAGGTCTGGAGGGTGAATCAGAAGAAGCAGAAGAAGGAGAAGGAGAAGGTGAAGTCTGAAGGGTGAATCAAAAGAAGCAGAAGAAGGAGAAGGCGAAGGTGAAGTCAGGAGGGTGAAGCAGAAGAAGCAGAAGAAGGAGAAGGAGAAGGTGAAGTCTGGAGGGTGAAGCAGAAGAAGCAGAAGAAGGAGAAGGAGAAGGTGAAGTCTGGAGGGTGAAGCAGAAGAAGCAGAAGAAGGAGAAGGAGAAGGTGAAGTCAGGAGGGTGAATCATAAGAAGTAGAAGAAGGAGAAGAAGAAGGTGAAGTCTGGAGGGTGAATCAGAAGAAGTAGAAGAAGGAGAAGGAGAAGCTGAAGTCTGGAGGGTGAATCAGAAGAAGTAGAAGAAGGAGAAGGAGAAGGTGAAGTCTGGAGGATGAATCAGAAGAAGCAGAAGAAGGAGAAGGAGAAGGTGAAGTCTGGAGGGAGAAGCAGAAGAAGTAGAAGAAGGAGAAGGAGAAGGTGAAGTCTGGAGGGTGAATCAGAAGAAGTAGAAGAAGGAGAAGGAGAAGGTGAAGTCTGGAGGGTGAATCAGAAGAAGTAGAAGAAGGAGAAGGAGAAGGTGAAGTCTGGAGGGTGAATCAGAAGAAGCAGAAAAAGGAGAAGGAGAAGGTGAAGTTTGGAGGGTGAATCAGAAGAAGTAGAAGAAGGAGAAGGAGAAGGTGTATTCTGGAGGGTGAATCAGAAGAAGTAGACGAAGGAGAAGGAGAAGGTGAAGTCTGGAGGGTGAATCAGAAGAAGCAGAAGAAGGAGAAGGAGAAGGTGAAGTCTGGTGGGTGAATTAGAAGAAGTACAAGAAGGAGAAGGAGAAGGCGAGGTCTGGAGGGTGAATCAGAAGAAGCAGAAGAAGGAGAAGGAGAAGGTGAAGTCTGGAGGGTGAATCAGAAGAAGCAAAAGAAGGAGAAGGAGAAGATGAAGTCTGGAGGGTGAATCAGAAGAAGTTGAAGAAGGAGAAGGAGAAGGTGAGATCTGGAGGGTGAATCAGAAGAAGCAGAAGAAGGAGAAGGAGAAGGTGAAGTCTGAAGGGTGAATCAAAAGAAGCAGAAGAAGGAGAAGGAGAAGGTGAAGTCTGGAGGGAGAATCAGAAGAAGCAGAAGAAGGAGAAGGAGAAGGTGAAGTCTGGAGGGTGAATCAGAAGAAGCAGAAGAAGGAGAAGGAGAAGGTGAAGTCTGAAGGGTGAATCAAAAGAAGCAGAAGAAGGAGAAGGAGAAGGTGAAGTCTGGAGGGTGAATCAGAAGAAGCAAAAGAAGGAGAAGGAGAAGATGAAGTCTGGAGGGTGAATCAGAAGAAGTTGAAGAAGGAGAAGGAGAAGGTGAGGTCTGGAGGGTGAATCAGAAGAAGCAGAAGAAGGAGAAGGAGAAGGTGAAGTCTGAAGGGTGAATCAAAAGAAGCAGAAGAAGGAGAAGGAGAAGGTGAAGTCTGGAGGGTGAATCAGAAGAAGCATAAGAAGGAGAAGGAGAAGGTGAAGTCTGGAGGGTGAATCAGAAGAAGCAGAAGAAGGAGAAGGAGAAGGTGAAGTCTGGTGGGTGAATCAGAAGAAGTAGAAGAAGGAGAAGGAGAAGGTGAAGTCTGGAGGGTGAATCAGAAGAAGTAGAAGAAGGAGAAGGAGAAGGTGATGTCAGGAGGGTGAATCAGAAAAAGCAGAAGAAGGAGAAGGAGAAGGTGAAGTCTGGAGGGTGAAGCAGAAGAAGTAGAAGAAGGAGAAGGAGAAGGTGAAGTCAGGAGGGTGAAGCAGAAGAAGTAGAAGAAGGAGAAGGAGAGGGTGAAGTCAGGAGGGTGAATCAGAAGAAGCAGAAGGAGGAGAAGGAGAAGGTGAAGTCTGGAGGGTGAAGCAGAAGAAGCAGAAGAAGGAGAAGGAGAAGGTGAAGTCTGGAGGGTGAATCAAAAGAATCAGAAGAAGGAGAAGGAGAAGGTGAAGTCAGAAGGGTGAATCAGAAGAAGCAGAAGAAGGAGAAGGAGAAGGTGAAGTCTGGAGGGTGAATCAAAAGAATCAGAAGAAGGAGAAGGAGAAGGTGAAGTCTGGAGGGTGAATCAGAAGAAGCAGAAGAAGGAGAAGGAGGAGGTGAAGACTGGAGGGTGAATCAGAAGAAGCAGAAGAAGGAGAAGGTGAAGTCTGGAGGGTGAATCAGAAGAAGTAGAAATGGAGAAGGAGAAGGTGAAGTCTGGAGGGTGAATCAGAAGAAGCAGAAGAAGGAGAAGGAGAAGGTGAAGTCTGGAGGGTGAATCAGAAGAAGCAGAAGAAGGAGAAGGAGAAGATGAAGTCTGGAGGGTGAATCAGAAGAAGTAGAAGAAGGAGAAGGAGAAGGTGAGGTCTGGAGGGTGAATCAGAAGAAGCAGAAGAAGGAAAAGGAGAAGGTGAAGTCTGGAGGGTGAATCAGAAGAAGCAGAAGAAGGAGAAGGAGAAGGTGAAGTCTGGAGGGTGAATCAGAAGAAGCAGAAGAAGGAGAAGGAGAAGATGAAGTCTGGAGGGTGAATCAGAAGAAGTTGAAGAAGGAGAAGGAGAAGGTGAGATCTGGAGGGTGAATCAGAAGAAGCAGAAGAAGGAGAAGTAGAAGGTGAAGTCTGAAGGGTGAATCAAAAGAAGCAGAAGAAGGAGAAGGAGAAGGTGAAGTCTGGAGGGTGAATCAGAAGAAGCAGAAGAAGGAGAAGGAGAAGGTGAAGTCTGGAGGGTGAATCAGAAGAAGCAGAAGAAGGAGAAGGAGAAGGTGAAGTCTGAAGGGTGAATCAAAAGAAGCAGAAGAAGGAGAAGGAGAAGGTGAAGTCTGGAGGGTGAATCAGAAGAAGCAAAAGAAGGAGAAGGAGAAGATGAAGTCTGGAGGGTGAATCAGAAGAAGTTGAAGAAGGAGAAGGAGAAGGTGAGGTCTGGAGGGTGAATCAGAAGAAGCAGAAGAAGGAGAAGGAGAAGGTGAAGTCTGAAGGGTGAATCAAAAGAAGCAGAAGAAGGAGAAGGAGAAGGTGAAGTCTGGAGGGTGAATCAGAAGAAGCATAAGAAGGAGAAGGAGAAGGTGAAGTCTGGAGGGTGAATCAGAAGAAGCAGAAGAAGGAGAAGGAGAAGGTGAAGTCTGGTGGGTGAATCAGAAGAAGTAGAAGAAGGAGAAGGAGAAGGTGAAGTCTGGAGGGTGAATCAGAAGAAGTAGAAGAAGGAGAAGGAGAAGGTGATGTCAGGAGGGTGAATCAGAAAAAGCAGAAGAAGGAGAAGGAGAAGGTGAAGTCTGGCGGGTGAAGCAGAAGAAGTAGAAGAAGGAGAAGGAGAAGGTGAAGTCAGGAGGGTGAAGCAGAAGAAGTAGACGAAGGAGAAGGAGAAGGTGAAGTCTGGAGGGTGAATCATAAGAAGTAGAAGAAGGAGAAGAAGAAGGTGAAGTCTGGATGGTGAATCAGAAGAAGTAGAAGAAGGAGAAGGAGAAGCTGAAGTCTGGAGGGTGAATCAGAAGAAGTAGAAGAAGGAGAAGGAGAAGGTGAAGTCTGGAGGATGAATCAGAAGAAGCAGAAGAAGGAGAAGGAGAAGGTGAAGTCTGGAGGGAGAAGCAGAAGAAGTAGAAGAAGGAGAAGGAGAAGGTGAAGTCTGGAGGGTGAATCAGAAGAAGTAGAAGAAGGAGAAGGAGAAGGTGAAGTCTGGAGGGTGAATCAGAAGAAGTAGAAGAAGGAGAAGGAGAAGGTGAAGTCTGGAGGGTGAATCAGAAGAAGCAGAAAAAGGAGAAGGAGAAGGTGAAGTTTGGAGGGTGAATCAGAAGAAGTAGAAGAAGGAGAAGGAGAAGGTGTATTCTGGAGGGTGAATCAGAAGAAGTAGACGAAGGAGAAGGAGAAGGTGAAGTCTGGAGGGTGAATCAGAAGAAGCAGAAGAAGGAGAAGGAGAAGGTGAAGTCTGGTGGGTGAATTAGAAGAAGTACAAGAAGGAGAAGGAGAAGGCGAGGTCTGGAGGGTGAATCAGAAGAAGCAGAAGAAGGAGAAGGAGAAGGTGAAGTCTGGAGGGTGAATCAGAAGAAGCAAAAGAAGGAGAAGGAGAAGATGAAGTCTGGAGGGTGAATCAGAAGAAGTTGAAGAAGGAGAAGGAGAAGGTGAGATCTGGAGGGTGAATCAGAAGAAGCAGAAGAAGGAGAAGGAGAAGGTGAAGTCTGAAGGGTGAATCAAAAGAAGCAGAAGAAGGAGAAGGAGAAGGTGAAGTCTGGAGGGTGAATCAGAAGAAGCAGAAGAAGGAGAAGGAGAAGGTGAAGTCTGGAGGGTGAATCAGAAGAAGCAGAAGAAGGAGAAGGAGAAGGTGAAGTCTGAAGGGTGAATCAAAAGAAGCAGAAGAAGGAGAAGGAGAAGGTGAAGTCTGGAGGGTGAATCAGAAGAAGCAAAAGAAGGAGAAGGAGAAGATGAAGTCTGGAGGGTGAATCAGAAGAAGTTGAAGAAGGAGAAGGAGAAGGTGAGGTCTGGAGGGTGAATCAGAAGAAGCAGAAGAAGGAGAAGGAGAAGGTGAAGTCTGAAGGGTGAATCAAAAGAAGCAGAAGAAGGAGAAGGAGAAGGTGAAGTCTGGAGGGTGAATCAGAAGAAGCATAAGAAGGAGAAGGAGAAGGTGAAGTCTGGAGGGTGAATCAGAAGAAGCAGAAGAAGGAGAAGGAGAAGGTGAAGTCTGGTGGGTGAATCAGAAGAAGTAGAAGAAGGAGAAGGAGAAGGTGAAGTCTGGAGGGTGAATCAGAAGAAGTAGAAGAAGGAGAAGGAGAAGGTGATGTCAGGAGGGTGAATCAGAAAAAGCAGAAGAAGGAGAAGGAGAAGGTGAAGTCTGGAGGGTGAAGCAGAAGAAGTAGAAGAAGGAGAAGGAGAAGGTGAAGTCAGGAGGGTGAAGCAGAAGAAGTAGAAGAAGGAGAAGGAGAGGGTGAAGTCAGGAGGGTGAATCAGAAGAAGCAGAAGGAGGAGAAGGAGAAGGTGAAGTCTGGAGGGTGAAGCAGAAGAAGCAGAAGAAGGAGAAGGAGAAGGTGAAGTCTGGAGGGTGAATCAAAAGAATCAGAAGAAGGAGAAGGAGAAGGTGAAGTCAGAAGGGTGAATCAGAAGAAGCAGAAGAAGGAGAAGGAGAAGGTGAAGTCTGGAGGGTGAATCAAAAGAATCAGAAGAAGGAGAAGGAGAAGGTGAAGTCTGGAGGGTGAATCAGAAGAAGCAGAAGAAGGAGAAGGAGGAGGTGAAGACTGGAGGGTGAATCAGAAGAAGCAGAAGAAGGAGAAGGTGAAGTCTGGAGGGTGAATCAGAAGAAGTAGAAATGGAGAAGGAGAAGGTGAAGTCTGGAGGGTGAATCAGAAGAAGCAGAAGAAGGAGAAGGAGAAGGTGAAGTCTGGAGGGTGAATCAGAAGAAGCAGAAGAAGGAGAAGGAGAAGATGAAGTCTGGAGGGTGAATCAGAAGAAGTAGAAGAAGGAGAAGGAGAAGGTGAGGTCTGGAGGGTGAATCAGAAGAAGCAGAAGAAGGAAAAGGAGAAGGTGAAGTCTGGAGGGTGAATCAGAAGAAGCAGAAGAAGGAGAAGGAGAAGGTGAAGTCTGGAGGGTGAATCAGAAGAAGCAGAAGAAGGAGAAGGAGAAGATGAAGTCTGGAGGGTGAATCAGAAGAAGTTGAAGAAGGAGAAGGAGAAGGTGAGATCTGGAGGGTGAATCAGAAGAAGCAGAAGAAGGAGAAGTAGAAGGTGAAGTCTGAAGGGTGAATCAAAAGAAGCAGAAGAAGGAGAAGGAGAAGGTGAAGTCTGGAGGGTGAATCAGAAGAAGCAGAAGAAGGAGAAGGAGAAGGTGAAGTCTGGAGGGTGAATCAGAAGAAGCAGAAGAAGGAGAAGGAGAAGGTGAAGTCTGAAGGGTGAATCAAAAGAAGCAGAAGAAGGAGAAGGAGAAGGTGAAGTCTGGAGGGTGAATCAGAAGAAGCAAAAGAAGGAGAAGGAGAAGATGAAGTCTGGAGGGTGAATCAGAAGAAGTTGAAGAAGGAGAAGGAGAAGGTGAGGTCTGGAGGGTGAATCAGAAGAAGCAGAAGAAGGAGAAGGAGAAGGTGAAGTCTGAAGGGTGAATCAAAAGAAGCAGAAGAAGGAGAAGGAGAAGGTGAAGTCTGGAGGGTGAATCAGAAGAAGCATAAGAAGGAGAAGGAGAAGGTGAAGTCTGGAGGGTGAATCAGAAGAAGCAGAAGAAGGAGAAGGAGAAGGTGAAGTCTGGTGGGTGAATCAGAAGAAGTAGAAGAAGGAGAAGGAGAAGGTGAAGTCTGGAGGGTGAATCAGAAGAAGTAGAAGAAGGAGAAGGAGAAGGTGATGTCAGGAGGGTGAATCAGAAAAAGCAGAAGAAGGAGAAGGAGAAGGTGAAGTCTGGAGGGTGAAGCAGAAGAAGTAGAAGAAGGAGAAGGAGAAGGTGAAGTCAGGAGGGTGAAGCAGAAGAAGTAGAAGAAGGAGAAGGAGAGGGTGAAGTCAGGAGGGTGAATCAGAAGAAGCAGAAGGAGGAGAAGGAGAAGGTGAAGTCTGGAGGGGGAAGCAGAAGAAGCAGAAGAAGGAGAAGGAGAAGGTGAAGTCTGGAGGGTGAATCAAAAGAATCAGAAGAAGGAGAAGGAGAAGGTGAAGTCAGAAGGGTGAATCAGAAGAAGCAGAAGAAGGAGAAGGAGAAGGTGAAGTCTGGAGGGTGAATCAAAAGAATCAGAAGAAGGAGAAGGAGAAGGTGAAGTCTGGAGGGTGAATCAGAAGAAGCAGAAGAAGGAGAAGGAGGAGGTGAAGACTGGAGGGTGAATCAGAAGAAGCAGAAGAAGGAGAAGGTGAAGTCTGGAGGGTGAATCAGAAGAAGTAGAAATGGAGAAGGAGAAGGTGAAGTCTGGAGGGTGAATCAGAAGAAGCAGAAGAAGGAGAAGGAGAAGGTGAAGTCTGGAGGGTGAATCAGAAGAAGCAGAAGAAGGAGAAGGAGAAGATGAAGTCTGGAGGGTGAATCAGAAGAAGTAGAAGAAGGAGAAGGAGAAGGTGAGGTCTGGAGGGTGAATCAGAAGAAGCAGAAGAAGGAAAAGGAGAAGGTGAAGTCTGGAGGGTGAATCAGAAGAAGCAGAAGAAGGAGAAGGAGAAGGTGAAGTCTGGAGGGTGAATCAGAAGAAGCAGAAGAAGGAGAAGGAGAAGATGAAGTCTGGAGGGTGAATCAGAAGAAGTTGAAGAAGGAGAAGGAGAAGGTGAGATCTGGAGGGTGAATCAGAAGAAGCAGAAGAAGGAGAAGTAGAAGGTGAAGTCTGAAGGGTGAATCAAAAGAAGCAGAAGAAGGAGAAGGAGAAGGTGAAGTCTGGAGGGTGAATCAGAAGAAGCAGAAGAAGGAGAAGGAGAAGGTGAAGTCTGGAGGGTGAATCAGAAGAAGCAGAAGAAGGAGAAGGAGAAGGTGAAGTCTGAAGGGTGAATCAAAAGAAGCAGAAGAAGGAGAAGGAGAAGGTGAAGTCTGGAGGGTGAATCAGAAGAAGCAAAAGAAGGAGAAGGAGAAGATGAAGTCTGGAGGGTGAATCAGAAGAAGTTGAAGAAGGAGAAGGAGAAGGTGAGGTCTGGAGGGTGAATCAGAAGAAGCAGAAGAAGGAGAAGGAGAAGGTGAAGTCTGAAGGGTGAATCAAAAGAAGCAGAAGAAGGAGAAGGAGAAGGTGAAGTCTGGAGGGTGAATCAGAAGAAGCATAAGAAGGAGAAGGAGAAGGTGAAGTCTGGAGGGTGAATCAGAAGAAGCAGAAGAAGGAGAAGGAGAAGGTGAAGTCTGGTGGGTGAATCAGAAGAAGTAGAAGAAGGAGAAGGAGAAGGTGAAGTCTGGAGGGTGAATCAGAAGAAGTAGAAGAAGGAGAAGGAGAAGGTGATGTCAGGAGGGTGAATCAGAAAAAGCAGAAGAAGGAGAAGGAGAAGGTGAAGTCTGGAGGGTGAAGCAGAAGAAGTAGAAGAAGGAGAAGGAGAAGGTGAAGTCAGGAGGGTGAAGCAGAAGAAGTAGAAGAAGGAGAAGGAGAGGGTGAATTCAGGAGGGTGAATCAGAAGAAGCAGAAGAAGGAGAAGGAGAGGGTGAAGTCAGGAGGGTGAATCAGAAGAAGCAGAAGGAGGAGAAGGAGAAGGTGAAGTCTGGAGGGTGAAGCAGAAGAAGCAGAAGAAGGAGAAGGAGAAGGTGAAGTCTGGAGGGTGAATCAAAAGAATCAGAAGAAGGAGAAGGAGAAGGTGAAGTCAGAAGGGTGAATCAGAAGAAGCAGAAGAAGGAGAAGGAGAAGGTGAAGTCTGGAGGGTGAATCAAAAGAATCAGAAGAAGGAGAAGGAGAAGGTGAAGTCTGGAGGGTGAATCAGAAGAAGCAGAAGAAGGAGAAGGAGGAGGTGAAGACTGGAGGGTGAATCAGAAGAAGCAGAAGAAGGAGAAGATGAAGTCCGGAGGGTGAATCAGAAGAAGTAGAAGAAGGAGAAGGAGAAGGTGAAGTCTGGAGGGTGAATCAGAAGAAGCAGAAGAAGGAGAAGGAGAAGGTGAAGTCTGGAGGGTGAATCAGAAGAAGCAGAAGAAGGAGAAGGAGAAGATGAAGTCTGGAGGGTGAATCAGAAGAAGTAGAAGAAGGAGAAGGAGAAGGTGAGGTCTGGAGGGTGAATCAGAAGAAGCAGAAGAAGGAAAAGGAGAAGGTGAAGTCTGGAGGGTGAATCAGAAGAAGCAGAAGAAGGAGAAGGAGAAGGTGAAGTCTGGAGGGTGAATCAGAAGAAGCAGAAGAAGGAGAAGGAGAAGATGAAGTCAGGAGGGTGAATCAGAAGAAGCAGAAGAAGGAGAAGGAGAAGGTGAAGTTAGGAGGGTGAATCAGAAGAAGCAGAAGAAGGAGAACGAGAAGGTGAAGTCTGGAGGGTGAAGCAGAAGAAGCAGAAGAAGGAGAAGGAGAAGTTGAAGTCTAGAGGGTGAATCAGAAGAAGTAGAAGAAGGAGAAGGAGAAGGTGAAGTCTGGGGGGTGAATCAGAAGAAGCAGAAGAAGGAGAAGGAGAAGGTGAAGTCTGGAGGGAGAATCAGAAGAAGCAGAAGAAGGAGAAGGAGAAGATGAAGTCTCGAGGGTGAATCAGAAGAAGTAGAAGAAGGAGAAGGAGTATGTGAAGTCTGGAGGATGAATCAGAAGAAGCAGAAGAAGGAGAAGGAGAAGGTGAAGTCTGGAGGGTGAATCAGAAGAAGTAGAAGAAGGAGAAGGAGAAGGTGAAGTCAGGAGGGTGAAGCAGAAGAAGCAGAAGAAGGAGAAGGAGAAGGTGAAGTCTGGAGGGTGAAGCAGAAGAAGCAGAAGAAGGAGAAGGAGAAGGTGAAGTCTGGAGGGTGAAGCAGAAGAAGCAGAAGAAGGAGAAGGAGAAGGTGAAGTCAGGAGGGTGAATCAGAAGAAGCAGAAGAAGGAGAAGGAGAAGGTGAAGTCTGGAGGGTGAATCAGAAGAAGCAGAAGAAGGAGAAGGAGAAGGTGAAGTCAGGAGGGTGAATCAGAAGAAGCAGAAGAAGGAGAAGGAGAAGGTGAAGTTAGGAGGGTGAATCAGAAGAAGCAGAAGAAGGAGAAGGAGAAGGTGAAGTCAGGGGGGTGAAGCAGAAGAAGTAGAAGAAGGAGAAGGAGAAGATGAAGTCAGGAGGGTGAAGCAGAAGAAGCAGAAGAAGGAGAAGGAGAAGGTGAAGTCTGGAGGGCGCAGCAGAAGAAGCAGAAGAAGGAGAACGAGAAGGTGAAGTCTGGAGGGTGAAGCAGAAGAAGCAGAAGAAGGAGAAGGAGAAGGTGAAGTCTGGAGGGTGAATCAGAAGAAGTAGAGGAAGGAGAAGGAGAAGGTGAAGTCAGCAGGGTGAAGCAGAAGAAGCAGAAGAAGGAGAAGGAGAAGGTGAAGTCTGGAGGGTGAAGCAGAAGAAGCAGAAGAAGGAGAAGGAGAAGGTGAAGTCTGGAGGGCGAAGCAGAAGAAGCAGAAGAAGGAGAAGGAGAAGGTGAAGTCTGGAGGGTGAAGCAGAAGAAGCAGAAGAAGGAGAAGGAGAAGGTGAAGTCTGGAGGGTGAAGCAGAAGAAGCAGAAGAAGGAGAAGGAGAAGGTGAAGTCTGGAGGGTGAAGCAGAAGAAGCAGAAGAAGGAGAAGGAGAAGGTGAAGTCAGGAGGGTGAAGCAGAAGAAGCAGAAGAAGGAGAAGGAGAAGGTGAAGTCAGGAGGGTGAAGCAGAAGAAGCAGAAGAAGGAGAAGGAGAAGGTGAAGTCTGGAGGTTGATGCAGAAGAAGCAGAAGAAGGAGAAGGAGAAGGTGAAGTCAGGAGGGTGAATCATAAGAAGTAGAAGAAGGAGAAGGAGTAGGTGAAGTTTGGAGGGTGAATCAGAAGAAGTAGAAGAAGGAGAAGGAGAAGGTGAAGTCTGGAGGGTGAATCAGAAGAAGTAGAAGAAGGAGAAGGAGAAGGTGAAGTCTGGAGGGTGAATCAGAAGAAGTAGAAGAAGGAGAAGGAGAAGGTGAAGTCTGGAGGGTGAATCAGAAGAAGCAGAAGAAGGAGAAGGAGAAGGTGAAGTCTGGAGGGTGAATCAGAAGAAGTAGAAGAAGGAGAAGGAGAAGGTGTAGTCTGGAGGGTGAATCAGAAGAAGTAGACGAAGGAGAAGGAGAAGGTGAAGTCTGGAGGGTGAATCAGAAGAAGCAGAAGAAGGAGAAGGAGAAGGTGAAGTCTGGAGGGTGAATCAGAAGAAGTAGAAGAAGGAGAAGGAGAAGGTGAAGTCTGGAGGGTGAATCAGAAGAAGCAGAAGAAGGAGAAGGAGAAGGTGAAGTCTGGAGGGTGAATCAGAAGAAGCAGAAGAAGGAGAAGGAGAAGGTGAAATCTGGAGGGTGAATCAGAAGAAGCAGAAGAAGTAGAAGGAGAAGGTGAAGTCTGGAGGGTGAATCAGAAGAAGTAGAAGAAGGAGAAGGAGAAGGTGAAGTCTGGAGGGTGAATCAGAAGAAGCAGAAGTAGGAGAAGGAGAAGGTGAAGTCAGGAGGGTGAATCAGGAGAAGCAGAAGAAGGAGAAGGAGAAGGTGAAGTCTGGGGGGTGAATCAGAAGAAGCAGAAGAAGGAGAAGGAGAAGGTGAAGACTGGAGGGTGAATCAGAAGAAGTAGAAGAAGGAGAAGGAGAAGGTGAAGTCTGGAGGGAGAATCAGAAGAAGGAGAAGAAGGAGAAGGAGAAGGCGAAGTCTGGAGGGTGAATCAGAAGAAGCAGAAGAAGGAGAAGGAGAAGGTGAATTCTGGAGGGTGAATCAGAAGAAGCAAAAGAAGGAGAAGGAGAAGATGAAGTCTGGAGGGTGAATCAGAAGAAGTTGAAGAAGGAGAAGGAGAAGGTGAGGTCTGGAGGGTGAATCAGAAGAAGCAGAAGAAGGAGAAGGAGAAGGTGAAGTCTGAAGGGAGAATCAAAAGAAGCAGAAGAAGGAGAAGGAGAAGGTGAAGTCTGGAGGGTGAATCAGAAGAAGCAGAAGAAGGAGAAGGAGAAGGTGAAGTCTGGAGGGTGAATCAGAAGAAGCAGAAGAAGGAGAAGGAGAAGGTGAAGTCTGGTGGGTGAATCAGAAGAAGTAGAAAAAGGAGAAGGAGGAGGTGAAGTCTGGAGGGTGAATCAGAAGAAGTAGAAGAAGGAGAAGGAGAAGGTGAAGTCAGGAGGGTGAATCAGAAAAAGCAGAAGAAGGAGAAGGAGAAGGTGAAGTCTGGAGGGTGAATCAGAAGAAGCAGAAGAAGGAGAAGGAGAAGATGAAGTCTGGAGGGTGAATCAGAAGAAGTAGATGAAGGAGAAGGAGAAGGTGAAGTCTGGAGGGTGAATCAGAAGAAGCAGAAGAAGGAGAAGGAGAAGGTAAAGTCTGAAGGTGAATCAGAAGAAGCAGAAGAAGGAGAAGGAGAAGGTGAAGTCTGGAGGGTGAATCAGAAGAAGCAGAATAAGGAGAAGGAGAAGGTGAAGTCTGGCGGGTGAATCAGAAGAAGCAGAATAAGGAGAAGGAGAAGGTGAAGTCTGGAGGGTGAATCAGAAGAAGCAGAAGAAGGAGAAGGAGAAGGTGAAGTCTGGAGGGTGAATCAGAAGAAGTAGAAGAAGGAGAAGGGGAAGGTGAAGTCTGGAGGGTGAAGCAGAAGAAGTAGATGAAGGAGAAGGAGAAGGTGAAGTCAGGAGGGTGAATCAGAAGAAGTAGAAGAAGGAGAAGGAGAGGGTGAAGTCAGGAGGGTGAATCAGAAGAAGCAGAAGAAGGAGAAGGAGAAGGTGAAGTCTGGAGGGTGAATCAAAAGAATCAGAAGAAGGAGAAGGAAAAGGTGAAGTCTGGAGGGTGAATCAGAAGAAGCAGAAGAAGGAGAAGGAGAAGGTGAAGACTGGAGGGTGAATCAAAAGAATCAGAAGAAGGAGAAGGAGAAGGTGAAGTCAGGAGGGTGAATCAGAAGAAGTAGAAGAAGGAGAAGGAGAAGGTGAAGTCTGGAGGGTGAATCAGAAGAAGCAGAAGAAGGAGAAGGAGAAGGTGAAGTCTGGAGGGTGAATCAGAAAAAGCAGAAGAAGGAGAAGGAGAAGGTGAAGTCTGGAGGGTGAAGCAGAAGAAGCAGAAGAAGGAGAAGGAGAAGGTGAAGTCAGGAGGGTGAAGCAGAAGAAGCAGAAGAAGGAGAAGGAGAAGGTGAAGTCAGGAGGTTGAAGCAGAAGAAGCAGAAGAAGGAGAAGGAGAAGGTGAAGTCAGGAGGGTGAATCATAAGAAGTAGAAGAAGGAGAAGGAGAAGGTGAAGTCTGGAGGGTGAATCAGAAGAAGTAGAAGAAGGAGAAGGAGAAGGTGAAGTCTGGAGGGTGAATCAGAAGAAGTAGAAGAAGGAGAAGGAGAAGGTGAAGTCTGGAGGTTGAATCAGAAGAAGTAGAAGAAGGAGAAGGAGAAGGTGAAGTCAGGAGGTTGAAGCAGAAGAAGCAGAAGAAGGAGAAGGAGAAGGTGAAGTCAGGAGGGTGAATCATAAGAAGTAGAAGAAGGAGAAGGAGAAGGTGAAGTCTGGAGGGTGAATCAGAAGAAGTAGAAGAAGGAGAAGGAGAAGGTGAAGTCTGGAGGGTGAATCAGAAGAAGTAGAAGAAGGAGAAGGAGAAGGTGAAGTCTGGAGGGTGAATCAGAAGAAGTAGAAGAAGGAGAAGGAGAAGGTGAAGTCTGGAGGGTGAATCAGAAGAAGCAGAAGAAGGAGAAGGAGAAGGTGAAGTCTGGAGGGTGAATCAGAAGAAGTAGAAGAAGGAGAAGGAGAAGGTGTAGTCTGGAGGGTGAATCAGAAGAAGTAGACGAAGGAGAAGGAGAAGGTGAAGTCTGGAGGGTGAATCAGAAGAAGCAGAAGAAGGAGAAGGAGAAGGTGAAGTCTGGAGGGTGAATCAGAAGAAGTAGAAGAAGGAGAAGGAGAAGGTGAAGTCTGGAGGGTGAATCAGAAGAAGCAGAAGAAGGAGAAGGAGAAGGTGAAGTCTGGAGGGTGAATCAGAAGAAGCAGAAGAAGGAGAAGGAGAAGGTGAAATCTGGAGGGTGAATCAGAAGAAGCAGAAGAAGTAGAAGGAGAAGGTGAAGTCTGGAGGGTGAATCAGAAGAAGTAGAAGAAAGAGAAGGAGAAGGTGAAGTCTGGAGGGTGAATCAGAAGAAGCAGAAGTAGGAGAAGGAGAAGGTGAAGTCAGGAGGGTGAATCAGGAGAAGCAGAAGAAGGAGAAGGAGAAGGTGAAGTCTGGAGGGTGAATCAGAAGAAGCAAAAGAAGGAGCAGGAGAAGATGAAGTCTGGAGGGTGAATCAGAAGAAGTTGAAGAAGGAGAAGGAGGAGGTGAAGTCTGGAGGGTGAATCAGAAGAAGTAGAAGAAGGAGAAGGAGAAGGTGAAATCTGGAGGGTGAATCAGAAGAAGCAGAAGAAGTAGAAGGAGAAGGTGAAGTCTGGAGGGTGAATCAGAAGAAGTAGAAGAAAGAGAAGGAGAAGGTGAAGTCTGGAGGGTGAATCAGAAGAAGTAGACGAAGGAGAAGGAGAAGGTGAAGTCTGGTGGGTGAATCAGAAGAAGTAGAAAAAGGAGAAGGAGGAGGTGAAGTCTGGAGGGTGAATCAGAAGAAGTAGAAGAAGGAGAAGGAGAAGGTGAAGTCAGGAGGGTGAATCAGAAAAAGCAGAAGAAGGAGAAGGAGAAGGTGAAGTCTGGAGGGTGAATCAGAAGAAGTAGAAGAAGGAGAAGGAGAAGGTGTAGTCTGGAGGGTGAATCAGAAGAAGTAGACGAAGGAGAAGGAGAAGGTGAAGTCTGGTGGGTGAATCAGAAGAAGTAGAAAAAGGAGAAGGAGGAGGTGAAGTCTGGAGGGTGAATCAGAAGAAGTAGAAGAAGGAGAAGGAGAAGGTGAAGTCAGGAGGGTGAATCAGAAAAAGCAGAAGAAGGAGAAGGAGAAGGTGAAGTCTGGAGGGTGAATCAGAAGAAGTAGAAGAAGGAGAAGGAGAAGGTGTAGTCTGGAGGGTGAATCAGAAGAAGTAGACGAAGGAGAAGGAGAAGGTGAAGTCTGGAGGGTGAATCAGAAGAAGCAGAAGAAGGAGAAGGAGAAGGTGAAGTCTGGAGGGTGAATCAGAAGAAGTAGAAGAAGGAGAAGGAGAAGGTGAAGTCTGGAGGGTGAATCAGAAGAAGCAGAAGAAGGAGAAGGAGAAGGTGAAGTCTGGAGGGTGAATCAGAAGAAGCAGAAGAAGGAGAAGGAGAAGGTGAAATCTGGAGGGTGAATCAGAAGAAGCAGAAGAAGTAGAAGGAGAAGGTGAAGTCTGGAGGGTGAATCAGAAGAAGTAGAAGAAAGAGAAGGAGAAGGTGAAGTCTGGAGGGTGAATCAGAAGAAGCAGAAGTAGGAGAAGGAGAAGGTGAAGTCAGGAGGGTGAATCAGGAGAAGCAGAAGAAGGAGAAGGAGAAGGTGAAGTCTGGAGGGTGAATCAGAAGAAGCAGAAGAAGGAGAAGGAGAAGGTGAAGACTGGAGGGTGAATCAGAAGAAGTAGAATAAGGAGAAGGAGAAGGTGAAGTCTGGAGGGTGAATCAGAAGAAGGAGAAGAAGGAGAAGGAGAAGGCGAAGTCTGGAGGGTGAATCAGAAGAAGCAGAAGAAGGAGAAGGAGAAGGTGAAGTCTGGAGGGTGAATCAGAAGAAGCAAAAGAAGGAGCAGGAGAAGATGAAGTCTGGAGGGTGAATCAGAAGAAGTTGAAGAAGGAGAAGGAGAAGGTGAGGTCTGGAGGGTGAATCAGAAGAAGCAGAAGAAGGAGAAGGAGAAGGTGAAGTCTGAAGGGTGAATCAAAAGAAGCAGAAGAAGGAGAAGGAGAAGGTGAAGTCTGGAGGGTGAATCAGAAGAAGCAGAAGAAGGAGAAGGAGAAGGTGAAGTCTGGAGGGTGAATCAGAAGAAGCAGAAGAAGGAGAAGGAGAAGGTGAAGTCTGGTGGGTGAATCAGAAGAAGTAGAAAAAGGAGAAGGAGGAGGTGAAGTCTGGAGGGTGAATCAGAAGAAGTAGAAGAAGGAGAAGGAGAAGGTGAAGTCAGGAGGGTGAATCAGAAAAAGCAGAAGAAGGAGAAGGAGAAGGTGAAGTCTGGAGGGTGAATCAGAAGAAGCAGAAGAAGGAGAAGGAGAAGATGAAGTCTGGAGGGTGAATCAGAAGAAGTAGATGAAGGAGAAGGAGAAGGTGAAGTCTGGAGGGTGAATCAGAAGAAGCAGAAGAAGGAGAAGGAGAAGGTAAAGTCTGAAGGTGAATCAGAAGAAGCAGAAGAAGGAGAAGGAGAAGGTGAAGTCTGGAGGGTGAATCAGAAGAAGCAGAATAAGGAGAAGGAGAAGGTGAAGTCTGGCGGGTGAATCAGAAGAAGCAGAATTAGGAGAAGGAGAAGGTGAAGTCTGGAGGGTGAATCAGAAGAAGCAGAAGACGGAGAAGGAGAAGGTGAAGTCTGGAGGGTGAATCAGAAGAAGTAGAAGAAGGAGAAGGAGAAGGTGAAGTCTGGAGGGTGAAGCAGAAGAAGTAGATGAAGGAGAAGGAGAAGGTGAAGTCAGGAGGGTGAATCAGAAGAAGTAGAAGAAGGAGAAGGAGAGGGTGAAGTCAGGAGGGTGAATCAGAAGAAGCAGAAGAAGGAGAAGGAGAAGGTGAAGTCTGGAGGGTGAATCAAAAGAATCAGAAGAAGGAGAAGGAGAAGGTGAAGTCTGGAGGGTGAATCAGAAGAAGCAGAAGAAGGAGAAGGAGAAGGTGAAGACTGGAGGGTGAATCAAAAGAATCAGAAGAAGGAGAAGGAGAAGGTGAAGTCAGGAGGTAAATCAGAAGAAGTAGAAGAAGGAGAAGGAGAAGGTGAAGTCTGGAGGGTGAATCAGAAGAAGCAGAAGAAGGAGAAGGAGAAGGTGAAGTCTGGAGGGTGAATCAAAAGAATCAGAAGAAGGAGAAGGAGAAGGTGAAGTCAGGAGGGTGAATCAGAAGAAGCAGAAGAAGGAGAAGGAGAAGGTGAAGTTTGGAGGGTGAATCAGAAGAAGTAGAAGAAGGAGAAGGAGAAGGTGTAGTCTGGAGGGTGAATCAGAAGAAGTAGACGAAGGAGAAGGAGAAGGTGAAGTCTGGAGGGTGAATCAGAAGAAGCAGAAGAAGGAAAAGGAGAAGGTGAAGTCTGGAGGGTGAATTAGAAGAAGTACAAGAAGGAGAAGGAGAAGGTGAAGTCTGGAGGGTGAATCAGAAGAAGCAGAAGAAGGAGAAGGAGAAGGTGAAGTCAGGAGGGTGAATCAGAAGAAGCAGAAGAAGGAGAAGGAGAAGGTGAATTTTGGAGGGTGTATCAGAAGACGCAGAAGAAGGAGAAGGAGAAGGTGAAGACTGGAGGGTGAATCAGAAGAAGTAGAAGAAGGAGAAGGAGAAGGTGAAGTCTGGAGGGTGAATCAGAAGAAGTAGAAGAAGGAGAAGGAGAAGGCGAAGTCTGGAGGGTGAATCAGAAGAAGCAGAAGAAGGAGAAGGAGAAGATGAAGTCTGGAGGGTGAATCAGAAGAAGTTGAAGAAGGAGAAGGAGAAGGTGAGGTCTGGAGGGTGAATCAGAAGAAGCAGAAGAAGGAGAAGGAGAAGGTGAAGTCTGAAGGGTGAATCAAAAGAAGCAGAAGAAGGAGAAGGAGAAGGTGAAGTCTGGAGGGTGAATCAGAAGAAGCAGAAGAAGGAGAAGGAGAAGGTGAAGTCTGGAGGGTGAATCAGAAGAAGCAGAAGAAGGAGAAGGAGAAGGTGAAGTCTGGTGGGTGAATCAGAAGAAGTCGAAGAAGGAGAAGGAGAAGGTGAAGTCTGGAGGGTGAATCAGAAGAAGTAGAAGAAGGAGAAGGAGAAGGTGATGTCAGGAGGGTGAGTCAGAAAAAGCAGAAGAAGGAGAAGGAGAAGGTGAAGTCTGGAGGGTGAAGCAGAAGAAGTAGAAGAAGGAGAAGGAGAAGGTGAAGTCAGGAGGGTGAAGCAGAAGAAGTAGAAGAAGGAGAAGGAGACGGTGAAGTCAGGAGGGTGAATCAGAAGAAGTAGAAGAAGGAGAAGGAGAGGGTGAAGTCTGGAGGGTGAAGCAGAAGAAGTAGATGAAGGAGAAGGAGAAGGTGAAGTCAGGAGGGTGAATCAGAAGAAGTAGAAGAAGGAGAAGGAGAGGGTGAAGTCAGGAGGGTGAATCAGAAGAAGCAGAAGAAGGAGAAGGAGAAGGTGAAGTCTGGAGGGTGAATCAAAAGAATCAGAAGAAGGAGAAGGAGAAGGAAAGTCTGGAGGGTGAATCAGAAGAAGCAGAAGAAGGAGAAGGAGAAGGTGAAGACTGGAGGGTGAATCAAAAGAATCAGAAGAAGGAGAAGGAGAAGGTGAAGTCAGGAGGGTGAATCAGAAGAAGTAGAAGAAGGAGAAGGAGAAGGTGAAGTCTGGAGGGTGAATCAGAAGAAGCAGAAGAAGGAGAAGGAGAAGGTGAAGTCTGGAGGGTGAATCAAAAGAATCAGAAGAAGGAGAAGGAGAAGGTGAAGTCAGGAGGGTGAATCAGAAGAAGCAGAAGAAGGAGAAGGAGAAGGTGAAGTCTGGAGGGTGAATCAGAAGAAGCAGAAGAAGGAGAAGGAGAAGGTGAAGACTGGTGGGTGAATCAGAAGAAGTAGAAAAAGGAGAAGGAGGAGGTGAAGTCTGGAGGGTGAATCAGAAGAAGTAGAAGAAGGAGAAGGAGAAGGTGAAGTCAGGAGGGTGAATCAGAAAAAGCAGAAGAAGGAGAAGGAGAAGGTGAAGTCTCGAGGGTGAATCAGAAGAAGTAGAAGAAGGAGAAGGAGAAGGTGTAGTCTGGAGGGTGAATCAGAAGAAGTAGACGAAGGAGAAGGAGAAGGTGAAGTCTGGTGGGTGAATCAGAAGAAGTAGAAAAAGGAGAAGGAGGAGGTGAAGTCTGGAGGGTGAATCAGAAGAAGTAGAAGAAGGAGAAGGAGAAGGTGAAGTCAGGAGGGTGAATCATAAAAAGCAGAAGAAGGAGAAGGAGAAGGTGAAGTCTGGAGGGTGAATCAGAAGAAGTAGAAGAAGGAGAAGGAGAAGGTGTAGTCTGGAGGGTGAATCAGAAGAAGTAGACGAAGGAGAAGGAGAAGGTGAAGTCTGGAGGGTGAATCAGAAGAAGCAGAAGAAGGAGAAGGAGAAGGTGAAGTCTGGAGGGTGAATCAGAAGAAGTAGAAGAAGGAGAAGGAGAAGGTGAAGTCTGGAGGGTGAATCAGAAGAAGCAGAAGAAGGAGAAGGAGAAGGTGAAGTCTGGAGGGTGAATCAGAAGAAGCAGAAGAAGGAGAAGGAGAAGGTGAAATCTGGAGGGTGAATCAGAAGAAGCAGAAGAAGTAGAAGGAGAAGGTGAAGTCTGGAGGGTGAATCAGAAGAAGTAGAAGAAAGAGAAGGAGAAGGTGAAGTCTGGAGGGTGAATCAGAAGAAGCAGAAGTAGGAGAAGGAGAAGGTGAAGTCAGGAGGGTGAATCAGGAGAAGCAGAAGAAGGAGAAGGTGAAGTCTGGAGGGTGAATCAGAAGAAGCAGAAGAAGGAGAAGGAGAAGGTGAAGACTGGAGGGTGAATCAGAAGAAGTAGAATAAGGAGAAGGAGAAGGTGAAGTCTGGAGGGTGAATCAGAAGAAGGAGAAGAAGGAGAAGGAGAAGGCGAAGTCTGGAGGGTGAATCAGAAGAAGCAGAAGAAGGAGAAGGAGAAGGTGAAGTCTGGAGGGTGAATCAGAAGAAGCAAAAGAAGGAGCAGGAGAAGATGAAGTCTGGAGGGTGAATCAGAAGAAGTTGAAGAAGGAGAAGGAGAAGGTGAGGTCTGGAGGGTGAATCAGAAGAAGCAGAAAAAGGAGAAGGAGAAGGTGAAGTCTGAAGGGTGAATCAAAAGAAGCAGAAGAAGGAGAAGGAGAAGGTGAAGTCTGGAGGGTGAATCAGAAGAAGCAGAAGAAGGAGAAGGAGAAGGTGAAGTCTGGAGGGTGAATCAGAAGAAGCAGAAGAAGGAGAAGGAGAAGGTGAAGTCTGGTGGGTGAATCAGAAGAAGTAGAAAAAGGAGAAGGAGGAGGTGAAGTCTGGAGGGTGAATCAGAAGAAGTAGAAGAAGGAGAAGGAGAAGGTGAAGTCAGGAGGGTGAATCAGAAAAAGCAGAAGAAGGAGAAGGAGAAGGTAAAGTCTGAAGGTGAATCAGAAGAAGCAGAAGAAGGAGAAGGAGAAGGTGAAGTCTGGAGGGTGAATCAGAAGAAGCAGAATAAGGAGAAGGAGAAGGTGAAGTCTGGCGGGTGAATCAGAAGAAGCAGAATTAGGAGAAGGAGAAGGTGAAGTCTGGAGGGTGAATCAGAAGAAGCAGAAGAAGGAGAAGGAGAAGGTGAAGTCTGGAGGGTGAATCAGAAGAAGCAGAAGAAGGAGAAGGAGAAGGTGAAGTCTGGAGGGTGAATCAGAAGAAGCAGAATAAGGAGAAGGAGAAGGTGAAGTCTGGCGGGTGAATCAGAAGAAGCAGAATTAGGAGAAGGAGAAGGTGAAGTCTGGAGGGTGAATCAGAAGAAGCAGAAGAAGGAGAAGGAGAAGGTGAAGTCTGGAGGGTGAATCAGAAGAAGTAGAAGAAGGAGAAGGAGAAGGTGAAGTCTGGAGGGTGAAGCAGAAGAAGTAGATGAAGGAGAAGGAGAAGGTGAAGTCAGGAGGGTGAATCAGAAGAAGTAGAAGAAGGAGAAGGAGAGGGTGAAGTCAGGAGGGTGAATCAGAAGAAGCAGAAGAAGGAGAAGGAGAAGGTGAAGTCTGGAGGGTGAATCAAAAGAATCAGAAGAAGGAGAAGGAGAAGGTGAAGTCTGGAGGGTGAATCAGAAGAAGCAGAAGAAGGAGAAGGAGAAGGTGAAGACTGGAGGGTGAATCAAAAGAATCAGAAGAAGGAGAAGGAGAAGGTGAAGTCAGGAGGTAAATCAGAAGAAGTAAAAGAAGGAGAAGGAGAAGGTGAAGTCTGGAGGGTGAATCAGAAGAAGCAGAAGAAGGAGAAGGAGAAGGTGAAGTCTGGAGGGTGAATCAAAAGAATCAGAAGAAGGAGAAGGAGAAGGTGAAGTCAGGAGGGTGAATCAGAAGAAGCAGAAGAAGGAGAAGGCGAAGGTGAAGTCAGGAGGGTGAAGCAGAAGAAGCAGAAGAAGGAGAAGGAGAAGGTGAAGTTTGGAGGGTGAATCAGAAGAAGTAGAAGAAGGAGAAGGAGAAGGTGTAGTCTGGAGGGTGAATCAGAAGAAGTAGACGAAGGAGAAGGAGAAGGTGAAGTCTGGAGGGTGAATCAGAAGAAGCAGAAGAAGGAGAAGGAGAAGGTGAAGTCTGGAGGGTGAATTAGAAGAAGTACAAGAAGGAGAAGGAGAAGGTGAAGTCTGGAGGGTGAATCAGAAGAAGCAGAAGAAGGAGAAGGAGAAGGTGAAGTCAGGAGGGTGAATCAGGAGAAGCAGAAGAAGGAGAAGGAGAAGGTGAATTTTGGAGGGTGTATCAGAAGACGCAGAAGAAGGAGAAGGAGAAGGTGAAGACTGGAGGGTGAATCAGAAGAAGTCGAAGAAGGAGAAGGAGAAGGTGAAGTCTGGAGGGTGAATCAGAAGAAGTAGAAGAAGGAGAAGGAGAAGGCGAAGTCTGGAGGGTGAATCAGAAGAAGCAGAAGAAGGAGAAGGAGAAGATGAAGTCTGGAGGGTGAATCAGAAGAAGTTGAAGAAGGAGAAGGAGAAGGTGAGGTCTGGAGGGTGAATCAGAAGAAGCAGAAGAAGGAGAAGGAGAAGGTGAAGTCTGAAGGGTGAATCAAAAGAAGCAGAAGAAGGAGAAGGAGAAGGTGAAGTCTGGAGGGTGAATCAGAAGAAGCAGAAGAAGGAGAAGGAGAAGGTGAAGTCTGGAGGGTGAATCAGAAGAAGCAGAAGAAGGAGAAGGAGAAGGTGAAGTCTGGTGGGTGAATCAGAAGAAGTCGAAGAAGGAGAAGGAGAAGGTGAAGTCTGGAGGGTGAATCAGAAGAAGTAGAAGAAGGAGAAGGAGAAGGTGATGTCAGGAGGGTGAGTCAGAAAAAGCAGAAGAAGGAGAAGGAGAAGGTGAAGTCTGGAGGGTGAAGCAGAAGAAGTAGAAGAAGGAGAAGGAGAAGGTGAAGTCAGGAGGGTGAAGCAGAAGAAGTAGAAGAAGGAGAAGGAGACGGTGAAGTCAGGAGGGTGAATCAGAAGAAGTAGAAGAAGGAGAAGGAGAGGGTGAAGTCTGGAGGGTGAAGCAGAAGAAGTAGATGAAGGAGAAGGAGAAGGTGAAGTCAGGAGGGTGAATCAGAAGAAGTAGAAGAAGGAGAAGGAGAGGGTGAAGTCAGGAGGGTGAATCAGAAGAAGCAGAAGAAGGAGAAGGAGAAGGTGAAGTCTGGAGGGTGAATCAAAAGAATCAGAAGAAGGAGAAGGAGAAGGTGAAGTCTGGAGGGTGAATCAGAAGAAGCAGAAGAAGGAGAAGGAGAAGGTGAAGACTGGAGGGTGAATCAAAAGAATCAGAAGAAGGAGAAGGAGAAGGTGAAGTCAGGAGGGTGAATCAGAAGAAGTAGAAGAAGGAGAAGGAGAAGGTGAAGTCTGGAGGGTGAATCAGAAGAAGCAGAAGAAGGAGAAGGAGAAGGTGAAGTCTGGAGGGTGAATCAAAAGAATCAGAAGAAGGAGAAGGAGAAGGTGAAGTCAGGAGGGTGAATCAGAAGAAGCAGAAGAAGGAGAAGGAGAAGGTGAAGTTTGGAGGGTGAATCAGAAGAAGTAGAAGAAGGAGAAGGAGAAGGTGTAGTCTGGAGGGTGAATCAGAAGAAGTAGACGAAGGAGAAGGAGAAGGTGAAGTCTGGAGGGTGAATCAGAAGAAGCAGAAGAAGGAGAAGGAGAAGGTGAAGTCTGGAGGGTGAATTAGAAGAAGTACAAGAAGGAGAAGGAGAAGGTGAAGTCTGGAGGGTGAATCAGAAGAAGCAGAAGAAGGAGAAGGAGAAGGTGAAGTCAGGAGGGTGAATCAGGAGAAGCAGAAGAAGGAGAAGGAGAAGGTGAATTCTGGAGGGTGAATCAGAAGACGCAGAAGAAGGAGAAGGAGAAGGTGAAGTCTGGAGGGTGAATCAGAAGATGTAGAAGAAGGAGAAGGAGAAGGTGATGTCAGGAGGGTGAGTCAGAAAAAGCAGAAGAAGGAGAAGGAGAAGGTGAAGTCTGGAGGGTGAAGCAGAAGAAGTAGAAGAAGGAGAAGGGAAGGAGAAGGTGAAGTCAGGAGGGTGAAGCAGAAGAAGTAGAAGAAGGAGAAGGAGAGGGTGAAGTCAGGAGGGTGAATCAGAAGAAGTAGAAGAAGGAGAAGGAGAGGGTGAAGTCAGGAGGGTGAATCAGAAGAAGCAGAAGGAGGAGAAGGAGAAGGTGAAGTCTGGAGGGTGAAGCAGAAGAAGTAGAAGAAGGAGAAGGAGAAGATGAAGTCAGGAGGGTGAATCAGAAGAAGTAGAAGAAGGAGAAGGAGAGGGTGAAGTCAGAAGGGTGAATCAGAAGAAGCAGAAGAAGGAGAAGGAGAAGGTGAAGTCTGGAGGGTGAATCAAAAGAATCAGAAGAAGGAGAAGGAGAAGGTGAAGTCTGGAGGGTGAATCAGAAGAAGCAGAAGAAGGAGAAGGAGGAGGTGAAGACTGGAGGGTGAATCAGAAGAAGCAGAAGAAGGAGAAGGAGAAGGTGAAGTCTGGAGGGTGAATCCGAAGAAGTAGAAGAAGGAGAAGGAGAAGGTGAAGTCTGGAGGGTGAATCAGAAGAAGCAGAAGAAGGAGAAGGAGAAGGTGAAGTCTGGAGGGTGAATCAGAAGAAGCAGAAGAAGGAGAAGGAGAAGATGAAGTCTGGAGGGTGAATCAGAAGAAGTAGAAGAAGGAGAAGGAGAAGGTGAGGTCTGGAGGGTGAATCAGAAGAAGCAGAAGAAGGAAAAGGAGAAGGTGAAGTCTGGAGGGTGAATCAGAAGAAGCAGAAGAAGGAGAAGGAGAAGGTGAAGTCTGGAGGGTGAATCAGAAGAAGCAGAAGAAGGAGAAGGAGAAGGTGAAGTCAGGAGGGTGAATCAGAAGAAGCAGAAGAAGGAGAAGGAGAAGGTGAAGTTAGGAGGGTGAATCAGAAGAAGCAGAGGAAGGAGAAGGAGAAGGTGAAGTCAGGGGGGTGAAGCAGAAGAAGCAGAAGAAGGAGAAGGAGAAGGTGAAGTCAGGAGGGTGAAGAGAAGAAGCAGAAGAAGGAGAACGAGAAGGTGAAGTCTGGAGGGTGAAGCAGAAGAAGCAGAAGAAGGAGAAGGAGAAGTTGAAGTCTAGAGGGTGAATCAGAAGAAGTAGAAGAAGTAGAAGGAGAAGGTGAAGTCTGGAGGGTGAATCAGAAGAAGCAGAAGAAGGAGAAGGAGAAGGTGAAGTCTGGAGGGTGAATCAGAAGAAGCAGAAGAAGGATAAGGAGAAGATGAAGTCTGGAGGGTGATTCAGAAGAAGGAGAAGAAGGAGAAGGAGAAGGTGAAGTCTGGAGGGTGAATCAGAAGAAGCAGAAGGAGAAGGAGAAGGTGAAGTCTGGAGGGTGAATCAGAAGAAGCAGAAGAAGGAGAAGGAGAAGATGAAGTCTGGAGGGTGAATCAGAAGAAGTAGAAGAAGGAGAAGGAGAAGGTGAGGTCTGGAGGGTGAATCAGAAGAAGCAGAAGAAGGAAAAGGAGAAGGTGAAGTCTGGAGGGTGAATCAGAAGAAGCAGAAGAAGGAGAAGGAGAAGGTGAAGTCTGGAGGGTGAATCAGAAGAAGCAGAAGAAGGAGAAGGAGAAGGTGAAGTCAGGAGGGTGAATCAGAAGAAGCAGAAGAAGGAGAAGGAGAAGATGAAGTTAGGAGGGTGAATCAGAAGAAGCAGAAGAAGGAGAACGAGAAGGTGAAGTCTGGAGGGTGAAGCAGAAGAAGCAGAAGAAGGAGAAGGAGAAGTTGAAGTCTAGAGGGTGAATCAGAAGAAGTAGAAGAAGGAGAAGGAGAAGGTGAAGTCTGGGGGGTGAATCAGAAGAAGCAGAAGAAGGAGAAGGAGAAGGTGAAGTCTGGAGGGTGAATCAGAAGAAGCAGAAGAAGGAGAAGGAGAAGATGAAGTCTCGAGGGGGAATCAGAAGAAGTAGAAGAAGGAGAAGGAGAATGTGAAGTCTGGAGGGTGAATCAGAAGAAGCAGAAGAAGGAGAAGGAGAAGGTGAAGTCTGGAGGGTGAATCAGAAGAAGTAGAAGAAGGAGAAGGAGAAGGTGAAGTCAGGAGGGTGAAGTAGAAGAAGTAGCAGAAGGAGAAGGAGAAGGTGAAGTCTGGAGGGTGAATCAGAAGAAGGAGAAGAAGGAGAAGGAGAAGGCGAAGTCTGGAGGGTGAATCAGAAGAAGCAGAAGAAGGAGAAGGAGAAGGTGAAGTCTGGAGGGTGAATCAGAAGAAGCAAAAGAAGGAGAATGAGAAGATGAAGTCTGGAGGGTGAATCAGAAGAAGTTGAAGAAGGAGAAGGAGAAGGTGAGGTCTGGAGGGTGAATCAGAAGAAGCAGAAGAAGGAGAAGGAGAAGGTGAAGTCTGAAGGGTGAATCAAAAGAAGCAGAAGAAGGAGAAGGAGAAGGTGAAGTCTGGAGGGTGAATCAGAAGAAGCAGAAGAAGGAGAAGGAGAAGGTGAAGTCTGGAGGGTGAATCAGAAGAAGCAGAAGAAGGAGAAGGAGAAGGTGAAGTCTGGTGGGTGAATCAGAATAAGTAGAAAAAGGAGAAGGAGGAGGTGAAGTCTGGAGGGTGAATCAGAAGAAGTAGAAGAAGGAGAAGGAGAAGGTGAAGTCAGGAGGGTGAATCAGAAAAAGCAGAAGAAGGAGAAGGAGAAGGTGAAGTCTGGAGGGTGAATCAGAAGAAGCAGAAGAAGGAGAAGGAGAAGGTGAAGTCAGGAGGGTGAATCAGAAGAAGCAGAAGAAGGAGAAGGAGAAGATGAAGTCTGGAGGGTGAATCAGAAGAAGCAGAAGAAGGAGAAGGAGAAGATGAAGTCTGGAGGGTGAATCAGAAGAAGTAGATGAAGGAGAAGGAGAAGGTGAAGTCTGGAGGGTGAATCAGAAGAAGCAGAAGAAGGAGAAGGAGAAGGTAAAGTCTGAAGGTGAATCAGAAGAAGCAGAAGAAGGAGAAGGAGAAGGTGAAGTCTGGAGGGTGAATCAGAAGAAGCAGAATAAGGAGAAGGAGAAGGTGAAGTCTGGCGGGTGAATCAGAAGAAGCAGAATTAGGAGAAGGAGAAGGTGAAGTCTGGAGGGTGAATCAGAAGAAGCAGAAGAAGGAGAAGGAGAAGGTGAAGTCTGGAGGGTGAATCAGAAGAAGTAGAAGAAGGAGAAGGAGAAGGTGAAGTCTGGAGGGTGAAGCAGAAGAAGTAGATGAAGGAGAAGGAGAAGGTGAAGTCAGGAGGGTGAATCAGAAGAAGTAGAAGAAGGAGAAGGAGAGGGTGAAGTCAGGAGGGTGAATCAGAAGAAGCAGAAGAAGGAGAAGGAGAAGGTGAAGTCTGGAGGGTGAATCAAAAGAATCAGAAGAAGGAGAAGGAGAAGGTGAAGTCTGGAGGGTGAATCAGAAGAAGCAGAAGAAGGAGAAGGAGAAGGTGAAGACTGGAGGGTGAATCAAAAGAATCAGAAGAAGGAGAAGGAGAAGGTGAAGTCAGGAGGTAAATCAGAAGATGTAAAAGAAGGAGAAGGAGAAGGTGAAATCTGGAGGGTGAATCAGAAGAAGCAGAAGAAGGAGAAGGAGAAGGTGAAGTCTGGAGGGTGAATCAAAAGAATCAGAAGAAGGAGAAGGAGAAGGTGAAGTCAGGAGGGTGAATCAGAAGAAGCAGAAGAAGGAGAAGGCGAAGGTGAAGTCAGGAGGGTGAAGCAGAAGAAGCAGAAGAAGGAGAAGGAGAAGGTGAAGTTTGGAGGGTGAATCAGAAGAAGTAGAAGAAGGAGAAGGAGAAGGTGTAGTCTGGAGGGTGAATCAGAAGAAGTAGACGAAGGAGAAGGAGAAGGTGAAGTCTGGAGGGTGAATCAGAAGAAGCAGAAGAAGGAGAAGGAGAAGGTGAAGTCTGGAGGGTGAATTAGAAGAAGTACAAGAAGGAGAAGGAGAAGGTGAAGTCTGGAGGGTGAATCAGAAGAAGCAGAAGAAGGAGAAGGAGAAGGTGAAGTCAGGAGGGTGAATCAGGAGAAGCAGAAGAAGGAGAAGGAGAAGGTGAATTTTGGAGGGTGTATCAGAAGACGCAGAAGAAGGAGAAGGAGAAGGTGAAGACTGGAGGGTGAATCAGAAGAAGTCGAAGAAGGAGAAGGAGAAGGTGAAGTCTGGAGGGTGAATCAGAAGAAGTAGAAGAAGGAGAAGGAGAAGGCGAAGTCTGGAGGGTGAATCAGAAGAAGCAGAAGAAGGAGAAGGAGAAGATGAAGTCTGGAGGGTGAATCAGAAGAAGTTGAAGAAGGAGAAGGAGAAGGTGAGGTCTGGAGGGTGAATCAGAAGAAGCAGAAGAAGGAGAAGGAGAAGGTGAAGTCTGAAGGGTGAATCAAAAGAAGCAGAAGAAGGAGAAGGAGAAGGTGAAGTCTGGAGGGTGAATCAGAAGAAGCAGAAGAAGGAGAAGGAGAAGGTGAAGTCTGGAGGGTGAATCAGAAGAAGCAGAAGAAGGAGAAGGAGAAGGTGAAGTCTGGTGGGTGAATCAGAAGAAGTCGAAGAAGGAGAAGGAGAAGGTGAAGTCTGGAGGGTGAATCAGAAGAAGTAGAAGAAGGAGAAGGAGAAGGTGATGTCAGGAGGGTGAGTCAGAAAAAGCAGAAGAAGGAGAAGGAGAAGGTGAAGTCTGGAGGGTGAAGCAGAAGAAGTAGAAGAAGGAGAAGGAGAAGGTGAAGTCAGGAGGGTGAAGCAGAAGAAGTAGAAGAAGGAGAAGGAGACGGTGAAGTCAGGAGGGTGAATCAGAAGAAGTAGAAGAAGGAGAAGGAGAGGGTGAAGTCTGGAGGGTGAAGCAGAAGAAGTAGATGAAGGAGAAGGAGAAGGTGAAGTCAGGAGGGTGAATCAGAAGAAGTAGAAGAAGGAGAAGGAGAGGGTGAAGTCAGGAGGGTGAATCAGAAGAAGCAGCAGAAGGAGAAGGAGAAGGTGAAGTCTGGAGGGTGAATCAAAAGAATCAGAAGAAGGAGAAGGAGAAGGTGAAGTCTGGAGGGTGAATCAGAAGAAGCAGAAGAAGGAGAAGGAGAAGGTGAAGACTGGAGGGTGAATCAAAAGAATCAGAAGAAGGAGAAGGAGAAGGTGAAGTCAGGAGGGTGAATCAGAAGAAGTAGAAGAAGGAGAAGGAGAAGGTGAAGTCTGGAGGGTGAATCAGAAGAAGCAGAAGAAGGAGAAGGAGAAGGTGAAGTCTGGAGGGTGAATCAAAAGAATCAGAAGAAGGAGAAGGAGAAGGTGAAGTCAGGAGGGTGAATCAGAAGAAGCAGAAGAAGGAGAAGGAGAAGGTGAAGTTTGGAGGGTGAATCAGAAGAAGTAGAAGAAGGAGAAGGAGAAGGTGTAGTCTGGAGGGTGAATCAGAAGAAGTAGACGAAGGAGAAGGAGAAGGTGAAGTCTGGAGGGTGAATCAGAAGAAGCAGAAGAAGGAGAAGGAGAAGGTGAAGTCTGGAGGGTGAATTAGAAGAAGTACAAGAAGGAGAAGGAGAAGGTGAAGTCTGGAGGGTGAATCAGAAGAAGCAGAAGAAGGAGAAGGAGAAGGTGAAGTCAGGAGGGTGAATCAGGAGAAGCAGAAGAAGGAGAAGGAGAAGGTGAATTCTGGAGGGTGAATCAGAAGACGCAGAAGAAGGAGAAGGAGAAGGTGAAGTCTGGAGGGTGAATCAGAAGATGTAGAAGAAGGAGAAGGAGAAGGTGATGTCAGGAGGGTGAGTCAGAAAAAGCAGAAGAAGGAGAAGGAGAAGGTGAAGTCTGGAGGGTGAAGCAGAAGAAGTAGAAGAAGGAGAAGGGAAGGAGAAGGTGAAGTCAGGAGGGTGAAGCAGAAGAAGTAGAAGAAGGAGAAGGAGAGGGTGAAGTCAGGAGGGTGAATCAGAAGAAGTAGAAGAAGGAGAAGGAGAGGGTGAAGTCAGGAGGGTGAATCAGAAGAAGCAGAAGGAGGAGAAGGAGAAGGTGAAGTCTGGAGGGTGAAGCAGAAGAAGTAGAAGAAGGAGAAGGAGAAGATGAAGTCAGGAGGGTGAATCAGAAGAAGTAGAAGAAGGAGAAGGAGAGGGTGAAGTCAGAAGGGTGAATCAGAAGAAGCAGAAGAAGGAGAAGGAGAAGGTGAAGTCTGGAGGGTGAATCAAAAGAATCAGAAGAAGGAGAAGGAGAAGGTGAAGTCTGGAGGGTGAATCAGAAGAAGCAGAAGAAGGAGAAGGAGGAGGTGAAGACTGGAGGGTGAATCAGAAGAAGCAGAAGAAGGAGAAGGAGAAGGTGAAGTCTGGAGGGTGAATCCGAAGAAGTAGAAGAAGGAGAAGGAGAAGGTGAAGTCTGGAGGGTGAATCAGAAGAAGCAGAAGAAGGAGAAGGAGAAGGTGAAGTCTGGAGGGTGAATCAGAAGAAGCAGAAGAAGGAGAAGGAGAAGATGAAGTCTGGAGGGTGAATCAGAAGAAGTAGAAGAAGGAGAAGGAGAAGGTGAGGTCTGGAGGGTGAATCAGAAGAAGCAGAAGAAGGAAAAGGAGAAGGTGAAGTCTGGAGGGTGAATCAGAAGAAGCAGAAGAAGGAGAAGGAGAAGGTGAAGTCTGGAGTGTGAATCAGAAGAAGCAGAAGAAGGAGAAGGAGAAGGTGAAGTCAGGAGGGTGAATCAGAAGAAGCAGAAGAAGGAGAAGGAGAAGGTGAAGTTAGGAGGGTGAATCAGAAGAAGCAGAAGAAGGAGAAGGAGAAGGTGAAGTCAGGGGGGTGAAGCAGAAGAAGCAGAAGAAGGAGAAGGAGAAGGTGAAGTCAGGAGGGTGAAGAGAAGAAGCAGAAGAAGGAGAACGAGAAGGTGAAGTCTGGAGGGTGAAGCAGAAGAAGCAGAAGAAGGAGAAGGAGAAGTTGAAGTCTAGAGGGTGAATCAGAAGAAGTAGAAGAAGTAGAAGGAGAAGGTGAAGTCTGGAGGGTGAATCAGAAGAAGCAGAAGAAGGAGAAGGAGAAGGTGAAGTCTGGAGGGTGAATCAGAAGAAGCAGAAGAAGGATAAGGAGAAGATGAAGTCTGGAGGGTGATTCAGAAGAAGGAGAAGAAGGAGAAGGAGAAGGTGAAGTCTGGAGGGTGAATCAGAAGAAGCAGAAGGAGAAGGAGAAGGTGAAGTCTGGAGGGTGAATCAGAAGAAGCAGAAGAAGGAGAAGGAGAAGATGAAGTCTGGAGGGTGAATCAGAAGAAGTAGAAGAAGGAGAAGGAGAAGGTGAGGTCTGGAGGGTGAATCAGAAGAAGCAGAAGAAGGAAAAGGAGAAGGTGAAGTCTGGAGGGTGAATCAGAAGAAGCAGAAGAAGGAGAAGGAGAAGGTGAAGTCTGGAGGGTGAATCAGAAGAAGCAGAAGAAGGAGAAGGAGAAGGTGAAGTCAGGAGGGTGAATCAGAAGAAGCAGAAGAAGGAGAAGGAGAAGATGAAGTTAGGAGGGTGAATCAGAAGAAGCAGAAGAAGGAGAACGAGAAGGTGAAGTCTGGAGGGTGAAGCAGAAGAAGCAGAAGAAGGAGAAGGAGAAGTTGAAGTCTAGAGGGTGAATCAGAAGAAGTAGAAGAAGGAGAAGGAGAAGGTGAAGTCTGGGGGGTGAATCAGAAGAAGCAGAAGAAGGAGAAGGAGAAGGTGAAGTCTGGAGGGTGAATCAGAAGAAGCAGAAGAAGGAGAAGGAGAAGATGAAGTCTCGAGGGGGAATCAGAAGAAGTAGAAGAAGGAGAAGGAGAATGTGAAGTCTGGAGGGTGAATCAGAAGAAGCAGAAGAAGGAGAAGGAGAAGGTGAAGTCTGGAGGGTGAATCAGAAGAAGTAGAAGAAGGAGAAGGAGAAGGTGAAGTCAGGAGGGTGAAGTAGAAGAAGTAGCAGAAGGAGAAGGAGAAGGTGAAGTCTGGAGGGTGAATCAGAAGAAGGAGAAGAAGGAGAAGGAGAAGGCGAAGTCTGGAGGGTGAATCAGAAGAAGCAGAAGAAGGAGAAGGAGAAGGTGAAGTCTGGAGGGTGAATCAGAAGAAGCAAAAGAAGGAGAAGGAGAAGATGAAGTCTGGAGGGTGAATCAGAAGAAGTTGAAGAAGGAGAAGGAGAAGGTGAGGTCTGGAGGGTGAATCAGAAGAAGCAGAAGAAGGAGAAGGAGAAGGTGAAGTCTGAAGGGTGAATCAAAAGAAGCAGAAGAAGGAGAAGGAGAAGGTGAAGTCTGGAGGGTGAATCAGAAGAAGCAGAAGAAGGAGAAGGAGAAGGTGAAGTCTGGAGGGTGAATCAGAAGAAGCAGAAGAAGGAGAAGGAGAAGGTGAAGTCTGGTGGGTGAATCAGAATAAGTAGAAAAAGGAGAAGGAGGAGGTGAAGTCTGGAGGGTGAATCAGAAGAAGTAGAAGAAGGAGAAGGAGAAGGTGAAGTCAGGAGGGTGAATCAGAAAAAGCAGAAGAAGGAGAAGGAGAAGGTGAAGTCTGGAGGGTGAATCAGAAGAAGCAGAAGAAGGAGAAGGAGAAGATGAAGTCTGGAGGGTGAATCAGAAGAAGTAGATGAAGGAGAAGGAGAAGGTGAAGTCTGGAGGGTGAATCAGAAGAAGCAGAAGAAGGAGAAGGAGAAGGTAAAGTCTGAAGGTGAATCAGAAGAAGCAGAAGAAGGAGAAGGAGAAGGTGAAGTCTGGAGGGTGAATCAGAAGAAGCAGAATAAGGAGAAGGAGAAGGTGAAGTCTGGCGGGTGAATCAGAAGAAGCAGAATAAGGAGAAGGAGAAGGTGAAGTCTGGAGGGTGAATCAGAAGAAGCAGAAGAAGGAGAAGGAGAAGGTGAAGTCTGGAGGGTGAATCAGAAGAAGTAGAAGAAGGAGAAGGAGAAGGTGAAGTCTGGAGGGTGAAGCAGAAGAAGTAGATGAAGGAGAAGGAGAAGGTGAAGTCAGGAGGGTGAATCAGAAGAAGTAGAAGAAGGAGAAGGAGAGGGTGAAGTCAGGAGGGTGAATCAGAAGAAGCAGAAGAAGGAGAAGGAGAAGGTGAAGTCTGGAGGGTGAATCAAAAGAATCAGAAGAAGGAGAAGGACAAGGTGAAGTCTGGAGGGTGAATCAGAAGAAGCAGAAGAAGGAGAAGGAGAAGGTGAAGACTGGAGGGTGAATCAAAAGAATCAGAAGAAGGAGAAGGAGAAGGTGAAGTCAGGAGGGTGAATCAGAAGAAGTAGAAGAAGGAGAAGGAGAAGGTGAAGTCTGGAGGGTGAATCAGAAGAAGCAGAAGAAGGAGAAGGAGAAGGTGAAGTCTGGAGGGTGAATCAAAAGAATCAGAAGAAGGAGAAGGAGAAGGTGAAGTCAGGAGGGTGAATCAGAAGAAGCAGAAGAAGGAGAAGGCGAAGGTGAAGTCAGGAGGGTGAAGCAGAAGAAGCAGAAGAAGGAGAAGGAGAAGGTGAAGTTTGGAGGGTGAATCAGAAGAAGTAGAAGAAGGAGAAGGAGAAGGTGTAGTCTGGAGGGTGAATCAGAAGAAGTAGACGAAGGAGAAGGAGAAGGTGAAGTCTGGAGGGTGAATCAGAAGAAGCAGAAGAAGGAGAAGGAGAAGGTGAAGTCTGGAGGGTGAATTAGAAGAAGTACAAGAAGGAGAAGGAGAAGGTGAAGTCTGGAGGGTGAATCAGAAGAAGCAGAAGAAGGAGAAGGAGAAGGCGAAGTCTGGAGGGTGAATCAGAAGAAGCAGAAGAAGGAGAAGGAGAAGGTGAAGTCTGGAGGGTGAATCAGAAGAAGCAAAAGAAGGAGAAGGAGAAGATGAAGTCTGGAGGGTGAATCAGAAGAAGTTGAAGAAGGAGAAGGAGAAGGTGAGGTCTGGAGGGTGAATCAGAAGAAGCAGAAGCAGGAGAAGGAGAAGGTGAAGTCTGAAGGGTGAATCAAAAGAAGCAGAAGAAGGAGAAGGAGAAGGTGAAGTCTGGAGGGTGAATCAGAAGAAGCAGAAGAAGGAGAAGGAGAAGGTGAAGTCTGGAGGGTGAATCAGAAGAAGCAGAAGAAGGAGAAGGAGAAGGTGAAGTCTGGTGGGTGAATCAGAAGAAGTAGAAGAAGGAGAAGGAGAAGGTGATGTCAGGAGGGTGAGTCAGAAGAAGCAGAAGGAGGAGAAGGAGAAGGTGAAGTCTGGAGGGTGAATCAGAAGAAGCAGAAGAAGGAGAAGGAGAAGATGAAGTCTGGAGGGTGAATCAGAAGAAGCAAAAGAAGGAGAAGGAGAAGATGAAGTCTGGAGGGTGAATCAGAAGAAGTTGAAGAAGGAGAAGGAGAAGGTGAGGTCTGGAGGGTGAATCAGAAGAAGCAGAAGAAGGAGAAGGAGAAGGTGAAGTCTGAAGGGTGAATCAAAAGAAGCAGAAGAAGGAGAAGGAGAAGGTGAAGTCTGGAGGGTGAATCAGAAGAAGCAGAAGAAGGAGAAGGAGAAGGTGAAGTCTGGAGGGTGAATCAGAAGAAGCAGAAGAAGGAGAAGGAGAAGGTGAAGTCTGGTGGGTGAATCAGAATAAGTAGAAAAAGGAGAAGGAGGAGGTGAAGTCTGGAGGGTGAATCAGAAGAAGTAGAAGAAGGAGAAGGAGAAGGTGAAGTCAGGAGGGTGAATCAGAAAAAGCAGAAGAAGGAGAAGGAGAAGGTGAAGTCTGGAGGGTGAATCAGAAGAAGCAGAAGAAGGAGAAGGAGAAGATGAAGTCTGGAGGGTGAATCAGAAGAAGTAGATGAAGGAGAAGGAGAAGGTGAAGTCTGGAGGGTGAATCAGAAGAAGCAGAAGAAGGAGAAGGAGAAGGTAAAGTCTGAAGGTGAATCAGAAGAAGCAGAAGAAGGAGAAGGAGAAGGTGAAGTCTGGAGGGTGAATCAGAAGAAGCAGAATAAGGAGAAGGAGAAGGTGAAGTCTGGCGGGTGAATCAGAAGAAGCAGAATAAGGAGAAGGAGAAGGTGAAGTCTGGAGGGTGAATCAGAAGAAGCAGAAGAAGGAGAAGGAGAAGGTGAAGTCTGGAGGGTGAATCAGAAGAAGTAGAAGAAGGAGAAGGAGAAGGTGAAGTCTGGAGGGTGAAGCAGAAGAAGTAGATGAAGGAGAAGGAGAAGGTGAAGTCAGGAGGGTGAATCAGAAGAAGTAGAAGAAGGAGAAGGAGAGGGTGAAGTCAGGAGGGTGAATCAGAAGAAGCAGAAGAAGGAGAAGGAGAAGGTGAAGTCTGGAGGGTGAATCAAAAGAATCAGAAGAAGGAGAAGGACAAGGTGAAGTCTGGAGGGTGAATCAGAAGAAGCAGAAGAAGGAGAAGGAGAAGGTGAAGACTGGAGGGTGAATCAAAAGAATCAGAAGAAGGAGAAGGAGAAGGTGAAGTCAGGAGGGTGAATCAGAAGAAGTAGAAGAAGGAGAAGGAGAAGGTGAAGTCTGGAGGGTGAATCAGAAGAAGCAGAAGAAGGAGAAGGAGAAGGTGAAGTCTGGAGGGTGAATCAAAAGAATCAGAAGAAGGAGAAGGAGAAGGTGAAGTCAGGAGGGTGAATCAGAAGAAGCAGAAGAAGGAGAAGGCGAAGGTGAAGTCAGGAGGGTGAAGCAGAAGAAGCAGAAGAAGGAGAAGGAGAAGGTGAAGTTTGGAGGGTGAATCAGAAGAAGTAGAAGAAGGAGAAGGAGAAGGTGTAGTCTGGAGGGTGAATCAGAAGAAGTAGACGAAGGAGAAGGAGAAGGTGAAGTCTGGAGGGTGAATCAGAAGAAGCAGAAGAAGGAGAAGGAGAAGGTGAAGTCTGGAGGGTGAATTAGAAGAAGTACAAGAAGGAGAAGGAGAAGGTGAAGTCTGGAGGGTGAATCAGAAGAAGCAGAAGAAGGAGAAGGAGAAGGCGAAGTCTGGAGGGTGAATCAGAAGAAGCAGAAGAAGGAGAAGGAGAAGGTGAAGTCTGGAGGGTGAATCAGAAGAAGCAAAAGAAGGAGAAGGAGAAGATGAAGTCTGGAGGGTGAATCAGAAGAAGTTGAAGAAGGAGAAGGAGAAGGTGAGGTCTGGAGGGTGAATCAGAAGAAGCAGAAGCAGGAGAAGGAGAAGGTGAAGTCTGAAGGGTGAATCAAAAGAAGCAGAAGAAGGAGAAGGAGAAGGTGAAGTCTGGAGGGTGAATCAGAAGAAGCAGAAGAAGGAGAAGGAGAAGGTGAAGTCTGGAGGGTGAATCAGAAGAAGCAGAAGAAGGAGAAGGAGAAGGTGAAGTCTGGTGGGTGAATCAGAAGAAGTAGAAGAAGGAGAAGGAGAAGGTGATGTCAGGAGGGTGAGTCAGAAGAAGCAGAAGGAGGAGAAGGAGAAGGTGAAGTCTGGAGGGTGAATCAGAAGAAGCAGAAGAAGGAGAAGGAGAAGATGAAGTCTGGAGGGTGAATCAGAAGAAGTAGAAGAAGGAGAAGGAGAAGATGAAGTCAGGAGGGTGAATCAGAAGAAGTAGAAGAAGGAGAAGGAGAGGGTGAAGTCAGAAGGGTGAATCAGAAGAAGCAGAAGAAGGAGAAGGAGAAGGTGAAGTCTGGAGGGTGAATCAAAAGAATCAGAAGAAGGAGAAGGAGAAGGTGAAGTCTGGAGGGTGAATCAGAAGAAGCAGAAGAAGGAGAAGGAGGAGGTGAAGACTGGAGGGTGAATCAGAAGAAGCAGAAGAAGGAGAAGGAGAAGGTGAAGTCTGGAGGGTGAATCCGAAGAAGTAGAAGAAGGAGAAGGAGAAGGTGAAGTCTGGAGGGTGAATCAGAAGAAGCAGAAGAAGGAGAAGGAGAAGGTGAAGTCTGGAGGGTGAATCAGAAGAAGCAGAAGAAGGAGAAGGAGAAGATGAAGTCTGGAGGGTGAATCAGAAGAAGTAGAAGAAGGAGAAGGAGAAGGTGAGGTCTGGAGGGTGAATCAGAAGAAGCAGAAGAAGGAAAAGGAGAAGCTGAAGTCTGGAGGGTGAATCAGAAGAAGCAGAAGAAGGAGAAGGAGAAGGTGAAGTCTGGAGGGTGAATCAGAAGAAGCAGAAGAAGGAGAAGGAGAAGGTGAAGTTTGGAGGGTGAATCAGAAGAATCAGAAGAAGGAGAAGGAGAAGGTGAAGTCTGGAGGGTGAATCAGAAGAAGCAGAAGAAAGAGAAGGAGAAGGTGAAGTCTGGAGGGTGAATCAGAAGAAGCAGAAGAAGGAGAAGGAGAAGGTGAAGTCTGGAGGGTGAATCAGAAGAAGCAGAAGAAGGAGAAGGAGAAGATGAAGTCTGGAGGGTGAATCAGAAGAAGCAGAAGAAGGAGAAGGAGAAGGTGAAGTCTGGAGGGTGAATCAGAAGAAGCAGAAGAAGGAGAAGGAGAACGTGAAGTTTGGAGGGTGAATCAGAAGAATCAGAAGAAGGAGAAGGAGAAGGTGAAGTCTGGAGGGTGAATCAGAAGAAGCAGAAGATAGAGAAGGAGAAGGTGAAGTCTGGAGGGTGAAGCAGAAGAAACAGAAGAAGGAGAAGGAGAAGGTGAAGACTGGAGGGTGAATCTGAAGAAGTAGAAGAAGGAGAAGGAGAAGGTGAAGTCTGGAGGGTGAATCAGAAGAAGTAGAAGAAGGAGAAGGAGAAGGTGAAGTCTGGAGGGTGAATCAGAAGAAGCAGAAGAAGGAGAAGGAGAAGGTGAAGTCTGGAGGGTGAATCAGAAGAAGCAGAAGAAGGAGAAGGAGAAGATGAAGTCTGGAGGGTGAATCAGAAGAAGCAGAAGAAGGAGAAGGAGAAGGTGAAGTCTGGATGGTGAAACAGAAGAAGCAGAAGAAGGAGAAGGAGAAGGTGAAGTCTGGAGGGTGAATCAGAAGAAGCAGAAGAAGGAGAAGGAGAAGGTGAAGTCAGGAGGGTGAATCAGAAGAAGCAGAAGAAGGAGAAGGTGAAGTTAGGAGGGTGAATCAGAAGAAGCAGAAGAAGGAGAAGGAGCAGGTGAAGTCAGGGGGTGAAGCAGAAGAAGTAGAAGAAGGAGAAGGGGAAGGTGAAGTCAGGACGGTGAAGCAGAAGAAGCAGAAGAAGGAGAAGGAGAAGGTGAAGTCTGGAGGGCGCAGCAGAAGAAGCAGAAGAAGGAGAAGGAGAAGCTGAAGTCTGGAGGGTGAAGCAGAAGAAGCAGAAGAAGGAGAAGGAGAAGGTGAAGTCTGGAGGGTGAATCAGAAGAAGTAGAAGAAGGAGAAGGAGAAGGTGAAGTCAGGAGAGTGAAGCAGAAGAAGCAGAAGATGGAGAAGGAGAAGGTGAAGTCTGGAGGGTGAATCAGAAGAAGTAGAAGAAGGAGTAGGAGAAGGTGAAGTCAGGAGGGTGAAGCAGAAGGAGCAGAAGAAGGAGAAGGAGAAGGTGAAGTCTGGAGGGTGAAGCAGAAGAAGCAGAAGAAGGAGCAGGAGAAGGTGAAGTCAGGAGGGTGAAGCAGAAGGAGCAGAAGAAGGAGAAGGAGAAGGTGAAGTCTGGAGGGTGAAGCAGAAGAAGCAGAAGAAGGAGCAGGAGAAGGTGAAGTCTGGAGGGTGAATCAGAAGAAGCAGAAGAAGGAGAAGGAGAAGGTGAAGTCAGGAGGGTGAATCAGAAGAAGTAGAAGAAGGAGAAGGAGAAGGTGAAGTCTGGAGGGTGAAGCAGAAGAAGCAGAAGAAGGAGAAGGAGAAGGTGAAGTCTGGAGGGTGAAGCAGAAGAAGCAGAAGAAGGAGAAGGAGAAGGTGAAGTCAGGAGGGTGAATCAGAAGAAGCAGAAGAAGGAGAAGGAGAAGGTAAAGTCTGGAGGGTGAATCAGAAGAAGCAGAAGAAGGAGAAGGAGAAGGTGAAGTCAGGAGGGTGAATCAGAAGAAGCAGAAGAAGGAGAAGGAGAAGGTGAAGTTAGGAGGGTGAATCAGAAGAAGCAGAAGAAGGAGAAGGAGAAGGTGAAGTCAGGGGGGTGAAGCAGAAGAAGTAGAAGAAGGAGAAGGAGAAGATGAAGTCAGGAGGGTGAAGCAGAAGAAGCAGAAGAAGGAGAAGGAGAAGGTGAAGTCTGGAGGGCGCAGCAGAAGAAGCAGAAGAAGGAGAACGAGAAGGTGAAGTCTGGAGGGTGAAGCAGAAGAAGCAGAAGAAGGAGAAGGAGAAGGTAAAGTCTGGAGGGTGAATCAGAAGAAGTAGAGGAAGGAGAAGGAGAAGGTGAAGTCAGCAGGGTGAAGCAGAAGAAGCAGAAGAAGGAGAAGGAGAAGGTGAAGTCTGGAGGGTGAAGCAGAAGAAGCAGAAGAAGGAGAAGGAGGTGAAGTCTGGAGGGCGAAGCAGAAGAAGCAGAAGAAGGAGAAGGAGAAGGTGAAGTCTGGAGGGTGAAGCAGAAGAAGCAGAAGAAGGAGAAGGAGAAGGTGAAGTCTGGAGGGTGAAGCAGAAGAAGCAGAAGAAGGAGAAGGAGAAGGTGAAGTCTGGAGGGAGAAGCAGAAGAAGCAGAAGAAGGAGAAGGAGAAGGTGAAGTCAGGAGGGTGAAGCAGAAGAAGCAGAAGAAGGAGAAGGAGAAGGTGAAGTCTGGAGGGTGAAGCAGAAGAAGCAGAAGAAGGAGAAGGAGAAGGTGAAGTCTGGAGGTTGAAGCAGAAGAAGCAGAAGAAGGAGAAGGAGAAGGTGAAGTCAGGAGGGTGAATCATAAGAAGTAGAAGAAGGAGAAGGAGAAGGTGAAGTTTGGAGGGTGAATCAGAAGAAGTAGAAGAAGGAGAAGGAGAAGGTGAAGTCTGGAGGGTGAATCAGAAGAAGTAGAAGAAGGAGAAGGAGAAGGTGAAGTCTGGAGGGTGAATCAGAAGAAGCAGAAGAAGGAGAAGGAGAAGGTGAAGTCTGGAGGGAAAAGCAGAAGAAGTAGAAGAAGGAGAAGGAGAAGGTGAAGTCTGGAGGGTGAATCAGAAGAAGTAGAAGAAGAAGAAGGAGAAGGTGAAGTCTGGAGGGTGAATCAGAAGAAGCAGAAGAAGGAGAAGGAGAAGGTGAAGTCTGGAGGGTGAATCAGAAGAAGTAGAAGAAGGAGAAGGAGAAGGTGTAGTCTGGAGGGTGAATCAGAAGAAGTAGACGAAGGAGAAGTAGAAGGTGAAGTCTGGAGGGTGAATCAGAAGAAGCAGAAGAAGGAGAAGGAGAAGGTGAAGTCTGGAGGGTGAATCAGAAGAAGTAGAAGAAGGAGAAGGAGAAGCTGAAGTCTGGAGGGTGAATCAGAAGAAGCAGAAGAAGGAAAAGGAGAAGGTGAAGTCTGGAGGGTGAATCAGAAGAAGCAGAAGAAGGAGAAGGAGAAGGTGAAATCTGGAGGGTGAATCAGAAGAAGCAGAAGAAGTAGAAGGAGAAGGTGAAGTATGGAGGGTGAATCAGAAGAAGTAGAAGAAGGAGAAGGAGAAGGTGAAGTCTGGAGGCTGAATCAGAAGAAGCAGAAGTAGGAGAAGGAGAAGGTGAAGTCAGGAGGGTGAATCAGGAGAAGCAGAAGAAGGAGAAGGAGAAGGTGAAGTCTGGAGGGTGAATCAGAAGAAGCAGAAGAAGGAGAAGGAGAAGGTGAAGACTGGAGGGTGAATCAGAAGAAGTAGCAGAAGGAGAAGGAGAAGGTGAAGTCTGGAGGGTGAATCAGAAGAAGGAGAAGAAGGAGAAGGAGAAGGCGAAGTCTGGAGGGTGAATCAGAAGAAGCAGAAGAAGGAGAAGGAGAAGGTGAAGTCTGGAGGGTGAATCAGAAGAAGCAAAAGAAGGAGAAGGAGAAGATGAAGTCTGGAGGGTGAATCAGAAGAAGTTGAAGAAGGAGAAGGAGAAGGTGAGGTCTGGAGGGTGAATCAGAAGAAGCAGAAGAAGGAGAAGGAGAAGGTGAAGTCTGAAGGGTGAATCAAAAGAAGCAGAAGAAGGAGAAGGAGAAGGTGAAGTCTGGAGGGTGAATCAGAAGAAGCAGAAGAAGGAGAAGGAGAAGGTGAAGTCTGGAGGGTGAATCAGAAGAAGCAGAAGAAGGAGAAGGAGAAGGTGAAGTCTGGTGGGTGAATCAGAATAAGTAGAAAAAGGAGAAGGAGGAGGTGATGTCTGGAGGGTGAATCAGAAGAAGTAGAAGAAGGAGAAGGAGAAGGTGAAGTCAGGAGGGTGAATCAGAAAAAGCAGAAGAAGGAGAAGGAGAAGGTGAAGTCTGGAGGGTGAATCAGAAGAAGCAGAAGAAGGAGAAGGAGAAGATGAAGTCTGGAGGGTGAATCAGAAGAAGTAGATGAAGGAGAAGGAGAAGGTGAAGTCTGGAGGGTGAATCAGAAGAAGTAGAAGAAGGAGAAGGAGAAGGTGAAGTCAGGAGAGTGAAGCAGAAGAAGCAGAAGATGGAGAAGGAGAAGGTGAAGTCTGGAGGGTGAATCAGAAGAAGTAGAAGAAGGAGTAGGAGAAGGTGAAGTCAGGAGGGTGAAGCAGAAGGAGCAGAAGAAGGAGAAGGAGAAGGTGAAGTCTGGAGGGTGAAGCAGAAGAAGCAGAAGAAGGAGCAGGAGAAGGTGAAGTCAGGAGGGTGAAGCAGAAGGAGCAGAAGAAGGAGAAGGAGAAGGTGAAGTCTGGAGGGTGAAGCAGAAGAAGCAGAAGAAGGAGCAGGAGAAGGTGAAGTCTGGAGGGTGAATCAGAAGAAGCAGAAGAAGGAGAAGGAGAAGGTGAAGTCAGGAGGGTGAATCAGAAGAAGTAGAAGAAGGAGAAGGAGAAGGTGAAGTCTGGAGGGTGAAGCAGAAGAAGCAGAAGAAGGAGAAGGAGAAGGTGAAGTCTGGAGGGTGAAGCAGAAGAAGCAGAAGAAGGAAAAGGAGAAGGTGAAGTCAGGAGGGTGAATCAGAAGAAGCAGAAGAAGGAGAAGGAGAAGGTAAAGTCTGGAGGGTGAATCAGAAGAAGCAGAAGAAGGAGAAGGAGAAGGTGAAGTCAGGAGGGTGAATCAGAAGAAGCAGAAGAAGGAGAAGGAGAAGGTGAAGTTAGGAGGGTGAATCAGAAGAAGCAGAAGAAGGAGAAGGAGAAGGTGAAGTCAGGGGGGTGAAGCAGAAGAAGTAGAAGAAGGAGAAGGAGAAGATGAAGTCAGGAGGGTGAAGCAGAAGAAGCAGAAGAAGGAGAAGGAGAAGGTGAAGTCTGGAGGGCGCAGCAGAAGAAGCAGAAGAAGGAGAACGAGAAGGTGAAGTCTGGAGGGTGAAGCAGAAGAAGCAGAAGAAGGAGAAGGAGAAGGTGAAGTCTGGAGGGTGAATCAGAAGAAGTAGAGGAAGGAGAAGGAGAAGGTGAAGTCAGCAGGGTGAAGCAGAAGAAGCAGAAGAAGGAGAAGGAGAAGGTGAAGTCTGGAGGGTGAAGCAGAAGAAGCAGAAGAAGGAGAAGGAGGTGAAGTCTGGAGGGCGAAGCAGAAGAAGCAGAAGAAGGAGAAGGAGAAGGTGAAGTCTGGAGGGTGAAGCAGAAGAAGCAGAAGAAGGAGAAGGAGAAGGTGAAGTCTGGAGGGTGAAGCAGAAGAAGCAGAAGAAGGAGAAGGAGAAGGTGAAGTCTGGAGGGAGAAGCAGAAGAAGCAGAAGAAGGAGAAGGAGAAGGTGAAGTCAGGAGGGTGAAGCAGAAGAAGCAGAAGAAGGAGAAGGAGAAGGTGAAGTCTGGAGGTTGAAGCAGAAGAAGCAGAAGAAGGAGAAGGAGAAGGTGAAGTCAGGAGGGTGAATCATAAGAAGTAGAAGAAGGAGAAGGAGAAGGTGAAGTTTGGAGGGTGAATCAGAAGAAGTAGAAGAAGGAGAAGGTGAAGTCTGGAGGGTGAATCAGAAGAAGTAGAAGAAGGAGAAGGAGAAGGTGAAGTCTGGAGGGTGAATCAGAAGAAGCAGAAGAAGGAGAAGGAGAAGGTGAATTCTGGAGGGAAAAGCAGAAGAAGTAGAAGAAGGAGAAGGAGAAGGTGAAGTCTGGAGGGTGAATCAGAAGAAGTAGAAGAAGAAGAAGGAGAAGGTGAAGTCTGGAGGGTGAATCAGAAGAAGCAGAAGAAGGAGAAGGAGAAGGTGAAGTCTGGAGGGTGAATCAGAAGAAGTAGAAGAAGGAGAAGGAGAAGGTGTAGTCTGGAGGGTGAATCAGAAGAAGTAGACGAAGGAGAAGTAGAAGGTGAAGTCTGGAGGGTGAATCAGAAGAAGCAGAAGAAGGAGAAGGAGAAGGTGAAGTCTGGAGGGTGAATCAGAAGAAGTAGAAGAAGGAGAAGGAGAAGCTGAAGTCTGGAGGGTGAATCAGAAGAAGCAGAAGAAGGAGAAGGAGAAGGTGAAGTCTGGAGGGTGAATCAGAAGAAGCAGAAGAAGGAGAAGGAGAAGGTGAAATCTGGAGGGTGAATCAGAAGAAGCAGAAGAAGTAGAAGGAGAAGGTGAAGTCTGGAGGGTGAATCAGAAGAAGTAGAAGAAGGAGAAGGAGAAGGTGAAGTCTGGAGGCTGAATCAGAAGAAGCAGAAGTAGGAGAAGGAGAAGGTGAAGTCAGGAGGGTGAATCAGGAGAAGCAGAAGAAGGAGAAGGAGAAGGTGAAGTCTGGAGGGTGAATCAGAAGAAGCAGAAGAAGGAGAAGGAGAAGGTGAAGACTGGAGGGTGAATCAGAAGAAGTAGCAGAAGGAGAAGGAGAAGGTGAAGTCTGGAGGGTGAATCAGAAGAAGGAGAAGAAGGAGAAGGAGAAGGCGAAGTCTGGAGGGTGAATCAGAAGAAGCAGAAGAAGGAGAAGGAGAAGGTGAAGTCTGGAGGGTGAATCAGAAGAAGCAGAAGAAGGAGAAGGAGAAGGTGAAGTCTGGAGGGTGAATCAGAAGAAGCAGAAAAAGGAGAAGGAGAAGATGAAGTCTGGAGGGTGAATCAGAAGAAGTAGATGAAGGAGAAGGAGAAGGTGAAGTCTGGAGGGTGAATCAGAAGAAGCAGAAGAAGGAGAAGGAGAAGGTAAAGTCTGAAGGTGAATCAGAAGAAGCAGAAGAAGGAGAAGGAGAAGGTGAAGTCTGGAGGGTGAATCAGAAGAAGCAGAATAAGGAGAAGGAGAAGGTGAAGTCTGGCGGGTGAATCAGAAGAAGCAGAATAAGGAGAAGGAGAAGGTGAAGTCTGGAGGGTGAATCAGAAGAAGCAGAAGAAGGAGAAGGAGAAGGTGAAGTCTGGAGGGTGAATCAGAAGAAGTAGAAGAAGGAGAAGGAGAAGGTGAAGTCTGGAGGGTGAAGCAGAAGAAGTAGATGAAGGAGAAGGAGAAGGTGAAGTCAGGAGGGTGAATCAGAAGAAGTAGAAGAAGGAGAAGGAGAGGGTGAAGTCAGGAGGGTGAATCAGAAGAAGCAGAAGAAGGAGAAGGAGAAGGTGAAGTCTGGAGGGTGAATCAAAAGAATCAGAAGAAGGAGAAGGACAAGGTGAAGTCTGGAGGGTGAATCAGAAGAAGCAGAAGAAGGAGAAGGAGAAGGTGAAGACTGGAGGGTGAATCAAAAGAATCAGAAGAAGGAGAAGGAGAAGGTGAAGTCAGGAGGGTGAATCAGAAGAAGTAGAAGAAGGAGAAGGAGAAGGTGAAGTCTGGAGGGTGAATCAGAAGAAGCAGAAGAAGGAGAAGGAGAAGGTGAAGTCTGGAGGGTGAATCAAAAGAATCAGAAGAAGGAGAAGGAGAAGGTGAAGTCAGGAGGGTGAATCAGAAGAAGCAGAAGAAGGAGAAGGCGAAGGTGAAGTCAGGAGGGTGAAGCAGAAGAAGCAGAAGAAGGAGAAGGAGAAGGTGAAGTTTGGAGGGTGAATCAGAAGAAGTAGAAGAAGGAGAAGGAGAAGGTGTAGTCTGGAGGGTGAATCAGAAGAAGTAGACGAAGGAGAAGGAGAAGGTGAAGTCTGGAGGGTGAATCAGAAGAAGCAGAAGAAGGAGAAGGAGAAGGTGAAGTCTGGAGGGTGAATTAGAAGAAGTACAAGAAGGAGAAGGAGAAGGTGAAGTCTGGAGGGTGAATCAGAAGAAGCAGAAGAAGGAGAAGGAGAAGGCGAAGTCTGGAGGGTGAATCAGAAGAAGCAGAAGAAGGAGAAGGAGAAGGTGAAGTCTGGAGGGTGAATCAGAAGAAGCAAAAGAAGGAGAAGGAGAAGATGAAGTCTGGAGGGTGAATCAGAAGAAGTTGAAGAAGGAGAAGGAGAAGGTGAGGTCTGGAGGGTGAATCAGAAGAAGCAGAAGCAGGAGAAGGAGAAGGTGAAGTCTGAAGGGTGAATCAAAAGAAGCAGAAGAAGGAGAAGGAGAAGGTGAAGTCTGGAGGGTGAATCAGAAGAAGCAGAAGAAGGAGAAGGAGAAGGTGAAGTCTGGAGGGTGAATCAGAAGAAGCAGAAGAAGGAGAAGGAGAAGGTGAAGTCTGGTGGGTGAATCAGAAGAAGTAGAAGAAGGAGAAGGAGAAGGTGATGTCAGGAGGGTGAGTCAGAAGAAGCAGAAGGAGGAGAAGGAGAAGGTGAAGTCTGGAGGGTGAATCAGAAGAAGCAGAAGAAGGAGAAGGAGAAGATGAAGTCTGGAGGGTGAATCAGAAGAAGTAGAAGAAGGAGAAGGAGAAGATGAAGTCAGGAGGGTGAATCAGAAGAAGTAGAAGAAGGAGAAGGAGAGGGTGAAGTCAGAAGGGTGAATCAGAAGAAGCAGAAGAAGGAGAAGGAGAAGGTGAAGTCTGGAGGGTGAATCAAAAGAATCAGAAGAAGGAGAAGGAGAAGGTGAAGTCTGGAGGGTGAATCAGAAGAAGCAGAAGAAGGAGAAGGAGGAGGTGAAGACTGGAGGGTGAATCAGAAGAAGCAGAAGAAGGAGAAGGAGAAGGTGAAGTCTGGAGGGTGAATCCGAAGAAGTAGAAGAAGGAGAAGGAGAAGGTGAAGTCTGGAGGGTGAATCAGAAGAAGCAGAAGAAGGAGAAGGAGAAGGTGAAGTCTGGAGGGTGAATCAGAAGAAGCAGAAGAAGGAGAAGGAGAAGATGAAGTCTGGAGGGTGAATCAGAAGAAGTAGAAGAAGGAGAAGGAGAAGGTGAGGTCTGGAGGGTGAATCAGAAGAAGCAGAAGAAGGAAAAGGAGAAGGTGAAGTCTGGAGGGTGAATCAGAAGAAGCAGAAGAAGGAGAAGGAGAAGGTGAAGTCTGGAGGGTGAATCAGAAGAAGCAGAAGAAGGAGAAGGAGAAGGTGAAGTTTGGAGGGTGAATCAGAAGAATCAGAAGAAGGAGAAGGAGAAGGTGAAGTCTGGAGGGTGAATCAGAAGAAGCAGAAGAAAGAGAAGGAGAAGGTGAAGTCTGGAGGGTGAATCAGAAGAAGCAGAAGAAGGAGAAGGAGAAGGTGAAGTCTGGAGGGTGAATCAGAAGAAGCAGAAGAAGGAGAAGGAGAAGATGAAGTCTGGAGGGTGAATCAGAAGAAGCAGAAGAAGGAGAAGGAGAAGGTGAAGTCTGGAGGGTGAATCAGAAGAAGCAGAAGAAGGAGAAGGAGAACGTGAAGTTTGGAGGGTGAATCAGAAGAATCAGAAGAAGGAGAAGGAGAAGGTGAAGTCTGGAGGGTGAATCAGAAGAAGCAGAAGATAGAGAAGGAGAAGGTGAAGTCTGGAGGGTGAAGCAGAAGAAACAGAAGAAGGAGAAGGAGAAGGTGAAGACTGGAGGGTGAATCTGAAGAAGTAGAAGAAGGAGAAGGAGAAGGTGAAGTCTGGAGGGTGAATCAGAAGAAGTAGAAGAAGGAGAAGGAGAAGGTGAAGTCTGGAGGGTGAATCAGAAGAAGCAGAAGAAGGAGAAGGAGAAGGTGAAGTCTGGAGGGTGAATCAGAAGAAGCAGAAGAAGGAGAAGGAGAAGATGAAGTCTGGAGGGTGAATCAGAAGAAGCAGAAGAAGGAGAAGGAGAAGGTGAAGTCTGGATGGTGAAACAGATAAAGCAGAAGAAGGAGAAGGAGAAGGTGAAGTCTGGAGGGTGAATCAGAAGAAGCAGAAGAAGGAGAAGGAGAAGGTGAAGTCAGGAGGGTGAATCAGAAGAAGCAGAAGAAGGAGAAGGTGAAGTTAGGAGGGTGAATCAGAAGAAGCAGAAGAAGGAGAAGGAGCAGGTGAAGTCAGGGGGTGAAGCAGAAGAAGTAGAAGAAGGAGAAGGGGAAGGTGAAGTCAGGACGGTGAAGCAGAAGAAGCAGAAGAAGGAGAAGGAGAAGGTGAAGTCTGGAGGGCGCAGCAGAAGAAGCAGAAGAAGGAGAAGGAGAAGCTGAAGTCTGGAGGGTGAAGCAGAAGAAGCAGAAGAAGGAGAAGGAGAAGGTGAAGTCTGGAGGGTGAATCAGAAGAAGTAGAAGAAGGAGAAGGAGAAGGTGAAGTCAGGAGAGTGAAGCAGAAGAAGCAGAAGATGGAGAAGGAGAAGGTGAAGTCTGGAGGGTGAATCAGAAGAAGTAGAAGAAGGAGTAGGAGAAGGTGAAGTCAGGAGGGTGAAGCAGAAGGAGCAGAAGAAGGAGAAGGAGAAGGTGAAGTCTGGAGGGTGAAGCAGAAGAAGCAGAAGAAGGAGCAGGAGAAGGTGAAGTCAGGAGGGTGAAGCAGAAGGAGCAGAAGAAGGAGAAGGAGAAGGTGAAGTCTGGAGGGTGAAGCAGAAGAAGCAGAAGAAGGAGCAGGAGAAGGTGAAGTCTGGAGGGTGAATCAGAAGAAGCAGAAGAAGGAGAAGGAGAAGGTGAAGTCAGGAGGGTGAATCAGAAGAAGTAGAAGAAGGAGAAGGAGAAGGTGAAGTCTGGAGGGTGAAGCAGAAGAAGCAGAAGAAGGAGAAGGAGAAGGTGAAGTCTGGAGGGTGAAGCAGAAGAAGCAGAAGAAGGAGAAGGAGAAGGTGAAGTCAGGAGGGTGAATCAGAAGAAGCAGAAGAAGGAGAAGGAGAAGGTAAAGTCTGGAGGGTGAATCAGAAGAAGCAGAAGAAGGAGAAGGAGAAGGTGAAGTCAGGAGGGTGAATCAGAAGAAGCAGAAGAAGGAGAAGGAGAAGGTGAAGTTAGGAGGGTGAATCAGAAGAAGCAGAAGAAGGAGAAGGAGAAGGTGAAGTCAGGGGGGTGAAGCAGAAGAAGTAGAAGAAGGAGAAGGAGAAGATGAAGTCAGGAGGGTGAAGCAGAAGAAGCAGAAGAAGGAGAAGGAGAAGGTGAAGTCTGGAGGGCGCAGCAGAAGAAGCAGAAGAAGGAGAACGAGAAGGTGAAGTCTGGAGGGTGAAGCAGAAGAAGCAGAAGAAGGAGAAGGAGAAGGTGAAGTCTGGAGGGTGAATCAGAAGAAGTAGAGGAAGGAGAAGGAGAAGGTGAAGTCAGCAGGGTGAAGCAGAAGAAGCAGAAGAAGGAGAAGGAGAAGGTGAAGTCTGGAGGGTGAAGCAGAAGAAGCAGAAGAAGGAGAAGGAGGTGAAGTCTGGAGGGCGAAGCAGAAGAAGCAGAAGAAGGAGAAGGAGAAGGTGAAGTCTGGAGGGTGAAGCAGAAGAAGCAGAAGAAGGAGAAGGAGAAGGTGAAGTCTGGAGGGTGAAGCAGAAGAAGCAGAAGAAGGAGAAGGAGAAGGTGAAGTCTGGAGGGAGAAGCAGAAGAAGCAGAAGAAGGAGAAGGAGAAGGTGAAGTCAGGAGGGTGAAGCAGAAGAAGCAGAAGAAGGAGAAGGAGAAGGTGAAGTCTGGAGGGTGAAGCAGAAGAAGCAGAAGAAGGAGAAGGAGAAGGTGAAGTCTGGAGGTTGAAGCAGAAGAAGCAGAAGAAGGAGAAGGAGAAGGTGAAGTCAGGAGGGTGAATCATAAGAAGTAGAAGAAGGAGAAGGAGAAGGTGAAGTTTGGAGGGTGAATCAGAAGAAGTAGAAGAAGGAGAAGGAGAAGGTGAAGTCTGGAGGGTGAATCAGAAGAAGTAGAAGAAGGAGAAGGAGAAGGTGAAGTCTGGAGGGTGAATCAGAAGAAGCAGAAGAAGGAGAAGGAGAAGGTGAAGTCTGGAGGGAAAAGCAGAAGAAGTAGAAGAAGGAGAAGGAGAAGGTGAAGTCTGGAGGGTGAATCAGAAGAAGTAGAAGAAGAAGAAGGAGAAGGTGAAGTCTGGAGGGTGAATCAGAAGAAGCAGAAGAAGGAGAAGGAGAAGGTGAAGTCTGGAGGGTGAATCAGAAGAAGTAGAAGAAGGAGAAGGAGAAGGTGTAGTCTGGAGGGTGAATCAGAAGAAGTAGACGAAGGAGAAGTAGAAGGTGAAGTCTGGAGGGTGAATCAGAAGAAGCAGAAGAAGGAGAAGGAGAAGGTAAAGTCTGGAGGGTGAATCAGAAGAAGTAGAAGAAGGAGAAGGAGAAGCTGAAGTCTGGAGGGTGAATCAGAAGAAGCAGAAGAAGGAGAAGGAGAAGGTGAAGTCTGGAGGGTGAATCAGAAGAAGCAGAAGAAGGAGAAGGAGAAGGTGAAATCTGGAGGGTGAATCAGAAGAAGCAGAAGAAGTAGAAGGAGAAGGTGATGTCTGGAGGGTGAATCAGAAGAAGTAGAAGAAGGAGAAGGAGAAGGTGAAGTCTGGAGGCTGAATCAGAAGAAGCAGAAGTAGGAGAAGGAGAAGGTGAAGTCAGGAGGGTGAATCAGGAGAAGCAGAAGAAGGAGAAGGAGAAGGTGAAGTCTGGAGGGTGAATCAGAAGAAGCAGAAGAAGGAGAAGGAGAAGGTGAAGACTGGAGGGTGAATCAGAAGAAGTAGCAGAAGGAGAAGGAGAAGGTGAAGTCTGGAGGGTGAATCAGAAGAAGGAGAAGAAGGAGAAGGAGAAGGCGAAGTCTGGAGGGTGAATCAGAAGAAGCAGAAGAAGGAGAAGGAGAAGGTGAAGTCTGGAGGGTGAATCAGAAGAAGCAAAAGAAGGAGAAGGAGAAGATGAAGTCTGGAGGGTGAATCAGAAGAAGTTGAAGAAGGAGAAGGAGAAGGTGAGGTCTGGAGGGTGAATCAGAAGAAGCAGAAGAAGGAGAAGGAGAAGGTGAAGTCTGAAGGGTGAATCAAAAGAAGCAGAAGAAGGAGAAGGAGAAGGTGAAGTCTGGAGGGTGAATCAGAAGAAGCAGAAGAAGGAGAAGGAGAAGGTGAAGTCTGGAGGGTGAATCAGAAGAAGCAGAAGAAGGAGAAGGAGAAGGTGAAGTCTGGTGGGTGAATCAGAATAAGTAGAAAAAGGAGAAGGAGGAGGTGATGTCTGGAGGGTGAATCAGAAGAAGTAGAAGAAGGAGAAGGAGAAGGTGAAGTCAGGAGGGTGAATCAGAAAAAGCAGAAGAAGGAGAAGGAGAAGGTGAAGTCTGGAGGGTGAATCAGAAGAAGCAGAAGAAGGAGAAGGAGAAGATGAAGTCTGGAGGGTGAATCAGAAGAAGTAGATGAAGGAGAAGGAGAAGGTGAAGTCTGGAGGGTGAATCAGAAGAAGTAGAAGAAGGAGAAGGAGAAGGTGAAGTCAGGAGAGTGAAGCAGAAGAAGCAGAAGATGGAGAAGGAGAAGGTGAAGTCTGGAGGGTGAATCAGAAGAAGTAGAAGAAGGAGTAGGAGAAGGTGAAGTCAGGAGGGTGAAGCAGAAGGAGCAGAAGAAGGAGAAGGAGAAGGTGAAGTCTGGAGGGTGAAGCAGAAGAAGCAGAAGAAGGAGCAGGAGAAGGTGAAGTCAGGAGGGTGAAGCAGAAGGAGCAGAAGAAGGAGAAGGAGAAGGTGAAGTCTGGAGGGTGAAGCAGAAGAAGCAGAAGAAGGAGCAGGAGAAGGTGAAGTCTGGAGGGTGAATCAGAAGAAGCAGAAGAAGGAGAAGGAGAAGGTGAAGTCAGGAGGGTGAATCAGAAGAAGTAGAAGAAGGAGAAGGAGAAGGTGAAGTCTGGAGGGTGAAGCAGAAGAAGCAGAAGAAGGAGAAGGAGAAGGTGAAGTCTGGAGGGTGAAGCAGAAGAAGCAGAAGAAGGAAAAGGAGAAGGTGAAGTCAGGAGGGTGAATCAGAAGAAGCAGAAGAAGGAGAAGGAGAAGGTAAAGTCTGGAGGGTGAATCAGAAGAAGCAGAAGAAGGAGAAGGAGAAGGTGAAGTCAGGAGGGTGAATCAGAAGAAGCAGAAGAAGGAGAAGGAGAAGGTGAAGTTAGGAGGGTGAATCAGAAGAAGCAGAAGAAGGAGAAGGAGAAGGTGAAGTCAGGGGGGTGAAGCAGAAGAAGTAGAAGAAGGAGAAGGAGAAGATGAAGTCAGGAGGGTGAAGCAGAAGAAGCAGAAGAAGGAGAAGGAGAAGGTGAAGTCTGGAGGGCGCAGCAGAAGAAGCAGAAGAAGGAGAACGAGAAGGTGAAGTCTGGAGGGTGAAGCAGAAGAAGCAGAAGAAGGAGAAGGAGAAGGTGAAGTCTGGAGGGTGAATCAGAAGAAGTAGAGGAAGGAGAAGGAGAAGGTGAAGTCAGCAGGGTGAAGCAGAAGAAGCAGAAGAAGGAGAAGGAGAAGGTGAAGTCTGGAGGGTGAAGCAGAAGAAGCAGAAGAAGGAGAAGGAGGTGAAGTCTGGAGGGCGAAGCAGAAGAAGCAGAAGAAGGAGAAGGAGAAGGTGAAGTCTGGAGGGTGAAGCAGAAGAAGCAGAAGAAGGAGAAGGAGAAGGTGAAGTCTGGAGGGTGAAGCAGAAGAAGCAGAAGAAGGAGAAGGAGAAGGTGAAGTCTGGAGGGAGAAGCAGAAGAAGCAGAAGAAGGAGAAGGAGAAGGTGAAGTCAGGAGGGTGAAGCAGAAGAAGCAGAAGAAGGAGAAGGAGAAGGTGAAGTCTGGAGGTTGAAGCAGAAGAAGCAGAAGAAGGAGAAGGAGAAGGTGAAGTCAGGAGGGTGAATCATAAGAAGTAGAAGAAGGAGAAGGAGAAGGTGAAGTTTGGAGGGTGAATCAGAAGAAGTAGAAGAAGGAGAAGGTGAAGTCTGGAGGGTGAATCAGAAGAAGTAGAAGAAGGAGAAGGAGAAGGTGAAGTCTGGAGGGTGAATCAGAAGAAGCAGAAGAAGGAGAAGGAGAAGGTGAATTCTGGAGGGAAAAGCAGAAGAAGTAGAAGAAGGAGAAGGAGAAGGTGAAGTCTGGAGGGTGAATCAGAAGAAGTAGAAGAAGAAGAAGGAGAAGGTGAAGTCTGGAGGGTGAATCAGAAGAAGCAGAAGAAGGAGAAGGAGAAGGTGAAGTCTGGAGGGTGAATCAGAAGAAGTAGAAGAAGGAGAAGGAGAAGGTGTAGTCTGGAGGGTGAATCAGAAGAAGTAGACGAAGGAGAAGTAGAAGGTGAAGTCTGGAGGGTGAATCAGAAGAAGCAGAAGAAGGAGAAGGAGAAGGTGAAGTCTGGAGGGTGAATCAGAAGAAGTAGAAGAAGGAGAAGGAGAAGCTGAAGTCTGGAGGGTGAATCAGAAGAAGCAGAAGAAGGAGAAGGAGAAGGTGAAGTCTGGAGGGTGAATCAGAAGAAGCAGAAGAAGGAGAAGGAGAAGGTGAAATCTGGAGGGTGAATCAGAAGAAGCAGAAGAAGTAGAAGGAGAAGGTGAAGTCTGGAGGGTGAATCAGAAGAAGTAGAAGAAGGAGAAGGAGAAGGTGAAGTCTGGAGGCTGAATCAGAAGAAGCAGAAGTAGGAGAAGGAGAAGGTGAAGTCAGGAGGGTGAATCAGGAGAAGCAGAAGAAGGAGAAGGAGAAGGTGAAGTCTGGAGGGTGAATCAGAAGAAGCAGAAGAAGGAGAAGGAGAAGGTGAAGACTGGAGGGTGAATCAGAAGAAGTAGCAGAAGGAGAAGGAGAAGGTGAAGTCTGGAGGGTGAATCAGAAGAAGGAGAAGAAGGAGAAGGAGAAGGCGAAGTCTGGAGGGTGAATCAGAAGAAGCAGAAGAAGGAGAAGGAGAAGGTGAAGTCTGGAGGGTGAATCAGAAGAAGCAAAAGAAGGAGAAGGAGAAGATGAAGTCTGGAGGGTGAATCAGAAGAAGTTGAAGAAGGAGAAGGAGAAGGTGAGGTCTGGAGGGTGAATCAGAAGAAGCAGAAGAAGGAGAAGGAGAAGGTGAAGTCTGAAGGGTGAATCAAAAGAAGCAGAAGAAGGAGAAGGAGAAGGTGAAGTCTGGAGGGTGAATCAGAAGAAGCAGAAGAAGGAGAAGGAGAAGGTGAAGTCTGGAGGGTGAATCAGAAGAAGCAGAAGAAGGAGAAGGAGAAGGTGAAGTCTGGTGGGTGAATCAGAATAAGTAGAAAAAGGAGAAGGAGGAGGTGAAGTCTGGAGGGTGAATCAGAAGAAGTAGAAGAAGGAGAAGGAGAAGGTGAAGTCAGGAGGGTGAATCAGAAAAAGCAGAAGAAGGAGAAGGAGAAGGTGAAGTCTGGAGGGTGAATCAGAAGAAGCAGAAGAAGGAGAAGGAGAAGATGAAGTCTGGAGGGTGAATCAGAAGAAGTAGATGAAGGAGAAGGAGAAGGTGAAGTCTGGAGGGTGAATCAGAAGAAGCAGAAGAAGGAGAAGGAGAAGGTAAAGTCTGAAGGTGAATCAGAAGAAGCAGAAGAAGGAGAAGGAGAAGGTGAAGTCTGGAGGGTGAATCAGAAGAAGCAGAAGAAGGAGAAGGAGAAGGTGAAGTCTGGAGGGTGAATCAGAAGAAGTAGAAGAAGGAGAAGGAGAAGGTGAAGTCTGGAGGGTGAAGCAGAAGAAGTAGATGAAGGAGAAGGAGAAGGTGAAGTCAGGAGGGTGAATCAGAAGAAGTAGAAGAAGGAGAAGGAGAGGGTGAAGTCAGGAGGGTGAATCAGAAGAAGCAGAAGAAGGAGAAGGAGAAGGTGAAGTCTGGAGGGTGAATCAAAAGAATCAGAAGAAGGAGAAGGACAAGGTGAAGTCTGGAGGGTGAATCAGAAGAAGCAGAAGAAGGAGAAGGAGAAGGTGAAGACTGGAGGGTGAATCAAAAGAATCAGAAGAAGGAGAAGGAGAAGGTGAAGTCAGGAGGGTGAATCAGAAGAAGTAGAAGAAGGAGAAGGAGAAGGTGAATTCTGGAGGGTGAATCAGAAGAAGCAGCAGAAGGAGAAGGAGAAGGTGAAGTCTGGAGGGTGAATCAAAAGAATCAGAAGAAGGAGAAGGAGAAGGTGAAGTCAGGAGGGTGAATCAGAAGAAGCAGAAGAAGGAGAAGGCGAAGGTGAAGTCAGGAGGGTGAAGCAGAAGAAGCAGAAGAAGGAGAAGGAGAAGGTGAAGTTTGGAGGGTGAATCAGAAGAAGTAGAAGAAGGAGAAGGAGAAGGTGTAGTCTGGAGGGTGAATCAGAAGAAGTAGACGAAGGAGAAGGAGAAGGTGAAGTCTGGAGGGTGAATCAGAAGAAGCAGAAGAAGGAGAAGGAGAAGGTGAAGTCTGGAGGGTGAATTAGAAGAAGTACAAGAAGGAGAAGGAGAAGGTGAAGTCTGGAGGGTGAATCAGAAGAAGCAGAAGAAGGAGAAGGAGAAGGTGAAGTCAGGAGGGTGAATCAGGAGAAGCAGAAGAAGGAGAAGGAGAAGGTGAATTCTGGAGGGTGAATCAGAAGACGCAGAAGAAGGAGAAGGAGAAGGTGAAGACTGGAGGATGAATCAGAAGAAGTAGAAGAAGGAGAAGGAGAAGGTGAAGTCTGGAGGGTGAATCAGAAGAAGCAGAAGAAGGAGAAGGAGAAGGTGAAGTCAGGAGGGTGAATCAGGAGAAGCAGAAGAAGGAGAAGGAGAAGGTGAATTCTGGAGGGTGAATCAGAAGACGCAGAAGAAGGAGAAGGAGAAGGTGAATTCTGGAGGGAAAAGCAGAAGAAGTAGAAGAAGGAGAAGGAGAAGGTGAAGTCTGGAGGGTGAATCAGAAGAAGTAGAAGAAGAAGAAGGAGAAGGTGAAGTCTGGAGGGTGAATCAGAAGAAGCAGAAGAAGGAGAAGGAGAAGGTGAAGTCTGGAGGGTGAATCAGAAGAAGTAGAAGAAGGAGAAGGAGAAGGTGTAGTCTGGAGGGTGAATCAGAAGAAGTAGACGAAGGAGAAGTAGAAGGTGAAGTCTGGAGGGTGAATCAGAAGAAGCAGAAGAAGGAGAAGGAGAAGGTGAAGTCTGGAGGGTGAATCAGAAGAAGTAGAAGAAGGAGAAGGAGAAGCTGAAGTCTGGAGGGTGAATCAGAAGAAGCAGAAGAAGGAGAAGGAGAAGGTGAAGTCTGGAGGGTGAATCAGAAGAAGCAGAAGAAGGAGAAGGAGAAGGTGAAATCTGGAGGGTGAATCAGAAGAAGCAGAAGAAGTAGAAGGAGAAGGTGAAGTCTGGAGGGTGAATCAGAAGAAGTAGAAGAAGGAGAAGGAGAAGGTGAAGTCTGGAGGCTGAATCAGAAGAAGCAGAAGTAGGAGAAGGAGAAGGTGAAGTCAGGAGGGTGAATCAGGAGAAGCAGAAGAAGGAGAAGGAGAAGGTGAAGTCTGGAGGGTGAATCAGAAGAAGCAGAAGAAGGAGAAGGAGAAGGTGAAGACTGGAGGGTGAATCAGAAGAAGTAGCAGAAGGAGAAGGAGAAGGTGAAGTCTGGAGGGTGAATCAGAAGAAGGAGAAGAAGGAGAAGGAGAAGGCGAAGTCTGGAGGGTGAATCAGAAGAAGCAGAAGAAGGAGAAGGAGAAGGTGAAGTCTGGAGGGTGAATCAGAAGAAGCAAAAGAAGGAGAAGGAGAAGATGAAGTCTGGAGGGTGAATCAGAAGAAGTTGAAGAAGGAGAAGGAGAAGGTGAGGTCTGGAGGGTGAATCAGAAGAAGCAGAAGAAGGAGAAGGAGAAGGTGAAGTCTGAAGGGTGAATCAAAAGAAGCAGAAGAAGGAGAAGGAGAAGGTGAAGTCTGGAGGGTGAATCAGAAGAAGCAGAAGAAGGAGAAGGAGAAGGTGAAGTCTGGAGGGTGAATCAGAAGAAGCAGAAGAAGGAGAAGGAGAAGGTGAAGTCTGGTGGGTGAATCAGAATAAGTAGAAAAAGGAGAAGGAGGAGGTGAAGTCTGGAGGGTGAATCAGAAGAAGTAGAAGAAGGAGAAGGAGAAGGTGAAGTCAGGAGGGTGAATCAGAAAAAGCAGAAGAAGGAGAAGGAGAAGGTGAAGTCTGGAGGGTGAATCAGAAGAAGCAGAAGAAGGAGAAGGAGAAGATGAAGTCTGGAGGGTGAATCAGAAGAAGTAGATGAAGGAGAAGGAGAAGGTGAAGTCTGGAGGGTGAATCAGAAGAAGCAGAAGAAGGAGAAGGAGAAGGTAAAGTCTGAAGGTGAATCAGAAGAAGCAGAAGAAGGAGAAGGAGAAGGTGAAGTCTGGAGGGTGAATCAGAAGAAGCAGAAGAAGGAGAAGGAGAAGGTGAAGTCTGGAGGGTGAATCAGAAGAAGTAGAAGAAGGAGAAGGAGAAGGTGAAGTCTGGAGGGTGAAGCAGAAGAAGTAGATGAAGGAGAAGGAGAAGGTGAAGTCAGGAGGGTGAATCAGAAGAAGTAGAAGAAGGAGAAGGAGAGGGTGAAGTCAGGAGGGTGAATCAGAAGAAGCAGAAGAAGGAGAAGGAGAAGGTGAAGTCTGGAGGGTGAATCAAAAGAATCAGAAGAAGGAGAAGGACAAGGTGAAGTCTGGAGGGTGAATCAGAAGAAGCAGAAGAAGGAGAAGGAGAAGGTGAAGACTGGAGGGTGAATCAAAAGAATCAGAAGAAGGAGAAGGAGAAGGTGAAGTCAGGAGGGTGAATCAGAAGAAGTAGAAGAAGGAGAAGGAGAAGGTGAATTCTGGAGGGTGAATCAGAAGAAGCAGCAGAAGGAGAAGGAGAAGGTGAAGTCTGGAGGGTGAATCAAAAGAATCAGAAGAAGGAGAAGGAGAAGGTGAAGTCAGGAGGGTGAATCAGAAGAAGCAGAAGAAGGAGAAGGCGAAGGTGAAGTCAGGAGGGTGAAGCAGAAGAAGCAGAAGAAGGAGAAGGAGAAGGTGAAGTTTGGAGGGTGAATCAGAAGAAGTAGAAGAAGGAGAAGGAGAAGGTGTAGTCTGGAGGGTGAATCAGAAGAAGTAGACGAAGGAGAAGGAGAAGGTGAAGTCTGGAGGGTGAATCAGAAGAAGCAGAAGAAGGAGAAGGAGAAGGTGAAGTCTGGAGGGTGAATTAGAAGAAGTACAAGAAGGAGAAGGAGAAGGTGAAGTCTGGAGGGTGAATCAGAAGAAGCAGAAGAAGGAGAAGGAGAAGGTGAAGTCAGGAGGGTGAATCAGGAGAAGCAGAAGAAGGAGAAGGAGAAGGTGAATTCTGGAGGGTGAATCAGAAGACGCAGAAGAAGGAGAAGGAGAAGGTGAAGACTGGAGGATGAATCAGAAGAAGTAGAAGAAGGAGAAGGAGAAGGTGAAGTCTGGAGGGTGAATCAGAAGAAGTAGAAGAAGGAGAAGGAGAAGGCGAAGTCTGGAGGGTGAATCAGAAGAAGCAGAAGAAGGAGAAGGAGAAGGTGAAGTCTGGAGGGTGAATCAGAAGAAGCAAAAGAAGGAGAAGGAGAAGATGAAGTCTGGAGGGTGAATCAGAAGAAGTTGAAGAAGGTGAAGGAGAAGGTGAGGTCTGGAGGGTGAATCAGAAGAAGCAGAAGCAGGAGAAGGAGAAGGTGAAGTCTGAAGGGTGAATCAAAAGAAGCAGAAGAAGGAGAAGGAGAAGGTGAAGTCTGGAGGGTGAATCAGAAGAAGCAGAAGAAGGAGAAGGAGAAGGTGAAGTCTGGAGGGTGAATCAGAAGAAGCAGAAGAAGGAGAAGGAGAAGGTGAAGCCTGGTGGGTGAATCAGAAGAAGTAGAAGAAGGAGAAGGAGAAGGTGAAGTCTGGAGGGTGAATCAGAAGAAGTAGTAGAAGGAGAAGGAGAAGGTGATGTCAGGAGGGTGAGTCAGAAAAAGCAGAAGAAGGAGAAGGAGAAGGTGAAGTCTGGAGGGTGAAGCAGAAGAAGTAGAAGAAGGAGAAGGAGAAGGTGAAGTCAGGAGGGTGAAGCAGAAGAAGTAGAAGAAGGAGAAGGAGAGGGTGAAGTCAGGAGGGTGAATCAGAAGAAGTAGAAGAAGGAGAAGGAGAGGGTGAAGTCAGGAGGGTGAATCAGAAGAAGCAGAAGGAGGAGAAGGAGAAGGTGAAGTCTGGAGGGTGAAGCAGAAGAAGTAGAAGAAGGAGAAGGAGAAGATGAAGTCAGGAGGGTGAATCAGAAGAAGTAGAAGAAGGAGAAGGAGAGGGTGAAGTCAGAAGGGTGAATCAGAAGAAGCAGAAGAAGGAGAAGGAGAAGGTGAAGTCTGGAGGGTGAATCAAAAGAATCAGAAGAAGGAGAAGGAGAAGGTGAAGTCTGGAGGGTGAATCAGAAGAAGCAGAAGAAGGAGAAGGAGGAGGTGAAGACTGGAGGGTGAATCAGAAGAAGCAGAAGAAGGAGAAGGAGAAGGTGAAGTCTGGAGGGTGAATCCGAAGAAGTAGAAGAAGGAGAAGGAGAAGGTGAAGTCTGGAGGGTGAATCAGAAGAAGCAGAAGAAGGAGAAGGAGAAGGTGAAGTCTGGAGGGTGAATCAGAAGAAGCAGAAGAAGGAGAAGGAGAAGATGAAGTCTGGAGGGTGAATCAGAAGAAGTAGAAGAAGGAGAAGGAGAAGGTGAGGTCTGGAGGGTGAATCAGAAGAAGCAGAAGAAGGAAAAGGAGAAGGTGAAGTCTGGAGGGTGAATCAGAAGAAGCAGAAGAAGGAGAAGGAGAAGGTGAAGTCTGGAGGGTGAATCAGAAGAAGCAGAAGAAGGAGAAGGAGAAGGTGAAGTTTGGAGGGTGAATCAGAAGAATCAGAAGAAGGAGAAGGAGAAGGTGAAGTCTGGAGGGTGAATCAGAAGAAGCAGAAGAAAGAGAAGGAGAAGGTGAAGTCTGGAGGGTGAATCAGAAGAAGCAGAAGAAGGAGAAGGAGAAGGTGAAGTCTGGAGGGTGAATCAGAAGAAGCAGAAGAAGGAGAAGGAGAAGATGAAGTCTGGAGGGTGAATCAGAAGAAGCAGAAGAAGGAGAAGGAGAAGGTGAAGTCTGGAGGGTGAATCAGAAGAAGCAGAAGAAGGAGAAGGAGAACGTGAAGTTTGGAGGGTGAATCAGAAGAATCAGAAGAAGGAGAAGGAGAAGGTGAAGTCTGGAGGGTGAATCAGAAGAAGCAGAAGATAGAGAAGGAGAAGGTGAAGTCTGGAGGGTGAAGCAGAAGAAACAGAAGAAGGAGAAGGAGAAGGTGAAGACTGGAGGGTGAATCTGAAGAAGTAGAAGAAGGAGAAGGAGAAGGTGACGTCTGGAGGGTGAATCAGAAGAAGTAGAAGAAGGAGAAGGAGAAGGTGAAGTCTGGAGGGTGAATCAGAAGAAGCAGAAGAAGGAGAAGGAGAAGGTGAAGTCTGGAGGGTGAATCAGAAGAAGCAGAAGAAGGAGAAGGAGAAGATGAAGTCTGGAGGGTGAATCAGAAGAAGCAGAAGAAGGAGAAGGAGAAGGTGAAGTCTGGAGGGTGAAACAGAAGAAGCAGAAGAAGGAGAAGGAGAAGGTGAAGTCTGGAGGGTGAATCAGAAGAAGCAGAAGAAGGAGAAGGAGCAGGTGAAGTCAGGGGGGTGAAAGAGAAGAAGTAGAAGAAGGAGAAGGAGAAGGTGAAGTCAGGAGGGTGAAGCAGAAGAAGCAGAAGAAGGAGAAGGAGAAGGTGAAGTCTGGAGGGCGCAGCAGAAGAAGCAGAAGAAGGAGAAGGAGAAGGTGAAGTCTGGAGGGTGAAGCAGAAGAAGCAGAAGAAGGAGAAGGAGAAGGTGAAGTCTGGAGGGTGAATCAGAAGAAGTAGAAGAAGGAGAAGGAGAAGGTGAAGTCAGGAGAGTGAAGCAGAAGAAGCAGAAGAAGGAGAAGGAGAAGGTGAAGTCTGGAGGGTGAAGCAGAAGAAGCAGAAGAAGGAGAAGGAGAAGGTGATGTCTGGAGGGCGAATCAGAAGAAGCAGAAGAAGGAGAAGGAGAAGGTGAAGTCTGGAGGGTGAAGCAGAAGAAGCAGAAGAAGGAGAAGGAGAAGGTGAAGTCTGGAGGGTGAATCAGAAGAAGCAGAAGAAGGACAAGGAGAAGGTGAAGTCTGGAGGGTGAATTAGAAGAAGCAGAAGAAGGAGAAGGAGAAGGTGAAGTCAGGAGGGTGAATCAGAAGAAGCAGAAGAAGGAAAAGGAGAAGGTAAAGTTAGGAGGGTGAATCAGAAGAAGCAGACGAAGGAGAAGGAGCAGGTGAAGTCAGGGGGGTGAAGCAGAAGAAGTAGAAGAAGGAGAAGGAGAAGGTGAAGTCAGGAGGGTGAAGCAGAAGAAGCAGAAGAAGGAGAAGGAGAAGGTGAAGTCTGGAGGGCGCAGCAGAAGAAGCAGAAGAAGGAGAAGGAGAAGGTGAAGTCTGGAGGGTGAATCAGAAGAAGTAGAAGAAGGTGAAGGAGAAGGTGAAGTCAGGAGAGTGAAGCAGAAGAAGCAGAAGAAGGAGAAGGAGAAGGTGAAGTCTGGAGGGTGAAGCAGAAGAAGCAGAAGAAGGAGAAGGAGAAGGTGATGTCTGGAGGGCGAAGCAGAAGAAGCAGAAGAAGGAGAAGGAGAAGGTGAAGTCTGGAGGGTGAAGCAGAAGAAACAGAAGAAGGAGAAGGAGAAGGTGAAGACTGGAGGGTGAATCTGAAGAAGTAGAAGAAGGAGAAGGAGAAGGTGAAGTCTGGAGGGTGCATCAGAAGAAGTAGAAGAAGGAGAAGGAGAAGGTGAAGTCTGGAGGGTGAATCAGAAGAAGCAGAAGAAGGAGAAGGAGAAGGTGAAGTCTGGAGGGTGAATCAGAAGAAGCAGAAGAAGGAGAAGGAGAAGATGAAGTCTGGAGGGTGAATCAGAAGAAGCAGAAGAAGGAGAAGGAGAAGGTGAAGTCTGGAGGGTGAAACAGAAGAAGCAGAAGAAGGAGAAGGAGAAGGTGAAGTCTGGAGGGTGAATCAGAAGAAGCAGAAGAAGGAGAAGGAGAAGGTGAAGTCAGGAGGGTGAATCAGAAGAAGCAGAAGAAGGAGAAGGAGAAGGTGAAGTTAGGAGGGTGAATCAGAAGAAGCAGAAGAAGGAGAAGGAGCAGGTGAAGTCAGGGGGTGAAGCAGAAGAAGTAGAAGAAGGAGAAGGAGAAGGTGAAGTCAGGACGGTGAAGCAGAAGAAGCAGAAGAAGGAGAAGGAGAAGGTGAAGTCTGGAGGGCGCAGCAGAAGAAGCAGAAGAAGGAGAAGGAGAAGCTGAAGTCTGGAGGGTGAAGCAGAAGAAGCAGAAGAAGGAGAAGGAGAAGGTGAAGTCTGGAGGGTGAATCAGAAGAAGTAGAAGAAGGAGAAGGAGAAGGTGAAGTCAGGAGAGTGAAGCAGAAGAAGCAGAAGATGGAGAAGGAGAAGGTGAAGTCTGGAGGGCGAAGCAGAAGAAGCAGAAGAAGGAGAAGGAGAAGGTGAAGTCTGGAGGGTGAAGCAGAAGAAGCAGAAGAAGGAGAAGGAGAAGGTGAAGTCTGGAGGGTGAATCAGAAGAAGTAGAAGAAGGAGTAGGAGAAGGTGAAGTCAGGAGGGTGAAGCAGAAGGAGCAGAAGAAGGAGAAGGAGAAGGTGAAGTCTGGAGGGTGAAGCAGAAGAAGCAGAAGAAGGAGCAGGAGAAGGTGAAGTCTGGAGGGTGAAGCAGAAGAAGCAGAAGAAGGAGAAGGAGAAGGTGAAGTCAGGAGGGTGAATCAGAAGAAGTAGAAGAAGGAGAAGGAGAAGGTGAAGTCTGGAGGGTGAATCAGAAGAAGCAGAAGAAGGAGAAGGAGAAGGTGAAGTCTGGAGGGTGAATCAGAAGAAGCAGAAGAAGGAGAAGGAGAAGATGAAGTCTGGAGGGTGAATCAGAAGAAGTAGAAGAAGGAGAAGGAGAAGGTGAGGTCTGGAGGGTCAATCAGAAGAAGCAGAAGAAGGAGAAGGAGAAGGTGAAGTCTGGAGGGTGAATCAGAAGAAGCAGAAGAAGGAGAAGGAGAAGGTGAAGTCTGGAGGGTGAATTAGAAGAAGCAGAAGAAGGAGAAGGAGAAGGTGAAGTCTGGAGGGTGAATCAGAAGAAGCAGAAGAAGGAGAAGGAGAAGGTGAAGTCTGGAGGGTGAATCAGAAGAAGCAGAAGAAGGAGAAGGAGAAGATGAAGTCTGGAGGGTGAATCAGAAGAAGCAGAAGAAGGAGAAGGAGAAGGTGAAGTCTGGAGGGTGAAACAGAAGAAGCAGAAGAAGGAGAAGGAGAAGGTGAAGTCTGGAGGGTGAATCAGAAGAAGCAGAAGAAGGAGAAGGAGCAGGTGAAGTCAGGGGGGTGAAAGAGAAGAAGTAGAAGAAGGAGAAGGAGAAGGTGAAGTCAGGAGGGTGAAGCAGAAGAAGCAGAAGAAGGAGAAGGAGAAGGTGAAGTCTGGAGGGCGCAGCAGAAGAAGCAGAAGAAGGAGAAGGAGAAGGTGAAGTCTGGAGGGTGAAGCAGAAGAAGCAGAAGAAGGAGAAGGAGAAGGTGAAGTCTGGAGGGTGAATCAGAAGAAGTAGAAGAAGGAGAAGGAGAAGGTGAAGTCAGGAGAGTGAAGCAGAAGAAGCAGAAGAAGGAGAAGGAGAAGGTGAAGTCTGGAGGGTGAAGCAGAAGAAGCAGAAGAAGGAGAAGGAGAAGGTGATGTCTGGAGGGCGAATCAGAAGAAGCAGAAGAAGGAGAAGGAGAAGGTGAAGTCTGGAGGGTGAAGCAGAAGAAGCAGAAGAAGGAGAAGGAGAAGGTGAAGTCTGGAGGGTGAATCAGAAGAAGCAGAAGAAGGACAAGGAGAAGGTGAAGTCTGGAGGGTGAATTAGAAGAAGCAGAAGAAGGAGAAGGAGAAGGTGAAGTCAGGAGGGTGAATCAGAAGAAGCAGAAGAAGGAAAAGGAGAAGGTAAAGTTAGGAGGGTGAATCAGAAGAAGCAGACGAAGGAGAAGGAGCAGGTGAAGTCAGGGGGGTGAAGCAGAAGAAGTAGAAGAAGGAGAAGGAGAAGGTGAAGTCAGGAGGGTGAAGCAGAAGAAGCAGAAGAAGGAGAAGGAGAAGGTGAAGTCTGGAGGGCGCAGCAGAAGAAGCAGAAGAAGGAGAAGGAGAAGGTGAAGTCTGGAGGGTGAATCAGAAGAAGTAGAAGAAGGTGAAGGAGAAGGTGAAGTCAGGAGAGTGAAGCAGAAGAAGCAGAAGAAGGAGAAGGAGAAGGTGAAGTCTGGAGGGTGAAGCAGAAGAAGCAGAAGAAGGAGAAGGAGAAGGTGATGTCTGGAGGGCGAAGCAGAAGAAGCAGAAGAAGGAGAAGGAGAAGGTGAAGTCTGGAGGGTGAAGCAGAAGAAACAGAAGAAGGAGAAGGAGAAGGTGAAGACTGGAGGGTGAATCTGAAGAAGTAGAAGAAGGAGAAGGAGAAGGTGAAGTCTGGAGGGTGCATCAGAAGAAGTAGAAGAAGGAGAAGGAGAAGGTGAAGTCTGGAGGGTGAATCAGAAGAAGCAGAAGAAGGAGAAGGAGAAGGTGAAGTCTGGAGGGTGAATCAGAAGAAGCAGAAGAAGGAGAAGGAGAAGATGAAGTCTGGAGGGTGAATCAGAAGAAGCAGAAGAAGGAGAAGGAGAAGGTGAAGTCTGGAGGGTGAAACAGAAGAAGCAGAAGAAGGAGAAGGAGAAGGTGAAGTCTGGAGGGTGAATCAGAAGAAGCAGAAGAAGGAGAAGGAGAAGGTGAAGTCAGGAGGGTGAATCAGAAGAAGCAGAAGAAGGAGAAGGAGAAGGTGAAGTTAGGAGGGTGAATCAGAAGAAGCAGAAGAAGGAGAAGGAGCAGGTGAAGTCAGGGGGTGAAGCAGAAGAAGTAGAAGAAGGAGAAGGAGAAGGTGAAGTCAGGACGGTGAAGCAGAAGAAGCAGAAGAAGGAGAAGGAGAAGGTGAAGTCTGGAGGGCGCAGCAGAAGAAGCAGAAGAAGGAGAAGGAGAAGCTGAAGTCTGGAGGGTGAAGCAGAAGAAGCAGAAGAAGGAGAAGGAGAAGGTGAAGTCTGGAGGGTGAATCAGAAGAAGTAGAAGAAGGAGAAGGAGAAGGTGAAGTCAGGAGAGTGAAGCAGAAGAAGCAGAAGATGGAGAAGGAGAAGGTGAAGTCTGGAGGGCGAAGCAGAAGAAGCAGAAGAAGGAGAAGGAGAAGGTGAAGTCTGGAGGGTGAATCAGAAGAAGTAGAAGAAGGAGTAGGAGAAGGTGAAGTCAGGAGGGTGAAGCAGAAGGAGCAGAAGAAGGAGAAGGAGAAGGTGAAGTCTGGAGGGTGAAGCAGAAGAAGCAGAAGAAGGAGCAGGAGAAGGTGAAGTCTGGAGGGTGAAGCAGAAGAAGCAGAAGAAGGAGAAGGAGAAGGTGAAGTCAGGAGGGTGAATCAGAAGAAGTAGAAGAAGGAGAAGGAGAAGGTGAAGTCTGGAGGGTGAATCAGAAGAAGCAGAAGAAGGAGAAGGAGAAGGTGAAGTCTGGAGGGTGAATCAGAAGAAGCAGAAGAAGGAGAAGGAGAAGATGAAGTCTGGAGGGTGAATCAGAAGAAGTAGAAGAAGGAGAAGGAGAAGGTGAGGTCTGGAGGGTCAATCAGAAGAAGCAGAAGAAGGAGAAGGAGAAGGTGAAGTCTGGAGGGTGAATCAGAAGAAGCAGAAGAAGGAGAAGGAGAAGGTGAAGTCTGGAGGGTGAATTAGAAGAAGCAGAAGAAGGAGAAGGAGAAGGTGAAGTCAGGAGGGTGAATCAGAAGAAGCAGAAGAAGGAGAAGGAGAAGGTAAAGTTAGGAGGGTGAATCAGAAGAAGCAGAAGAAGGAGAAGGAGCAGGTGAAGTCAGGGGGGTGAAACAGAAGAAGTAGAAGAAGGAGAAGGAGAAGGTGAAGTCAGGAGGGTGAAGCAGAAGAAGCAGAAGAAGGAGAAGGAGAAGGTGAAGTCTGGAGGGTGAAGCAGAAGAAGCAGAAGAAGGAGAAGGAGAAGGTGAAGTCTGGAGGGTGAATCAGAAGAAGTAGAAGAAGGAGAAGGAGAAGGTGAAGTCAGGAGAGTGAAGCAGAAGAAGCAGAAGAAGGAGAAGGAGAAGGTGAAGTCTGGAGGGTGAAGCAGAAGAAGCAGAAGAAGGAGAAGGAGAAGGTGATGTCTGGAGGGCGAATCAGAAGAAGCAGAAGAAGGAGAAGGAGAAGGTGAAGTCTGGAGGGTGAATCAGAAGAAGTAGAAGAAGGAGAAGGAGAAGGTGAAGTCAGGAGGGTGAAGCAGAAGAAGCAGAAGAAGGAGAAGGAGAAGGTGAAGTCAGGAGGGTGAATCGGAAGAAGTAGAAGAAGGAGAAGGAGAAGGTGAAGTCTGGAGGGTGAATCAGAAGAAGTAGAAGAAGGAGAAGGAGAAGGTGAAGACTGGAGGGTGAATCAGAAGAAGTAGAAGAAGGAGAAGGGGAAGGTGAAGTCTGGAGGGTGAATCAGAAGAAGCAGAAGAAGGAGAAGGAGAAGGTGAAGTCTGGAGGGAGAAGCAGAAGAAGTAGAAGAAGGAGAAGGAGAAGGTGAAGTCTGGAGGGTGAATCAGAAGAAGTAGAAGAAGGAGAAGGAGAAGGTGAAGTCTGGAGGGTGAATCAGAAGAAGTAGAAGAAGGAGAAGGAGAAGGTGAAGTCTGGAGGGTGAATCAGAAGAAACAGAAGAAGGAGAAGGAGAAGGTGAAGTCTGGAGGGTGAATCAGAAGAAGTAGAAGAAGGAGAAGGAGAAGGTGTAGTCTGGAGGGTGAATCAGAAGAAGTAGACGAAGGAGAAGGAGAAGGTGAAGTCTGGAGGGTGAATCAGAAGAAGTAGAAGAAGGAGAAGGAGAAGGTGAAGTCTGGAGGGTGAATCAGAAGAAGCAGAAGAAGGAGAAGGAGAAGGTGAAGTCTGGAGGGTGAATCAGAAGAAGCAAAAGAAGGAGAAGGAGAAGGTGAAGTCTGGAGGGTGAAACAGAAGAAGCAGAATAAGGAGAAGGAGAAGGTGAAGTCAGGAGGGTGAATCAGAAGAAGCAGAAGAAGGAGAAGGAGAAGGTGAAGTAAGGAGGGTGAATCAGAAGAAGCAGAAGAAGGAGAAGGAGAAGGTGAAGTCTGGAATGTGAAGCAGAAGAAGCAAAAGAAGGAGAAGGAGAAGGTGAAGTCTGGAGGGTGAATCAGAAGAAGTAGAAGAAGGAGAAGGAGAAGGTGAAGTCTGGAGGGTGAAGCAGAAGAAGTAGAAGAAGGAGAAGGAGAAGGTGAAGTCAGGAGGGTGAATCAGAAGAAGTAGAAGAAGGAGAAGGAGAAGGTGAAGTCAGGAGGGTGAATCAGAAGAAGCAGAAGAAGGAGAAGGAGAAGGTGAAGTCTGGAGGGTGAATCAGAAGAATCAGAAGAAGGAGAAGGAGAAGTTGAAGTCTGGAGGGTGAATCAGAAGAAGCAGAAGAAAGAGAAGGAGAAGGTGAAGTCTGGAGGGTGAAGCAGAAGAAACAGAAGAAGGAGAAGGAGAAGGTGAAGACTGGAGGGTGAATCTGAAGAAGTAGAAGAAGGAGAAGGAGAAGGTGAAGTCTGGAGGGTGAATCAGAAGAAGTAGAAGAAGGAGAAGGAGAAGGTGAAGTCTGGAGGGTGAATCAGAAGAAGCAGAAGAAGGAGAAGGAGAAGGTGAAGTCTGGAGGGTGAATCAGAAGAAGCAGAAGAAGGAGAAGGAGAAGATGAAGTCTGGAGGGTGAATCAGAAGAAGCAGAAGAAGGAGAAGGAGAAGGTGAAGTCTGGAGGGTGAATCATAAGAAGCAGAAGAAGGAGAAGGAGAAGGTGAAGTCTGGAGGGTGAATCAGAAGAATCAGAAGAAGGAGAAGGAGAGGGTGAAGTCTGGAGGGTGAATCAGAAGAAGCAGAAGAAAGAGAAGGAGAAGGTGAAGTCTGGAGGGTGAAGCAGAAGAAACAGAAGAAGGAGAAGGAGAAGGTGAAGACTGGAGGGTGAATCTGAAGAAGGAGAAGAAGGAGAAGGAGAAGGTAAAGTCTGGAGGGTGAATCAGAAGAAGTAGAAGAAGGAGAAGGAGAAGGTGAAGTCTGGAGGGTGAATCAGAAGAAGCAGAAGAAGGAGAAGGAGAAGGTGAAGTCTGGAGGGTGAATCAGAAGAAGCAGAAGAAGGAGAAGGAGAAGATGAAGTCTGGAGGGTGAATCAGAAGAAGCAGAAGAAGGAGAAGGAGAAGGTGAAGTCTGGAGGGTGATACAGAAGAAGCAGAAGAAGGAGAAGAAGAAGGTGAAGTCTGGAGGGTGAATCAGAAGAAGCAGAAGAAGGAGAAGGAGAAGGTGAAGTCAGGAGGGTGAATCAGAAGAAGCAGAAGAAGGAGAAGGAGAAGGTGAAGTTAGGAGGGTGAATCAGAAGAAGCAGAAGAAGGAGAAGGAGCAGGTGAAGTCGGGGGGTGAAGCAGAAGAAGTAGAAGAAGGAGAAGGAGAATGTGAAGTCAGGACGGTGAAGCAGAAGAAGCAGAAGAAGGAGAAGGAGAAGGTGAAGTCTGGAGGGCGCAGCAGAAGAAGCAGAAGAAGGAGAAGGAGAAGGTGAAGTCTGGAGGGTGAAGCAGAAGAAGCAGAAGAAGGAGAAGGAGAAGGTGAAGTCTGGAGGGTGAATCAGAAGAAGTAGAAGAAGGAGAAGGAGAAGGTGAAGTCAGGAGAGTGAAGCAGAAGAAGCAGAAGAAGGAGAAGGAGAAGGTGAAGTCTGGAGGGTGAAGCAGAAGAAGCAGAAGAAGGAGAAGGAGAAGGTGATGTCTGGAGGGCGAAGCAGAAGAAGCAGAAGAAGGAGAAGGAGAAGGTGAAGTCTGGAGGGTGAAGCAGAGGAAGCAGAAGAAGGAGAAGGAGAAGGTGAAGTCTGGAGGGTGAATCAGAAGAAGTAGAAGAAGGAGAAGGAGAAGGTGAAGTCTGGAGGGTGAATCAGAAGAAGTAGAAGAAGGAGAAGGAGAAGGTGAAGTCTGGAGGGTGAATCAGAAGAAGCAGAAGAAGGAGAAGGAGAAGGTGATGTCTGGAGGGCGAATCAGAAGAAGCAGAAGAAGGAAAAGGAGAAGGTGAAGTCTGGAGGGTGAAGCAGAAGAAGCAGAAGAAGGAGAAGGAGAAGGTGAAGTCTGGAGGGTGAATCAGAAGAAGTAGAAGAAGGAGAAGGAGAAGGTGAAGTCAGGAGGGTGAAGCAGAAGAAGCAGAAGAAGGAGAAGGAGAAGGTGAAGTCAGGAGGTTGAATCGGAAGAAGTAGAAGAAGGAGAAGGAGAAGGTGAAGTCTGGAGGGTGAATCAGAAGAAGTAGAAGAAGGAGAAGGAGAAGGTGAAGTCTGGAGGGTGAATCAGAAGAAGTAGAAGAAGGAGAAGGGGAAGGTGAAGTCTGGAGGGTGAATCAGAAGAAGCATGAGAAGGAGAAGGAGAAGGTGAAGTCTGGAGGGAGAAGCAGAAGAAGTAGAAGAAGGAGAAGGAGAAGGTGAAGTCTGGAGGGTGAATCAGAAGAAGTAGAAGATGGAGAAGGAGAAGGTGAAGTCTGGAGGGTGAATCAGAAGAAGTAGAAGAAGGAGAAGGAGAAGGTGAAGTCTGGAGGGTGAATCAGAAGAAACAGAAGAAGGAGAAGGAGAAGGTGAAGTCTGGAGGGTGAATCAGAAGAAGCAGAAGAAGGAGAAGGAGAAGGTGAAGTCTGGAGTGTGAAACAGAAGAAGCAGAATAAGGAGAAGGAGAAGGTGAAGTCAGGAGGGTGAATCAGAAGAAGCAGAAGAAGGAGAAGGAGAAGGTGAAGTAAGGAGGGTGAATCAGAAGAAGCAGAAGAAGGAGAAGGAGAAGGTGAAGTCTGGAGTGTGAAGCAGAAGAAGCAAAAGAAGGAGAAGGAGATGGTGAAGTCTGGAGGGTGAATCAGAAGAAGTAGAAGAAGGAGAAGGAGAAGGTGAAGTCTGGAGGGTGAAGCAGAAGAAGTAGAAGAAGGAGAAGGAGAAGGTGAAGTCAGGAGGGTGAATCAGAAGAAGTAGAAGAAGGAGAAGGAGAAGGTGAAGTCAGGAGGGTGAATCAGAAGAAGCAGAAGAAGGAGAAGGAGAAGGTGAAGTCTGGAGGGTGAATCAGAAGAATCAGAAGAAGGAGAAGGAGAAGTTGAAGTCTGGAGGGTGAATCAGAAGAAGCAGAAGAAAGAGAAGGAGAAGGTGAAGTCTGGAGGGTGAAGCAGAAGAAACAGAAGAAGGAGAAGGAGAAGGTGAAGACTGGAGGGTGAATCTGAAGAAGTAGAAGAAGGAGAAGGAGAAGGTGAAGTCTGGAGGGTGAATCAGAAGAAGTAGAAGAAGGAGAAGGAGAAGGTGAAGTCTGGAGGGTGAATCAGAAGAAGCAGAAGAAGGAGAAGGAGAAGGTGAAGTCTGGAGGGTGAATCAGAAGAAGCAGAAGAAGGAGAAGGAGAAGATGAAGTCTGGAGGGTGAATCAGAAGAAGCAGAAGAAGGAGAAGGAGAAGGTGAAGTCTGGAGGGTGAATCAGAAGAAGCAGAAGAAGGAGAAGGAGAAGGTGAAGTCTGGAGGGTGAATCAGAAGAATCAGAAGAAGGAGAAGGAGAGGGTGAAGTCTGGAGGGTGAATCAGAAGATGCAGAAGAAAGAGAAGGAGAAGGTGAAGTCTGGAGGGTGAAGCAGAAGAAACAGAAGAAGGAGAAGGAGAAGGTGAAGACTGGAGGGTGAATCTGAAGAAGGAGAAGAAGGAGAAGGAGAAGGTGAAGTCTGGAGGGTGAATCAGAAGAAGTAGAAGAAGGAGAAGGAGAAGGTGAAGTCTGGAGGGTGAATCAGAAGAAGCAGAAGAAGGAGAAGGAGAAGGTGAAGTCTGGAGGGTGAATCAGAAGAAGCAGAAGAAGGAGAAGGAGAAGATGAAGTCTGGAGGGTGAATCAGAAGAAGCAGAAGAAGGAGAAGGAGAAGGTGAAGTCTGGAGGGTGAAACAGAAGAAGCAGAAGAAGTAGAAGGAGAAGGTGAAGTCTGGAGGGTGAATCAGAAGAAGCAGAAGAAGGAGAAGGAGAAGGTGAAGTCAGGAGGGTGAATCAGAAGAAGCAGAAGAAGGAGAAGGAGAAGGTGAAGTTAGGAGGGTGAATCAGAAGAAGCAGAAAAAGGAGAAGGAGCAGGTGAAGTCAGGGGGTGAAGCAGAAGACGCAGAAGAAGGAGAAGGAGAATGTGAAGTCAGGACGGTGAAGCAGAAGAAGCAGAAGAAGGAGAAGGAGAAGGTGAAGTCTGGAGGGCGCAGCAGAAGAAGCAGAAGAAGGAGAAGGAGAAGGTGAAGTCTGGAGGGTGAAGCAGAAGAAGCAGAAGAAGGAGAAGGAGAAGGTGAAGTCTGGAGGGTGAATCAGAAGAAGTAGAAGAAGGAGAAGGAGAAGGTGAAGTCAGGAGAGTGAAGCAGAAGAAGCAGAAGAAGGAGAAGGAGAAGGTGAAGTCTGGAGGGTGAAGCAGAAGAAGCAGAAGAAGGAGAAGGAGAAGGTGAAGTCTGGAGGGTGAATCAGAAGAAGTAGAAGAAGGAGAAGGAGAAGGTGAAGTCAGGAGAGTGAAGCAGAAGAAGCAGAAGAAGGAGAAGGAGAAGGTGAAGTCAGGAGGGTGAATCAGAAGAAGCAGAAGAAGGAGAAGGAGAAGGTGAAGTTAGGAGGGTGAATCAGAAGAAGCAGAAGAAGGAGAAGGAGCAGGTGAAGTCGGGGGGTGAAGCAGAAGAAGTAGAAGAAGGAGAAGGAGAATGTGAAGTCAGGACGGTGAAGCAGAAGAAGCAGAAGAAGGAGAAGGAGAAGGTGAAGTCTGGAGGGCGCAGCAGAAGAAGCAGAAGAAGGAGAAGGAGAAGGTGAAGTCTGGAGGGTGAAGCAGAAGAAGCAGAAGAAGGAGAAGGAGAAGGTGAAGTCTGGAGGGTGAATCAGAAGAAGTAGAAGAAGGAGAAGGAGAAGGTGAAGTCAGGAGAGTGAAGCAGAAGAAGCAGAAGAAGGAGAAGGAGAAGGTGAAGTCTGGAGGGTGAAGCAGAAGAAGCAGAAGAAGGAGAAGGAGAAGGTGATGTCTGGAGGGCGAAGCAGAAGAAGCAGAAGAAGGAGAAGGAGAAGGTGAAGTCTGGAGGGTGAAGCAGAGGAAGCAGAAGAAGGAGAAGGAGAAGGTGAAGTCTGGAGGGTGAATCAGAAGAAGTAGAAGAAGGAGAAGGAGAAGGTGAAGTCTGGAGGGTGAATCAGAAGAAGTAGAAGAAGGAGAAGGAGAAGGTGAAGTCTGGAGGGTGAATCAGAAGAAGCAGAAGAAGGAGAAGGAGAAGGTGATGTCTGGAGGGCGAATCAGAAGAAGCAGAAGAAGGAAAAGGAGAAGGTGAAGTCTGGAGGGTGAAGCAGAAGAAGCAGAAGAAGGAGAAGGAGAAGGTGAAGTCTGGAGGGTGAATCAGAAGAAGTAGAAGAAGGAGAAGGAGAAGGTGAAGTCAGGAGGGTGAAGCAGAAGAAGCAGAAGAAGGAGAAGGAGAAGGTGAAGTCAGGAGGTTGAATCGGAAGAAGTAGAAGAAGGAGAAGGAGAAGGTGAAGTCTGGAGGGTGAATCAGAAGAAGTAGAAGAAGGAGAAGGAGAAGGTGAAGTCTGGAGGGTGAATCAGAAGAAGTAGAAGAAGGAGAAGGGGAAGGTGAAGTCTGGAGGGTGAATCAGAAGAAGCAGAAGAAGGAGAAGGAGAAGGTGAAGTCTGGAGGGAGAAGCAGAAGAAGTAGAAGAAGGAGAAGGAGAAGGTGAAGTCTGGAGGGTGAATCAGAAGAAGTAGAAGATGGAGAAGAAGAAGGTGAAGTCTGGAGGGTGAATCAGAAGAAGTAGAAGAAGGAGAAGGAGAAGGTGAAGTCTGGAGGGTGAATCAGAAGAAACAGAAGAAGGAGAAGGAGAAGGTGAAGTCTGGAGGGTGAATCAGAAGAAGCAGAAGAAGGAGAAGGAGAAGGTGAAGTCTGGAGGGTGAAACAGAAGAAGCAGAATAAGGAGAAGGAGAAGGTGAAGTCAGGAGGGTGAATCAGAAGAAGCAGAAGAAGGAGAAGGAGAAGGTGAAGTAAGGAGGGTGAATCAGAAGAAGCAGAAGAAGGAGAAGGAGAAGGTGAAGTCTGGAGTGTGAAGCAGAAGAAGCAAAAGAAGGAGAAGGAGATGGTGAAGTCTGGAGGGTGAATCAGAAGAAGTAGAAGAAGGAGAAGGAGAAGGTGAAGTCTGGAGGGTGAAGCAGAAGAAGTAGAAGAAGGAGAAGGAGAAGGTGAAGTCAGGAGGGTGAATCAGAAGAAGTAGAAGAAGGAGAAGGAGAAGGTGAAGTCAGGAGGGTGAATCAGAAGAAGCAGAAGAAGGAGAAGGAGAAGGTGAAGTCTGGAGGGTGAATCAGAAGAATCAGAAGAAGGAGAAGGAGAAGTTGAAGTCTGGAGGGTGAATCAGAAGAAGCAGAAGAAAGAGAAGGAGAAGGTGAAGTCTGGAGGGTGAAGCAGAAGAAACAGAAGAAGGAGAAGGAGAAGGTGAAGACTGGAGGGTGAATCTGAAGAAGTAGAAGAAGGAGAAGGAGAAGGTGAAGTCTGGAGGGTGAATCAGAAGAAGTAGAAGAAGGAGAAGGAGAAGGTGAAGTCTGGAGGGTGAATCAGAAGAAGCAGAAGAAGGAGAAGGAGAAGGTGAAGTCTGGAGGGTGAATCAGAAGAAGCAGAAGAAGGAGAAGGAGAAGATGAAGTCTGGAGGGTGAATCAGAAGAAGCAGAAGAAGGAGAAGGAGAAGGTGAAGTCTGGAGGGTGAATCAGAAGAAGCAGAAGAAGGAGAAGGAGAAGGTGAAGTCTGGAGGGTGAATCAGAAGAATCAGAAGAAGGAGAAGGAGAGGGTGAAGTCTGGAGGGTGAATCAGAAGATGCAGAAGAAAGAGAAGGAGAAGGTGAAGTCTGGAGGGTGAAGCAGAAGAAACAGAAGAAGGAGAAGGAGAAGGTGAAGACTGGAGGGTGAATCTGAAGAAGGAGAAGAAGGAGAAGGAGAAGGTGAAGTCTGGAGGGTGAATCAGAAGAAGTAGAAGAAGGAGAAGGAGAAGGTGAAGTCTGGAGGGTGAATCAGAAGAAGCAGAAGAAGGAGAAGGAGAAGGTGAAGTCTGGAGGGTGAATCAGAAGAAGCAGAAGAAGGAGAAGGAGAAGATGAAGTCTGGAGGGTGAATCAGAAGAAGCAGAAGAAGGAGAAGGAGAAGGTGAAGTCTGGAGGGTGAAACAGAAGAAGCAGAAGAAGTAGAAGGAGAAGGTGAAGTCTGGAGGGTGAATCAGAAGAAGCAGAAGAAGGAGAAGGAGAAGGTGAAGTCAGGAGGGTGAATCAGAAGAAGCAGAAGAAGGAGAAGGAGAAGGTGAAGGTAGGAGGGTGAATCAGAAGAAGCAGAAGAAGGAGAAGGAGCAGGTGAAGTCAGGGGGTGAAGCAGAAGACGTAGAAGAAGGAGAAGGAGAATGTGAAGTCAGGACGGTGAAGCAGAAGAAGCAGAAGAAGGAGAAGGTGAAGGTGAAGTCTGGAGGGCGCAGCAGAAGAAGCAGAAGAAGGAGAAGAAGAAGGTGAAGTCTGGAGGGTGAAGCAGAAGAAGCAGAAGAAGGAGAAGGAGAAGGTGAAGTCTGGAGGGTGAATCAGAAGAAGTAGAAGAAGGAGAAGGAGAAGGTGAAGTCAGGAGAGTGAAGCAGAAGAAGCAGAAGAAGGAGAAGGAGAAGGTGAAGTCTGGAGGGTGAAGCAGAAGAAGCAGAAGAAGGAGAAGGAGAAGGTGATGTCTGGAGGGCGAATCAGAAGAAGCAGAAGAAGGAGAAGGAGAAGGTGAAGTCTGGAGGGTGAAGCAGAAGAAGCAGAAGAAGGAGAAGGAGAAGGTGAAGTCTGGAGGGTGAATCAGAAGAAGCAGAAGAAGGACAAGGAGAAGGTGAAGTCTGGAGGGTGAATTAGAAGAAGCAGAAGAAGGAGAAGGAGAAGGTGAAGTCAGGAGGGTGAATCAGAAGAAGCAGAAGAAGGAAAAGGAGAAGGTAAAGTTAGGAGGGTGAATCAGAAGAAGCAGAAGAAGGAGAAGGAGCAGGTGAAGTCAGGGGGGTGAAGCAGAAGAAGTAGAAGAAGGAGAAGGAGAAGGTGAAGTCAGGAGGTTGAAGCAGAAGAAGCAGAAGAAGGAGAAGGAGAAGGTGAAGTCTGGAGGGCGCAGCAGAAGAAGCAGAAGAAGGAGAAGGAGAAGGTGAAGTCTGGAGGGTGAATCAGAAGAAGTAGAAGAAGGTGAAGGAGAAGGTGAAGTCAGGAGAGTGAAGCAGAAGAAGCAGAAGAAGGAGAAGGAGAAGGTGAAGTCTGGAGGGTGAAGCAGAAGAAGCAGAAGAAGGAGAAGGAGAAGGTGATGTCTGGAGGGCGAAGCAGAAGAAGCAGAAGAAGGAGAAGGAGAAGGTGAAGTCTGGAGGGTGAAGCAGAAGAAACAGAAGAAGGAGAAGGAGAAGGTGAAGACTGGAGGGTGAATCTGAAGAAGTAGAAGAAGGAGAAGGAGAAGGTGAAGTCTGGAGGGTGCATCAGAAGAAGTAGAAGAAGGAGAAGGAGAAGGTGAAGTCTGGAGGGTGAATCAGAAGAAGCAGAAGAAGGAGAAGGAGAAGGTGAAGTCTGGAGGGTGAATCAGAAGAAGCAGAAGAAGGAGAAGGAGAAGATGAAGTCTGGAGGGTGAATCAGAAGAAGCAGAAGAAGGAGAAGGAGAAGGTGAAGTCTGGAGGGTGAAACAGAAGAAGCAGAAGAAGGAGAAGGAGAAGGTGAAGTCTGGAGGGTGAATCAGAAGAAGCAGAAGAAGGAGAAGGAGAAGGTGAAGTCAGGAGGGTGAATCAGAAGAAGCAGAAGAAGGAGAAGGAGAAGGTGAAGTTAGGAGGGTGAATCAGAAGAAGCAGAAGAAGGAGAAGGAGCAGGTGAAGTCAGGGGGTGAAGCAGAAGAAGTAGAAGAAGGAGAAGGAGAAGGTGAAGTCAGGACGGTGAAGCAGAAGAAGCAGAAGAAGGAGAAGGAGAAGGTGAAGTCTGGAGGGCGCAGCAGAAGAAGCAGAAGAAGGAGAAGGAGAAGCTGAAGTCTGGAGGGTGAAGCAGAAGAAGCAGAAGAAGGAGAAGGAGAAGGTGAAGTCTGGAGGGTGAATCAGAAGAAGTAGAAGAAGGAGAAGGAGAAGGTGAAGTCAGGAGAGTGAAGCAGAAGAAGCAGAAGATGGAGAAGGAGAAGGTGAAGTCTGGAGGGCGAAGCAGAAGAAGCAGAAGAAGGAGAAGGAGAAGGTGAAGTCTGGAGGGTGAAGCAGAAGAAGCAGAAGAAGGAGAAGGAGAAGGTGAAGTCTGGAGGGTGAATCAGAAGAAGTAGAAGAAGGAGTAGGAGAAGGTGAAGTCAGGAGGGTGAAGCAGAAGGAGCAGAAGAAGGAGAAGGAGAAGGTGAAGTCTGGAGGGTGAAGCAGAAGAAGCAGAAGAAGGAGCAGGAGAAGGTGAAGTCTGGAGGGTGAAGCAGAAGAAGCAGAAGAAGGAGAAGGAGAAGGTGAAGTCAGGAGGGTGAATCAGAAGAAGTAGAAGAAGGAGAAGGAGAAGGTGAAGTCTGGAGGGTGAATCAGAAGAAGCAGAAGAAGGAGAAGGAGAAGGTGAAGTCTGGAGGGTGAATCAGAAGAAGCAGAAGAAGGAGAAGGAGAAGATGAAGTCTGGAGGGTGAATCAGAAGAAGTAGAAGAAGGAGAAGGAGAAGGTGAGGTCTGGAGGGTCAATCAGAAGAAGCAGAAGAAGGAGAAGGAGAAGGTGAAGTCTGGAGGGTGAATCAGAAGAAGCAGAAGAAGGAGAAGGAGAAGGTGAAGTCTGGAGGGTGAATTAGAAGAAGCAGAAGAAGGAGAAGGAGAAGGTGAAGTCAGGAGGGTGAATCAGAAGAAGCAGAAGAAGGAGAAGGAGAAGGTAAAGTTAGGAGGGTGAATCAGAAGAAGCAGAAGAAGGAGAAGGAGCAGGTGAAGTCAGGGGGGTGAAACAGAAGAAGTAGAAGAAGGAGAAGGAGAAGGTGAAGTCAGGAGGGTGAAGCAGAAGAAGCAGAAGAAGGAGAAGGAGAAGGTGAAGTCTGGAGGGCGCAGCAGAAGAAGCAGAAGAAGGAGAAGGAGAAGGTGAAGTCTGGAGGGTGAAGCAGAAGAAGCAGAAGAAGGAGAAGGAGAAGGTGAAGTCTGGAGGGTGAATCAGAAGAAGTAGAAGAAGGAGAAGGAGAAGGTGAAGTCAGGAGAGTGAAGCAGAAGAAGGAGAAGGAGAAGGTGAAGTCTGGAGGGTGAAGCAGAAGAAGCAGAAGAAGGAGAAGGAGAAGGTGATGTCTGGAGGGCGAATCAGAAGAAGCAGAAGAAGGAGAAGGAGAAGGTGAAGTCTGGAGGGTGAATCAGAAGAAGTAGAAGAAGGAGAAGGAGAAGGTGAAGTCAGGAGGGTGAAGCAGAAGAAGCAGAAGAAGGAGAAGGAGAAGGTGAAGTCAGGAGGGTGAATCGGAAGAAGTAGAAGAAGGAGAAGGAGAAGGTGAAGTCAGGAGGGTGAAGCAGAAGAAGCAGAAGAAGGAGAAGGAGAAGGTGAAGTCTGGAGGGCGCAGCAGAAGAAGCAGAAGAAGGAGAAGGAGAAGGTGAAGTCTGGAGGGTGAATCAGAAGAAGTAGAAGAAGGTGAAGGAGAAGGTGAAGTCAGGAGAGTGAAGCAGAAGAAGCAGAAGAAGGAGAAGGAGAAGGTGAAGTCTGGAGGGTGAAGCAGAAGAAGCAGAAGAAGGAGAAGGAGAAGGTGATGTCTGGAGGGCGAAGCAGAAGAAGCAGAAGAAGGAGAAGGAGAAGGTGAAGTCTGGAGGGTGAAGCAGAAGAAACAGAAGAAGGAGAAGGAGAAGGTGAAGACTGGAGGGTGAATCTGAAGAAGTAGAAGAAGGAGAAGGAGAAGGTGAAGTCTGGAGGGTGCATCAGAAGAAGGAGAAGGAGAAGGTGAAGTCTGGAGGGTGAATCAGAAGAAGCAGAAGAAGGAGAAGGAGAAGGTGAAGTCTGGAGGGTGAATCAGAAGAAGCAGAAGAAGGAGAAGGAGAAGATGAAGTCTGGAGGGTGAATCAGAAGAAGCAGAAGAAGGAGAAGGAGAAGGTGAAGTCTGGAGGGTGAAACAGAAGAAGCAGAAGAAGGAGAAGGAGAAGGTGAAGTCTGGAGGGTGAATCAGAAGAAGCAGAAGAAGGAGAAGGAGAAGGTGAAGTCAGGAGGGTGAATCAGAAGAAGCAGAAGAAGGAGAAGGAGAAGGTGAAGTTAGGAGGGTGAATCAGAAGAAGCAGAAGAAGGAGAAGGAGCAGGTGAAGTCAGGGGGTGAAGCAGAAGAAGTAGAAGAAGGAGAAGGAGAAGGTGAAGTCAGGACGGTGAAGCAGAAGAAGCAGAAGAAGGAGAAGGAGAAGGTGAAGTCTGGAGGGCGCAGCAGAAGAAGCAGAAGAAGGAGAAGGAGAAGCTGAAGTCTGGAGGGTGAAGCAGAAGAAGCAGAAGAAGGAGAAGGAGAAGGTGAAGTCTGGAGGGTGAATCAGAAGAAGTAGAAGAAGGAGAAGGAGAAGGTGAAGTCAGGAGAGTGAAGCAGAAGAAGCAGAAGATGGAGAAGGAGAAGGTGAAGTCTGGAGGGCGAAGCAGAAGAAGCAGAAGAAGGAGAAGGAGAAGGTGAAGTCTGGAGGGTGAAGCAGAAGAAGCAGAAGAAGGAGAAGGAGAAGGTGAAGTCTGGAGGGTGAATCAGAAGAAGTAGAAGAAGGAGTAGGAGAAGGTGAAGTCAGGAGGGTGAAGCAGAAGGAGCAGAAGAAGGAGAAGGAGAAGGTGAAGTCTGGAGGGTGAAGCAGAAGAAGCAGAAGAAGGAGCAGGAGAAGGTGAAGTCTGGAGGGTGAAGCAGAAGAAGCAGAAGAAGGAGAAGGAGAAGGTGAAGTCAGGAGGGTGAATCAGAAGAAGTAGAAGAAGGAGAAGGAGAAGGTGAAGTCTGGAGGGTGAATCAGAAGAAGCAGAAGAAGGAGAAGGAGAAGGTGAAGTCTGGAGGGTGAATCAGAAGAAGCAGAAGAAGGAGAAGGAGAAGATGAAGTCTGGAGGGTGAATCAGAAGAAGTAGAAGAAGGAGAAGGAGAAGGTGAAGTCTGGAGGGTGAATCAGAAGAAACAGAAGAAGGAGAAGGAGAAGGTGAAGTCTGGAGGGCGAAGCAGAAGAAGCAGAAGAAGGAGAAGGAGAAGGTGAAGTCTGGAGGGTGAAGCAGAAGAAGCAGAAGAAGGAGAAGGAGAAGGTGAAGTCTGGAGGGTGAAGCAGAAGAAGCAGAAGAAGGAGAAGGAGAAGGTGAAGTCTGGAGGGAGAAGCAGAAGAAGCAGAAGAAGGAGAAGGAGAAGGTGAAGTCAGGAGGGTGAAGCAGAAGAAGCAGAAGAAGGAGAAGGAGAAGGTGAAGTCTGGAGGTTGAAGCAGAAGAAGCAGAAGAAGGAGAAGGAGAAGGTGAAGTCAGGAGGGTGAATCATAAGAAGTAGAAGAAGGAGAAGGAGAAGGTGAAGTTTGGAGGGTGAATCAGAAGAAGTAGAAGAAGGAGAAGGAGAAGGTGAAGTCTGGAGGGTGAATCAGAAGAAGTAGAAGAAGGAGAAGGAGAAGGTGAAGTCTGGAGGGTGAATCAGAAGAAGCAGAAGAAGGAGAAGGAGAAGGTGAATTCTGGAGGGAAAAGCAGAAGAAGTAGAAGAAGGAGAAGGAGAAGGTGAAGTCTGGAGGGTGAATCAGAAGAAGTAGAAGAAGAAGAAGGAGAAGGTGAAGTCTGGAGGGTGAATCAGAAGAAGCAGAAGAAGGAGAAGGAGAAGGTGAAGTCTGGAGGGTGAATCAGAAGAAGTAGAAGAAGGAGAAGGAGAAGGTGTAGTCTGGAGGGTGAATCAGAAGAAGTAGACGAAGGAGAAGTAGAAGGTGAAGTCTGGAGGGTGAATCAGAAGAAGCAGAAGAAGGAGAAGGAGAAGGTGAAGTCTGGAGGGTGAATCAGAAGAAGTAGAAGAAGGAGAAGGAGAAGCTGAAGTCTGGAGGGTGAATCAGAAGAAGCAGAAGAAGGAGAAGGAGAAGGTGAAGTCTGGAGGGTGAATCAGAAGAAGCAGAAGAAGGAGAAGGAGAAGGTGAAATCTGGAGGGTGAATCAGAAGAAGCAGAAGAAGTAGAAGGAGAAGGTGAAGTCTGGAGGGTGAATCAGAAGAAGTAGAAGAAGGAGAAGGAGAAGGTGAAGTCTGGAGGCTGAATCAGAAGAAGCAGAAGTAGGAGAAGGAGAAGGTGAAGTCAGGAGGGTGAATCAGGAGAAGCAGAAGAAGGAGAAGGAGAAGGTGAAGTCTGGAGGGTGAATCAGAAGAAGCAGAAGAAGGAGAAGGAGAAGGTGAAGACTGGAGGGTGAATCAGAAGAAGTAGCAGAAGGAGAAGGAGAAGGTGAAGTCTGGAGGGTGAATCAGAAGAAGGAGAAGAAGGAGAAGGAGAAGGCGAAGTCTGGAGGGTGAATCAGAAGAAGCAGAAGAAGGAGAAGGAGAAGGTGAAGTCTGGAGGGTGAATCAGAAGAAGCAAAAGAAGGAGAAGGAGAAGATGAAGTCTGGAGGGTGAATCAGAAGAAGTTGAAGAAGGAGAAGGAGAAGGTGAGGTCTGGAGGGTGAATCAGAAGAAGCAGAAGAAGGAGAAGGAGAAGGTGAAGTCTGAAGGGTGAATCAAAAGAAGCAGAAGAAGGAGAAGGAGAAGGTGAAGTCTGGAGGGTGAATCAGAAGAAGCAGAAGAAGGAGAAGGAGAAGGTGAAGTCTGGAGGGTGAATCAGAAGAAGCAGAAGAAGGAGAAGGAGAAGGTGAAGTCTGGTGGGTGAATCAGAATAAGTAGAAAAAGGAGAAGGAGGAGGTGAAGTCTGGAGGGTGAATCAGAAGAAGTAGAAGAAGGAGAAGGAGAAGGTGAAGTCAGGAGGGTGAATCAGAAAAAGCAGAAGAAGGAGAAGGAGAAGGTGAAGTCTGGAGGGTGAATCAGAAGAAGCAGAAGAAGGAGAAGGAGAAGATGAAGTCTGGAGGGTGAATCAGAAGAAGTAGATGAAGGAGAAGGAGAAGGTGAAGTCTGGAGGGTGAATCAGAAGAAGCAGAAGAAGGAGAAGGAGAAGGTAAAGTCTGAAGGTGAATCAGAAGAAGCAGAAGAAGGAGAAGGAGAAGGTGAAGTCTGGAGGGTGAATCAGAAGAAGCAGAAGAAGGAGAAGGAGAAGGTGAAGTCTGGAGGGTGAATCAGAAGAAGTAGAAGAAGGAGAAGGAGAAGGTGAAGTCTGGAGGGTGAAGCAGAAGAAGTAGATGAAGGAGAAGGAGAAGGTGAAGTCAGGAGGGTGAATCAGAAGAAGTAGAAGAAGGAGAAGGAGAGGGTGAAGTCAGGAGGGTGAATCAGAAGAAGCAGAAGAAGGAGAAGGAGAAGGTGAAGTCTGGAGGGTGAATCAAAAGAATCAGAAGAAGGAGAAGGACAAGGTGAAGTCTGGAGGGTGAATCAGAAGAAGCAGAAGAAGGAGAAGGAGAAGGTGAAGACTGGAGGGTGAATCAAAAGAATCAGAAGAAGGAGAAGGAGAAGGTGAAGTCAGGAGGGTGAATCAGAAGAAGTAGAAGAAGGAGAAGGAGAAGGTGAATTCTGGAGGGTGAATCAGAAGAAGCAGCAGAAGGAGAAGGAGAAGGTGAAGTCTGGAGGGTGAATCAAAAGAATCAGAAGAAGGAGAAGGAGAAGGTGAAGTCAGGAGGGTGAATCAGAAGAAGCAGAAGAAGGAGAAGGCGAAGGTGAAGTCAGGAGGGTGAAGCAGAAGAAGCAGAAGAAGGAGAAGGAGAAGGTGAAGTTTGGAGGGTGAATCAGAAGAAGTAGAAGAAGGAGAAGGAGAAGGTGTAGTCTGGAGGGTGAATCAGAAGAAGTAGACGAAGGAGAAGGAGAAGGTGAAGTCTGGAGGGTGAATCAGGAGAAGCAGAAGAAGGAGAAGGAGAAGGTGAATTCTGGAGGGTGAATCAGAAGACGCAGAAGAAGGAGAAGGAGAAGGTGAAGACTGGAGGATGAATCAGAAGAAGTAGAAGAAGGAGAAGGAGAAGGTGAAGTCTGGAGGGTGAATCAGAAGAAGTAGAAGAAGGAGAAGGAGAAGGCGAAGTCTGGAGGGTGAATCAGAAGAAGCAGAAGAAGGAGAAGGAGAAGGTGAAGTCTGGAGGGTGAATCAGAAGAAGCAAAAGAAGGAGAAGGAGAAGATGAAGTCTGGAGGGTGAATCAGAAGAAGTTGAAGAAGGAGAAGGAGAAGGTGAGGTCTGGAGGGTGAATCAGAAGAAGCAGAAGCAGGAGAAGGAGAAGGTGAAGTCTGAAGGGTGAATCAAAAGAAGCAGAAGAAGGAGAAGGAGAAGGTGAAGTCTGGAGGGTGAATCAGAAGAAGCAGAAGAAGGAGAAGGAGAAGGTGAAGTCTGGAGGGTGAATCAGAAGAAGCAGAAGAATGAGAAGGAGAAGGTGAAGCCTGGTGGGTGAATCAGAAGAAGTAGAAGAAGGAGAAGGAGAAGGTGAAGTCTGGAGGGTGAATCAGAAGAAGTAGAAGAAGGAGAAGGAGAAGGTGATGTCAGGAGGGTGAGTCAGAAAAAGCAGAAGAAGGAGAAGGAGAAGGTGAAGTCTGGAGGGTGAAGCAGAAGAAGTAGAAGAAGGAGAAGGAGAAGGTGAAGTCAGGAGGGTGAAGCAGAAGAAGTAGAAGAAGGAGAAGGAGAGGGTGAAGTCAGGAGGGTGAATCAGAAGAAGTAGAAGAAGGAGAAGGAGAGGGTGAAGTCAGGAGGGTGGATCAGAAGAAGCAGAAGGAGGAGAAGGAGAAGGTGAAGTCTGGAGGGTGAAGCAGAAGAAGTAGAAGAAGGAGAAGGAGAAGATGAAGTCAGGAGGGTGAATCAGAAGAAGTAGAAGAAGGAGAAGGAGAGGGTGAAGTCAGAAGGGTGAATCAGAAGAAGCAGAAGAAGGAGAAGGAGAAGGTGAAGTCTGGAGGGTGAATCAAAAGGATCAGAAGAAGGAGAAGGAGAAGGTGAAGTCTGGAGGGTGAATCAGAAGAAGCAGAAGAAGGAGAAGGAGGAGGTGAAGACTGGAGGGTGAATCAGAAGAAGCAGAAGAAGGAGAAGGAGAAGGTGAAGTCTGGAGGGTGAATCCGAAGAAGTAGAAGAAGGAGAAGGAGAAGGTGAAGTCTGGAGGGTGAATCAGAAGAAGCAGAAGAAGGAGAAGGAGAAGGTGAAGTCTGGAGGGTGAATCAGAAGAAGCAGAAGAAGGAGAAGGAGAAGATGAAGTCTGGAGGGTGAATCAGAAGAAGTAGAAGAAGGAGAAGGAGAAGGTGAGGTCTGGAGGGTGAATCAGAAGAAGCAGAAGAAGGAAAAGGAGAAGGTGAAGTCTGGAGGGTGAATCAGAAGAAGCAGAAGAAGGAGAAGGAGAAGGTGAAGTCTGGAGGGTGAATCAGAAGAAGCAGAAGAAGGAGAAGGAGAAGGTGAAGTTTGGAGGGTGAATCAGAAGAATCAGAAGAAGGAGAAGGAGAAGGTGAAGTCTGGAGGGTGAATCAGAAGAAGCAGAAGAAGGAGAAGGAGAAGGTGAAGTCAGGAGGGTGAATCAGGAGAAGCAGAAGAAGGAGAAGGAGAAGGTGAATTCTGGAGGGTGAATCAGAAGACGCAGAAGAAGGAGAAGGAGAAGGTGAAGACTGGAGGATGAATCAGAAGAAGTAGAAGAAGGAGAAGGAGAAGGTGAAGTCTGGAGGGTGAATCAGAAGAAGCAGAAGAAGGAGAAGGAGAAGATGAAGTCTGGAGGGTGAATCAGAAGAAGCAGAAGAAGGAGAAGGAGAAGGTGAAGTCTGGAGGGTGAATCAGAAGAAGCAGAAGAAGGAGAAGGAGAACGTGAAGTTTGGAGGGTGAATCAGAAGAATCAGAAGAAGGAGAAGGAGAAGGTGAAGTCTGGAGGGTGAATCAGAAGAAGCAGAAGATAGAGAAGGAGAAGGTGAAGTCTGGAGGGTGAAGCAGAAGAAACAGAAGAAGGAGAAGGAGAAGGTGAAGACTGGAGGGTGAATCTGAAGAAGTAGAAGAAGGAGAAGGAGAAGGTGAAGTCTGGAGGGTGAATCAGAAGAAGTAGAAGAAGGAGAAGGAGAAGGTGAAGTCTGGAGGGTGAATCAGAAGAAGCAGAAGAAGGAGAAGGAGAAGGTGAAGTCTGGAGGGTGAATCAGAAGAAGCAGAAGAAGGAGAAGGAGAAGATGAAGTCTGGAGGGTGAATCAGAAGAAGCAGAAGAAGGAGAAGGAGAAGGTGAAGTCTGGAGGGTGAAACAGAAGAAGCAGAAGAAGGAGAAGGAGAAGGTGAAGTCTGGAGGGTGAATCAGAAGAAGCAGAAGAAGGAGAAGGAGCAGGTGAAGTCAGGGGGGTGAAAGAGAAGAAGTAGAAGAAGGAGAAGGAGAAGGTGAAGTCAGGAGGGTGAAGCAGAAGAAGCAGAAGAAGGAGAAGGAGAAGGTGAAGTCTGGAGGGCGCAGCAGAAGAAGCAGAAGAAGGAGAAGGAGAAGGTGAAGTCTGGAGGGTGAAGCAGAAGAAGCAGAAGAAGGAGAAGGAGAAGGTGAAGTCTGGAGGGTGAATCAGAAGAAGTAGAAGAAGGAGAAGGAGAAGGTGAAGTCAGGAGAGTGAAGCAGAAGAAGCAGAAGAAGGAGAAGGAGAAGGTGAAGTCTGGAGGGTGAAGCAGAAGAAGCAGAAGAAGGAGAAGGAGAAGGTGATGTCTGGAGGGCGAATCAGAAGAAGCAGAAGAAGGAGAAGGAGAAGGTGAAGTCTGGAGGGTGAAGCAGAAGAAGCAGAAGAAGGAGAAGGAGAAGGTGAAGTCTGGAGGGTGAATCAGAAGAAGCAGAAGAAGGACAAGGAGAAGGTGAAGTCTGGAGGGTGAATTAGAAGAAGCAGAAGAAGGAGAAGGAGAAGGTGAAGTCAGGAGGGTGAATCAGAAGAAGCAGAAGAAGGAAAAGGAGAAGGTAAAGTTAGGAGGGTGAATCAGAAGAAGCAGACGAAGGAGAAGGAGCAGGTGAAGTCAGGGGGGTGAAGCAGAAGAAGTAGAAGAAGGAGAAGGAGAAGGTGAAGTCAGGAGGGTGAAGCAGAAGAAGCAGAAGAAGGAGAAGGAGAAGGTGAAGTCTGGAGGGCGCAGCAGAAGAAGCAGAAGAAGGAGAAGGAGAAGGTGAAGTCTGGAGGGTGAATCAGAAGAAGTAGAAGAAGGTGAAGGAGAAGGTGAAGTCAGGAGAGTGAAGCAGAAGAAGCAGAAGAAGGAGAAGGAGAAGGTGAAGTCTGGAGGGTGAAGCAGAAGAAGCAGAAGAAGGAGAAGGAGAAGGTGATGTCTGGAGGGCGAAGCAGAAGAAGCAGAAGAAGGAGAAGGAGAAGGTGAAGTCTGGAGGGTGAAGCAGAAGAAACAGAAGAAGGAGAAGGAGAAGGTGAAGACTGGAGGGTGAATCTGAAGAAGTAGAAGAAGGAGAAGGAGAAGGTGAAGTCTGGAGGGTGCATCAGAAGAAGTAGAAGAAGGAGAAGGAGAAGGTGAAGTCTGGAGGGTGAATCAGAAGAAGCAGAAGAAGGAGAAGGAGAAGGTGAAGTCTGGAGGGTGAATCAGAAGAAGCAGAAGAAGGAGAAGGAGAAGATGAAGTCTGGAGGGTGAATCAGAAGAAGCAGAAGAAGGAGAAGGAGAAGGTGAAGTCTGGAGGGTGAAACAGAAGAAGCAGAAGAAGGAGAAGGAGAAGGTGAAGTCTGGAGGGTGAATCAGAAGAAGCAGAAGAAGGAGAAGGAGAAGGTGAAGTCAGGAGGGTGAAGCAGAAGAAGCAGAAGAAGGAGAAGGAGAAGGTGAAGTCTGGAGGGTGAATCAGAAGAAGTAGAAGAAGGAGAAGGAGAAGGTGAAGTCAGGAGAGTGAAGCAGAAGAAGCAGAAGAAGGAGAAGGAGAAGGTGAAGTCTGGAGGGTGAAGCAGAAGAAGCAGAAGAAGGAGAAGGAGAAGGTGATGTCTGGAGGGCGAATCAGAAGAAGCAGAAGAAGGAGAAGGAGAAGGTGAAGTCTGGAGGGTGAAGCAGAAGAAGCAGAAGAAGGAGAAGGAGAAGGTGAAGTCTGGAGGGTGAATCAGAAGAAGCAGAAGAAGGACAAGGAGAAGGTGAAGTCTGGAGGGTGAATTAGAAGAAGCAGAAGAAGGAGAAGGAGAAGGTGAAGTCAGGAGGGTGAATCAGAAGAAGCAGAAGAAGGAAAAGGAGAAGGTAAAGTTAGGAGGGTGAATCAGAAGAAGCAGACGAAGGAGAAGGAGCAGGTGAAGTCAGGGGGGTGAAGCAGAAGAAGTAGAAGAAGGAGAAGGAGAAGGTGAAGTCAGGAGGGTGAAGCAGAAGAAGCAGAAGAAGGAGAAGGAGAAGGTGAAGTCTGGAGGGCGCAGCAGAAGAAGCAGAAGAAGGAGAAGGAGAAGGTGAAGTCTGGAGGGTGAATCAGAAGAAGTAGAAGAAGGTGAAGGAGAAGGTGAAGTCAGGAGAGTGAAGCAGAAGAAGCAGAAGAAGGAGAAGGAGAAGGTGAAGTCTGGAGGGTGAAGCAGAAGAAGCAGAAGAAGGAGAAGGAGAAGGTGATGTCTGGAGGGCGAAGCAGAAGAAGCAGAAGAAGGAGAAGGAGAAGGTGAAGTCTGGAGGGTGAAGCAGAAGAAACAGAAGAAGGAGAAGGAGAAGGTGAAGACTGGAGGGTGAATCTGAAGAAGTAGAAGAAGGAGAAGGAGAAGGTGAAGTCTGGAGGGTGCATCAGAAGAAGTAGAAGAAGGAGAAGGAGAAGGTGAAGTCTGGAGGGTGAATCAGAAGAAGCAGAAGAAGGAGAAGGAGAAGGTGAAGTCTGGAGGGTGAATCAGAAGAAGCAGAAGAAGGAGAAGGAGAAGATGAAGTCTGGAGGGTGAATCAGAAGAAGCAGAAGAAGGAGAAGGAGAAGGTGAAGTCTGGAGGGTGAAACAGAAGAAGCAGAAGAAGGAGAAGGAGAAGGTGAAGTCTGGAGGGTGAATCAGAAGAAGCAGAAGAAGGAGAAGGAGAAGGTGAAGTCAGGAGGGTGAATCAGAAGAAGCAGAAGAAGGAGAAGGAGAAGGTGAAGTTAGGAGGGTGAATCAGAAGAAGCAGAAGAAGGAGAAGGAGCAGGTGAAGTCAGGGGGTGAAGCAGAAGAAGTAGAAGAAGGAGAAGGAGAAGGTGAAGTCAGGACGGTGAAGCAGAAGAAGCAAAAGAAGGAGAAGGAGAAGGTGAAGTCTGGAGGGCGCAGCAGAAGAAGCAGAAGAAGGAGAAGGAGAAGCTGAAGTCTGGAGGGTGAAGCAGAAGACGCAGAAGAAGGAGAAGGAGAAGGTGAAGTCTGGAGGGTGAATCAGAAGAAGTAGAAGAAGGAGAAGGAGAAGGTGAAGTCAGGAGAGTGAAGCAGAAGAAGCAGAAGATGGAGAAGGAGAAGGTGAAGTCTGGAGGGCGAAGCAGAAGAAGCAGAAGAAGGAGAAGGAGAAGGTGAAGTCTGGAGGGTGAAGCAGAAGAAGCAGAAGAAGGAGAAGGAGAAGGTGAAGTCTGGAGGGTGAATCAGAAGAAGTAGAAGAAGGAGTAGGAGAAGGTGAAGTCAGGAGGGTGAAGCAGAAGGAGCAGAAGAAGGAGAAGGAGAAGGTGAAGTCTGGAGGGTGAAGCAGAAGAAGCAGAAGAAGGAGCAGGAGAAGGTGAAGTCTGGAGGGTGAAGCAGAAGAAGCAGAAGAAGGAGAAGGAGAAGGTGAAGTCAGGAGGGTGAATCAGAAGAAGTAGAAGAAGGAGAAGGAGAAGGTGAAGTCTGGAGGGTGAATCAGAAGAAGCAGAAGAAGGAGAAGGAGAAGGTGAAGTCTGGAGGGTGAATCAGAAGAAGCAGAAGAAGGAGAAGGAGAAGATGAAGTCTGGAGGGTGAATCAGAAGAAGTAGAAGAAGGAGAAGGAGAAGGTGAGGTCTGGAGGGTCAATCAGAAGAAGCAGAAGAAGGAGAAGGAGAAGGTGAAGTCTGGAGGGTGAATCAGAAGAAGCAGAAGAAGGAGAAGGAGAAGGTGAAGTCTGGAGGGTGAATTAGAAGAAGCAGAAGAAGGAGAAGGAGAAGGTGAAGTCAGGAGGGTGAATCAGAAGAAGCAGAAGAAGGAGAAGGAGAAGGTAAAGTTAGGAGGGTGAATCAGAAGAAGCAGAAGAAGGAGAAGGAGCAGGTGAAGTCAGGGGGGTGAAACAGAAGAAGTAGAAGAAGGAGAAGGAGAAGGTGAAGTCAGGAGGGTGAAGCAGAAGAAGCAGAAGAAGGAGAAGGAGAAGGTGAAGTCTGGAGGGTGAAGCAGAAGAAGCAGAAGAAGGAGAAGGAGAAGGTGAAGTCTGGAGGGTGAATCAGAAGAAGTAGAAGAAGGAGAAGGAGAAGGTGAAGTCAGGAGAGTGAAGCAGAAGAAGCAGAAGAAGGAGAAGGAGAAGGTGAAGTCTGGAGGGTGAAGCAGAAGAAGCAGAAGAAGGAGAAGGAGAAGGTGATGTCTGGAGGGCGAATCAGAAGAAGCAGAAGAAGGAGAAGGAGAAGGTGAAGTCTGGAGGGTGAATCAGAAGAAGTAGAAGAAGGAGAAGGAGAAGGTGAAGTCAGGAGGGTGAAGCAGAAGAAGCAGAAGAAGGAGAAGGAGAAGGTGAAGTCAGGAGGGTGAATCGGAAGAAGTAGAAGAAGGAGAAGGAGAAGGTGAAGTCTGGAGGGTGAATCAGAAGAAGTAGAAGAAGGAGAAGGAGAAGGTGAAGACTGGAGGGTGAATCAGAAGAAGTAGAAGAAGGAGAAGGGGAAGGTGAAGTCTGGAGGGTGAATCAGAAGAAGCAGAAGAAGGAGAAGGAGAAGGTGAAGTCTGGAGGGAGAAGCAGAAGAAGTAGAAGAAGGAGAAGGAGAAGGTGAAGTCTGGAGGGTGAATCAGAAGAAGTAGAAGAAGGAGAAGGAGAAGGTGAAGTCTGGAGGGTGAATCAGAAGAAGTAGAAGAAGGAGAAGGAGAAGGTGAAGTCTGGAGGGTGAATCAGAAGAAACAGAAGAAGGAGAAGGAGAAGGTGAAGTCTGGAGGGTGAATCAGAAGAAGTAGAAGAAGGAGAAGGAGAAGGTGTAGTCTGGAGGGTGAATCAGAAGAAGTAGACGAAGGAGAAGGAGAAGGTGAAGTCTGGAGGGTGAATCAGAAGAAGTAGAAGAAGGAGAAGGAGAAGGTGAAGTCTGGAGGGTGAATCAGAAGAAGCAGAAGAAGGAGAAGGAGAAGGTGAAGTCTGGAGGGTGAATCAGAAGAAGCAAAAGAAGGAGAAGGAGAAGGTGAAGTCTGGAGGGTGAAACAGAAGAAGCAGAATAAGGAGAAGGAGAAGGTGAAGTCAGGAGGGTGAATCAGAAGAAGCAGAAGAAGGAGAAGGAGAAGGTGAAGTAAGGAGGGTGAATCAGAAGAAGCAGAAGAAGGAGAAGGAGAAGGTGAAGTCTGGAATGTGAAGCAGAAGAAGCAAAAGAAGGAGAAGGAGAAGGTGAAGTCTGGAGGGTGAATCAGAAGAAGTAGAAGAAGGAGAAGGAGAAGGTGAAGTCTGGAGGGTGAAGCAGAAGAAGTAGAAGAAGGAGAAGGAGAAGGTGAAGTCAGGAGGGTGAATCAGAAGAAGTAGAAGAAGGAGAAGGAGAAGGTGAAGTCAGGAGGGTGAATCAGAAGAAGCAGAAGAAGGAGAAGGAGAAGGTGAAGTCTGGAGGGTGAATCAGAAGAATCAGAAGAAGGAGAAGGAGAAGTTGAAGTCTGGAGGGTGAATCAGAAGAAGCAGAAGAAAGAGAAGGAGAAGGTGAAGTCTGGAGGGTGAAGCAGAAGAAACAGAAGAAGGAGAAGGAGAAGGTGAAGACTGGAGGGTGAATCTGAAGAAGTAGAAGAAGGAGAAGGAGAAGGTGAAGTCTGGAGGGTGAATCAGAAGAAGTAGAAGAAGGAGAAGGAGAAGGTGAAGTCTGGAGGGTGAATCAGAAGAAGCAGAAGAAGGAGAAGGAGAAGGTGAAGTCTGGAGGGTGAATCAGAAGAAGCAGAAGAAGGAGAAGGAGAAGATGAAGTCTGGAGGGTGAATCAGAAGAAGCAGAAGAAGGAGAAGGAGAAGGTGAAGTCTGGAGGGTGAATCATAAGAAGCAGAAGAAGGAGAAGGAGAAGGTGAAGTCTGGAGGGTGAATCAGAAGAATCAGAAGAAGGAGAAGGAGAGGGTGAAGTCTGGAGGGTGAATCAGAAGAAGCAGAAGAAAGAGAAGGAGAAGGTGAAGTCTGGAGGGTGAAGCAGAAGAAACAGAAGAAGGAGAAGGAGAAGGTGAAGACTGGAGGGTGAATCTGAAGAAGGAGAAGAAGGAGAAGGAGAAGGTAAAGTCTGGAGGGTGAATCAGAAGAAGTAGAAGAAGGAGAAGGAGAAGGTGAAGTCTGGAGGGTGAATCAGAAGAAGCAGAAGAAGGAGAAGGAGAAGGTGAAGTCTGGAGGGTGAATCAGAAGAAGCAGAAGAAGGAGAAGGAGAAGATGAAGTCTGGAGGGTGAATCAGAAGAAGCAGAAGAAGGAGAAGGAGAAGGTGAAGTCTGGAGGGTGATACAGAAGAAGCAGAAGAAGGAGAAGGAGAAGGTGAAGTCTGGAGGGTGAATCAGAAGAAGCAGAAGAAGGAGAAGGAGAAGGTGAAGTCAGGAGGGTGAATCAGAAGAAGCAGAAGAAGGAGAAGGAGAAGGTGAAGTTAGGAGGGTGAATCAGAAGAAGCAGAAGAAGGAGAAGGAGCAGGTGAAGTCGGGGGGTGAAGCAGAAGAAGTAGAAGAAGGAGAAGGAGAATGTGAAGTCAGGACGGTGAAGCAGAAGAAGCAGAAGAAGGAGAAGGAGAAGGTGAAGTCTGGAGGGCGCAGCAGAAGAAGCAGAAGAAGGAGAAGGAGAAGGTGAAGTCTGGAGGGTGAAGCAGAAGAAGCAGAAGAAGGAGAAGGAGAAGGTGAAGTCTGGAGGGTGAATCAGAAGAAGTAGAAGAAGGAGAAGGAGAAGGTGAAGTCAGGAGAGTGAAGCAGAAGAAGCAGAAGAAGGAGAAGGAGAAGGTGAAGTCTGGAGGGTGAAGCAGAAGAAGCAGAAGAAGGAGAAGGAGAAGGTGATGTCTGGAGGGCGAAGCAGAAGAAGCAGAAGAAGGAGAAGGAGAAGGTGAAGTCTGGAGGGTGAAGCAGAGGAAGCAGAAGAAGGAGAAGGAGAAGGTGAAGTCTGGAGGGTGAATCAGAAGAAGTAGAAGAAGGAGAAGGAGAAGGTGAAGTCTGGAGGGTGAATCAGAAGAAGTAGAAGAAGGAGAAGGAGAAGGTGAAGTCTGGAGGGTGAATCAGAAGCAGCAGAAGAAGGAGAAGGAGAAGGTGATGTCTGGAGGGCGAATCAGAAGTAGCAGAAGAAGGAAAAGGAGAAGGTGAAGTCTGGAGGGTGAAGCAGAAGAAGCAGAAGAAGGAGAAGGAGAAGGTGAAGTCTGGAGGGTGAATCAGAAGAAGTAGAAGAAGGAGAAGGAGAAGGTGAAGTCAGGAGGGTGAAGCAGAAGAAGCAGAAGAAGGAGAAGGAGAAGGTGAAGTCAGGAGGTTGAATCGGTGATATACCTATCAATTCCTCCAATAAAAGGCGAAGAGTTACGAAGGTGACTAAAGGTTTTTATTGACTAAATAACAGAGCCCACTCTCGTGGGTGATCCGATCCAAGCAGGAGGAATACCAGTCAGTCGCTCACCTTTATACCTGGCCTGGTGGGTGGAGCCAAGGCGGAGTCGGCGGTGGTCATCCCAGGTATAGCAGTGTGGCAAGAGGCGACCTCGTACCGTGATACAATAGTGGTCAGTGATACAGTTATAACGAACAGTGGTGAACAGTGCTAACTACTAACAGTGATACGATAGTGAACGTGGTTTACCACATTCACCCCTTGTTTAGAATTAAGTCCGGCGGGGTGAAGTGTACTACCAATTCTGGTAGGTCAGTCTGTCCGGAGGCTTCGTAAGCCTCTCCGATCGCCGCAGCGGTGGTGTTGCCTTATCCGGTGCTGGTGCCTTATCCGGTGTTGATGCTGGTGTTTGCGTGGTCGGCGAGGGCTCGTGGGGTTCCGGCATGCCGTCTACCTGGGCTGGGGTTGGGGGGGGTGGTGGCGGTGTTTCCGGATCGGCTGAGGGTGCGAGGTCTCGTAGGGAGACAGTGTCCTCCCGCCCGTCTGGGTACGCCACGTAGGCGTACTGGGGGTTGGCGTGCAGGAGGTTCACCCTCTCGACCAGGGGGTCCGTTTTATGGGCCCTCACGTGTTTCCGCAGCCAGACCGGCCCCGGGGCGGTCAGCCAGGTTGGTAGAGTGGTTCCCGTAGTCGACTTCCTGGGGAAAACGAACATTCGTTCATGGGGGGTGGTGTTAGTGGCCGTGCAAAGTAATGACCGGATGGAGTGCAGCGCTGTCGGGAGGACTTCTTGCCAGCGGGAGGTTGGGAGGCCCTTAGACTTTAAGGCTAAGAGGACGGCCTTCCATACCGTCGCGTTCTCTCTTTCCACCTGACCGTTACCTCTGGGGTTGTAGCTGGTGGTCCTGCTTGCTGCAATACCTCTCTCTAGGAGGAATTGCCGGAGTTCCTCGCTCATGAAGGAGGAACCCCGGTCACTGTGTATATAGTTCGGGAACCCGAACAAGGCGAAGAGGGCATTCAGGCACTTGATGACCGTGCTACTGGTCATGTCGGGGCAGGGGAAGGCAAAGGGGAAACGGGAGTACTCATCAACGATGTTGAGGAAGTACACATTACGGTCAGAGGACGGGAGGGGCCCCTTAAAGTCGATGCTCAGGCGCTCGAAGGGGCGGGTGGCCTTGATCAGGCTTGCTCGGTCCGGCCTATAGAAGTGCGGTTTGCACTCCGCACAGGTCTGGCAGTTCCTGGTCATGGTCCTGACCTCCTCGATGGAGTAGGTCAGGTTGCGGGCCTTAATGAAATGGTAGAGTCTGGTGACTCCGGGGTGGCAGAGCTGGTCGTGGAGGGTCTGAAGCCTATCGATATGCGCGCTGGCGCATGTCATTCGTGAAAGGGCATCAGGGGATTCGTTCAGCTTGCCTGGCCGGTACAAGATCTCATAATCGTAGGTGGAGAGCTCGATTCTCCATCTCAAAATCTTGTCATTCTTGATTTTGCCCTTCAGCTTGTTATTAAACATGAAAGCCACCGAACGCTGGTCGGTGAGGAGGGTAAATCGTTTGCCTGCCAGGTAGTGCCTCCAGCGCCGTACTGCCTCCACGATCGCCTGGGCCTCTTTCTCGACCGACGAATGTCGGATCTCGGGGCCCTGTAGGGTCCTTGAGAAGAAGGCCACTGGCCTCCCCTCCTGGTTTAGGGTGGCGGCTAAGGCGAAGTCGGATGCGTCGCTCTCCACCTGGAAGGGGATGGACTCGTCCACTGCGTGCATCGTGGCCTTGGCTATGTCTCCCTTAATGAGGGAGAAGGCCGCGCACGCCTCCTCCGTGAGGGGGAAGGAAGTGGCTTTCAGGAGGGGTCTGGCTTTGTCCGCGTAATTGGGTACCCATTGGGCATAGTAGGCGAAAAGCCCCAGGGTTCTCCTAAGTGCTTTAGGGCAGTGGGGGAGGGGTAGCTCCATGAGGGGGCGCATTCTTTCTGGGTCGGGGCCGATGATTCCGTTCTCCACTACGCAGCCGAGGATGGCAAGGCGTGTGGTGTTAAACACGCATTTCTCCTTATTGTAGGTGAGGTTCAGCCGTTGGGCCGTACGGAGGAATTTCTCCAGATTCGCGTCATGTTCCTGCCGGTCGCGGCCGCAGATAGTGACGTTATCTAGGTAGGGGAATGTAGCCTGCAGTTCGTTCTGGTCAACCATCTGGTCCATCTCCCTTTGGAAGACCGAGACCCCATTAGTGACACCGAAGGGGACCCTAAGGAAGTGGTATAGGCGCCCATTCGCCTCGAAGGCGGTATACTGGCGGTCCTCAGGGTGGATAGGGAGTTGGTGGTAGGCCGACTTCAGGTCGATGGTCGAGAATACTTTATACTGTGCAATCTGATTGACCATGTCAGATATGCGGGGGAGGGGGTATGCGTCCAGCTGGGTATATCTGTTTATGGTCTGGCTGTAGTCGATGACCAGGCGGTTTTTATCGCCGGTCTTTACGACTACGACCTGGGCACGCCAGGGGCTGCTGCTCCCCTCGATAATGCCCTCTTTCAGGAGGCGCCGCACCTCAGAGCTAATGAAGGCTCTGTCCCCGGCGCTATACCGCCTGCTCTTGGTAGCGACGGGTTTGCAGTCAGGGGTAAGGTTAGCAAACAGAGAGGGTGGCGGGACCTTGAGGGTGGAGAGGCTGCAGGTGTTACGCGGTGGGCGGTTTAACGTTTGCTGGTTGTTGACTGTGAGTGGGGGGAGGGGTCCACCGTATGCTAGGGTTACGCTTTGGAGGTGGGATTGGAAGTCCAGCCCTAGTAGGACGGCAGCGCAGAGATGGGGGAGGACGAGGAGTTTAAAGTTTTTATACTCCGTGCCCTTAACCGACAGGGTCACGACACAGTAGCCGCTGATGTCCGTGGCGTGGGACCTCGATGCCATCGAGATTCTGCTGCGCGTTGGTAGGACAGAGAGGGAGTAGTGGCTCACCGTGTCTGGGTGGATGAAGCTCTCCGTGCTTCCGCTGTCGAACAGGCAGGTCGTGGCGTGGCCGTTCACTTTGATGTCCATCATTGACTTGGACAGATGGTGCGGGCGGGCTTGGTCCAGGGTGACGGAAGCTAGTGTGTAGCTGAGCGAGTCGTTGTCATCTGCGGGCGAGGCGGTCGGGCGTGGTGAGTAAAATGGCGTCTCCCACGAGGTAGGGCAAAATGACGGAGAAGATGGCTGCCCCCGTAGCTCACATGAGGCACTATTGGGGTCGGTTGCCTTAATCAAAGATGGCCGCCCCCATGACTCATGTGTGGGGATGCTGGCCTCAGTTGCCCTAAACAAAGATGGCCACCCCCATGACTCATGTGTGGGGATGCTGGCCTCAGTTGCCCTAAACGAAGATGGCCGCCCCCATAGTTCGCATGCGGCACTGCTGGCCTCTGAGGATCCGCTCCTGCAGGCCTTGGAGAAGTGGCCTTTCTTCAGGCAGGTTCTGCATGTGGAGTTCTTGGCTGGGCAGCGCGACCTCGGGTGCTTCTCCTGGCCACAAAAAAAACAGCCGGCGGCCCGATCGCGGATGCCCGATGTCGGGGCCGGTGCCGGGGGTGGCGGGGCCGGTCGGGTCCGGGACGCCGACGCAGAGGTAGGTCCCGGGGGCGGCGCTGGGAAGGGTGCTGTGGTAGGGGTCGGGCCCGAGTCCCAGGGTCGCGAGCAGTACCTGGTGAATGCTTCCTGATCTTGGTGGGCCACTTCCAGGGAGATAGCGAGGGCTTCAGCTTTTTCCATGCTGAGGTCTTTAGCTTCCAGCAGTCTTTGCCGTGAGTACTCGGACCGTAGGCCTTTCAGGAATGCGTCGCGGATATTATCTTCAGTATTTTCGGCTGCCGACACCGATTTAAAGTCACAGTTCCTGGCGAGTGCATATAGCGCCTGTGAGAATTCGGCTACTGATTCTCCTGGCTGTTGCGGCCGTGATCTTAGGAGGTGCCTAGCGTACATGTAGTTTACCGGGGTCCGGTACTTCTGTTTCAGCAGGTTGATGGCGGTCTCGTAGGTAGTCATGTCCTCGATGAGAGTGTATACTCTCGGGCTCAGTTGCGCCTGCAGGACACTTAGTTTGGATGCCTGAGGGACGCTGGATTCTCTCAGGTATGATTCGAAGCAGACCAGCCAGTGTTTAAAGTCTGCGGCTGAGTTTGCTGCTCGTGGGTTCAGGTCCAGGTACGGCGGTCTGAGGGCTCGCAGCCAAGCTGGCTGGTGTGGCTGTGCTCCTGGGAGCTGCGCTGGTGGCTCCTCCGCCGGTTGTGACTCGTTGTCGGACATCATTAAATTTAGTCAATAAAATTGATATACCTATCAATTCCTCCAATAAAAGGCGAAGAGTTACGAAGGTGACTAAAGGTTTTTATTGACTAAATAACAGAGCCCACTCTCGTGGGTGATCCGATCCAAGCAGGAGGAATACCAGTCAGTCGCTCACCTTTATACCTGGCCTGGTGGGTGGAGCCAAGGCGGAGTCGGCGGTGGTCATCCCAGGTATAGCAGTGTGGCAAGAGGCGACCTCGTACCGTGATACAATAGTGGTCAGTGATACAGTTATAACGAACAGTGGTGAACAGTGCTAACTACTAACAGTGATACGATAGTGAACGTGGTTTACCACAATCGGAAGAAGTAGAAGAAGGAGAAGGAGAAGGTGAAGTCTGGAGGGTGAATCAGAAGAAGTAGAAGAAGGAGAAGGAGAAGGTGAAGTCTGGAGGGTGAATCAGAAGAAGTAGAAGAAGGAGAAGGGGAAGGTGAAGTCTGGAGGGTGAATCAGAAGAAGCATGAGAAGGAGAAGGAGAAGGTGAAGTCTGGAGGGAGAAGCAGAAGAAGTAGAAGAAGGAGAAGGAGAAGGTGAAGTCTGGAGGGTGAATCAGAAGAAGTAGAAGATGGAGAAGGAGAAGGTGAAGTCTGGAGGGTGAATCAGAAGAAGTAGAAGAAGGAGAAGGAGAAGGTGAAGTCTGGAGGGTGAATCAGAAGAAACAGAAGAAGGAGAAGGAGAAGGTGAAGTCTGGAGGGTGAATCAGAAGAAGCAGAAGAAGGAGAAGGAGAAGGTGAAGTCTGGAGGGTGAAACAGAAGAAGCAGAATAAGGAGAAGGAGAAGGTGAAGTCAGGAGGGTGAATCAGAAGAAGCAGAAGAAGGAGAAGGAGAAGGTGAAGTAAGGAGGGTGAATCAGAAGAAGCAGAAGAAGGAGAAGGAGAAGGTGAAGTCTGGAGTGTGAAGCAGAAGAAGCAAAAGAAGGAGAAGGAGATGGTGAAGTCTGGAGGGTGAATCAGAAGAAGTAGAAGAAGGAGAAGGAGAAGGTGAAGTCTGGAGGGTGAAGCAGAAGAAGTAGAAGAAGGAGAAGGAGAAGGTGAAGTCAGGAGGGTGAATCAGAAGAAGTAGAAGAAGGAGAAGGAGAAGGTGAAGTCAGGAGGGTGAATCAGAAGAAGCAGAAGAAGGAGAAGGAGAAGGTGAAGTCTGGAGGGTGAATCAGAAGAATCAGAAGAAGGAGAAGGAGAAGTTGAAGTCTGGAGGGTGAATCAGAAGAAGCAGAAGAAAGAGAAGGAGAAGGTGAAGTCTGGAGGGTGAAGCAGAAGAAACAGAAGAAGGAGAAGGAGAAGGTGAAGACTGGAGGGTGAATCTGAAGAAGTAGAAGAAGGAGAAGGAGAAGGTGAAGTCTGGAGGGTGAATCAGAAGAAGTAGAAGAAGGAGAAGGAGAAGGTGAAGTCTGGAGGGTGAATCAGAAGAAGCAGAAGAAGGAGAAGGAGAAGGTGAAGTCTGGAGGGTGAATCAGAAGAAGCAGAAGAAGGAGAAGGAGAAGATGAAGTCTGGAGGGTGAATCAGAAGAAGCAGAAGAAGGAGAAGGAGAAGGTGAAGTCTGGAGGGTGAATCAGAAGAAGCAGAAGAAGGAGAAGGAGAAGGTGAAGTCTGGAGGGTGAATCAGAAGAATCAGAAGAAGGAGAAGGAGAGGGTGAAGTCTGGAGGGTGAATCAGAAGATGCAGAAGAAAGAGAAGGAGAAGGTGAAGTCTGGAGGGTGAAGCAGAAGAAACAGAAGAAGGAGAAGGAGAAGGTGAAGACTGGAGGGTGAATCTGAAGAAGGAGAAGAAGGAGAAGGAGAAGGTGAAGTCTGGAGGGTGAATCAGAAGAAGTAGAAGAAGGAGAAGGAGAAGGTGAAGTCTGGAGGGTGAATCAGAAGAAGCAGAAGAAGGAGAAGGAGAAGGTGAAGTCTGGAGGGTGAATCAGAAGAAGCAGAAGAAGGAGAAGGAGAAGATGAAGTCTGGAGGGTGAATCAGAAGAAGCAGAAGAAGGAGAAGGAGAAGGTGAAGTCTGGAGGGTGAAACAGAAGAAGCAGAAGAAGTAGAAGGAGAAGGTGAAGTCTGGAGGGTGAATCAGAAGAAGCAGAAGAAGGAGAAGGAGAAGGTGAAGTCAGGAGGGTGAATCAGAAGAAGCAGAAGAAGGAGAAGGAGAAGGTGAAGTTAGGAGGGTGAATCAGAAGAAGCAGAAGAAGGAGAAGGAGCAGGTGAAGTCAGGGGGTGAAGCAGAAGACGTAGAAGAAGGAGAAGGAGAATGTGAAGTCAGGACGGTGAAGCAGAAGAAGCAGAAGAAGGAGAAGGAGAAGGTGAAGTCTGGAGGGCGCAGCAGAAGAAGCAGAAGAAGGAGAAGGAGAAGGTGAAGTCTGGAGGGTGAAGCAGAAGAAGCAGAAGAAGGAGAAGGAGAAGGTGAAGTCTGGAGGGTGAATCAGAAGAAGTAGAAGAAGGAGAAGGAGAAGGTGAAGTCAGGAGAGTGAAGCAGAAGAAGCAGAAGAAGGAGAAGGAGAAGGTGAAGTCTGGAGGGTGAAGCAGAAGAAGCAGAAGAAGGAGAAGGAGAAGGTGAAGTCTGGAGGGTGAATCAGAAGAAGTAGAAGAAGGAGAAGGAGAAGGTGAAGTCAGGAGAGTGAAGCAGAAGAAGCAGAAGAAGGAGAAGGAGAAGGTGAAGTCAGGAGGGTGAATCAGAAGAAGCAGAAGAAGGAGAAGGAGAAGGTGAAGTTAGGAGGGTGAATCAGAAGAAGCAGAAGAAGGAGAAGGAGCAGGTGAAGTCGGGGGGTGAAGCAGAAGAAGTAGAAGAAGGAGAAGGAGAATGTGAAGTCAGGACGGTGAAGCAGAAGAAGCAGAAGAAGGAGAAGGAGAAGGTGAAGTCTGGAGGGCGCAGCAGAAGAAGCAGAAGAAGGAGAAGGAGAAGGTGAAGTCTGGAGGGTGAAGCAGAAGAAGCAGAAGAAGGAGAAGGAGAAGGTGAAGTCTGGAGGGTGAATCAGAAGAAGTAGAAGAAGGAGAAGGAGAAGGTGAAGTCAGGAGAGTGAAGCAGAAGAAGCAGAAGAAGGAGAAGGAGAAGGTGAAGTCTGGAGGGTGAAGCAGAAGAAGCAGAAGAAGGAGAAGGAGAAGGTGATGTCTGGAGGGCGAAGCAGAAGAAGCAGAAGAAGGAGAAGGAGAAGGTGAAGTCTGGAGGGTGAAGCAGAGGAAGCAGAAGAAGGAGAAGGAGAAGGTGAAGTCTGGAGGGTGAATCAGAAGAAGTAGAAGAAGGAGAAGGAGAAGGTGAAGTCTGGAGGGTGAATCAGAAGAAGTAGAAGAAGGAGAAGGAGAAGGTGAAGTCTGGAGGGTGAATCAGAAGAAGCAGAAGAAGGAGAAGGAGAAGGTGATGTCTGGAGGGCGAATCAGAAGAAGCAGAAGAAGGAAAAGGAGAAGGTGAAGTCTGGAGGGTGAAGCAGAAGAAGCAGAAGAAGGAGAAGGAGAAGGTGAAGTCTGGAGGGTGAATCAGAAGAAGTAGAAGAAGGAGAAGGAGAAGGTGAAGTCAGGAGGGTGAAGCAGAAGAAGCAGAAGAAGGAGAAGGAGAAGGTGAAGTCAGGAGGTTGAATCGGAAGAAGTAGAAGAAGGAGAAGGAGAAGGTGAAGTCTGGAGGGTGAATCAGAAGAAGTAGAAGAAGGAGAAGGAGAAGGTGAAGTCTGGAGGGTGAATCAGAAGAAGTAGAAGAAGGAGAAGGGGAAGGTGAAGTCTGGAGGGTGAATCAGAAGAAGCAGAAGAAGGAGAAGGAGAAGGTGAAGTCTGGAGGGAGAAGCAGAAGAAGTAGAAGAAGGAGAAGGAGAAGGTGAAGTCTGGAGGGTGAATCAGAAGAAGTAGAAGATGGAGAAGGAGAAGGTGAAGTCTGGAGGGTGAATCAGAAGAAGTAGAAGAAGGAGAAGGAGAAGGTGAAGTCTGGAGGGTGAATCAGAAGAAACAGAAGAAGGAGAAGGAGAAGGTGAAGTCTGGAGGGTGAATCAGAAGAAGCAGAAGAAGGAGAAGGAGAAGGTGAAGTCTGGAGGGTGAAACAGAAGAAGCAGAATAAGGAGAAGGAGAAGGTGAAGTCAGGAGGGTGAATCAGAAGAAGCAGAAGAAGGAGAAGGAGAAGGTGAAGTAAGGAGGGTGAATCAGAAGAAGCAGAAGAAGGAGAAGGAGAAGGTGAAGTCTGGAGTGTGAAGCAGAAGAAGCAAAAGAAGGAGAAGGAGATGGTGAAGTCTGGAGGGTGAATCAGAAGAAGTAGAAGAAGGAGAAGGAGAAGGTGAAGTCTGGAGGGTGAAGCAGAAGAAGTAGAAGAAGGAGAAGGAGAAGGTGAAGTCAGGAGGGTGAATCAGAAGAAGTAGAAGAAGGAGAAGGAGAAGGTGAAGTCAGGAGGGTGAATCAGAAGAAGCAGAAGAAGGAGAAGGAGAAGGTGAAGTCTGGAGGGTGAATCAGAAGAATCAGAAGAAGGAGAAGGAGAAGTTGAAGTCTGGAGGGTGAATCAGAAGAAGCAGAAGAAAGAGAAGGAGAAGGTGAAGTCTGGAGGGTGAAGCAGAAGAAACAGAAGAAGGAGAAGGAGAAGGTGAAGACTGGAGGGTGAATCTGAAGAAGTAGAAGAAGGAGAAGGAGAAGGTGAAGTCTGGAGGGTGAATCAGAAGAAGTAGAAGAAGGAGAAGGAGAAGGTGAAGTCTGGAGGGTGAATCAGAAGAAGCAGAAGAAGGAGAAGGAGAAGGTGAAGTCTGGAGGGTGAATCAGAAGAAGCAGAAGAAGGAGAAGGAGAAGATGAAGTCTGGAGGGTGAATCAGAAGAAGCAGAAGAAGGAGAAGGAGAAGGTGAAGTCTGGAGGGTGAATCAGAAGAAGCAGAAGAAGGAGAAGGAGAAGGTGAAGTCTGGAGGGTGAATCAGAAGAATCAGAAGAAGGAGAAGGAGAGGGTGAAGTCTGGAGGGTGAATCAGAAGATGCAGAAGAAAGAGAAGGAGAAGGTGAAGTCTGGAGGGTGAAGCAGAAGAAACAGAAGAAGGAGAAGGAGAAGGTGAAGACTGGAGGGTGAATCTGAAGAAGGAGAAGAAGGAGAAGGAGAAGGTGAAGTCTGGAGGGTGAATCAGAAGAAGTAGAAGAAGGAGAAGGAGAAGGTGAAGTCTGGAGGGTGAATCAGAAGAAGCAGAAGAAGGAGAAGGAGAAGGTGAAGTCTGGAGGGTGAATCAGAAGAAGCAGAAGAAGGAGAAGGAGAAGATGAAGTCTGGAGGGTGAATCAGAAGAAGCAGAAGAAGGAGAAGGAGAAGGTGAAGTCTGGAGGGTGAAACAGAAGAAGCAGAAGAAGTAGAAGGAGAAGGTGAAGTCTGGAGGGTGAATCAGAAGAAGCAGAAGAAGGAGAAGGAGAAGGTGAAGTCAGGAGGGTGAATCAGAAGAAGCAGAAGAAGGAGAAGGAGAAGGTGAAGTTAGGAGGGTGAATCAGAAGAAGCAGAAGAAGGAGAAGGAGCAGGTGAAGTCAGGGGGTGAAGCAGAAGACGTAGAAGAAGGAGAAGGAGAATGTGAAGTCAGGACGGTGAAGCAGAAGAAGCAGAAGAGGGAGAAGGAGAAGGTGAAGTCTGGAGGGCGCAGCAGAAGAAGCAGAAGAAGGAGAAGAAGAAGGTGAAGTCTGGAGGGTGAAGCAGAAGAAGCAGAAGAAGGAGAAGGAGAAGGTGAAGTCTGGAGGGTGAATCAGAAGAAGTAGAAGAAGGAGAAGGAGAAGGTGAAGTCAGGAGAGTGAAGCAGAAGAAGCAGAAGAAGGAGAAGGAGAAGGTGAAGTCTGGAGGGTGAAGCAGAAGAAGCAGAAGAAGGAGAAGGAGAAGGTGATGTCTGGAGGGCGAATCAGAAGAAGCAGAAGAAGGAGAAGGAGAAGGTGAAGTCTGGAGGGTGAAGCAGAAGAAGCAGAAGAAGGAGAAGGAGAAGGTGAAGTCTGGAGGGTGAATCAGAAGAAGCAGAAGAAGGACAAGGAGAAGGTGAAGTCTGGAGGGTGAATTAGAAGAAGCAGAAGAAGGAGAAGGAGAAGGTGAAGTCAGGAGGGTGAATCAGAAGAAGCAGAAGAAGGAAAAGGAGAAGGTAAAGTTAGGAGGGTGAATCAGAAGAAGCAGAAGAAGGAGAAGGAGCAGGTGAAGTCAGGGGGGTGAAGCAGAAGAAGTAGAAGAAGGAGAAGGAGAAGGTGAAGTCAGGAGGGTGAAGCAGAAGAAGCAGAAGAAGGAGAAGGAGAAGGTGAAGTCTGGAGGGCGCAGCAGAAGAAGCAGAAGAAGGAGAAGGAGAAGGTGAAGTCTGGAGGGTGAATCAGAAGAAGTAGAAGAAGGTGAAGGAGAAGGTGAAGTCAGGAGAGTGAAGCAGAAGAAGCAGAAGAAGGAGAAGGAGAAGGTGAAGTCTGGAGGGTGAAGCAGAAGAAGCAGAAGAAGGAGAAGGAGAAGGTGAAGTCTGGAGGGTGAAACAGAAGAAGCAGAAGAAGGAGAAGGAGAAGGTGAAGTCTGGAGGGTGAATCAGAAGAAGCAGAAGAAGGAGAAGGAGAAGGTGAAGTCAGGAGGGTGAATCAGAAGAAGCAGAAGAAGGAGAAGGAGAAGGTGAAGTTAGGAGGGTGAATCAGAAGAAGCAGAAGAAGGAGAAGGAGCAGGTGAAGTCAGGGGGTGAAGCAGAAGAAGTAGAAGAAGGAGAAGGAGAAGGTGAAGTCAGGACGGTGAAGCAGAAGAAGCAGAAGAAGGAGAAGGAGAAGGTGAAGTCTGGAGGGCGCAGCAGAAGAAGCAGAAGAAGGAGAAGGAGAAGCTGAAGTCTGGAGGGTGAAGCAGAAGAAGCAGAAGAAGGAGAAGGAGAAGGTGAAGTCTGGAGGGTGAATCAGAAGAAGTAGAAGAAGGAGAAGGAGAAGGTGAAGTCAGGAGAGTGAAGCAGAAGAAGCAGAAGAAGGAGAAGGAGAAGGTGAAGTCTGGAGGGTGAAGCAGAAGAAGCAGAAGAAGGAGAAGGAGAAGGTGAAGTCTGGAGGGTGAATCAGAAGAAGTAGAAGAAGGAGAAGGAGAAGGTGAAGTCAGGAGAGTGAAGCAGAAGAAGCAGAAGAAGGAGAAGGAGAAGGTGAAGTCTGGAGGGTGAAGCAGAAGAAGCAGAAGAAGGAGAAGGAGAAGGTGATGTCTGGAGGGCGAAGCAGAAGAAGCAGAAGAAGGAGAAGGAGAAGGTGAAGTCTGGAGGGTGAAGCAGAGGAAGCAGAAGAAGGAGAAGGAGAAGGTGAAGTCTGGAGGGTGAATCAGAAGAAGTAGAAGAAGGAGAAGGAGAAGGTGAAGTCTGGAGGGTGAATCAGAAGAAGTAGAAGAAGGAGAAGGAGAAGGTGAAGTCTGGAGGGTGAATCAGAAGAAGCAGAAGAAGGAGAAGGAGAAGGTGATGTCTGGAGGGCGAATCAGAAGAAGCAGAAGAAGGAAAAGGAGAAGGTGAAGTCTGGAGGGTGAAGCAGAAGAAGCAGAAGAAGGAGAAGGAGAAGGTGAAGTCTGGAGGGTGAATCAGAAGAAGTAGAAGAAGGAGAAGGAGAAGGTGAAGTCAGGAGGGTGAAGCAGAAGAAGCAGAAGAAGGAGAAGGAGAAGGTGAAGTCAGGAGGTTGAATCGGAAGAAGTAGGAGAAGGAGAAGGTGAAGTCTGGAGGGTGAATCAGAAGAAGTAGAAGAAGGAGAAGGAGAAGGTGAAGTCTGGAGGGTGAATCAGAAGAAGTAGAAGAAGGAGAAGGGGAAGGTGAAGTCTGGAGGGTGAATCAGAAGAAGCAGAAGAAGGAGAAGGAGAAGGTGAAGTCTGGAGGGAGAAGCAGAAGAAGTAGAAGAAGGAGAAGGAGAAGGTGAAGTCTGGAGGGTGAATCAGAAGAAGTAGAAGATGGAGAAGGAGAAGGTGAAGTCTGGAGGGTGAATCAGAAGAAGTAGAAGAAAGAGAAGGAGAAGGTGAAGTCTGGAGGGTGAAGCAGAAGAAACAGAAGAAGGAGAAGGAGAAGGTGAAGACTGGAGGGTGAATCTGAAGAAGGAGAAGAAGGAGAAGGAGAAGGTGAAGTCTGGAGGGTGAATCAGAAGAAGTAGAAGAAGGAGAAGGAGAAGGTGAAGTCTGGAGGGTGAATCAGAAGAAGCAGAAGAAGGAGAAGGAGAAGGTGAAGTCTGGAGGGTGAATCAGAAGAAGCAGAAGAAGGAGAAGGAGAAGATGAAGTCTGGAGGGTGAATCAGAAGAAGCAGAAGAAGGAGAAGGAGAAGGTGAAGTCTGGAGGGTGAAACAGAAGAAGCAGAAGAAGTAGAAGGAGAAGGTGAAGTCTGGAGGGTGAATCAGAAGAAGCAGAAGAAGGAGAAGGAGAAGGTGAAGTCAGGAGGGTGAATCAGAAGAAGCAGAAGAAGGAGAAGGAGAAGGTGAAGTTAGGAGGGTGAATCAGAAGAAGCAGAAGAAGGAGAAGGAGCAGGTGAAGTCAGGGGGTGAAGCAGAAGACGTAGAAGAAGGAGAAGGAGAATGTGAAGTCAGGACGGTGAAGCAGAAGAAGCAGAAGAAGGAGAAGGAGAAGGTGAAGTCTGGAGGGCGCAGCAGAAGAAGCAGAAGAAGGAGAAGAAGAAGGTGAAGTCTGGAGGGTGAAGCAGAAGAAGCAGAAGAAGGAGAAGGAGAAGGTGAAGTCTGGAGGGTGAATCAGAAGAAGTAGAAGAAGGAGAAGGAGAAGGTGAAGTCAGGAGAGTGAAGCAGAAGAAGCAGAAGAAGGAGAAGGAGAAGGTGAAGTCTGGAGGGTGAAGCAGAAGAAGCAGAAGAAGGAGAAGGAGAAGGTGATGTCTGGAGGGCGAATCAGAAGAAGCAGAAGAAGGAGAAGGAGAAGGTGAAGTCTGGAGGGTGAAGCAGAAGAAGCAGAAGAAGGAGAAGGAGAAGGTGAAGTCTGGAGGGTGAATCAGAAGAAGCAGAAGAAGGACAAGGAGAAGGTGAAGTCTGGAGGGTGAATTAGAAGAAGCAGAAGAAGGAGAAGGAGAAGGTGAAGTCAGGAGGGTGAATCAGAAGAAGCAGAAGAAGGAAAAGGAGAAGGTAAAGTTAGGAGGGTGAATCAGAAGAAGCAGAAGAAGGAGAAGGAGCAGGTGAAGTCAGGGGGGTGAAGCAGAAGAAGTAGAAGAAGGAGAAGGAGAAGGTGAAGTCAGGAGGGTGAAGCAGAAGAAGCAGAAGAAGGAGAAGGAGAAGGTGAAGTCTGGAGGGCGCAGCAGAAGAAGCAGAAGAAGGAGAAGGAGAAGGTGAAGTCTGGAGGGTGAATCAGAAGAAGTAGAAGAAGGTGAAGGAGAAGGTGAAGTCAGGAGAGTGAAGCAGAAGAAGCAGAAGAAGGAGAAGGAGAAGGTGAAGTCTGGAGGGTGAAGCAGAAGAAGCAGAAGAAGGAGAAGGAGAAGGTGAAGTCTGGAGGGTGAAACAGAAGAAGCAGAAGAAGGAGAAGGAGAAGGTGAAGTCTGGAGGGTGAATCAGAAGAAGCAGAAGAAGGAGAAGGAGAAGGTGAAGTCAGGAGGGTGAATCAGAAGAAGCAGAAGAAGGAGAAGGAGAAGGTGAAGTTAGGAGGGTGAATCAGAAGAAGCAGAAGAAGGAGAAGGAGCAGGTGAAGTCAGGGGGTGAAGCAGAAGAAGTAGAAGAAGGAGAAGGAGAAGGTGAAGTCAGGACGGTGAAGCAGAAGAAGCAGAAGAAGGAGAAGGAGAAGGTGAAGTCTGGAGGGCGCAGCAGAAGAAGCAGAAGAAGGAGAAGGAGAAGCTGAAGTCTGGAGGGTGAAGCAGAAGAAGCAGAAGAAGGAGAAGGAGAAGGTGAAGTCTGGAGGGTGAATCAGAAGAAGTAGAAGAAGGAGAAGGAGAAGGTGAAGTCAGGAGAGTGAAGCAGAAGAAGCAGAAGAAGGAGAAGGAGAAGGTGAAGTCTGGAGGGTGAAGCAGAAGAAGCAGAAGAAGGAGAAGGAGAAGGTGAAGTCTGGAGGGTGAATCAGAAGAAGTAGAAGAAGGAGAAGGAGAAGGTGAAGTCAGGAGAGTGAAGCAGAAGAAGCAGAAGAAGGAGAAGGAGAAGGTGAAGTCTGGAGGGTGAAGCAGAAGAAGCAGAAGAAGGAGAAGGAGAAGGTGATGTCTGGAGGGCGAAGCAGAAGAAGCAGAAGAAGGAGAAGGAGAAGGTGAAGTCTGGAGGGTGAAGCAGAGGAAGCAGAAGAAGGAGAAGGAGAAGGTGAAGTCTGGAGGGTGAATCAGAAGAAGTAGAAGAAGGAGAAGGAGAAGGTGAAGTCTGGAGGGTGAATCAGAAGAAGTAGAAGAAGGAGAAGGAGAAGGTGAAGTCTGGAGGGTGAATCAGAAGAAGCAGAAGAAGGAGAAGGAGAAGGTGATGTCTGGAGGGCGAATCAGAAGAAGCAGAAGAAGGAAAAGGAGAAGGTGAAGTCTGGAGGGTGAAGCAGAAGAAGCAGAAGAAGGAGAAGGAGAAGGTGAAGTCTGGAGGGTGAATCAGAAGAAGTAGAAGAAGGAGAAGGAGAAGGTGAAGTCAGGAGGGTGAAGCAGAAGAAGCAGAAGAAGGAGAAGGAGAAGGTGAAGTCAGGAGGTTGAATCGGAAGAAGTAGGAGAAGGAGAAGGTGAAGTCTGGAGGGTGAATCAGAAGAAGTAGAAGAAGGAGAAGGAGAAGGTGAAGTCTGGAGGGTGAATCAGAAGAAGTAGAAGAAGGAGAAGGGGAAGGTGAAGTCTGGAGGGTGAATCAGAAGAAGCAGAAGAAGGAGAAGGAGAAGGTGAAGTCTGGAGGGAGAAGCAGAAGAAGTAGAAGAAGGAGAAGGAGAAGGTGAAGTCTGGAGGGTGAATCAGAAGAAGTAGAAGATGGAGAAGGAGAAGGTGAAGTCTGGAGGGTGAATCAGAAGAAGTAGAAGAAGGAGAAGGAGAAGGTGAAGTCTGGAGGGTGAATCAGAAGAAACAGAAGAAGGAGAAGGAGAAGGTGAAGTCTGGAGGGTGAATCAGAAGAAGCAGAAGAAGGAGAAGGAGAAGGTGAAGTCTGGAGGGTGAAACAGAAGAAGCAGAATAAGGAGAAGGAGAAGGTGAAGTCAGGAGGGTGAATCAGAAGAAGCAGAAGAAGGAGAAGGAGAAGGTGAAGTAAGGAGGGTGAATCAGAAGAAGCAGAAGAAGGAGAAGGAGAAGGTGAAGTCTGGAGTGTGAAGCAGAAGAAGCAAAAGAAGGAGAAGGAGATGGTGAAGTCTGGAGGGTGAATCAGAAGAAGTAGAAGAAGGAGAAGGAGAAGGTGAAGTCTGGAGGGTGAAGCAGAAGAAGTAGAAGAAGGAGAAGGAGAAGGTGAAGTCAGGAGGGTGAATCAGAAGAAGTAGAAGAAGGAGAAGGAGAAGGTGAAGTCAGGAGGGTGAATCAGAAGAAGCAGAAGAAGGAGAAGGAGAAGGTGAAGTCTGGAGGGTGAATCAGAAGAATCAGAAGAAGGAGAAGGAGAAGTTGAAGTCTGGAGGGTGAATCAGAAGAAGCAGAAGAAAGAGAAGGAGAAGGTGAAGTCTGGAGGGTGAAGCAGAAGAAACAGAAGAAGGAGAAGGAGAAGGTGAAGACTGGAGGGTGAATCTGAAGAAGTAGAAGAAGGAGAAGGAGAAGGTGAAGTCTGGAGGGTGAATCAGAAGAAGTAGAAGAAGGAGAAGGAGAAGGTGAAGTCTGGAGGGTGAATCAGAAGAAGCAGAAGAAGGAGAAGGAGAAGGTGAAGTCTGGAGGGTGAATCAGAAGAAGCAGAAGAAGGAGAAGGAGAAGATGAAGTCTGGAGGGTGAATCAGAAGAAGCAGAAGAAGGAGAAGGAGAAGGTGAAGTCTGGAGGGTGAATCAGAAGAAGCAGAAGAAGGAGAAGGAGAAGGTGAAGTCTGGAGGGTGAATCAGAAGAATCAGAAGAAGGAGAAGGAGAAGGTGAAGTCTGGAGGGTGAAGCAGAAGAAACAGAAGAAGGAGAAGGAGAAGGTGAAGACTGGAGGGTGAATCTGAAGAAGGAGAAGAAGGAGAAGGAGAAGGTGAAGTCTGGAGGGTGAATCAGAAGAAGTAGAAGAAGGAGAAGGAGAAGGTGAAGTCTGGAGGCTGAATCAGAAGAAGCAGAAGAAGGAGAAGGAGAAGGTGAAGTCTGGAGGGTGAATCAGAAGAAGCAGAAGAAGGAGAAGGAGAAGATGAAGTCTGGAGGGTGAATCAGAAGAAGCAGAAGAAGGAGAAGGAGAAGGTGAAGTCTGGAGGGTGAAACAGAAGAAGCAGAAGAAGTAGAAGGAGAAGGTGAAGTCTGGAGGGTGAATCAGAAGAAGCAGAAGAAGGAGAAGGAGAAGGTGAAGTCAGGAGGGTGAATCAGAAGAAGCAGAAGAAGGAGAAGGAGAAGGTGAAGTTAGGAGGGTGAAACAGAAGAAGCAGAAGAAGGAGAAGGAGCAGGTGAAGTCAGGGGGTGAAGCAGAAGACGTAGAAGAAGGAGAAGGAGAATGTGAAGTCAGGACGGTGAAGCAGAAGAAGCAGAAGAAGGAGAAGGAGAAGGTGAAGTCTGGAGGGCGCAGCAGAAGAAGCAGAAGAAGGAGAAGAAGAAGGTGAAGTCTGGAGGGTGAAGCAGAAGAAGCAGAAGAAGGAGAAGGAGAAGGTGAAGTCTGGAGGGTGAATCAGAAGAAGTAGAAGAAGGAGAAGGAGAAGGTGAAGTCAGGAGAGTGAAGCAGAAGAAGCAGAAGAAGGAGAAGGAGAAGGTGAAGTCTGGAGGGTGAAGCAGAAGAAGCAGAAGAAGGAGAAGGAGAAGGTGATGTCTGGAGGGCGAATCAGAAGAAGCAGAAGAAGGAGAAGGAGAAGGTGAAGTCTGGAGGGTGAAGCAGAAGAAGCAGAAGAAGGAGAAGGAGAAGGTGAAGTCTGGAGGGTGAATCAGAAGAAGCAGAAGAAGGACAAGGAGAAGGTGAAGTCTGGAGGGTGAATTAGAAGAAGCAGAAGAAGGAGAAGGAGAAGGTGAAGTCAGGAGGGTGAATCAGAAGAAGCAGAAGAAGGAAAAGGAGAAGGTAAAGTTAGGAGGGTGAATCAGAAGAAGCAGAAGAAGGAGAAGGAGCAGGTGAAGTCAGGGGGGTGAAGCAGAAGAAGTAGAAGAAGGAGAAGGAGAAGGTGAAGTCAGGAGGGTGAAGCAGAAGAAGCAGAAGAAGGAGAAGGAGAAGGTGAAGTCTGGAGGGCGCAGCAGAAGAAGCAGAAGAAGGAGAAGGAGAAGGTGAAGTCTGGAGGGTGAATCAGAAGAAGTAGAAGAAGGTGAAGGAGAAGGTGAAGTCAGGAGAGTGAAGCAGAAGAAGCAGAAGAAGGAGAAGGAGAAGGTGAAGTCTGGAGGGTGAAGCAGAAGAAGCAGAAGAAGGAGAAGGAGAAGGTGATGTCTGGAGGGCGAAGCAGAAGAAGCAGAAGAAGGAGAAGGAGAAGGTGAAGTCTGGAGGGTGAAGCAGAAGAAACAGAAGAAGGAGAAGGAGAAGGTGAAGACTGGAGGGTGAATCTGAAGAAGTAGAAGAAGGAGAAGGAGAAGGTGAAGTCTGGAGGGTGCATCAGAAGAAGTAGAAGAAGGAGAAGGAGAAGGTGAAGTCTGGAGGGTGAATCAGAAGAAGCAGAAGAAGGAGAAGGAGAAGGTGAAGTCTGGAGGGTGAATCAGAAGAAGCAGAAGAAGGAGAAGGAGAAGATGAAGTCTGGAGGGTGAATCAGAAGAAGCAGAAGAAGGAGAAGGAGAAGGTGAAGTCTGGAGGGTGAAACAGAAGAAGCAGAAGAAGGAGAAGGAGAAGGTGAAGTCTGGAGGGTGAATCAGAAGAAGCAGAAGAAGGAGAAGGAGAAGGTGAAGTCAGGAGGGTGAATCAGAAGAAGCAGAAGAAGGAGAAGGAGAAGGTGAAGTTAGGAGGGTGAATCAGAAGAAGCAGAAGAAGGAGAAGGAGCAGGTGAAGTCAGGGGGTGAAGCAGAAGAAGTAGAAGAAGGAGAAGGAGAAGGTGAAGTCAGGACGGTGAAGCAGAAGAAGCAGAAGAAGGAGAAGGAGAAGGTGAAGTCTGGAGGGCGCAGCAGAAGAAGCAGAAGAAGGAGAAGGAGAAGCTGAAGTCTGGAGGGTGAAGCAGAAGAAGCAGAAGAAGGAGAAGGAGAAGGTGAAGTCTGGAGGGTGAATCAGAAGAAGTAGAAGAAGGAGAAGGAGAAGGTGAAGTCAGGAGAGTGAAGCAGAAGAAGCAGAAGATGGAGAAGGAGAAGGTGAAGTCTGGAGGGCGAAGCAGAAGAAGCAGAAGAAGGAGAAGGAGAAGGTGAAGTCTGGAGGGTGAAGCAGAAGAAGCAGAAGAAGGAGAAGGAGAAGGTGAAGTCTGGAGGGTGAATCAGAAGAAGTAGAAGAAGGAGTAGGAGAAGGTGAAGTCAGGAGGGTGAAGCAGAAGGAGCAGAAGAAGGAGAAGGAGAAGGTGAAGTCTGGAGGGTGAAGCAGAAGAAGCAGAAGAAGGAGCAGGAGAAGGTGAAGTCTGGAGGGTGAAGCAGAAGAAGCAGAAGAAGGAGAAGGAGAAGGTGAAGTCAGGAGGGTGAATCAGAAGAAGTAGAAGAAGGAGAAGGAGAAGGTGAAGTCTGGAGGGTGAATCAGAAGAAGCAGAAGAAGGAGAAGGAGAAGGTGAAGTCTGGAGGGTGAATCAGAAGAAGCAGAAGAAGGAGAAGGAGAAGATGAAGTCTGGAGGGTGAATCAGAAGAAGTAGAAGAAGGAGAAGGAGAAGGTGAGGTCTGGAGGGTCAATCAGAAGAAGCAGAAGAAGGAGAAGGAGAAGGTGAAGTCTGGAGGGTGAATCAGAAGAAGCAGAAGAAGGAGAAGGAGAAGGTGAAGTCTGGAGGGTGAATTAGAAGAAGCAGAAGAAGGAGAAGGAGAAGGTGAAGTCAGGAGGGTGAATCAGAAGAAGCAGAAGAAGGAGAAGGAGAAGGTAAAGTTAGGAGGGTGAATCAGAAGAAGCAGAAGAAGGAGAAGGAGCAGGTGAAGTCAGGGGGGTGAAACAGAAGAAGTAGAAGAAGGAGAAGGAGAAGGTGAAGTCAGGAGGGTGAAGCAGAAGAAGCAGAAGAAGGAGAAGGAGAAGGTGAAGTCTGGAGGGCGCAGCAGAAGAAGCAGAAGAAGGAGAAGGAGAAGGTGAAGTCTGGAGGGTGAAGCAGAAGAAGCAGAAGAAGGAGAAGGAGAAGGTGAAGTCTGGAGGGTGAATCAGAAGAAGTAGAAGAAGGAGAAGGAGAAGGTGAAGTCAGGAGAGTGAAGCAGAAGAAGGAGAAGGAGAAGGTGAAGTCTGGAGGGTGAAGCAGAAGAAGCAGAAGAAGGAGAAGGAGAAGGTGATGTCTGGAGGGCGAATCAGAAGAAGCAGAAGAAGGAGAAGGAGAAGGTGAAGTCTGGAGGGTGAATCAGAAGAAGTAGAAGAAGGAGAAGGAGAAGGTGAAGTCAGGAGGGTGAAGCAGAAGAAGCAGAAGAAGGAGAAGGAGAAGGTGAAGTCAGGAGGGTGAATCGGAAGAAGTAGAAGAAGGAGAAGGAGAAGGTGAAGTCTGGAGGGTGAATCAGAAGAAGTAGAAGAAGGAGAAGGAGAAGGTGAAGACTGGAGGGTGAATCAGAAGAAGTAGAAGAAGGAGAAGGGGAAGGTGAAGTCTGGAGGGTGAATCAGAAGAAGCAGAAGAAGGAGAAGGAGAAGGTGAAGTCTGGAGGGAGGAGCAGAAGAAGTAGAAGAAGGAGAAGGAGAAGGTGAAGTCTGGAGGGTGAATCAGAAGAAGTAGAAGAAGGAGAAGGAGAAGGTGAAGTCTGGAGGGTGAATCAGAAGAAGTAGAAGAAGGAGAAGGAGAAGGTGAAGTCTGGAGGGTGAATCAGAAGAAACAGAAGAAGGAGAAGGAGAAGGTGAAGTCTGGAGGGTGAATCAGAAGAAGTAGAAGAAGGAGAAGGAGAAGGTGTAGTCTGGAGGGTGAATCAGAAGAAGTAGACGAAGGAGAAGGAGAAGGTGAAGTCTGGAGGGTGAATCAGAAGAAGTAGAAGAAGGAGAAGGAGAAGGTGAAGTCTGGAGGGTGAATCAGAAGAAGCAGAAGAAGGAGAAGGAGAAGGTGAAGTCTGGAGGGTGAATCAGAAGAAGCAGAAGAAGGAGAAGGAGAAGGTGAAGTCTGGAGGGTGAAACAGAAGAAGCAGAATAAGGAGAAGGAGAAGGTGAAGTCAGGAGGGTGAATCAGAAGAAGCAGAGGAAGGAGAAGGAGAAGGTGAAGTAAGGAGGGTGAATCAGAAGAAGCAGAAGAAGGAGAAGGAGAAGGTGAAGTCTGGAATGTGAAGCAGAAGAAGCAAAAGAAGGAGAAGGAGAAGGTGAAGTCTGGAGGGTGAATCAGAAGAAGTAGAAGAAGGAGAAGGAGAAGGTGAAGTCTGGAGGGTGAAGCAGAAGAAGTAGAAGAAGGAGAAGGAGAAGGTGAAGTCAGGAGGGTGAATCAGAAGAAGTAGAAGAAGGAGAAGGAGAAGGTGAAGTCAGGAGGGTGAATCAGAAGAAGCAGAAGAAGGAGAAGGAGAAGGTGAAGTCTGGAGGGTGAATCAGAAGAATCAGAAGAAGGAGAAGGAGAAGTTGAAGTCTGGAGGGTGAATCAGAAGAAGCAGAAGAAAGAGAAGGAGAAGGTGAAGTCTGGAGGGTGAAGCAGAAGAAACAGAAGAAGGAGAAGGAGAAGGTGAAGACTGGAGGGTGAATCTGAAGAAGTAGAAGAAGGAGAAGGAGAAGGTGAAGTCTGGAGGGTGAATCAGAAGAAGTAGAAGAAGGAGAAGGAGAAGGTGAAGTCTGGAGGGTGAATCAGAAGAAGCAGAAGAAGGAGAAGGAGAAGGTGAAGTCTGGAGGGTGAATCAGAAGAAGCAGAAGAAGGAGAAGGAGAAGATGAAGTCTGGAGGGTGAATCAGAAGAAGCAGAAGAAGGAGAAGGAGAAGGTGAAGTCTGGAGGGTGAATCATAAGAAGCAGAAGAAGGAGAAGGAGAAGGTGAAGTCTGGAGGGTGAATCAGAAGAATCAGAAGAAGGAGAAGGAGAGGGTGAAGTCTGGAGGGTGAATCAGAAGAAGCAGAAGAAAGAGAAGGAGAAGGTGAAGTCTGGAGGGTGAAGCAGAAGAAACAGAAGAAGGAGAAGGAGAAGGTGAAGACTGGAGGGTGAATCTGAAGAAGGAGAAGAAGGAGAAGGAGAAGGTGAAGTCTGGAGGGTGAATCAGAAGAAGTAGAAGAAGGAGAAGGAGAAGGTGAAGTCTGGAGGGTGAATCAGAAGAAGCAGAAGAAGGAGAAGGAGAAGGTGAAGTCTGGAGGGTGAATCAGAAGAAGCAGAAGAAGGAGAAGGAGAAGATGAAGTCTGGAGGGTGAATCAGAAGAAGCAGAAGAAGGAGAAGGAGAAGGTGAAGTCTGGAGGGTGATACAGAAGAAGCAGAAGAAGGAGAAGGAGAAGGTGAAGTCTGGAGGGTGAATCAGAAGAAGCAGAAGAAGGAGAAGGAGAAGGTGAAGTCAGGAGGGTGAATCAGAAGAAGCAGAAGAAGGAGAAGGAGAAGGTGAAGTTAGGAGGGTGAATCAGAAGAAGCAGAAGAAGGAGAAGGAGCAGGTGAAGTCGGGGGGTGAAGCAGAAGAAGTAGAAGAAGGAGAAGGAGAAGGTGAAGTCAGGACGGTGAAGCAGAAGAAGCAGAAGAAGGAGAAGGAGAAGGTGAAGTCTGGAGGGCGCAGCAGAAGAAGCAGAAGAAGGAGAAGGAGAAGGTGAAGTCTGGAGGGTGAAGCAGAAGAAGCAGAAGAAGGAGAAGGAGAAGGTGAAGTCTGGAGGGTGAATCAGAAGAAGTAGAAGAAGGAGAAGGAGAAGGTGAAGTCAGGAGAGTGAAGCAGAAGAAGCAGAAGAAGGAGAAGGAGAAGGTGAAGTCTGGAGGGTGAAGCAGAAGAAGCAGAAGAAGGAGAAGGAGAAGGTGATGTCTGGAGGGCGAAGCAGAAGAAGCAGAAGAAGGAGAAGGAGAAGGTGAAGTCTGGAGGGTGAAGCAGAGGAAGCAGAAGAAGGAGAAGGAGAAGGTGAAGTCTGGAGGGTGAATCAGAAGAAGTAGAAGAAGGAGAAGGAGAAGGTGAAGTCTGGAGGGTGAATCAGAAGAAGTAGAAGAAGGAGAAGGAGAAGGTGAAGTCTGGAGGGTGAATCAGAAGAAGCAGAAGAAGGAGAAGGAGAAGTTGATGTCTGGAGGGCGAATCAGAAGAAGCAGAAGAAGGAAAAGGAGAAGGTGAAGTCTGGAGGGTGAAGCAGAAGAAGCAGAAGAAGGAGAAGGAGAAGGTGAAGTCTGGAGGGTGAATCAGAAGAAGTAGAAGAAGGAGAAGGAGAAGGTGAAGTCAGGAGGGTGAAGCAGAAGAAGCAGAAGAAGGAGAAGGAGAAGGTGAAGTCAGGAGGTTGAATCGGAAGAAGTAGAAGAAGGAGAAGGAGAAGGTGAAGTCTGGAGGGTGAATCAGAAGAAGTAGAAGAAGGAGAAGGAGAAGGTGAAGTCTGGAGGGTGAATCAGAAGAAGTAGAAGAAGGAGAAGGGGAAGGTGAAGTCTGGAGGGTGAATCAGAAGAAGCAGAAGAAGGAGAAGGAGAAGGTGAAGTCTGGAGGGAGAAGCAGAAGAAGTAGAAGAAGGAGAAGGAGAAGGTGAAGTCTGGAGGGTGAATCAGAAGAAGTAGAAGATGGAGAAGGAGAAGGTGAAGTCTGGAGGGTGAATCAGAAGAAGTAGAAGAAGGAGAAGGAGAAGGTGAAGTCTGGAGGGTGAATCAGAAGAAACAGAAGAAGGAGAAGGAGAAGGTGAAGTCTGGAGGGTGAATCAGAAGAAGCAGAAGAAGGAGAAGGAGAAGGTGAAGTCTGGAGGGTGAAACAGAAGAAGCAGAATAAGGAGAAGGAGAAGGTGAAGTCAGGAGGGTGAATCAGAAGAAGCAGAAGAAGGAGAAGGAGAAGGTGAAGTAAGGAGGGTGAATCAGAAGAAGCAGAAGAAGGAGAAGGAGAAGGTGAAGTCTGGAGTGTGAAGCAGAAGAAGCAAAAGAAGGAGAAGGAGATGGTGAAGTCTGGAGGGTGAATCAGAAGAAGTAGAAGAAGGAGAAGGAGAAGGTGAAGTCTGGAGGGTGAAGCAGAAGAAGTAGAAGAAGGAGAAGGAGAAGGTGAAGTCAGGAGGGTGAATCAGAAGAAGTAGAAGAAGGAGAAGGAGAAGGTGAAGTCAGGAGGGTGAATCAGAAGAAGCAGAAGAAGGAGAAGGAGAAGGTGAAGTCTGGAGGGTGAATCAGAAGAATCAGAAGAAGGAGAAGGAGAAGTTGAAGTCTGGAGGGTGAATCAGAAGAAGCAGAAGAAAGAGAAGGAGAAGGTGAAGTCTGGAGGGTGAAGCAGAAGAAACAGAAGAAGGAGAAGGAGAAGGTGAAGACTGGAGGGTGAATCTGAAGAAGTAGAAGAAGGAGAAGGAGAAGGTGAAGTCTGGAGGGTGAATCAGAAGAAGTAGAAGAAGGAGAAGGAGAAGGTGAAGTCTGGAGGGTGAATCAGAAGAAGCAGAAGAAGGAGAAGGAGAAGGTGAAGTCTGGAGGGTGAATCAGAAGAAGCAGAAGAAGGAGAAGGAGAAGATGAAGTCTGGAGGGTGAATCAGAAGAAGCAGAAGAAGGAGAAGGAGAAGGTGAAGTCTGGAGGGTGAATCAGAAGAAGCAGAAGAAGGAGAAGGAGAAGGTGAAGTCTGGAGGGTGAATCAGAAGAATCAGAAGAAGGAGAAGGAGAGGGTGAAGTCTGGAGGGTGAATCAGAAGAAGCAGAAGAAAGAGAAGGAGAAGGTGAAGTCTGGAGGGTGAAGCAGAAGAAACAGAAGAAGGAGAAGGAGAAGGTGAAGACTGGAGGGTGAATCTGAAGAAGGAGAAGAAGGAGAAGGAGAAGGTGAAGTCTGGAGGGTGAATCAGAAGAAGTAGAAGAAGGAGAAGGAGAAGGTGAAGTCTGGAGGGTGAATCAGAAGAAGCAGAAGAAGGAGAAGGTGAAGTCTGGAGGGTGAATCAGAAGAAGCAGAAGAAGGAGAAGGAGAAGATGAAGTCTGGAGGGTGAATCAGAAGAAGCAGAAGAAGGAGAAGGAGAAGGTGAAGTCTGGAGGGTGAAACAGAAGAAGCAGAAGAAGTAGAAGGAGAAGGTGAAGTCTGGAGGGTGAATCAGAAGAAGCAGAAGAAGGAGAAGGAGAAGGTGAAGTCAGGAGGGTGAATCAGAAGAAGCAGAAGAAGGAGAAGGAGCAGGTGAAGTCAGGGGGTGAAGCAGAAGACGTAGAAGAAGGAGAAGGAGAATGTGAAGTCAGGACGGTGAAGCAGAAGAAGCAGAAGAAGGAGAAGGAGAAGGTGAAGTCTGGAGGGCGCAGCAGAAGAAGCAGAAGAAGGAGAAGGAGAAGGTGAAGTCTGGAGGGTGAAGCAGAAGAAGCAGAAGAAGGAGAAGGAGAAGGTGAAGTCTGGAGGGTGAATCAGAAGAAGTAGAAGAAGGAGAAGGAGAAGGTGAAGTCAGGAGAGTGAAGCAGAAGAAGCAGAAGAAGGAGAAGGAGAAGGTGAAGTCTGGAGGGTGAAGCAGAAGAAGCAGAAGAAGGAGAAGGAGAAGGTGATGTCTGGAGGGCGAAGCAGAAGAAGCAGAAGAAGGAGAAGGAGAAGGTGAAGTCTGGAGGATGAAGCAGAGGAAGCAGAAGAAGGAGAAGGAGAAGGTGAAGTCTGGAGGGTGAATCAGAAGAAGTAGAAGAAGGAGAAGGAGAAGGTGAAGTCAGGAGGGTGAAGCAGAAGAAGCAGAAGAAGGAGAAGGAGAAGGTGAAGTCAGGAGGGTGAATCGGAAGAAGTAGAAGAAGGAGAAGGAGAAGGTGAAGTCTGGAGGGTGAATCAGAAGAAGTAGAAGAAGGAGAAGTAGAAGGTGAAGTCTGGAGGGTGAATCATAAGAAGTAGAAGAAGGAGAAGGAGAAGGTGAAGTCTGGAGGGTGAATCAGAAGAAGCAGAAGAAGGAGAAGGAGAAGGTGATGTCTGGAGGGCGAATCAGAAGAAGCAGAAGAAGGAGAAGGAGAAGGTGAAGTCTGGAGGGTGAAGCAGAAGAAGCAGAAGAAGGAGAAGGAGAAGGTGAAGTCTGGAGGGAGAAGCAGAAGAAGTAGAAGAAGGAGAAGGAGAAGGTGAAGTCTGGAGGGTGAATCAGAAGAAGTAGAAGAAGGAGAAGGAGAAGGTGAAGTCTGGAGGGTGAATCAGATGAAGTAGAAGAAGGAGAAGGAGAAGGTGAAGTCTGGAGGGTGAATCAGAAGAAACAGAAGAAGGAGAAGGAGAAGGTGAAGTCTGGAGGGTGAATCAGAAGAAGTAGAAGAAGGAGAAGGAGAAGGTGTAGTCTGGAGGGTGAATCAGAAGAAGTAGACGAAGGAGAAGGAGAAGGTGAAGTCTGGAGGGTGAATCAGAAGAAGCAGAAGAAGGAGAAGGAGAAGGTGAAGTCTGGAGGGTGAATCAGAAGAAGTAGAAGAAGGAGAAGGAGAAGGTGAAGTCTGGAGGGTGAATCAGAAGAAGCAGAAGAAGGAGAAGGAGAAGGTGAAGTCTGGAGGGTGAATCAGAAGAAGCAGAAAAAGGAGAAGGAGAAGGTGAAGTCTGGAGGGTGAAACAGAAGAAGCAGAATAAGGAGAAGGAGAAGGTGAGGTCAGGAGGGTGAATCAGAAGAAGCAGAAGAAGGAGAAGGAGAAGGTGAAGTAAGGAGGGTGAATCAGAAGAAGCAGAAGAAGGAGAAGGAGAAGGTGAAGTCTGGAGTGTGAAGCAGAAGAAGCAAGAGAAGGAGAAGGTGAAGTCTGGAGGGTGAATCAGAAGAAGTAGAAGAAGGAGAAGGAGAAGGTGAAGTCTGGAGGGTGAAGCAGAAGAAGTAGAAGAAGGAGAAGGAGAAGGTGAAGTCAGGAGGGTGAATCAGAAGAAGTAGAAGAAGGAGAAGGAGAAGGTGAAGTCAGGAGGGTGAATCAGAAGAAGCAGAAGAAGGAGAAGGAGAAGGTAAAGTCTGGAGGGTGAATCAGAAGAATCAGAAGAAGGAGAAGGAGAAGTTGAAGTCTAGAGGGTGAATCAGAAGAAGCAGAAGAAAGAGAAGGAGAAGGTGAAGTCTGGAGGGTGAAGCAGAAGAAACAGAAGAAGGAGAAGGAGAAGGTGAAGACTGGAGGGTGAATCTGAAGAAGTAGAAGAAGGAGAAGGAGAAGGTGAAGTCTGGAGGGTGAATCAGAAGAAGTAGAAGAAGGAGAAGGAGAAGGTGAAGTCTGGAGGGTGAATCAGAAGAAGCAGAAGAAGGAGAAGGTGAAGGTGAAGTCTGGAGGGTGAATCAGAAGAAGCAGAAGAAGGAGAAGGAGAAGATGAAGTCTGGAGGGTGAATCAAAAGAAGCAGAAGAAGGAGAAGGAGAAGGTGAAGTCTGGAGGGTGAATCAGAAGAAGCAGAAGAAGGAGAAGGAGAAGGTGAAGTCTGGAGGGTGAATCAGAAGAATCAGAAGAAGGAGAAGGAGAGGGTGAAGTCTGGAGGGTGAATCAGAAGAAGCAGAAGAAAGAGAAGGAGAAGGTGAAGTCTGGAGGGTGAAGCAGAAGAAACAGAAGAAGGAGAAGGAGAAGGTGAAGACTGGAGGGTGAATCTGAAGAAGTAGAAGAAGGAGAAGGAGAAGGTGAAGTCTGGAGGGTGAATCAGAAGAAGTAGAAGAAGGAGTAGAAGAAGGTGAAGTCTGGAGGGTGAATCAGAAGAAGCAGAAGAAGGAGAAGGAGAAGGTGAAGTCAGGACGGTGAAGCAGAAGAAGCAGAAGAAGGAGAAGGAGAAGGTGAAGTCAGGAGGGAGCAGCAGAAGAAGCAGAAGAAGGAGAAGGAGAAGGTGAAGTCTGGAGGGTGAAGCAGAAGAAGCAGAAGAAGGAGAAGGAGAAGGTTAAGTCTGGAGGGTGAATCAGAAGAAGTAGAAGAAGGAGAAGGAGAAGGTGAAGTCAGGAGAGTGAAGCAGAAGAAGCAGAAGAAGGAGAAGGAGAAGGTGAAGTCTGGAGGGTGAAGCAGATGAAGCAGAAGAAGGAGAAGGAGAAGGTGAAGTCAGGAGGGTGAATCGGAAGAAGTAGAAGAAGGAGAAGGAGAAGGTGAAGTCTGGAGGGTGAATCAGAAGAAGTAGAAGAAGGAGAAGTAGAAGGTGAAGTCTGGAGGGTGAATCATAAGAAGTAGAAGAAGGAGAAGGAGAAGGTGAAGTCTGGAGGGTGAATCAGAAGAAGCAGAAGAAGGAGAAGGAGAAGGTGAAGTCAGGAGGGTGAATCGGAAGAAGTAGAAGAAGGAGAAGGAGAAGGTGAAGTCTGGAGGGTGAATCAGAAGAAGTAGAAGAAGGAGAAGTAGAAGGTGAAGTCTGGAGGGTGAATCATAAGAAGTAGAAGAAGGAGAAGGAGAAGGTGAAGTCTGGAGGGTGAATCAGAAGAAGCAGAAGAAGGAGAAGGAGAAGGTGATGTCTGGAGGGCGAATCAGAAGAAGCAGAAGAAGGAGAAGGAGAAGGTGAAGTCTGGAGGGTGAAGCAGAAGAAGCAGAAGAAGGAGAAGGAGAAGGTGAAGTCTGGAGGGAGAAGCAGAAGAAGTAGAAGAAGGAGAAGGAGAAGGTGAAGTCTGGAGGGTGAATCAGAAGAAGTAGAAGAAGGAGAAGGAGAAGGTGAAGTCTGGAGGGTGAATCAGATGAAGTAGAAGAAGGAGAAGGAGAAGGTGAAGTCTGGAGGGTGAATCAGAAGAAACAGAAGAAGGAGAAGGAGAAGGTGAAGTCTGGAGGGTGAATCAGAAGAAGCAGAAGAAGGAGAAGGAGAAGGTGAAGTCTGGAGTGTGAAGCAGAAGAAGCAAGAGAAGGAGAAGGTGAAGTCTGGAGGGTGAATCAGAAGAAGTAGAAGAAGGAGAAGGAGAAGGTGAAGTCTGGAGGGTGAAGCAGAAGAAGTAGAAGAAGGAGAAGGAGAAGGTGAAGTCAGGAGGGTGAATCAGAAGAAGTAGAAGAAGGAGAAGGAGAAGGTGAAGTCAGGAGGGTGAATCAGAAGAAGCAGAAGAAGGAGAAGGAGAAGGTAAAGTCTGGAGGGTGAATCAGAAGAATCAGAAGAAGGAGAAGGAGAAGTTGAAGTCTAGAGGGTGAATCAGAAGAAGCAGAAGAAAGAGAAGGAGAAGGTGAAGTCTGGAGGGTGAAGCAGAAGAAACAGAAGAAGGAGAAGGAGAAGGTGAAGACTGGAGGGTGAATCTGAAGAAGTAGAAGAAGGAGAAGGAGAAGGTGAAGTCTGGAGGGTGAATCAGAAGAAGTAGAAGAAGGAGAAGGAGAAGGTGAAGTCTGGAGGGTGAATCAGAAGAAGCAGAAGAAGGAGAAGGTGAAGGTGAAGTCTGGAGGGTGAATCAGAAGAAGCAGAAGAAGGAGAAGGAGAAGATGAAGTCTGGAGGGTGAATCAAAAGAAGCAGAAGAAGGAGAAGGAGAAGGTGAAGTCTGGAGGGTGAATCAGAAGAAGCAGAAGAAGGAGAAGGAGAAGGTGAAGTCTGGAGGGTGAATCAGAAGAATCAGAAGAAGGAGAAGGAGAAGGTGAAGTCTGGAGGGTGAATCAGAAGAAGCAGAAGAAGGAGAAGGAGAAGGTGAAGTCTGGAGGGTGAATCAGAAGAAGCAGAAGAAGGAGAAGGAGAAGGTGAAGTCAGGAGGGTGAATCAGAAGAAGCAGAAGAAGGAGAAGGAGAAGGTGAAGTTAGGAGGGTGAATCAGAAGAAGCAAGAGAAGGAGAAGGAGCAGGTGAAGTCAGGGGGTGAAGCAGAAGAAGTAGAAGAAGGAGAAGGAGAAGGTGAAGTCAGGACGGTGAAGCAGAAGAAGCAGAAGAAGGAGAAGGAGAAGGTGAAGTCTGGAGGGCGCAGCAGAAGAAGCAGAAGAAGGAGAAGGAGAAGGTGAAGTCTGGAGGGTGAAGCAGAAGAAGCAGAAGAAGGAGAAGGAGAAGGTTAAGTCTGGAGGGTGAATCAGAAGAAGTAGAAGAAGGAGAAGGAGAAGGTGAAGTCAGGAGAGTGAAGCAGAAGAAGCAGAAGAAGGAGAAGGAGAAGGTGAAGTCTGGAGGGTGAAGCAGAAGAAGCAGAAGAAGGAGAAGGAGAAGATGATGTCTGGAGGGCGAAGCAGAAGAAGCAGAAGAAGGAGAAGGAGAAGGTGAAGTCTGGAGGGTGAAGCAGAGGAAGCAGAAGAAGGAGAAGGAGAAGGTGAAGTCTGGAGGGTGAATCAGAAGTAGTAGAAGAAGGAGAAGGAGAAGGTGAAGTCAGGAGGGTGAAGCAGAAGAAGCAGAAGAAGGAGAAGGAGAAGGTGAAGTCAGGAGGGTGAATCGGAAAAAGTAGAAGAAGGAGAAGGAGAAGGTGAAGTCTGGATGGTGAATCAGAAGAAGTAGAAGAAGGAGAAGTAGAAGGTGAAGTCTGGAGGGTGAATCAGAAGAAGTAGAAGAAGGAGAAGGAGAAGGTGAAGTCTGGAGGGTGAATCAGAAGAAGCAGAAGAAGGAGAAGGAGAAGGTGAAGTCTGGAGGGAGAAGCAGAAGAAGTAGAAGAAGGAGAAGGAGAAGGTGAAGTCTGGAGGGTGAATCAGAAGAAGTAGAAGAAGGAGAAGGAGAAGATGAAGTCTGGAGGGTGAATCAGAAGAAGCAGAAGAAGGAGAAGGAAAGGTGAAGTCTGGAGGGTGAATCAGAAGAAGCAGAAGAAGGAGAAGGAGAAGGTGAAGTCTGGAGGGTGAAACAGAAGAAGCAGAATAAGGAGAAGGAGAAGGTGAAGTCAGGAGGGTGAATCAGAAGAAGCAGAAGAAGGAGAAGGAGAAGGTGAAGTAAGGAGGGTGAATCAGAAGAAGCAGAAGAAGGAGAAGGAGAAGGTGAAGTCTGGAGTGTGAAGCAGAAGAAGCAAAAAAGGAGAAGGAGAAGGTGAAGTCTGGAGGGTGAATCAGAAGAAGCAGAAGAAGGAGAAGGAGAAGGTGAAGTCTGGAGGGTGAATCAGAAGAATCAGAAGAAGGAGAAGGAGAAGGTGAAGTCTGGAGGGTGAATCAGAAGAAGCAGAAGAAAGAGAAGGAGAAGGTGAAGTCTGGAGGGTGAATCAGAAGAAGCAGAAGAAGGAGAAGGAGAAGGTGAAGTCTGGAGGGAGAAGCAGAAGAAGTAGAAGAAGGAGAAGGAGAAGGTGAAGTCTGGAGGGTGAATCAGAAGAAGTAGAAGAAGGAGAAGGAGAAGGTGAAGTCTGGAGGGTGAATCAGAAGAAGTAGAAGAAGGAGAAGGAGAAGGTGAAGTCTGGAGGGTGAATCAGAAGAAACAGAAGAAGGAGAAGGAGAAGGTGAAGTCTGGAGGGTGAATCAGAAGAAGTAGAAGAAGGAGAAGGAGAAGGTGTAGTCTGGAGGGTGAATCAGAAGAAGTAGACGAAGGAGAAGGAGAAGGTGAAGTCTGGAGGGTGAATCAGAAGAAGTAGAAGAAGGAGAAGGAGAAGGTGAAGTCTGGAGGGTGAATCAGAAGAAGCAGAAGAAGGAGAAGGAGAAGGTGAAGTCTGGAGGGTGAATCAGAAGAAGCAGAAGAAGGAGAAGGAGAAGGTGGAGTCTGGAGGGTGAAACAGAAGAAGCAGAATAAGGAGAAGGAGAAGGTGAAGTCAGGAGGGTGAATCAGAAGAAGCAGAAGAAGGAGAAGGAGAAGGTGAAGTAAGGAGGGTGAATCAGAAGAAGCAGAAGAAGGAGAAGGAGAAGGTGAAGTCTGGAGTGTGAAGCAGAAGAAGCAAAAGAAGGAGAAGGAGAAGGTGAAGTCTGGAGGGTGAATCAGAAGAAGCAGAAGAAGGAGAAGGAGAAGGTGAAGTCTGGAGGGTGAAGCAGAAGAAGTAGAAGAAGGAGAAGGAGAAGGTGAAGTCAGGAGGGTGAATCAGAAGAAGTAGAAGAAGGAGAAGGAGAAGGTGAAGTCAGGAGGGTGAATCAGAAGAAGCAGAAGAAGGAGAAGGAGAAGGTGAAGTCTGGACGGTGAATCAGAAGAATCAGAAGAAGGAGAAGGAGAAGGTGAAGTCTGGAGGGTGAATCAGAAGAAGCAGAAGAAAGAGAAGGAGAAGGTGAAGTCTGGAGGGTGAATCAGAAGAAGTAGAAGAAGGAGAAGGAGAAGGTGAAGTCTGGAGGGTGAATCAGAAAAAGCAGAAGAAGGAGAAGGAGAAGGTGAAGTCTGGAGGGTGAATCAGAAGAAGCAGAAGAAGGAGAAGGAGAAGCTGAAGTCTGGAGGGTGAATCAGAAGAAGCAGAAGAAGGAGAAGGAGAAGGTGAAGTCTGGAGGGTGAATCAGAAGAAGCAGAATAAGGAGAAGGAGAAGGTGAAGTCTGGAGGGTGAATCAGAAGAAGCAGAAAAAGGAGAAGGAGAAGGTGAAGTCTGAAGGGTGAATCAGAAGAAGTAGAAGAAGGAGAAGGAGAAGGTGAAGTCTGGAGGGTGAAGCAGAAGAAGTAGAAGAAGGAGAAGGAGAAGGTGAAGTCAGGAGGGTGAATCAGAAGAAGTAGAAGAAGGAGAAGGAGAACGTGAAGTCTGGAGGGTGAATCAGAAGAAGTAGAAGAAGGAGAAGGAGAAGGTGAAGTCTGGAGGGTGAAGCAGAAGAAGTAGAAGAAGGAGAAGGAGAAGGTGAAGTCAGGAGGGTGAATCAGAAGAAGTAGAAGAAGGAGAAGGAGAAGGTGAAGTCAGGAGGGTGAATCAGAAGAAGCAGAAGAAGGAGAAGGAGAAGGTGAAGTCTGGAGGATGAATCAGAAGAATCAGAAGAAGGAGAAGGAGAAGGTGAAGTCTGGAGGGTGAATCAGAAGAAGTAGAAGAAGGAGAAGGAGAAGGTGAAGTCTGGAGGGTGAATCAGAAGAAGCAGAAGAAGGAGAAGGAGAAGGTGAAGTCTGGAGGGTGAATCAGAAGAAGCAGAAGAAGGAGAAGGAGAAGATGAAGTCTGGAGGGTGAATCAGAAGAAGCAGAAGAAGGAGAAGGAGAAGGTGAAGTCTGGAGGGTGAAACAGAAGAAGCAGAAGAAGGAGAAGGAGAAGGTGAAGTCTGGAGGGTGAATCAGAAGAAGCAGAAGAAGGAGAAGGAGAAGGTGAAGTCTGGAGGGAGAATCAGAAGAAGTAGAAGAAGGAGAAGGAGAAGGTGAAGTCAGGAGGGTGAAGCAGAAGAAGCAGAAGAAGGAGAAGGAGAAGGTGAAGTCAGGAGGGTGAATCGGAAGAAGTAGAAGAAGGAGAAGGAGAAGGTGAAGTCTGGAGGGTGAATCAGAAGAAGTAGAAGAAGGAGAAGGAGAAGGTGAAGTCTGGAGGGTGAATCAGAAGAAGTAGAAGAAGGAGAAGGGGAAGGTGAAGTCTGGAGGGTGAATCAGAAGAAGCAGAAGAAGGAGAAGGAGAAGGTGAAGTCTGGAGGGAGAAGCAGAAGAAGTAGAAGAAGGAGAAGGAGAAGGTGAAGTCTGGAGGGCGAATCAGAAGAAGTAGAAGTAGGAGAAGGAGAAGGTGAAGTCTGGAGGGTGAATCAGAAGAAGTAGAAGAAGGAGAAGTAGAAGGTGAAGTCTGGAGGGTGAATCAGAAGAAACAGAAGAAGGAGAAGGAGAAGGTGAAGTCTGGAGGGTGAATCAGAAGAAGCAGAAGAAGGAGAAGGAGAAGGTGAAGTCTGGAGGGTGAAACAGAAGAAGCAGAATAAGGAGAAGGAGAAGGTGAAGTCAGGAGGGTGAATCAGAAGAAGCAGAAGAAGGAGAAGGAGAAGGTGAAGTAAGGAGGGTGAATCAGAAGAAGCAGAAGAAGGAGAAGGAGAAGGTGAAGTCTGGAGTGTGAAGCAGAAGAAGCAAAAGAAGGAGAAGGAGAAGGTGAAGTCTGGAGGGTGAATCAGAAGAAGTAGAAGAAGGAGAAGGCGAAGGTGAAGTCTGGAGGGTGAAGCAGAAGAAGTAGAAGAAGCAGAAGGAGAAGGTGAAGTCAGGAGGGTGAATCAGAAGAAGGAGAAGAAGGAGAAGGAGAAGGTGAAGTCAGGAGGGTGAATCAGAAGAAGCAGAAGAAGGAGAAGGAGAAGGTGAAGTCTGGAGGGTGAATCAGAAGAATCAGAAGAAGGAGAAGGAGAAGTTGAAGTCTGGAGGGTGAATCAGAAGAAGCAGAAGAAAGAGAAGGAGAAGGTGAAGTCTGGAGGGTGAAGCAGAAGAAACAGAAGAAGGAGAAGGAGAAGGTGAAGACTGGAGGGTGAATCTGAAGAAGTAGAAGAAGGAGAAGGAGAAGGTGAAGTCTGGAGGGTGAATCAGAAGAAGTAGAAGAAGGAGAAGGAGAAGGTGAAGTCTGGAGGGTGAATCAGAAGAAGCAGAAGAAGGAGAAGGAGAAGGTGAAGTCTGGAGGGTGAATCAGAAGAAGCAGAAGAAGGAGAAGGAGAAGATGAAGTCTGGAGGGTGAATCAGAAGAAGCAGAAGAAGGAGAAGGAGAAGGTGAAGTCTGGAGGGTGAATCAGAAGAAGCAGAAGAAGGAGAAGGAGAAGGTGAAGTCTGGAGGGTGAATCAGAAGAATCAGAAGAAGGAGAATGAGAGGGTGAAGTCTGGGGGGTGAATCAGAAGAAGCAGAAGAAAGAGAAGGAGAAGGTGAAGTCTGGAGGGTGAAGCAGAAGAAACAGAAGAAGGAGAAGGAGAAGGTGAAGACTGGAGGGTGAATCTGAAGAAGGAGAAGAAGGAGAAGGAGAAGGTGAAGTCTGGAGGGTGAATCAGAAGAAGTAGAAGAAGGAGAAGGAGAAGGTGAAGTCTGGAGGGAGAATCAGAAGAAGCAGAAGAAGGAGAAGGAGAAGGTGAAGTCTGGAGGGTGAATCAGAAGAAGCAGAAGAAGGAGAAGGAGAAGATGAAGTCTGGAGGGTGAATCAGAAGAAGCAGAAGAAGGAGAAGGAGAAGGTGAAGTCTGGAGGGTGAAACAGAAGAAGCAGAAGAAGTAGAAGGAGAAGGTGAAGTCTGGAGGGTGAATCAGAAGAAGTAGAAGAAGGAGAAGGAGAAGGTGAAGTCAGGAGAGTGAAGCAGAAGAAGCAGAAGAAGGAGAAGGAGAAGGTGAAGTCTGGAGGGTGAAGCAGAAGAAGCAGAAGAAGGAGAAGGAGAAGGTGATGTCTGGAGGGCGAAGCAGAAGAAGCAGAAGAAGGAGAAGGAGAAGGTGAAGTCTGGAGGGTGAAGCAGAGGAAGCAGAAGAAGGAGAAGTAGAAGGTGAAGTCTGGAGGGTGAATCAGAAGAAGCAGAAGAAGGAGAAGGAGAAGGTGAAGTCAGGAGGGTGAAGCAGAAGAAGCAGAAGAAGGAGAAGGAGAAGGTGAAGTCAGGAGGGTGAATCGGAAGAAGTAGAAGAAGGAGAAGGAGAAGGTGAAGTCTGGAGGGTGAATCAGAAGAAGTAGAAGAAGGAGAAGTAGAAGGTGAAGTCTGGAGGGTGAATCAGAAGAAGTAGAAGAAGGAGAAGGAGAAGGTGAAGTCTGGAGGGTGAATCAGAAGAAGCAGAAGAAGGAGAAGGAGAAGGTGATGTCTGGAGGGCGAATCAAAAGAAGCAGAAGAAGGAGAAGGAGAAGGTGAAGTCTGGAGGGTGAAGCAGAAGAAGCAGAAGAAGGAGAAGGAGAAGGTGAAGTCTGGAGGGTGAATCAGAAGAAGTAGAAGAAGGAGAAGGAGAAGGTGAAGTCAGGAGGGTGAAGCAGAAGAAGCAGAAGAAGGAGAAGGAGAAGGTGAAGTCAGGAGGGTGAATCGGAAGAAGTAGAAGAAGGAGAAGGAGAAGGTGAAGTCTGGAGGGTGAATCAGAAGAAGTAGAAGAAGGAGAAGGAGAAGGTGAAGTCTGGAGGGTGAATCAGAAGAAGTAGAAGAAGGAGAAGGGGAAGGTGAAGTCTGGAGGGTGAATCAGAAGAAGCAGAAGAAGGAGAAGGAGAAGGTGAAGTCTGGAGGGAGAAGCAGAAGAAGTAGAAGAAGGAGAAGGAGAAGGTGAAGTCTGGAGGGTGAATCAGAAGAAGTAGAAGAAGGAGAAGGAGAAGGTGAAGTCTGGAGGGTGAATCAGAAGAAGTAGAAGAAGGAGAAGGAGAAGGTGAAGTCTGGAGGGTGAATCAGAAGAAACAGAAGAAGGAGAAGGAGAAGGTGAAGTCTGGAGGGTGAATCAGAAGAAGCAGAAGAAGGAGAAGGAGAAGGTGAAGTCTGGAGGGTGAAACAGAAGAAGCAGAATAAGGAGAAGGAGAAGGTGAAGTCAGGAGGGTGAATCAGAAGAAGCAGAAGAAGGAGAAGGAGAAGGTGAAGTAAGGAGGGTGAATCAGAAGAAGCAGAAGAAGGAGAAGGAGAAGCTGAAGTCTGGAGTGTGAAGCAGAAGAAGCAAGAGAAGGAGAAGGTGAAGTCTGGAGGGTGAATCAGAAGAAGTAGAAGAAGGAGAAGGAGAAGGTGAAGTCTGGAGGGTGAAGCAGAAGAAGTAGAAGAAGGAGAAGGAGAAGGTGAAGTCAGGAGGGTGAATCAGAAGAAGTAGAAGAAGGAGAAGGAGAAGGTGAAGTCAGGAGGGTGAATCAGAAGAAGCAGAAGAAGGAGAAGGAGAAGGTGAAGTCTGGAGGGTGAATCAGAAGAATCAGAAGAAGGAGAAGGAGAAGTTGAAGTCTAGAGGGTGAATCAGAAGAAGCAGAAGAAAGAGAAGGAGAAGGTGAAGTCTGGAGGGTGAAGCAGAAGAAACAGAAGAAGGAGAAGGAGAAGGTGAAGTCTGAAGGGTGAATCAGAAGAAGTAGAAGAAGGAGAAGGAGAAGGTGAAGTCTGGAGGGTGAAGCAGAAGAAGTAGAAGAAGGAGAAGGAGAAGGTGAAGTCAGGAGGGTGAATCAGAAGAAGTAGAAGAAGGAGAAGGAGAAGGTGAAGTCTGGAGGGTGAATCAGAAGAAGTAGAAGAAGGAGAAGGAGAAGGTGAAGTCTGGAGGGTGAAGCAGAAGAAGTAGAAGAAGGAGAAGGAGAAGGTGAAGTCAGGAGGGTGAATCAGAAGAAGTAGAAGAAGGAGAAGGAGAAGGTGAAGTCAGGAGGGTGAATCAGAAGAAGCAGAAGAAGGAGAAGGAGAAGGTGAAGTCTGGAGGATGAATCAGAAGAATCAGAAGAAGGAGAAGGAGAAGGTGAAGTCTGGAGGGTGAATCAGAAGAAGTAGAAGAAGGAGAAGGAGAAGTTGAAGTCTGGAGGGTGAATCAGAAGAAGCAGAAGAAGGAGAAGGAGAAGGTGAAGTCTGGAGGGTGAATCAGAAGAAGCAGAAGAAGGAGAAGGAGAAGATGAAGTCTGGAGGGTGAATCAGAAGAAGCAGAAGAAGGAGAAGGAGAAGGTGAAGTCTGGAGGGTGAAACAGAAGAAGCAGAAGAAGGAGAAGGAGAAGGTGAAGTCTGGAGGGTGAATCAGAAGAAGCAGAAGAAGGAGAAGGAGAAGGTGAAGTCTGGAGGGAGAATCAGAAGAAGTAGAAGAAGGAGAAGGAGAAGGTGAAGTCAGGAGGGTGAAGCAGAAGAAGCAGAAGAAGGAGAAGGAGAAGGTGAAGTCAGGAGGGTGAATCGGAAGAAGTAGAAGAAGGAGAAGGAGAAGGTGAAGTCTGGAGGGTGAATCAGAAGAAGTAGAAGAAGGAGAAGGAGAAGGTGAAGTCTGGAGGGTGAATCAGAAGAAGTAGAAGAAGGAGAAGGGGAAGGTGAAGTCTGGAGGGTGAATCAGAAGAAGCAGAAGAAGGAGAAGGAGAAGGTGAAGTCTGGAGGGAGAAGCAGAAGAAGTAGAAGAAGGAGAAGGAGAAGGTGAAGTCTGGAGGGCGAATCAGAAGAAGTAGAAGTAGGAGAAGGAGAAGGTGAAGTCTGGAGGGTGAATCAGAAGAAGTAGAAGAAGGAGAAGTAGAAGGTGAAGTCTGGAGGGTGAATCAGAAGAAACAGAAGAAGGAGAAGGAGAAGGTGAAGTCTGGAGGGTGAATCAGAAGAAGCAGAAGAAGGAGAAGGAGAAGGTGAAGTCTGGAGGGTGAAACAGAAGAAGCAGAATAAGGAGAAGGAGAAGGTGAAGTCAGGAGGGTGAATCAGAAGAAGCAGAAGAAGGAGAAGGAGAAGGTGAAGTAAGGAGGGTGAATCAGAAGAAGCAGAAGAAGGAGAAGGAGAAGGTGAAGTCTGGAGTGTGAAGCAGAAGAAGCAAAAGAAGGAGAAGGAGAAGGTGAAGTCTGGAGGGTGAATCAGAAGAAGTAGAAGAAGGAGAAGGCGAAGGTGAAGTCTGGAGGGTGAAGCAGAAGAAGTAGAAGAAGCAGAAGGAGAAGGTGAAGTCAGGAGGGTGAATCAGAAGAAGGAGAAGAAGGAGAAGGAGAAGGTGAAGTCAGGAGGGTGAATCAGAAGAAGCAGAAGAAGGAGAAGGAGAAGGTGAAGTCTGGAGGGTGAATCAGAAGAATCAGAAGAAGGAGAAGGAGAAGTTGAAGTCTGGAGGGTGAATCAGAAGAAGCAGAAGAAAGAGAAGGAGAAGGTGAAGTCTGGAGGGTGAAGCAGAAGAAACAGAAGAAGGAGAAGGAGAAGGTGAAGACTGGAGGGTGAATCTGAAGAAGTAGAAGAAGGAGAAGGAGAAGGTGAAGTCTGGAGGGTGAATCAGAAGAAGTAGAAGAAGGAGAAGGAGAAGGTGAAGTCTGGAGGGTGAATCAGAAGAAGCAGAAGAAGGAGAAGGAGAAGGTGAAGTCTGGAGGGTGAATCAGAAGAAGCAGAAGAAGGAGAAGGAGAAGATGAAGTCTGGAGGGTGAATCAGAAGAAGCAGAAGAAGGAGAAGGAGAAGGTGAAGTCTGGAGGGTGAATCAGAAGAAGCAGAAGAAGGAGAAGGAGAAGGTGAAGTCTGGAGGGTGAATCAGAAGAATCAGAAGAAGGAGAATGAGAGGGTGAAGTCTGGGGGGTGAATCAGAAGAAGCAGAAGAAAGAGAAGGAGAAGGTGAAGTCTGGAGGGTGAAGCAGAAGAAACAGAAGAAGGAGAAGGAGAAGGTGAAGACTGGAGGGTGAATCTGAAGAAGGAGAAGAAGGAGAAGGAGAAGGTGAAGTCTGGAGGGTGAATCAGAAGAAGTAGAAGAAGGAGAAGGAGAAGGTGAAGTCTGGAGGGAGAATCAGAAGAAGCAGAAGAAGGAGAAGGAGAAGGTGAAGTCTGGAGGGTGAATCAGAAGAAGCAGAAGAAGGAGAAGGAGAAGATGAAGTCTGGAGGGTGAATCAGAAGAAGCAGAAGAAGGAGAAGGAGAAGGTGAAGTCTGGAGGGTGAAACAGAAGAAGCAGAAGAAGTAGAAGGAGAAGGTGAAGTCTGGAGGGTGAATCAGAAGAAGTAGAAGAAGGAGAAGGAGAAGGTGAAGTCAGGAGAGTGAAGCAGAAGAAGCAGAAGAAGGAGAAGGAGAAGGTGAAGTCTGGAGGGTGAAGCAGAAGAAGCAGAAGAAGGAGAAGGAGAAGGTGATGTCTGGAGGGCGAAGCAGAAGAAGCAGAAGAAGGAGAAGGAGAAGGTGAAGTCTGGAGGGTGAAGCAGAGGAAGCAGAAGAAGGAGAAGTAGAAGGTGAAGTCTGGAGGGTGAATCAGAAGAAGTAGAAGAAGGAGAAGGAGAAGGTGAAGTCAGGAGGGTGAAGCAGAAGAAGCAGAAGAAGGAGAAGGAGAAGGTGAAGTCAGGAGGGTGAATCGGAAGAAGTAGAAGAAGGAGAAGTAGAAGGTGAAGTCTGGAGGGTGAATCAGAAGAAGTAGAAGAAGGAGAAGGAGAAGGTGAAGTCTGGAGGGTGAATCAGAAGAAGCAGAAGAAGGAGAAGGAGAAGGTGATGTCTGGAGGGCGAATCAAAAGAAGCAGAAGAAGGAGAAGGAGAAGGTGAAGTCTGGAGGGTGAAGCAGAAGAAGCAGAAGAAGGAGAAGGAGAAGGTGAAGTCTGGAGGGTGAATCAGAAGAAGTAGAAGAAGGAGAAGGAGAAGGTGAAGTCAGGAGGGTGAAGCAGAAGAAGCAGAAGAAGGAGAAGGAGAAGGTGAAGTCAGGAGGGTGAATCGGAAGAAGTAGAAGAAGGAGAAGGAGAAGGTGAAGTCTGGAGGGTGAATCAGAAGAAGTAGAAGAAGGAGAAGGAGAAGGTGAAGTCTGGAGGGTGAATCAGAAGAAGTAGAAGAAGGAGAAGGGGAAGGTGAAGTCTGGAGGGTGAATCAGAAGAAGCAGAAGAAGGAGAAGGAGAAGGTGAAGTCTGGAGGGAGAAGCAGAAGAAGTAGAAGAAGGAGAAGGAGAAGGTGAAGTCTGGAGGGTGAATCAGAAGAAGTAGAAGAAGGAGAAGGAGAAGGTGAAGTCTGGAGGGTGAATCAGAAGAAGTAGAAGAAGGAGAAGGAGAAGGTGAAGTCTGGAGGGTGAATCAGAAGAAACAGAAGAAGGAGAAGGAGAAGGTGAAGTCTGGAGGGTGAATCAGAAGAAGCAGAAGAAGGAGAAGGAGAAGGTGAAGTCTGGAGGGTGAAACAGAAGAAGCAGAATAAGGAGAAGGAGAAGGTGAAGTCAGGAGGGTGAATCAGAAGAAGCAGAAGAAGGAGAAGGAGAAGGTGAAGTAAGGAGGGTGAATCAGAAGAAGCAGAAGAAGGAGAAGGAGAAGGTGAAGTCTGGAGTGTGAAGCAGAAGAAGCAAGAGAAGGAGAAGGTGAAGTCTGGAGGGTGAATCAGAAGAAGTAGAAGAAGGAGAAGGAGAAGGTGAAGTCTGGAGGGTGAAGCAGAAGAAGTAGAAGAAGGAGAAGGAGAAGGTGAAGTCAGGAGGGTGAATCAGAAGAAGTAGAAGAAGGAGAAGGAGAAGGTGAAGTCAGGAGGGTGAATCAGAAGAAGCAGAAGAAGGAGAAGGAGAAGGTGAAGTCTGGAGGGTGAATCAGAAGAATCAGAAGAAGGAGAAGGAGAAGTTGAAGTCTAGAGGGTGAATCAGAAGAAGCAGAAGAAAGAGAAGGAGAAGGTGAAGTCTGGAGGGTGAAGCAGAAGAAACAGAAGAAGGAGAAGGAGAAGGTGAAGACTGGAGGGTGAATCTGAAGAAGTAGAAGAAGGAGAAGGAGAAGGTGAAGTCTGGAGGGTGAATCAGAAGAAGTAGAAGAAGGAGAAGGAGAAGGTGAAGTCTGGAGGGTGAGTCAGAAGAAGCAGAAGAAGGAGAAGGAGAAGGTGAAGTCTGGAGGGTGAATCAGAAGAAGCAGAAGAAGGAGAAGGAGAAGATGAAGTCTGGAGGGTGAATCAGAAGAAGCAGAAGAAGGAGAAGGAGAAGGTGAAGTCTGGACGGTGAATCAGAAGAAGCAGAAGAAGGAGAAGGAGAAGGTGAAGTCTGGAGGGTGAATCAGAAGAATCAGAAGAAGGAGAAGGAGAGGGTGAAGTCTGGAGGGTGAATCAGAAGAAGCAGAAGAAAGAGAAGGAGAAGGTGAAGTCTGGAGGGTGAAGCAGAAGAAACAGAAGAAGGAGAAGGAGAAGGTGAAGACTGGAGGGTGAATCTGAAGAAGTAGAAGAAGGAGAAGGAGAAGGTGAAGTCTGGAGGGTGAATCAGAAGAAGTAGAAGAAGGAGAAGGAGAAGGTGAAGTCTGGAGGGTGAATCAGAAGAAGCAGAAGAAGGAGAAGGAGAAGGTGAAGTCTAGAGGGTGAATCAGAAGAAGCAGAAGAAGGAGAAGGAGAAGATGAAGTCTGGAGGGTGAATCAGAAGAAGCAGAAGAAGGAGAAGGAGAAGGTGAAGTCTGGAGGGTGAAACAGAAGAAGCAGAAGAAGGAGAAGGAGAAGGTGAAGTCTGGAGGGTGAATCAGAAGAAGCAGAAGAAGGAGAAGGAGAAGGTGAAGTCAGGAGGGTGAATCAGAAGAAGCAGAAGAAGGAGAAGGAGAAGGTGAAGTTAGGAGGGTGAATCAGAAGAAGCAAGAGAAGGAGAAGGAGCAGGTGAAGTCAGGGGGGTGAAGCAGAAGAAGTAGAAGAAGGAGAAGGAGAAGGTGAAGTCAGGACGGTGAAGCAGAAGAAGCAGAAGAAGGAGAAGGAGAAGGTGAAGTCTGGAGGGCGCAGCAGAAGAAGCAGAAGAAGGAGAAGGAGAAGGTGAAGTCTGGAGGGTGAAGCAGAAGAAGCAGAAGAAGGAGAAGGAGAAGGTGAAGTCTGGAGGGTGAATCAGAAGAAGTAGAAGAAGGAGAAGGAGAAGGTGAAGTCAGGAGAGTGAAGCAGAAGAAGCAGAAGAAGGAGAAGGAGAAGGTGAAGTCTGGAGGGTGAAGCAGAAGAAGCAGAAGAAGGAGAAGGAGAAGGTGATGTCTGGAGGGCGAAGCAGAAGAAGCAGAAGAAGGAGAAGGAGAAGGTGAAGTCTGGAGGGTGAAGCAGAGGAAGCAGAAGAAGGAGAAGGAGAAGGTGAAGTCTGGAGGGTGAATCAGAAGTAGTAGAAGAAGGAGAAGGAGAAGGTGAAGTCAGGAGGGTGAAGCAGAAGAAGCAGAAGAAGGAGAAGGAGAAGGTGAAGTCAGGAGGGTGAATCGGAAGAAGTAGAAGAAGGAGAAGGAGAAGGTGAAGTCTGGAGGGTGAATCAGAAGAAGCAGAATAAGGAGAAGTAGAAGGTGAAGTCTGGAGGGTGAATCAGAAGAAGTAGAAGAAGGAGAAGGAGAAGGTGAAGTCTGGAGGGTGAATCAGAAGAAGCAGAAGAAGGAGAAGGAGAAGGTGAAGTCTGGAGGGAGAAGCAGAAGAAGTAGAAGAAGGAGAAGGAGAAGGTGAAGTCTGGAGGGTGAATCAGAAGAAGTAGAAGAAGGAGAAGGAGAAGGTGAAGTCTGGAGGGTGAATCAGAAGAAGCAGAAGAAGGAGAAGGAGAAGGTGAAGTCTGGAGGGTGAATCAGAAGAAGCAGAAGAAGGAGAAGGAGAAGGTGAAGTCTGGAGGGTGAAACAGAAGAAGCAGAATAAGGAGAAGGAGAAGGTGAAGTCAGGAGGGTGAATCAGAAGAAGCAGAAGAAGGAGAAGGAGAAGGTGAAGTAAGGAGGGTGAATCAGAAGAAGCAGAAGTAGGAGAAGGAGAAGGTGAAGTCTGGAGTGTGAAGCAGAAGAAGCAAAAGAAGGAGAAGGAGAAGGTGAAGTCTGGAGGGTGAATCAGAAGAAGTAGAAGAAGGAGAAGGAGAAGGTGAAGTCTGGAGGGTGAAGCAGAAGAAGTAGAAGAAGGAGAAGGAGAAGGTGAAGTCAGGAGGGTGAATCAGAAGAAGTAGAAGAAGGAGAAGGTGAAGTCAGGAGGGTGAATCAGAAGAAGCAGAAGAAGGAGAAGGAGAAGATGAAGTCTGGAGGGTGAATCAGAAGAATCAGAAGAAGGAGAAGGAGAAGGTGAAGTCTGGAGGGTGAATCAGAAGAAGCAGAAGAAAGAGAAGGAGAAGGTGAAGTCTGGAGGGTGAATCAGAAGAAGCAGAAGAAGGAGAAGGAGAAGGTGAAGTCTGGAGGGAGAAGCAGAAGAAGTAGAAGAAGGAGAAGGAGAAGGTGAAGTCTGGAGGGTGAATCAGAAGAAGTAGAAGAAGGAGAAGGAGAAGGTGAAGTCTGGAGGGTGAATCAGAAGAAGCAGAAGAAGGAGAAGGAGAAGGTGAAGTCTGGAGGGAGAAGCAGAAGAAGTAGAAGAAGGAGAAGGAGAAGGTGAAGTCTGGAGGGTGAATCAGAAGAAGTAGAAGAAGGAGAAGGAGAAGGTGAAGTCTGGAGGGTGAATCAGAAGAAGCAGAAGAAGGAGAAGGAGAAGGTGAAGTCTGGAGGGTGAATCAGAAGAAGCAGAAGAAGGAGAAGGAGAAGGTGAAGTCTGGAGGGTGAAACAGAAGAAGCAGAATAAGGAGAAGGAGAAGGTGAAGTCAGGAGGGTGAATCAGAAGAAGCAGAAGAAGGAGAAGGAGAAGGTGAAGTAAGGAGGGTGAATCAGAAGAAGCAGAAGAAGGAGAAGGAGAAGGTGAAGTCTGGAGTGTGAAGCAGAAGAAGCAAAAGAAGGAGAAGGAGAAGGTGAAGTCTGGAGGGTGAATCAGAAGAAGTAGAAGAAGTAGAAGGAGAAGGTGAAGTCTGGAGGGTGAAGCAGAAGAAGTAGAAGAAGGAGAAGGAGAAGGTGAAGTCAGGAGGGTGAATCAGAAGAAGTAGAAGAAGGAGAAGGTGAAGTCAGGAGGGTGAATCAGAAGAAGCAGAAGAAGGAGAAGGAGAAGATGAAGTCTGGAGGGTGAATCAGAAGAATCAGAAGAAGGAGAAGGAGAAGGTGAAGTCTGGAGGGTGAATCAGAAGAAGCAGAAGAAAGAGAAGGAGAAGGTGAAGTCTGGAGGGTGAATCAGAAGAAGCAGAAGAAGGAGAAGGAGAAGGTGAAGTCTGGAGGGAGAAGCAGAAGAAGTAGAAGAAGGAGAAGGAGAAGGTGAAGTCTGGAGGGTGAATCAGAAGAAGTAGAAGAAGGAGAAGGAGAAGGTGAAGTCTGGAGGGTGAATCAGAAGAAGTAGAAGAAGGAGAAGGAGAAGGTGAAGTCTGGAGGGTGAATCAGAAGAAACAGAAGAAGGAGAAGGAGAAGGTGAAGTCTGGAGGGTGAATCAGAAGAAGTAGAAGAAGGAGAAGGAGAAGGTGTAGTCTGGAGGGTGAATCAGAAGAAGTAGACGAAGGAGAAGGAGAAGGTGAAGTCTGGAGGGTGAACCAGAAGAAGCAGAAGAAGGAGAAGGAGAAGGTGAAGTCTGGAGGGTGAATCAGAAGAAGTAGAAGAAGGAGAAGGAGAAGGTGAAGTCTGGAGGGTGAATCAGAAGAAGCAGAAGAAGGAGAAGGAGAAGGTGAAGTCTGGAGGGTGAATCAGAAGAAGCAGAAGAAGGAGAAGGAGAAGGTGAAGTCTGGAGGGTGAATCAGAAGAAGTAGAAGAAGGAGAAGGAGAAGGTGAAGTCTGGAGGGTGAATCTGAAGAAGTAGAAGAAGGAGAAGGAGAAGGTGAAGTCTGGAGGGTGAATCAGAAGAAACAGAAGAAGGAGAAGGAGAAGGTGAAGTCTGGAGGGTGAATCAGAAGAAGTAGAAGAAGGAGAAGGAGAAGGTGTAGTCTGGAGGGTGAATCAGAAGAAGTAGACGAAGGAGAAGGAGAAGGTGAAGTAAGGAGGGTGAATCAGAAGAAGCAGAAGAAGGAGAAGGAGAAGGTGAAGTCTGGAGTGTGAAGCAGAAGAAGCAAAAGAAGGAGAAGGAGAAGGTGAAGTCTGGAGGGTGAATCAGAAGAAGCAGAAGAAGGAGAAGGAGAAGGTGAAGTCTGGAGGGTGAAGCAGAAGAAGTAGAAGAAGGAGAAGGAGAAGGTGAAGTCTGGAGGGTGAATCAGAAGAAGTAGAAGAAGGAGAAGGAGAAGGTGAAGTCAGGAGGGTGAATCAGAAGAAGTAGAAGAAGGAGAAGGAGAAGGTGAAGTCAGGAGGGTGAATCAGAAGAAGCAGAAGAAGGAGAAGGAGAAGGTGAAGTCTGGACGGTGAATCAGAAGAATCAGAAGAAGGAGAAGGAGAAGGTGTAGTCTGGAGGGTGAATCAGAAGAAGTAGACGAAGGAGAAGGAGAAGGTGAAGTAAGGAGGGTGAATCAGAAGAAGCAGAAGAAGGAGAAGGAGAAGGTGAAGTCTGGAGTGTGAAGCAGAAGAAGCAAAAGAAGGAGAAGGAGAAGGTGAAGTCTGGAGGGTGAATCAGAAGAAGCAGAAGAAGGAGAAGGAGAAGGTGAAGTCTGGAGGGTGAAGCAGAAGAAGTAGAAGAAGGAGAAGGAGAAGGTGAAGTCTGGAGGGTGAATCAGAAGAAGTAGAAGAAGGAGAAGGAGAAGGTGAAGTCAGGAGGGTGAATCAGAAGAAGCAGAAGAAGGAGAAGGAGAAGGTGAAGTCTGGACGGTGAATCAGAAGAATCAGAAGAAGGAGAAGGAGAAGGTGAAGTCTGGAGGGTGAATCAGAAGAAGCAGAAGAAAGAGAAGGAGAAGGTGAAGTCTGGAGGGTGAATCAGAAGAAGTAGAAGAAGGAGAAGGAGAAGGTGAAGTCTGGAGGGTGAATCAGAAAAAGCAGAAGAAGGAGAAGGAGAAGGTGAAGTCTGGAGGGTGAATCAGAAGAAGCAGAAGAAGGAGAAGGAGAAGGTGAAGTCTGGAGGGTGAATCAGAAGAAACAGAAGAAGGAGAAGGAGAAGGTGAAGTCTGGAGGGTGAATCAGAAGAAGTAGAAGAAGGAGAAGGAGAAGGTGTAGTCTGGAGGGTGAATCAGAAGAAGTAGACGAAGGAGAAGGAGAAGGTGAAGTCTGGAGGGTGAATCAGAAGAAGCAGAATAAGGAGAAGGAGAAGGTGAAGTCTGGAGGGTGAATCAGAAGAAGTAGAAGAAGGGGAAGGAGAAGGTGAAGTCTGGAGGGTGAATCAGAAGAAGCAGAAGAAGGAGAAGGAGAAGGTGAAGTCTGGAGTGTGAATCAGAAGAAGCAGAAGAAGGAGAAGGAGAAGGTGAAGTCTGGAGGGTGAATCAGAAGAAGTAGACGAAGGAGAAGGAGAAGGTGAAGTCTGGAGGGTGAATCAGAAGAAGCAGAAGAAGGAGATGGAGAAGGTGAAGTCTGGAGGGTGAATCAGAAGAAGTAGAAGAAGGAGAAGGAGAAGTTGAAGTCTGGAGGGTGAATCAGAAGAAGCAGAAGAAGGAGAAGGAGAAGATGAAGTCTGGAGGGTGAATCAGAAGAAGCAGAAGAAGGAGAAGGAGAAGGTGAAGTCTGGAGGGTGATTCAGAAGAAGCAGAATAAGGAGAAGGAGAAGGTGAAGTCTGGAGGGTGAATCAGAAGAAGCAGAAGAAGGAGAAGGAGAAGGTGAAGTCTGGAGGGTGAATCAGAAGAAGTAGAAGAAGGAGAAGGAGAAGGTGAAGTCTGGAGGGTGAATCAGAAAAAGTAGAAGAAGGAGAAGGAGAAGGTGAAGTCTGGAGGATGAATCAGAAGAAGTAGAAGAAGGAGAAGGAGAAGGTGAAGTCTGGAGGGTGAAGCAGAAGAAGTAGAAGAAGGAGAAGTTGAAGGTGAAGTCAGGAGGGTGAATCAGAAGATGTAGAAGAAGGAGAAGGAGAAGGTGAAGTCAGGAGGGTGAATCAGAAGATGGAGAAGAAGGAGAAGGAGAAGGTGAAGTCTGGAGGGTGAATCAGAAGAAGTAGAAGAAGGAGAAGGTGAAGTCTGGAGGGTGAATCAGAAGAAGCAGAAGAAGGAGAAGGAGAAGGTGAAGTCTGGAGGGTGAATCAGAAGAAGTAGAAGAAGGAGAAGGAGAAGGTGAAGTCAGGAGAGTGAAGCAGAAGAAGCAGAAGAAGGAGAAGGAGAAGGTGAAGTCTGGAGGGTGAAGCAGAAGAAGCAGAAGAAGGAGAAGGAGAAGGTGATGTCTGGAGGGCGAAGCAGAAGAAGCAGAAGAAGGAGAAGGAGAAGGTGAAGTCTGGAGGGTGAAGCAGAGGAAGCAGAAGAAGGAGAAGGAGAAGGTGAAGTCTGGAGGGTGAAACAGAAGAAGCAGAAGAAGGAGAAGGAGAAGGTGAAGTCTGGAGGGTGAATCAGAAGAAGCAGAAGAAGGAGAAGGAGAAGGTGAAGTCAGGAGGGTGAATCAGAAGAAGCAGAAGAAGGAGAAGGAGAAGGTGAAGTTAGGAGGGTGAATCAGAAGAAGCAAGAGAAGGAGAAGGAGCAGGTGAAGTCAGGGGGGTGAAGCAGAAGAAGTAGAAGAAGGAGAAGGAGAAGGTGAAGTCAGGACGGTGAAGCAGAAGAAGCAGAAGAAGGAGAAGGAGAAGGTGAAGTCTGGAGGGCGCAGCAGAAGAAGCAGAAGAAGGAGAAGGAGAAGGTGAAGTCTGGAGGGTGAAGCAGAAGAAGCAGAAGAAGGAGAAGGAGAAGGTGAAGTCTGGAGGGTGAATCAGAAGAAGTAGAAGAAGGAGAAGGAGAAGGTGAAGTCAGGAGAGTGAAGCAGAAGAAGCAGAAGAAGGAGAAGGAGAAGGTGAAGTCTGGAGGGTGAAGCAGAAGAAGCAGAAGAAGGAGAAGGAGAAGGTGATGTCTGGAGGGCGAAGCAGAAGAAGCAGAAGAAGGAGAAGGAGAAGGTGAAGTCTGGAGGGTGAAGCAGAGGAAGCAGAAGAAGGAGAAGGAGAAGGTGAAGTCTGGAGGGTGAATCAGAAGTAGTAGAAGAAGGAGAAGGAGAAGGTGAAGTCAGGAGGGTGAAGCAGAAGAAGCAGAAGAAGGAGAAGGAGAAGGTGAAGTCAGGAGGGTGAATCGGAAGAAGTAGAAGAAGGAGAAGGAGAAGGTGAAGTCTGGAGGGTGAATCAGAAGAAGCAGAATAAGGAGAAGTAGAAGGTGAAGTCTGGAGGGTGAATCAGAAGAAGTAGAAGAAGGAGAAGGAGAAGGTGAAGTCTGGAGGGTGAATCAGAAGAAGCAGAAGAAGGAGAAGGAGAAGGTGAAGTCTGGAGGGAGAAGCAGAAGAAGTAGAAGAAGGAGAAGGAGAAGGTGAAGTCTGGAGGGTGAATCAGAAGAAGTAGAAGAAGGAGAAGGAGAAGGTGAAGTCTGGAGGGTGAATCAGAAGAAGCAGAAGAAGGAGAAGGAGAAGGTGAAGTCTGGAGGGTGAATCAGAAGAAGCAGAAGAAGGAGAAGGAGAAGGTGAAGTCTGGAGGGTGAAACAGAAGAAGCAGAATAAGGAGAAGGAGAAGGTGAAGTCAGGAGGGTGAATCAGAAGAAGCAGAAGAAGGAGAAGGAGAAGGTGAAGTAAGGAGGGTGAATCAGAAGAAGCAGAAGTAGGAGAAGGAGAAGGTGAAGTCTGGAGTGTGAAGCAGAAGAAGCAAAAGAAGGAGAAGGAGAAGGTGAAGTCTGGAGGGTGAATCAGAAGAAGTAGAAGAAGGAGAAGGAGAAGGTGAAGTCTGGAGGGTGAAGCAGAAGAAGTAGAAGAAGGAGAAGGAGAAGGTGAAGTCAGGAGGGTGAATCAGAAGAAGTAGAAGAAGGAGAAGGTGAAGTCAGGAGGGTGAATCAGAAGAAGCAGAAGAAGGAGAAGGAGAAGATGAAGTCTGGAGGGTGAATCAGAAGAATCAGAAGAAGGAGAAGGAGAAGGTGAAGTCTGGAGGGTGAATCAGAAGAAGCAGAAGAAAGAGAAGGAGAAGGTGAAGTCTGGAGGGTGAATCAGAAGAAGCAGAAGAAGGAGAAGGAGAAGGTGAAGTCTGGAGGGAGAAGCAGAAGAAGTAGAAGAAGGAGAAGGAGAAGGTGAAGTCTGGAGGGAGAAGCAGAAGAAGTAGAAGAAGGAGAAGGAGAAGGTGAAGTCTGGAGGGTGAATCAGAAGAAGTAGAAGAAGGAGAAGGAGAAGGTGAAGTCTGGAGGGTGAATCAGAAGAAGCAGAAGAAGGAGAAGGAGAAGGTGAAGTCTGGAGGGAGAAGCAGAAGAAGTAGAAGAAGGAGAAGGAGAAGGTGAAGTCTGGAGGGTGAATCAGAAGAAGTAGAAGAAGGAGAAGGAGAAGGTGAAGTCTGGAGGGTGAATCAGAAGAAGCAGAAGAAGGAGAAGGAGAAGGTGAAGTCTGGAGGGTGAATCAGAAGAAGCAGAAGAAGGAGAAGGAGAAGGTGAAGTCTGGAGGGTGAAACAGAAGAAGCAGAATAAGGAGAAGGAGAAGGTGAAGTCAGGAGGGTGAATCAGAAGAAGCAGAAGAAGGAGAAGGAGAAGGTGAAGTAAGGAGGGTGAATCAGAAGAAGCAGAAGAAGGAGAAGGAGAAGGTGAAGTCTGGAGTGTGAAGCAGAAGAAGCAAAAGAAGGAGAAGGAGAAGGTGAAGTCTGGAGGGTGAATCAGAAGAAGTAGAAGAAGTAGAAGGAGAAGGTGAAGTCTGGAGGGTGAAGCAGAAGAAGTAGAAGAAGGAGAAGGAGAAGGTGAAGTCAGGAGGGTGAATCAGAAGAAGTAGAAGAAGGAGAAGGTGAAGTCAGGAGGGTGAATCAGAAGAAGCAGAAGAAGGAGAAGGAGAAGATGAAGTCTGGAGGGTGAATCAGAAGAATCAGAAGAAGGAGAAGGAGAAGGTGAAGTCTGGAGGGTGAATCAGAAGAAGCAGAAGAAAGAGAAGGAGAAGGTGAAGTCTGGAGGGTGAATCAGAAGAAGCAGAAGAAGGAGAAGGAGAAGGTGAAGTCTGGAGGGAGAAGCAGAAGAAGTAGAAGAAGGAGAAGGAGAAGGTGAAGTCTGGAGGGTGAATCAGAAGAAGTAGAAGAAGGAGAAGGAGAAGGTGAAGTCTGGAGGGTGAATCAGAAGAAGTAGAAGAAGGAGAAGGAGAAGGTGAAGTCTGGAGGGTGAATCAGAAGAAACAGAAGAAGGAGAAGGAGAAGGTGAAGTCTGGAGGGTGAATCAGAAGAAGTAGAAGAAGGAGAAGGAGAAGGTGTAGTCTGGAGGGTGAATCAGAAGAAGTAGACGAAGGAGAAGGAGAAGGTGAAGTCTGGAGGGTGAACCAGAAGAAGCAGAAGAAGGAGAAGGAGAAGGTGAAGTCTGGAGGGTGAATCAGAAGAAGTAGAAGAAGGAGAAGGAGAAGGTGAAGTCTGGAGGGTGAATCAGAAGAAGCAGAAGAAGGAGAAGGAGAAGGTGAAGTCTGGAGGGTGAATCAGAAGAAGCAGAAGAAGGAGAAGGAGAAGGTGAAGTCTGGAGGGTGAATCAGAAGAAGTAGAAGAAGGAGAAGGAGAAGGTGAAGTCTGGAGGGTGAATCTGAAGAAGTAGAAGAAGGAGAAGGAGAAGGTGAAGTCTGGAGGGTGAATCAGAAGAAACAGAAGAAGGAGAAGGAGAAGGTGAAGTCTGGAGGGTGAATCAGAAGAAGTAGAAGAAGGAGAAGGAGAAGGTGTAGTCTGGAGGGTGAATCAGAAGAAGTAGACGAAGGAGAAGGAGAAGGTGAAGTAAGGAGGGTGAATCAGAAGAAGCAGAAGAAGGAGAAGGAGAAGGTGAAGTCTGGAGTGTGAAGCAGAAGAAGCAAAAGAAGGAGAAGGAGAAGGTGAAGTCTGGAGGGTGAATCAGAAGAAGCAGAAGAAGGAGAAGGAGAAGGTGAAGTCTGGAGGGTGAAGCAGAAGAAGTAGAAGAAGGAGAAGGAGAAGGTGAAGTCTGGAGGGTGAATCAGAAGAAGTAGAAGAAGGAGAAGGAGAAGGTGAAGTCAGGAGGGTGAATCAGAAGAAGTAGAAGAAGGAGAAGGAGAAGGTGAAGTCAGGAGGGTGAATCAGAAGAAGCAGAAGAAGGAGAAGGAGAAGGTGAAGTCTGGACGGTGAATCAGAAGAATCAGAAGAAGGAGAAGGAGAAGGTGTAGTCTGGAGGGTGAATCAGAAGAAGTAGACGAAGGAGAAGGAGAAGGTGAAGTAAGGAGGGTGAATCAGAAGAAGCAGAAGAAGGAGAAGGAGAAGGTGAAGTCTGGAGTGTGAAGCAGAAGAAGCAAAAGAAGGAGAAGGAGAAGGTGAAGTCTGGAGGGTGAATCAGAAGAAGCAGAAGAAGGAGAAGGAGAAGGTGAAGTCTGGAGGGTGAAGCAGAAGAAGTAGAAGAAGGAGAAGGAGAAGGTGAAGTCTGGAGGGTGAATCAGAAGAAGTAGAAGAAGGAGAAGGAGAAGGTGAAGTCAGGAGGGTGAATCAGAAGAAGCAGAAGAAGGAGAAGGAGAAGGTGAAGTCTGGACGGTGAATCAGAAGAATCAGAAGAAGGAGAAGGAGAAGGTGAAGTCTGGAGGGTGAATCAGAAGAAGCAGAAGAAAGAGAAGGAGAAGGTGAAGTCTGGAGGGTGAATCAGAAGAAGTAGAAGAAGGAGAAGGAGAAGGTGAAGTCTGGAGGGTGAATCAGAAAAAGCAGAAGAAGGAGAAGGAGAAGGTGAAGTCTGGAGGGTGAATCAGAAGAAGCAGAAGAAGGAGAAGGAGAAGGTGAAGTCTGGAGGGTGAATCAGAAGAAACAGAAGAAGGAGAAGGAGAAGGTGAAGTCTGGAGGGTGAATCAGAAGAAGTAGAAGAAGGAGAAGGAGAAGGTGTAGTCTGGAGGGTGAATCAGAAGAAGTAGACGAAGGAGAAGGAGAAGGTGAAGTCTGGAGGGTGAATCAGAAGAAGCAGAATAAGGAGAAGGAGAAGGTGAAGTCTGGAGGGTGAATCAGAAGAAGTAGAAGAAGGGGAAGGAGAAGGTGAAGTCTGGAGGGTGAATCAGAAGAAGCAGAAGAAGGAGAAGGAGAAGGTGAAGTCTGGAGTGTGAATCAGAAGAAGCAGAAGAAGGAGAAGGAGAAGGTGAAGTCTGGAGGGTGAATCAGAAGAAGTAGACGAAGGAGAAGGAGAAGGTGAAGTCTGGAGGGTGAATCAGAAGAAGCAGAAGAAGGAGATGGAGAAGGTGAAGTCTGGAGGGTGAATCAGAAGAAGTAGAAGAAGGAGAAGGAGAAGTTGAAGTCTGGAGGGTGAATCAGAAGAAGCAGAAGAAGGAGAAGGAGAAGATGAAGTCTGGAGGGTGAATCAGAAGAAGCAGAAGAAGGAGAAGGAGAAGGTGAAGTCTGGAGGGTGATTCAGAAGAAGCAGAATAAGGAGAAGGAGAAGGTGAAGTCTGGAGGGTGAATCAGAAGAAGCAGAAGAAGGAGAAGGAGAAGGTGAAGTCTGGAGGGTGAATCAGAAGAAGTAGAAGAAGGAGAAGGAGAAGGTGAAGTCTGGAGGGTGAATCAGAAAAAGTAGAAGAAGGAGAAGGAGAAGGTGAAGTCTGGAGGATGAATCAGAAGAAGTAGAAGAAGGAGAAGGAGAAGGTGAAGTCTGGAGGGTGAAGCAGAAGAAGTAGAAGAAGGAGAAGTTGAAGGTGAAGTCAGGAGGGTGAATCAGAAGATGTAGAAGAAGGAGAAGGAGAAGGTGAAGTCAGGAGGGTGAATCAGAAGATGGAGAAGAAGGAGAAGGAGAAGGTGAAGTCTGGAGGGTGAATCAGAAGAAGTAGAAGAAGGAGAAGGTGAAGTCTGGAGGGTGAATCAGAAGAAGCAGAAGAAGGAGAAGGAGAAGGTGAAGTCTGGAGGGTGAATCAGAAGAAGTAGAAGAAGGAGAAGGAGAAGGTGAAGTCAGGAGAGTGAAGCAGAAGAAGCAGAAGAAGGAGAAGGAGAAGGTGAAGTCTGGAGGGTGAAGCAGAAGAAGCAGAAGAAGGAGAAGGAGAAGGTGATGTCTGGAGGGCGAAGCAGAAGAAGCAGAAGAAGGAGAAGGAGAAGGTGAAGTCTGGAGGGTGAAGCAGAGGAAGCAGAAGAAGGAGAAGGAGAAGGTGAAGTCTGGAGGGTGAATCAGAAGTAGTAGAAGAAGGAGAAGGAGAAGGTGAAGTCAGGAGGGTGAAGCAGAAGAAGCAGAAGAAGGAGAAGGAGAAGGTGAAGTCAGGAGGGTGAATCGGAAGAAGTAGAAGAAGGAGAAGGAGAAGGTGAAGTCTGGAGGGTGAATCAGAAGAAGCAGAATAAGGAGAAGTAGAAGGTGAAGTCTGGAGGGTGAATCAGAAGAAGTAGAAGAAGGAGAAGGAGAAGGTGAAGTCTGGAGGGTGAATCAGAAGAAGCAGAAGAAGGAGAAGGAGAAGGTGAAGTCTGGAGGGAGAAGCAGAAGAAGTAGAAGAAGGAGAAGGAGAAGGTGAAGTCTGGAGGGTGAATCAGAAGAAGTAGAAGAAGGAGAAGGAGAAGGTGAAGTCTGGAGGGTGAATCAGAAGAAGCAGAAGAAGGAGAAGGAGAAGGTGAAGTCTGGAGGGTGAATCAGAAGAAGCAGAAGAAGGAGAAGGAGAAGGTGAAGTCTGGAGGGTGAAACAGAAGAAGCAGAATAAGGAGAAGGAGAAGGTGAAGTCAGGAGGGTGAATCAGAAGAAGCAGAAGAAGGAGAAGGAGAAGGTGAAGTAAGGAGGGTGAATCAGAAGAAGCAGAAGAAGGAGAAGGAGAAGGTGAAGTCTGGAGTGTGAAGCAGAAGAAGCAAAAGAAGGAGAAGGAGAAGGTGAAGTCTGGAGGGTGAATCAGAAGAAGTAGAAGAAGGAGAAGGAGAAGGTGAAGTCTGGAGGGTGAAGCAGAAGAAGTAGAAGAAGGAGAAGGAGAAGGTGAAGTCAGGAGGGTGAATCAGAAGAAGTAGAAGAAGGAGAAGGTGAAGTCAGGAGGTTGTATCAGAAGAAGCAGAAGAAGGAGAAGGAGAAGATGAAGTCTGGAGGGTGAATCAGAAGAATCAGAAGAAGGAGAAGGAGAAGGTGAAGTCTGGAGGGTGAATCAGAAGAAGCAGAAGAAAGAGAAGGAGAAGGTGAAGTCTGGAGGGTGAATCAGAAGAAGCAGAAGAAGGAGAAGGAGAAGGTGAAGTCTGGAGGGAGAAGCAGAAGAAGTAGAAGAAGGAGAAGGAGAAGGTGAAGTCTGGAGGGTGAATCAGAAGAAGTAGAAGAAGGAGAAGGAGAAGGTGAAGTCTGGAGGGTGAATCAGAAGATGTAGAAGAAGGAGAAGGAGAAGGTGAAGTCTGGAGGGTGAATCAGAAGAAACAGAAGAAGGAGAAGGAGAAGGTGAAGTCTGGAGGGTGAATCAGAAGAAGTAGAAGAAGGAGAAGGAGAAGGTGTAGTCTGGAGGGTGAATCAGAAGAAGTAGACGAAGGAGAAGGAGAAGGTGAAGTCTGGAGGGTGAACCAGAAGAAGCAGAAGAAGGAGAAGGAGAAGGTGAAGTCTGGAGGGTGAATCAGAAGAAGTAGAAGAAGGAGAAGGAGAAGGTGAAGTCTGGAGGGTGAATCAGAAGAAGCAGAAGAAGGAGAAGGAGAAGGTGAAGTCTGGAGGGTGAATCAGAAGAAGCAGAAGAAGGAGAAGGAGAAGGTGAAGTCTGGAGGGTGAAACAGAAGAAGCAGAATAAGGAGAAGGAGAAGGTGAAGTCAGGAGGGTGAATCAGAAGAAGCAGAAGAAGGAGAAGGAGAAGGTGAAGTAAGGAGGGTGAATCAGAAGAAGCAGAAGAAGGAGAAGGAGAAGGTGAAGTCTGGAGTGTGAAGCAGAAGAAGCAAAAGAAGGAGAAGGAGAAGGTGAAGTCTGGAGGGTGAATCAGAAGAAGCAGAAGAAGGAGAAGGAGAAGGTGAAGTCTGGAGGGTGAAGCAGAAGAAGTAGAAGAAGGAGAAGGAGAAGGTGAAGTCTGGAGGGTGAATCAGAAGAAGTAGAAGAAGGAGAAGGAGAAGGTGAAGTCAGGAGGGTGAATCAGAAGAAGCAGAAGAAGGAGAAGGAGAAGGTGAAGTCTGGACGGTGAATCAGAAGAATCAGAAGAAGGAGAAGGAGAAGGTGAAGTCTGGAGGGTGAATCAGAAGAAGCAGAAGAAAGAGAAGGAGAAGGTGAAGTCTGGAGGGTGAATCAGAAGAAGTAGAAGAAGGAGAAGGAGAAGGTGAAGTCTGGAGGGTGAATCAGAAAAAGCAGAAGAAGGAGAAGGAGAAGGTGAAGTCTGGAGGGTGAATCAGAAGAAGCAGAAGAAGGAGAAGGAGAAGGTGAAGTCTGGAGGGTGAATCAGAAGAAACAGAAGAAGGAGAAGGAGAAGGTGAAGTCTGGAGGGTGAATCAGAAGAAGTAGAAGAAGGAGAAGGAGAAGGTGTAGTCTGGAGGGTGAATCAGAAGAAGTAGACGAAGGAGAAGGAGAAGGTGAAGTCTGGAGGGTGAATCAGAAGAAGCAGAATAAGGAGAAGGAGAAGGTGAAGTCTGGAGGGTGAATCAGAAGAAGTAGAAGAAGGGGAAGGAGAAGGTGAAGTCTGGAGGGTGAATCAGAAGAAGCAGAAGAAGGAGAAGGAGAAGGTGAAGTCTGGAGGGTGAATCAGAAGAAGCAGAAGAAGGAGAAGGAGAAGGTGAAGTCTGGAGGGTGAATCAGAAGAAGTAGACGAAGGAGAAGGAGAAGGTGAAGTCTGGAGGGTGAATCAGAAGAAGCAGAAGAAGGAGATGGAGAAGGTGAAGTCTGGAGGGTGAATCAGAAGAAGTAGAAGAAGGAGAAGGAGAAGTTGAAGTCTGGAGGGTGAATCAGAAGAAGCAGAAGAAGGAGAAGGAGAAGGTGAAGTCTGGAGGGTGAATCAGAAGAAGCAGAAGAAGGAGAAGGAGAAGGTGAAGTCTGGAGGGTGATTCAGAAGAAGCAGAATAAGGAGAAGGAGAAGGTGAAGTCTGGAGGGTGAATCAGAAGAAGCAGAAGAAGGAGAAGGAGAAGGTGAAGTCTGGAGGGTGAATCAGAAGAAGTAGAAGAAGGAGAAGGAGAAGGTGAAGTCTGGAGGGTGAATCAGAAGAAGTAGAAGAAGGAGAAGGAGAAGGTGAAGTCTGGAGGATGAATCAGAAGAAGTAGAAGAAGGAGAAGGAGAAGGTGAAGTCTGGAGGGTGAAGCAGAAGAAGTAGAAGAAGGAGAAGTTGAAGGTGAAGTCAGGAGGGTGAATCAGAAGATGTAGAAGAAGGAGAAGGAGAAGGTGAAGTCAGGAGGGTGAATCAGAAGATGGAGAAGAAGGAGAAGGAGAAGGTGAAGTCTGGAGGGTGAATCAGAAGAAGTAGAAGAAGGAGAAGGTGAAGTCTGGAGGGTGAATCAGAAGAAGCAGAAGAAGGAGAAGGAGAAGGTGAAGTCTGGAGGGTGAATCAGAAGAAGCAGAAGAAGGAGAAGGAGAAGGTGAAGTCTGGAGGGTGAATCAGAAGAAGCAGAATAAGGAGAAGGAGAAGGTTAAGTCTGGAGGGTGAATCAGAAGAAGCAGAAGAAGGAGAAGGAGAAGGTGAAGTCTGGAGGGTGAATCAGAAGAAGTAGAAGAAGGAGAAGGAGAAGGTGAAGTCTGGAGGGTGAAGCAGAAGAAGTAGAAGAAGGAGAAGGAGAAGGTGAAGTCAGGAGGGTGAATCAGAAGAAGTAGAAGAAGGAGAAGGAGAAGGTGAAGTCAGGAGGGTGAATCAGAAGAAGCAGAAGAAGGAGATAGAGAAGGTGAAGTCTGGAGGGTGAATCAGAAGAATCAGAAGAAGGAGAAGGAGAAGGGTGAAGTCTGGAGGGTGAAGCAGAAGAAGCAGAAGAAAGAGAAGGAGAAGGTGAAGTCTGGAGGGTGAAGCAGAAGAAACAGAAGAAGGAGAAGGAGAAGGTGAAGACTGGAGGGTGAATCAGAAGAAGAAGAAGAAGGAGAAGGAGAAGGTGAAGTCTGGAGGGTGAATCAGAAGAAGTAGAAGAAGGAGAAGGAGAAGGTGAAGTCTGGAGGGTGAATCAGAACAAGCAGAAGAAGGAGAAGGAGAAGGTGAAGTCTGGAGGGTGAATCAGAAGAAGCAGAAGAAGGAGAAGGAGAAGATGAAGTCTGGAGAGTGAATCAGAAGAAGTAGAAGAAGGAGAAGAGGAGAAGGTGAGGTCTGGAGGGTGAATCAGAAGAAGCAGAAGAAGGAGAAGGAGAAGGTGAAGTCTGCAGGGTGAATCAGAAGAAGCAGAAGAAGGAGAAGGAGAAGGTGAAGTCTGGAGGGTGAATCAGAAGAAGCAGAAGAAGGAGAAGGAGAAGGTGAAGTCAGGAGGGTGAATCAGAAGAAGCAGAAGAAGGAGAAGGAGAAGGTGAAGTTAGGAGGGTGAATCAGAAGAAGCAGAAGAAGGAGAAGGAGCAGGTGAAGTCAGGGGGGTGTAGCAGAAGAAGTAGAAGAAGGAGAAGGAGAAGGTGAAGTCTGGAGGGTGAATCAGAAGAAGCAGAAGAAGGAGATAGAGAAGGTGAAGTCTGAAGGGTGAATCAGAAGAATCAGAAGAAGGAGAAGGAGAAGGTGAAGTCTGGAGGGTGAAGCAGAAGAAGCAGATTAAAGAGAAGGAGAAGGTGAAGTCTGGAGGGTGAAGCAGAAGAAACAGAAGAAGGAGAAGGAGAAGGTGAAGACTGGAGGGTGAATCAGAAGAAGTAGAAGAAGGAGAAGGAGAAGGTGAAGTCTGGAGGGTGAATCAGAAGAAGTAGAAGAAGGAGAAGGAGAAGGTGAAGTCTGGAGGGTGAATCAGAAGAAGCAGAAGAAGGAGAAGGAGAAGGTGAAGTCTGGAGGGTGAATCAGAAGAAGCAGAAGAAGGAGAAGGAGAAGATGAAGTCTGGAGGGTGAATCAGAAGAAGTAGAAGAAGGAGAAGGAGAAGGTGAAGTCTGGAGGGTGAAGCAGAAGAAGTAGAAGAAGGAGAAGGAGAAGGTGAAGTCAGGAGGGTGAATCAGAAGATGTAGAAGAAGGAGAAGGAGAAGGTGAAGTCAGGAGGGTGAATCAGAAGAAGCAGAAGAAGGAGAAGGAGAAGGTGAAGTCTGGAGGGTGAATCAGAAGAAGGAGAAGGAGAAGGTGAAGTCTGGAGGGTGAATCAGAAGAAGCAGAAGAAGGAGAAGGAGAAGGTGAAGTCTGGAGGGTGAATCAGAAGAAGCAGAAGAAGGAGAAGGAGAAGGTGAAGTCTGGAGGGTGAATCAGAAGAAGTAGACAAAGGAGAAGGAGAAGGTGAAGTCTGGAGGGTGAATCAGAAGAAGCAGAAGAAGGAGATGGAGAAGGTGAAGTCTGGAGGGTGAATCAGAAGAAGTAGAAGAAGGAGAAGGAGAAGGTGAAGTCTGGAGGGTGAATCAGAAGAAGCAGAAGAAGGAGAAGGAGAAGGTGAAGTCTGGAGGGTGAATCAGAAGAAGCAGAAGAAGGAGAAGGAGAAGGTGAAGTCTGGAGGGTGATTCAGAAGAAGCAGAATAAGGAGAAGGAGAAGGTGAAGTCTGGAGGGTGAATCAGAAGAAGCAGAAGAAGGAGAAGGAGAAGGTGAAGTCTGGAGGGTGAATCAGAAGAAGTAGAAGAAGGAGAAGGAGAAGGTGAAGTCTGGAGGGTGAATCAGAAGAAGTAGAAGAAGGAGAAGGAGAAGGTGAAGTCTGGAGGGTGAATCAGAAGAAGTAGAAGAAGGAGAAGGAGAAGGTGAAGTCTGGAGGGTGAAGCAGAAGAAGTAGAAGAAGGAGAAGTTGAAGGTGAAGTCAGGAGGGTGAATCAGAAGATGTAGAAGAAGGAGAAGGAGAAGGTGAAGTCAGGAGGGTGAATCAGAAGAAGGAGAAGAAGGAGAAGGAGAAGGTGAAATCTGGAGGGTGAATCAGAAGAAGTAGAAGAAGGAGAAGGTGAAGTCTGGAGGGTGAATCAGAAGAAGCAGAAGAAGGAGAAGGAGAAGGTGAAGTCTGGAGGGTGAATCAGAAGAAGCAGAAGAAGGAGAAGGAGAAGGTGAAGTCTGGAGGGTTTATCAGAAGAAGCAGAATAAGGAGAAGGAGAAGGTTAAGTCTGGAGGGTGAATCAGAAGAAGCAGAAGAAGGAGAAGGAGAAGGTGAAGTCTGGAGGGTGAATCAGAAGAAGTAGAAGAAGGAGAAGGAGAAGGTGAAGTCTGGAGGGTGAAGCAGAAGAAGTAGAAGAAGGAGAAGGAGAAGGTGAAGTCAGGAGGGTGAATCAGAAGAAGTAGAAGAAGGAGAAGGAGAAGGTGAAGTCAGGAGGGTGAATCAGAAGAAGCAGAAGAAGGAGATAGAGAAGGTGAAGTCTGGAGGGTGAATCAGAAGAAGTAGAAGAAGGAGAAGGAGAAGGTGAAGTCTGGAGGGTGAATCAGAAGAAGCAGAAGAAGGAGAAGGAGAAGGTGAAGTCTGGAGGGTGAATCAGAAGAAGCAGAAGAAGGAGAAGGAGAAGGTGAAGTCTGGAGGGTGAAGCAGAAGAAGCAGATTAAAGAGAAGGAGAAGGTGAAGTCTGGAGGGTGAAGCAGAAGAAACAGAAGAAGGAGAAGGAGAAGGTGAAGACTGGAGGGTGAATCAGAAGAAGTAGAAGAAGGAGAAGGAGAAGGTGAAGTCTGGAGGGTGAATCAGAAGAAGTAGAAGAAGGAGAAGGAGAAGGTGAAGTCTGGAGGGTGAATCAGAAGAAGCAGAAGAAGGAGAAGGAGAAGGTGAAGTCTGGAGGGTGAATCAGAAGAAGCAGAAGAAGGAGAAGGAGAAGATGAAGTCTGGAGGGTGAATCAGAAGAAGTAGAAGAAGGAGAAGGAGAAGGTGAAGTCTGGAGGGTGAAGCAGAAGAAGTAGAAGAAGGAGAAGGAGAAGGTGAAGTCAGGAGGGTGAATCAGAAGATGTAGAAGAAGGAGAAGGAGAAGGTGAAGTCAGGAGGGTGAATCAGAAGAAGCAGAAGAAGGAGAAGGAGAAGGTGAAGTCTGGAGGGTGAATCAGAAGAAGGAGAAGGAGAAGGTGAAGTCTGGAGGGTGAATCAGAAGAAGCAGAAGAAGGAGAAGGAGAAGGTGAAGTCTGGAGGGTGAATCAGAAGAAGCAGAAGAAGGAGAAGGAGAAGGTGAAGTCTGGAGGGTGAATCAGAAGAAGTAGACGAAGGAGAAGGAGAAGGTGAAGTCTGGAGGGTGAATCAGAAGAAGCAGAAGAAGGAGATGGAGAAGGTGAAGTCTGGAGGGTGAATCAGAAGAAGTAGAAGAAGGAGAAGGAGAAGGTGAAGTCTGGAGGGTGAATCAGAAGAAGCAGAAGAAGGAGAAGGAGAAGGTGAAGTCTGGAGGGTGAATCAGAAGAAGCAGAAGAAGGAGAAGGAGAAGGTGAAGTCTGGAGGGTGATTCAGAAGAAGCAGAATAAGGAGAAGGAGAAGGTGAAGTCTGGAGGGTGAATCAGAAGAAGCAGAAGAAGGAGAAGGAGAAGGTGAAGTCTGGAGGGTGAATCAGAAGAAGTAGAAGAAGGAGAAGGAGAAGGTGAAGTCTGGAGGGTGAATCAGAAGAAGTAGAAGAAGGAGAAGGAGAAGGTGAAGTCTGGAGGGTGAATCAGAAGAAGTAGAAGAAGGAGAAGGAGAAGGTGAAGTCTGGAGGGTGAAGCAGAAGAAGTAGAAGAAGGAGAAGTTGAAGGTGAAGTCAGGAGGGTGAATCAGAAGATGTAGAAGAAGGAGAAGGAGAAGGTGAAGTCAGGAGGGTGAATCAGAAGAAGGAGAAGAAGGAGAAGGAGAAGGTGAAATCTGGAGGGTGAATCAGAAGAAGTAGAAGAAGGAGAAGGTGAAGTCTGGAGGGTGAATCAGAAGAAGCAGAAGAAGGAGAAGGAGAAGGTGAAGTCTGGAGGGTGAATCAGAAGAAGCAGAAGAAGGAGAAGGAGAAGGTGAAGTCTGGAGGGTGAATCAGAAGAAGCAGAATAAGGAGAAGGAGAAGGTTAAGTCTGGAGGGTGAATCAGAAGAAGCAGAAGAAGTAGAAGGAGAAGGTGAAGTCTGGAGGGTGAATCAGAAGAAGTAGAAGAAGGAGAAGGAGAAGGTGAAGTCTGGAGGGTGAAGCAGAAGAAGTAGAAGAAGGAGAAGGAGAAGGTGAAGTCAGGAGGGTGAATCAGAAGAAGTAGAAGAAGGAGAAGGAGAAGGTGAAGTCAGGAGGGTGAATCAGAAGAAGCAGAAGAAGGAGATAGAGAAGGTGAAGTCTGGAGGGTGAATCAGAAGAATCAGAAGAAGGAGAAGGAGAAGGTGAAGTCTGGAGGGTGAAGCAGAAGAAGCAGAAGAAAGAGAAGGAGAAGGTGAAGTCTGGAGGGTGAAGCAGAAGAAACAGAAGAAGGAGAAGGAGAAGGTGAAGTCTGGAGGGTGAATCAGAAGAAGCAGAAGAAGGAGAAGGAGAAGGTGAAGTCAGGAGGGTGAATCAGAAGAAGCAGAAGAAGGAGAAGGAGAAGGTGAAGTTAGGAGGGTGAATCAGGAGAAGCAGAAGAAGGAGAAGGAGCAGGTGAAGTCAGGGGGGTGTAGCAGAAGAAGTAGAAGAAGGAGAAGTAGAAGGTGAAGCCTGGAGGGCGCAGCAGAAGAAGCAGAAGAAGGAGAAGGAGAAGGTGAAGTCTGGAGTGTGAAGCAGAAGAAGCAGAAGAAGGAGAAGGAGAAGGTGAAGTCTGGAGGGTGAATCAGAAGAAGCAGAAGAAGGAGAAGGAGAAGGTGAAGTCTGGAGGGTGAATCAGAAGAAGTAGAAGAAGGAGAAGGAGAAGGTGAAGTCTGGAGGGTGAAGCAGAAGAAGTAGAAGAAGGAGAAGTTGAAGGTGAAGTCAGGAGGGTGAATCAGAAGATGTAGAAGAAGGAGAAGGAGAAGGTGAAGTCAGGAGGGTGAATCAGAAGAAGGAGAAGAAGGAGAAGGAGAAGGTGAAATCTGGAGGGTGAATCAGAAGAAGTAGAAGAAGGAGAAGGTGAAGTCTGGAGGGTGAATCAGAAGAAGCAGAAGAAGGAGAAGGAGAAGGTGAAGTCTGGAGGGTGAATCAGAAGAAGCAGAAGAAGGAGAAGGAGAAGGTGAAGTCTGGAGGGTGAATCAGAAGAAGCAGAATAAGGAGAAGGAGAAGGTTAAGTCTGGAGGGTGAATCAGAAGAAGCAGAAGAAGGAGAAGGAGAAGGTGAAGTCTGGAGGGTGAATCAGAAGAAGTAGAAGAAGGAGAAGGAGAAGGTGAAGTCTGGAGGGTGAAGCAGAAGAAGTAGAAGAAGGAGAAGGAGAAGGTGAAGTCAGGAGGGTGAATCAGAAGAAGTAGAAGAAGGAGAAGGAGAAGGTGAAGTCAGGAGGGTGAATCAGAAGAAGCAGAAGAAGGAGATAGAGAAGGTGAAGTCTGGAGGGTGAATCAGAAGAATCAGAAGAAGGAGAAGGAGAAGGTGAAGTCTGGAGGGTGAAGCAGAAGAAGCAGAAGAAAGAGAAGGAGAAGGTGAAGTCTGGAGGGTGAAGCAGAAGAAACAGAAGAAGGAGAAGGAGAAGGTGAAGTCTGGAGGGTGAATCAGAAGAAGCAGAAGAAGGAGAAGGAGAAGGTGAAGTCAGGAGGGTGAATCAGAAGAAGCAGAAGAAGGAGAAGGAGAAGGTGAAGTTAGGAGGGTGAATCAGGAGAAGCAGAAGAAGGAGAAGGAGCAGGTGAAGTCAGGGGGGTGTAGCAGAAGAAGTAGAAGAAGGAGAAGTAGAAGGTGAAGCCTGGAGGGCGCAGCAGAAGAAGCAGAAGAAGGAGAAGGAGAAGGTGAAGTCTGGAGTGTGAAGCAGAAGAAGCAGAAGAAGGAGAAGGAGAAGGTGAAGTCTGGAGGGTGAATCAGAAGAAGCAGAAGAAGGAGAAGGAGAAGGTGAAGTCTGGAGGGTGAATCAGAAGAAGTAGAAGAAGGAGAAGGAGAAGGTGAAGTCTGGAGGGTGAAGCAGAAGAAGTAGAAGAAGGAGAAGGAGAAGGTGAAGTCAGGAGGGGGAATCAGAAGAAGTAGAAGAAGGAGAAGGAGAAGGTGAAGTCAGGAGGGTGAATCAGAAGAAGCAGAAGAAGGAGAAGGAGAAGGTGAAGTCTGGAGGGTGAATCAGAAGAATCAGAAGAAGGAGAAGGAGAAGGTGAAGTCTGGAGGGTGAATCAGAAGAAGCAGAAGAAAGAGAAGGAGAAGATGAAGTCTGGAGGGTGAAGCAGAAGAAACAGAAGAAGGAGAAGGAGAAGGTGAAGACTGGAGGGTGAATCAGAAGAAGTAGAAGAAGGAGAAGGAGAAGGTGAAGTCTGGAGGGTGAATCAGAAGAAGTAGAAGAAGGAGAAGGAGAAGTTGAAGTCTGGAGGGTGAATCAGAAGAAGCAGAAGAAGGAGAAGGAGAAGGTGAAGTCTGGAGGGTGAATCAGAAGAAGCAGAAGAAGGAGAAGGAGAAGATAAAGTCTGGAGGGTGAATCAGAAGAAGTAGAAGAAGGAGAAGGAGAAGGTGAAGTCTGGAGGGTGAATCAGAAGAAGTAGAAGAAGGAGAAGGAGAAGATGAAGTCTGGAGGGTGAATCAGAAGAAACAGAAGAAGGAGAAGGAGAAGGTGAAGTCTGGAGGGTGAATCAGAAGAAGCAGAAGAAGGAGAAGGAGAAGGTGAAGTCTGGAGGGTGAATCAGATGAAGTAGAAGAAGGAGAAGGAGAAGGTGAAGTCTGGAGGGTGAATCAGAAGAAGCAGAAGAAGGAGAAGGAGAAGGTGAAGTCTGGAGGGTGAATCAGAAGAAGCAGAAGAAGGAGAAGGAGAAGGTGAAGTCTGGAGGGTGAATCAGAAGAAGTAGAAGAAGGAGAAGGAGAAGTTGAAGTCTGGAGGGTGAAGCAGAAGAAGTAGAAGAAGGAGAAGGAGAAGGTGAAGTCAGGAGGGTGAATCAGAAGATGTAGAAGAAGGAGAAGGAGAAGGTGAAGTCAGGAGGGTGAATCAGAAGAAGCAGAAGAAGGAGAAGGAGAAGGTGAAGTCTGGAGGGTGAATCAGAAGAAGTAGAAGAAGGAGAAGGAGAAGGTGAAGTCTGGAGGGTGAATCAGAAGAAGCAGAAGAAGGAGAAGGAGAAGGTGAAGTCTGGAGGGTGAATCAGAAGAAGCAGAAGAAGGAGAAGGAGAAGGTGAAGTCTGGAGGGTGAATCAGAAGAAGCAGAATAAGGAGAAGGAGAAGGTTATGTCTGGAGGGTGAATCAGAAGAAGCAGAAGAAGGAGAAGGAGAAGGTGAAGTCTGGAGGGTGAATCAGAAGAAGTAGAAGAAGGAGAAGGAGAAGGTGAAGTCTGGAGGGTGAAGCAGAAGAAGTAGAAGAAGGAGAAGGAGAAGGTGAAGTCAGGAGGGTGAATCAGAAGAAGTAGAAGAAGGAGAAGGAGAAGGTGAAGTCAGGAGGGTGAATCAGAAGAAGCAGAAGAAGGAGATAGAGAAGGTGAAGTCTGGAGGGTGAATCAGAAGAATCAGAAGAAGGAGAAGGAGAAGGTGAAGTCTGGAGGGTGAAGCAGAAGAAGCAGAAGAAAGAGAAGGAGAAGGTGAAGTCTGGAGGGTGAAGCAGAAGACACAGAAGAAGGAGAAGGAGAAGGTGAAGACTGGAGGGTGAATCAGAAGAAGTAGAAGAAGGAGAAGGAGAAGGTGAAGTCTGGAGGGTGTATCAGAAGAAGTAGAAGAAGGAGAAGGAGAAGGTGAAGTCTGGAGGGTGAATCAGAAGAAGCAGAAGAAGGAGAAGGAGAAGGTGAAGTCTGGAGGGTGAATCAGAAGAAGCAGAAGAAGGAGAAGGAGAAGAAGAAGTCTGGAGGGTGAATCAGAAGAAGTAGAAGAAGGAGAAGGAGAAGGTGAGGTCTGGAGGGTGAATCAGAAGAAGCAGAAGAAGGAGAAGGAGAAGGTGAAGTCTGGAGGGTGAATCAGAAGAAGCAGAAGAAGGAGAAGGAGAAGGTGAAGTCTGGAGGGTGAATCAAAAGAAGCAGAAGAAGGAGAAGGAGAAGGTGAAGTCAGGAGGGTGAATCAGAAGAAGCAGAAGAAGGAGAAGGAGAAGGTGAAGTTAGGAGGGTGAATCAGAAGAAGCAGAAGAAGGAGAAGGAGCAGGTGAAGTCAGGGGGGTGTAGCAGAAGAAGTAGAAGAAGGAGAAGGAGAAGGTGAAGTCAGGACGGTGAAGCAGAAGAAGCAGAAGAAGGAGAAGGAGAAGGTGAAGCCTGGAGGGCGCAGCAGAAGAAGCAGAAGAAGGAGAAGGAGAAGGTGAAGTCTGGAGTGTGAAGCAGAAGAAGCAGAAGAAGGAGAAGGAGAAGGTGAAGTCTGGAGGGCGCAGCAGAAGAAGCAGAAGAAGGAGAATGAGAAGGTGAAGTCTGGAGGGTGAATCAGAAGAAGCAGAAGAAGGAGAAGGAGAAGGTGAAGTCTGGAGGGTGAATCAGAAGAAGAAGAAGAAGGAGAAGGAGAAGGTGAAGTCTGGAGGGTGAAGCAGAAGAAGTAGAAGAAGGAGAAGGAGAAGGTGAAGTCAGGAGGGTGAATCAGAAGAAGTAGAAGAAGGAGAAGGAGAAGGTGAAGTCAGGAGGGTGAATCAGAAGAAGCAGAAGAAGGAGAAGGAGAAGGTGAAGTCTGGAGGGTGAATCAGAAGAATCAGAAGAAGGAGAAGGAGAAGGTGAAGTCTGGAGGGTGAATCAGAAGAAGCAGAAGAAAGAGAAGGAGAAGGTGAAGTCTGGAGGGTGAAGCAGAAGAAACAGAAGAAGGAGAAGGAGAAGGTGAAGAATGGAGGGTGAATCAGAAGAAGTAGAAGAAGGAGAAGGAGAAGGTGAAGTCTGGAGGGTGAATCAGAAGAAGTAGAAGAAGGAGAAGGAGAAGGTGAAGTCTGGAGGGTGAAGCAGAAGAAGTAGAAGAAGGAGAAGGAGAAGGTGAAGTCAGGAGGGTGAATCAGAAGAAGTAGAAGAAGGAGAAGGAGAAGGTGAAGTCAGGAGGGTGAATCAGAAGAAGCAGAAGAAGGAGATAGAGAAGGTGAAGTCTGGAGGGTGAATCAGAAGAATCAGAAGAAGGAGAAGGAGAAGGTGAAGTCTGGAGGGTGAAGCAGAAGAAGCAGAAGAAAGAGAAGGAGAAGGTGAAGTCTGGAGGGTGAAGCAGAAGAAACAGAAGAAGGAGAAGGAGAAGGTGAAGACTGGAGGGTGAATCAGAAGAAGTAGAAGAAGGAGAAGGAGAAGGTGAAGTCTGGAGAGTGAATCAGAAGAAGTAGAAGAAGGAGAAGGAGAAGGTGAAGTCTGGAGGGTGAATCAGAAGAAGCAGAAGAAGGAGAAGGAGAAGGTGAAGTCTGGAGGGTGAATCAGAAGAAGCAGAAGAAGGAGAAGGAGAAGATGAAGTCTGGAGGGTGAATCAGAAGAAGTAGAAGAAGGAGAAGGAGAAGGTGAGGTCTGGAGGGTGAATCAGAAGAAGCAGAAGAAGGAGAAGGTGAAGTCTGGAGGGTGAATCAGAAGAAGCAGAAGAAGGAGAAGGAGAAGGTGAAGTCTGGAGGGTGAATCAGAAGAAGCAGAAGAAGGAGAAGGAGAAGGTGAAGTCAGGAGGGTGAATCAGAAGAAGCAGAAGAAGGAGAAGGAGAAGGTGAAGTTAGGAGGGTGAATCAGGAGAAGCAGAAGAAGGAGAAGGAGCAGGTGAAGTCAGGGGGGTGTAGCAGAAGAAGTAGAAGAAGGAGAAGGAGAAGGTGAAGCCTGGAGGGCGCAGCAGAAGAAGCAGAAGAAGGAGAAGGAGAAGGTGAAGTCTGGAGTGTGAAGCAGAAGAAGCAGAAAAAGGAGAAAGAGAAGGTGAAGTCTGGAGGGTGAATCAGAAGAAGCAGAAGAAGGAGAAGGAGAAGGTGAAGTCTGGAGGGTGAATCAGAAGAAGTAGAAGAAGGAGAAGGAGAAGGTGAAGTCTGGAGGGTGAAGCAGAAGAAGTAGAAGAAGGAGAAGGAGAAGGTGAAGTCAGGAGGGTGAATCAGAAGAAGTAGAAGAAGGAGAAGGAGAAGGTGAAGTCAGGAGGGTGAATCAGAAGAAGCAGAAGAAGGAGAAGGAGAAGGTGAAGTCTGGAGGGTGAATCAGAAGAATCAGAAGAAGGAGAAGGATAAGGTGAAGTCTGGAGGGTGAATCAGAAGAAGCAGAAGAAAGAGAAGGAGAAGGTGAAGTCTGGAGGGTGAAGCAGAAGAAACAGAAGAAGGAGAAGGAGAAGGTGAAGACTGGAGGGTGAATCAGAAGAAGTAGAAGAAGGAGAAGGAGAAGGTGAAGTCTGGAGGGTGAATCAGAAGAAGTAGAAGAAGGAGAAGGAGAAGTTGAAGTCTGGAGGGTGAATCAGAAGAAGCAGAAGAAGGAGAAGGAGAAGGTGAAGTCTGGAGGGTGAATCAGAAGAAGCAGAAGAAGGAGAAGGAGAAGATAAAGTCTGGAGGGTGAATCAGAAGAAGTAGAAGAAGGAGAAGGAGAAGGTGAAGTCTGGAGGGTGAATCAGAAGAAGTAGAAGAAGGAGAAGGAGAAGATGAAGTCTGGAGGGTGAATCAGAAGAAACAGAAGAAGGAGAAGGAGAAGGTGAAGTCTGGAGGGTGAATCAGAAGAAGTAGAAGAAGGAGAAGGAGAAGGTGTAGTCTGGAGGGTGAATCAGAAGAAGTAGACGAAGGAGAAGGAGAAGGTGAAGTCTGGAGGGTGAATCAGAAGAAGCAGAAGAAGGAGAAGGAGAAGGTGAAGTCTGGAGGGTGAATCAGATGAAGTAGAAGAAGGAGAAGGAGAAGGTGAAGTCTGGAGGGTGAATCAGAAGAAGCAGAAGAAGGAGAAGGAGAAGGTGAAGTCTGGAGGGTGAATCAGAAGAAGCAGAAGAAGGAGAAGGAGAAGGAGAAGTCTGGAGGGTGAATCAGAAGAAGTAGAAGAAGGAGAAGGAGAAGTTGAAGTCTGGAGGGTGAAGCAGAAGAAGTAGAAGAAGGAGAAGGAGAAGGTGAAGTCAGGAGGGTGAATCAGAAGATGTAGAAGAAGGAGAAGGAGAAGGTGAAGTCAGGAGGGTGAATCAGAAGAAGCAGAAGAAGGAGAAGGAGAAGGTGAAGTCTGGAGGGTGAATCAGAAGAAGTAGAAGAAGGAGAAGGAGAAGGTGAAGTCTGGAGGGTAAATCAGAAGAAGCAGAAGAAGGAGAAGGAGAAGGTGAAGTCTGGAGGGTGAATCAGAAGAAGCAGAAGAAGGAGAAGGAGAAGGTGAAGTCTGGAGGGTGAATCAGAAGAAGCAGAATAAGGAGAAGGAGAAGGTTATGTCTGGAGGGTGAATCAGAAGAAGCAGAAGAAGGAGAAGGAGAAGGTGAAGTCTGGAGGGTGAATCAGAAGAAGTAGAAGAAGGAGAAGGAGAAGGTGAAGTCTGGAGGGTGAAGCAGAAGAAGTAGAAGAAGGAGAAGGAGAAGGTGAAGTCAGGAGGGTGAATCAGAAGAAGTAGAAGAAGGAGAAGGAGAAGGTGAAGTCAGGAGGGTGAATCAGAAGAAGCAGAAGAAGGAGATAGAGAAGGTGAAGTCTGGAGGGTGAATCAGAAGAATCAGAAGAAGGAGAAGGAGAAGGTGAAGTCTGGAGGGTGAAGCAGAAGAAGCAGAAGAAAGAGAAGGAGAAGGTGAAGTCTGGAGGGTGAAGCAGAAGAAACAGAAGAAGGAGAAGGAGAAGGTGAAGACTGGAGGTTGAATCAGAAGAAGTAGAAGAAGGAGAAGGAGAAGGTGAAGTCTGGAGGGTGAATCAGAAGAAGTAGAAGAAGGAGAAGGAGAAGGTGAAGTCTGGAGGGTGAATCAGAAGAAGCAGAAGAAGGAGAAGGAGAAGGTGAAGTCTGGAGGGTGAATCAGAAGAAGCAGAAGAAGGAGAAGGAGAAGATGAAGTCTGGAGGGTGAATCAGAAGAAGTAGAAGAAGGAGAAGGAGAAGGTGAGGTCTGGAGGGTGAATCAGAAGAAGCAGAAGAAGGAGAAGGAGAAGGTGAAGTCTGGAGGGTGAATCAGAAGAAGCAGAAGAAGGAGAAGGAGAAGGTGAAGTCTGGAGGGTGAATCAAAAGAAGCAGAAGAAGGAGAAGGAGAAGGTGAAGTCAGGAGGGTGAATCAGAAGAAGCAGAAGAAGGAGAAGGAGAAGGTGAAGTTAGGAGGGTGAATCAGAAGAAGCAGAAGAAGGAGAAGGAGCAGGTGAAGTCAGGGGGGTGTAGCAGAAGAAGTAGAAGAAGGAGAAGGAGAAGGTGAAGTCAGGACGGTGAAGCAGAAGAAGCAGAAGAAGGAGAAGGAGAAGGTGAAGCCTGGAGGGCGCAGCAGAAGAAGCAGAAGAAGGAGAAGGAGAAGGTGAAGTCTGGAGTGTGAAGCAGAAGAAGCAGAAGAAGGAGAAGGAGAAGGTGAAGTCTGGAGGGTGAATCAGAAGAAGTAGAAGAAGGAGAAGGAGAAGATGAAGTCTGGAGGGTGAATCAGAAGAAACAGAAGAAGGAGAAGGAGAAGGTGAAGTATGGAGGGTGAATCAGAAGAAGTAGAAGAAGGAGAAGGAGAAGGAGTAGTCTGGAGGGTGAATCAGAAGAAGTAGACGAAGGAGAAGGAGAAGGTGAAGTCTGGAGGGTGAATCAGAAGAAGCAGAAGAAGGAGAAGGAGAAGGTGAAGTCTGGAGGGTGAATCAGATGAAGTAGAAGAAGGAGAAGGAGAAGGTGAAGTCTGGAGGGTGAATCAGAAGAAGCAGAAGAAAGAGAAGGAGAAGGTGAAGTCTGGAGGGTGAATCAGAAGAAGCAGAAGAAGGAGAAGGAGAAGGTGAAGTCTGGAGGGTGAATCAGAAGAAGCAGAAGAAGGAGAAGGAGAAGATAAAGTCTGGAGGGTGAATCAGAAGAAGTAGAAGAAGGAGAAGGAGAAGGTGAAGTCTGGAGGGTGAATCAGAAGAAGTAGAAGAAGGAGAAGGAGAAGATGAAGTCTGGAGGGTGAATCAGAAGAAACAGAAGAAGGAGAAGGAGAAGGTGAAGTCTGGAGGGTGAATCAGAAGAAGTAGAAGAAGGAGAAGGAGAAGTTGTAGTCTGGAGGGTGAATCAGAAGAAGTAGACGAAGGAGAAGGAGAAGGTGAAGTCTGGAGGGTGAATCAGAAGAAGCAGAAGAAGGAGAAGGAGAAGGTGAAGTCTGGAGGGTGAATCAGATGAAGTAGAAGAAGGAGAAGGAGAAGGTGAAGTCTGGAGGGTGAATCAGAAGAAGCAGAAGAAGGAGAAGGAGAAGGTGAAGTCTGGAGGGTGAATCAGAAGAAGCAGAAGAAGGAGAAGGAGAAGGTGAAGTCTGGAGGGTGAATCAGAAGAAGTAGAAGAAGGAGAAGGAGAAGTTGAAGTCTGGAGGGTGAAGCAGAAGAAGTAGAAGAAGGAGAAGGAGAAGGTGAAGTCAGTAGGGTGAATCAGAAGATGTAGAAGAAGGAGAAGGAGAAGGTGAAGTCAGGAGGGTGAATCAGAAGAAGCAGAAGAAGGAGAAGGAGAAGGTGAAGTCTGGAGGGTGAATCAGAAGAAGTAGAAGAAGGAGAAGGAGAAGGTGAAGTCTGGAGGGTGAATCAGAAGAAGCAGAAGAAGGAGAAGGAGAAGGTGAAGTCTGGAGGGTGAATCAGAAGAAGCAGAAGAAGGAGAAGGAGAAGGTGAAGTCTGGAGGGTGAATCAGAAGAAGCTGAATAAGGAGAAGGATAAGGTTATGTCTGGAGGGTGAATCAGAAGAAGCAGAAGAAGGAGAAGGAGAAGGTGAAGTCTGGAGGGTGAATCAGAAGAAGTAGAAGAAGGAGAAGGAGAAGGTGAAGTCTGGAGGGTGAAGCAGAAGAAGTAGACGAAGGAGAAGGAGAAGGTGCAGTCAGGAGGGTGAATCAGAAGAAGTAGAAGAAGGAGAAGGAGAAGGTGAAGTCAGGAGGGTGAATCAGAAGAAGCAGAAGAAGGAGTTAGAGAAGGTGAAGTCTGGAGGGTGAATCAGAAGAATCAGAAGAAGGAGAAGGAGAAGGTGAAGTCTGGAGGGTGAAGCAGAAGAAGCAGAAGAAAGAGAAGGAGAAGGTGAAGTCTGGAGGGTGAAGCAGAAGAAACAGAAGAAGGAGAAGGAGAAGGTGAAGAATGGAGGGTGAATCAGAAGAAGTAGAAGAAGGAGAAGGAGAAGGTGAAGTCTGGAGGGTGAATCAGAAGAAGTAGAAGAAGGAGAAGGAGAAGGTGAAGTCTGGAGGGTGAATCAGAAGAAGCAGAAGAAGGAGAAGGAGAAGGTGAAGTCTGGAGGGTGAATCAGAAGAAGCAGAAGAAGGAGAAGGAGAAGATGAAGTCTGGAGGGTGAATCAGAAGAAGTAGAAGAAGGAGAAGGAGAAGGTGAGGTCTGGAGGGTGAATCAGAAGAAGCAGAAGAAGGAGAAGGAGAAGGTGAAGTCTGGAGGGTGAATCAGAAGAAGCAGAAGAAGGAGAAGGAGAAGGTGAAGTCTGGAGGGTGAATCAAAAGAAGCAGAAGAAGGAGAAGGAGAAGGTGAAGTCAGGAGGGTGAATCAGAAGAAGCAGAAGAAGGAGAAGGAGAAGGTGAAGTTAGGAGGGTGAATCAGAAGAAGCAGAAGAAGGAGAAGGAGCAGGTGAAGTCAGGGGGGTGAAGCAGAAGAAGTAGAAGAAGGAGAAGGAGAAGGTGAAGTCAGGACGGTGAAGCAGAAGAAGCAGAAGAAGGAGAAGGAGAAGGTGAAGCCTGGAGGGCGCAGCAGAAGAAGCAGAAGAAGGAGAAGGAGAAGGTGAAGTCTGGAGTGTGAAGCAGAAGAAGCAGAAGAAGGAGAAGGAGAAGGTGAAGTCTGGAGGGCGCAGCAGAAGAAGCAGAAGAAGGAGAATGAGAAGGTGAAGTCTGGAGGGTGAATCAGAAGAAGCAGAAGAAGGAGAAGGAGAAGGTGAAGTCTGGAGGGTGAATCAGAAGAAGTAGAAGAAGGAGAAGGAGAAGGTGAAGTCTGGAGGGTGAAGCAGAAGAAGTAGAAGAAGGAGAAGGAGAAGGTGAAGTCAGGAGGGTGAATCAGAAGAAGTAGAAGAAGGAGAAGGAGAAGATGAAGTCAGGAGGGTGAATCAGAAGAAGCAGAAGAAGGAGAAGGAGAAGGTGAAGTCTGGAGGGTGAATCAGAAGAATCAGAAGAAGGAGAAGGAGAAGGTGAAGTCTGGAGGGTGAATCAGAAGAAGCAGAAGAAAGAGAAGGAGAAGGTGAAGTCTGGAGGGTGAAGCAGAAGAAACAGAAGAAGGAGAAGGAGAAGGTGAAGACTGGAGGGTGAATCAGAAGAAGTAGAAGAAGGAGAAGGAGAAGGTGAAGTCTGGAGGGTGAATCAGAAGAAGTAGAAGAAGGAGAAGGAGAAGTTGAAGTCTGGAGGGTGAATCAGAAGAAGCAGAAGAAGGAGAAGGAGAAGGTGAAGTCTGGAGGGTGAATCAGAAGAAGCAGAAGAAGGAGAAGGAGAAGATGAAGTCTGGAGGGTGAATCAGAAGAAGTAGAAGAAGGAGAAGGAGAAGGTGAAGTCTGGAGGGTGAATCAGAAGAAGTAGAAGAAGGAGAAGGAGAAGATGAAGTCTGGAGGGTGAATCAGAAGAAACAGAAGAAGGAGAAGGAGAAGGTGAAGTCTGGAGGGTGAATCAGAAGAAGCAGAAGAAGGAGAAGGAGAAGGTGAAGTCTGGAGGGTGAATCAGATGAAGTAGAAGAAGGAGAAGGAGAAGGTGAAGTCTGGAGGGTGAATCAGAAGAAGCAGAAGAAGGAGAAGGAGAAGGTGAAGTCTGGAGGGTGAATCAGAAGAAGCAGAAGAAGGAGAAGGAGAAGGTGAAGTCTGGAGGGTGAATCAGAAGAAGTAGAAGAAGGAGAAGGAGAAGTTGAAGTCTGGAGGGTGAAGCAGAAGAAGTAGAAGATGGAGAAGGAGAAGGTGAAGTCAGGAGGGTGAATCAGAAGAAGTAGAAGAAGGAGAAGGAGAAGGTGAAGTCAGGAGGGTGAATCAGAAGAAGCAGAAGATGGAGAAGGAGAAGGTGAAGTCTGGAGGGTGAATCAGAAGAATCAGAAGAAGGAGAAGGAGAAGGTGAAGTCTGGAGGGTGAATCAGAAGAAGCAGAGGAAGGAGAAGGAGAAGGTGAAGTCTGGAGGGTGAATCAGAAGAAGCAGAATAAGGAGAAGGAGAAGGTGAAGTCTGAAGTGTGAATCAGAAGAAGCAGAATAAGGAGAAGGAGAAGGTGAAGTCTGGAGGGTGAATCAGAAGAAGCAGAAGAAGGAGAAGGAGAAGGTGAAGTCTGGAGGGTGAATCAGAAGAAGGAGAAGAAGGAGAAGGACAAGGTGAAGTCTGGAGGGTGAAGCAGAAGAAGTAGAAGAAGGAGAAGGAGAAGGTGAAGTCAGGAGGGTGAATCAGAAGAAGTAGAAGAAGGAGAAGGAGAAGGTGAAGTCAGGAGGGTGAATCAGAAGAAGCAGAAGAAGGAGAAGGAGAAGGTGAAGTCTGGAGGGTGAATCAGAAGAATCAGAAGAAGGAGAAGGAGAAGGTAAAGTCTGGAGGGTGAATCAGAAGAAGCAGAAGAAAGAGAAGGAGAAGGTGAAGTCTGGAGGGTGAAGCAGAAGAAACAGAAGAAGGAGAAGGAGAAGGTGAAGACTGGAGGGTGAATCAGAAGAAGTAGAAGAAGGAGAAGGAGAAGGTGAAGTCTGGAGGGTGAATCAGAAGAAGTAGAAGAAGGAGAAGGAGAAGGTGAAGTCTGGAGGGTGAATCAGAAGAAGCAGAAGAAGGAGAAGGAGAAGGTGAAGTCTGGAGGGTGAATCAGAAGAAGCAGAAGAAGGAGAAGGAGAAGGTGAAGTCTGGAGGGTGAATCAGAAGAAGCAGAAGAAGGAGAAGGAGAAGATGAAGTCTGGAGGGTGAATCAGAAGAAGTAGAAGAAGGAGAAGGAGAAGATGAAGTCTGGAGGGTGAATCAGAAGAAACAGAAGAAGGAGAAGAAGAAGGTGAAGACTGGAGGGTGAATCAGAAGAAGTAGAAGAAGGAGAAGGAGAAGGTGAAGTCTGGAGGGTGAATCAGAAGAAGTAGAAGAAGGAGAAGGAGAAGGTGAAGTCTGGAGGGTGAATCAGAAGAAGCAGAAGAAGGAGAAGGAGAAGGTGAAGTCTGGAGGGTGAATCAGAAGAAGCAGAAGAAGGAGAAGGAGAAGATGAAGTCTGGAGGGTGAATCAGAAGAAGTAGAAGAAGGAGAAGGAGAAGATGAAGTCTGGAGGGTGAATCAGAAGAAACAGAAGAAGGATAAGAAGAAGGTGAAGTCTGGAGGGTGAATCAGAAGAAGTAGAAGAAGGAGAAGGAGAAGGTGTAGTCTGGAGGGTGAATCAGAAGAAGTAGACGAAGGAGAAGGAGAAGGTGAAGTCTGGAGGGTGAATCAGAAGAAGTAGAAGAAGGAGAAGGAGAAGGAGTAGTCTGGAGGGTGAATCAGAAGAAGTAGACGAAGGAGAAGGAGAAGGTGAAGTCTGGATGGTGAATCAGAAGAAGCAGAAGAAGGAGAAGGAGAAGGTGAAGTCTGGAGGGTGAATCAGATGAAGTAGAAGAAGGAGAAGGAGAAGGTGAAGTCTGGAGGGTGAATCAGAAGAAGCAGAAGAAGGAGAAGGAAAAGGTGAAGTCTGGAGGGTGAATCAGAAGAAGCAGAAGAAGGAGAAGGAGAAGGTGAAGTCTGGAGGGTGAATCAGAAGAAGTAGAAGAAGGAGAAGGAGAAGTTGAATTCTGGAGGGTGAAGCAGAAGAAGTAGAAGATGGAGAAGGAGAAGGTGAAGTCAGGAGGGTGAATCAGAAGAAGTAGAAGAAGGAGAAGGAGAAGTTGAAGTCAGGAGGGTGAATCAGAAGAAGCAGAAGATGGAGAAGGAGAAGGTGAAGTCTGGAGGTTGAATCAGAAGAATCAGAAGAAGGAGAAGGAGAAGGTGAAGTCTGGAGGGTGAATCAGAAGAAGCAGAGGAAGGAGAAGGAGAAGGTGAAGTCTGGAGGGTGAATCAGAAGAAGCAGAATAAGGAGAAGGAGAAGGTGAAGTCTGGAGTGTGAATCAAAAGAAACAGAATAAGGAGAAGGAGAAGGTGAAGTCTGGAGGGTGAATCAGAAGAAGCAGAAGAAGGAGAAGGAGAAGGTGAAGTCTGGAGGGTGAATCAGAAGAAGGAGAAGAAGGAGAAGGAGAAGGTGAAGTCTGGAGGGTGAAGCAGAAGAAGTAGAAGAAGGAGAAGGAGAAGGTGAAGTCAGGAGGGTGAATCAGAAGAAGTAGAAGAAGGAGAAGGAGAAGGTGAAGTCAGGAGGGTGAATCAGAAGAAGCAGAAGAAGGAGAAGGAGAAGGTGAAGTCTGGAGGGTGAATCAGAAGAATCAGAAGAAGGAGAAGGAGAAGGTAAAGTCTGGAGGGTGAATCAGAAGAAGCAGAAGAAAGAGAAGGAGAAGGTGAAGTCTGGAGGGTGAAGCAGAAGAAACAGAAGAAGGAGAAGGAGAAGGTGAAGACTGGAGGGTGAATCAGAAGAAGTAGAAGAAGGAGAAGGAGAAGGTGAAGTCTGGAGGGTGAATCAGAAGAAGTAGAAGAAGGAGAAGGAGAAGGTGAAGTCTGGAGGGTGAATCAGAAGAAGCAGAAGAAGGAGAAGGAGAAGGTGAAGTCTGGAGGGTGAATCAGAAGAAGCAGAAGAAGGAGAAGGAGCAGATGAAGTATGGAGGGTGAATCGGAAGAAGTAGAAGAAGGAGAAGGAGAAGGTGAAGTCTGGAGGGTGAATCAGAAGAAGTAGAAGAAGGAGAAGGAGAAGTTGAAGTCTGGAGGGTGAATCAGAAGAAGCAGAAGAAGGAGAAGGAGAAGGTGAAGTCTGGAGGGTGAATCAGAAGAAGCAGAAGAAGGAGAAGGAGAAGATGAAGTCTGGAGGGTGAATCAGAAGAATTAGAAGAAGGAGAAGGAGAAGGTGAAGTCTGGAGGATGAATCAGAAGAAGTAGAAGAAGGAGAAGGAGAAGATGAAGTCTGGAGGGTGAATCAGAAGAAACAGAAGAAGGAGAAGAAGAAGGTGAAGTCTGGAGGGTGAATCAGAAGAAGTAGAAGAAGGAGAAGGAGAAGGTGTAGTCTGGAGGGTGAATCAGAAGAAGTAGACGAAGGAGAAGGAGAAGGTGAAGTCTGGAGGGTGAATCAGAAGAAGCAGAAGAAGGAGAAGGAGAAGGTGAAGTCTGGAGGGTGAATCAGAAGAAGTAGAAGAAGGAGAAGGAGAAGGTGAAGTCTGGAGGGTGAATCAGAAGAAGCAGAAGAAGGAGAAGGAGAAGGTGAAGTCTGGAGGGTGAATCAGAAGAAGCAGAAGAAGGAGAAGGAGAAGGTGAAGTCTGGAGGGTGAATCAGAAGAAGTAGAAGAAGGAGAAGGAGAAGTTGAAGTCTGGAGGGTGAAGCAGAAGAAGTAAAAGATGGAGAAGGAGAAGGTGAAGTCAGGAGGGTGAATCAGAAGAAGTAGAAGAAGGAGAAGGAGAAGGTGAAGTCAGGAGGGTGAATCAGAAGAAGCAGAAGATGGAGAAGGAGAAGGTGAAGTCTGGAGGGTGAATCAGAAGAATCAGAAGAAGGAGAAGTAGAAGGTGAAGTCTGGAGGGTGAATCAGAAGAAGCAAAGGAAGGAGAAGGAGAAGGTGAAGTCTGGAGGGTGAATCAGAAGAAGCAGAATAAGGAGAAGGAGAAGGTGAAGTCTGGAGGGTGAATCAGAAGAAGCAGAATAAGGAGAAGGAGAAGGTGAAGTCTGGAGTGTGAATCAGAAGAAGCAGAATAAGGAGAAGGAGAAGGTGAAGTCTGGAGGGTGAATCAGAAGAAGCAGAAGAAGGAGAAGGAGAAGGTGAAGTCTGGAGGGTGAATCAGAAGAAGGAGAAGAAGGAGAAGGACAAGGTGAAGTCTGGAGGGTGAAGCAGAAGAAGTAGAAGAAGGAGAAGGAGAAGGTGAAGTCAGGAGGGTGAATCAGAAGAAGTAGAAGAAGGAGAAGGAGAAGGTGAAGTCAGGAGGGTGAATCAGAAGAAGCAGAAGAAGGAGAAGGAGAAGGTGAAGTCTGGAGGGTGAATCAGAAGAATCAGAAGAAGGAGAAGGAGAAGGTAAAGTCTGGAGGGTGAATCAGAAGAAGCAGAAGAAAGAGAAGGAGAAGGTGAAGTCTGGAGGGTGAAGCAGAAGAAACAGAAGAAGGAGAAGGAGAAGGTGAAGACTGGAGGGTGAATCAGAAGAAGTAGAAGAAGGAGAAGGAGAAGGTGAAGTCTGGAGGGTGAATCAGAAGAAGTAGAAGAAGGAGAAGGAGAAGGTGAAGTCTGGAGGGTGAATCAGAAGAAGCAGAAGAAGGAGAAGGAGAAGGTGAAGTCTGGAGGGTGAATCAGAAGAAGCAGAAGAAGGAGAAGGAGAAGGTGAAGTCTGGAGGGTGAATCAGAAGAAGCAGAAGAAGGAGAAGGAGAAGATGAAGTCTGGAGGGTGAATCAGAAGAAGTAGAAGAAGGAGAAGGAGAAGATGAAGTCTGGAGGGTGAATCAGAAGAAACAGAAGAAGGAGAAGAAGAAGGTGAAGACTGGAGGGTGAATCAGAAGAAGTAGAAGAAGGAGAAGGAGAAGGTGAAGTCTGGAGGGTGAATCAGAAGAAGTAGAAGAAGGAGAAGGAGAAGGTGAAGTCTGGAGGGTGAATCAGAAGAAGCAGAAGAAGGAGAAGGAGAAGGTGAAGTCTGGAGGGTGAATCAGAAGAAGCAGAAGAAGGAGAAGGAGAAGATGAAGTCTGGAGGGTGAATCAGAAGAAGTAGAAGAAGGAGAAGGAGAAGATGAAGTCTGGAGGGTGAATCAGAAGAAACAGAAGAAGGATAAGAAGAAGGTGAAGTCTGGAGGGTGAATCAGAAGAAGTAGAAGAAGGAGAAGGAGAAGGTGTAGTCTGGAGGGTGAATCAGAAGAAGTAGACGAAGGAGAAGGAGAAGGTGAAGTCTGGAGGGTGAATCAGAAGAAGTAGAAGAAGGAGAAGGAGTAGTCTGGAGGGTGAATCAGAAGAAGTAGACGAAGGAGAAGGAGAAGGTGAAGTCTGGATGGTGAATCAGAAGAAGCAGAAGAAGGAGAAGGAGAAGGTGAAGTCTGGAGGGTGAATCAGATGAAGTAGAAGAAGGAGAAGGAGAAGGTGAAGTCTGGAGGGTGAATCAGAAGAAGCAGAAGAAGGAGAAGGAAAAGGTGAAGTCTGGAGGGTGAATCAGAAGAAGCAGAAGAAGGAGAAGGAGAAGGTGAAGTCTGGAGGGTGAATCAGAAGAAGTAGAAGAAGGAGAAGGAGAAGTTGAATTCTGGAGGGTGAAGCAGAAGAAGTAGAAGATGGAGAAGGAGAAGGTGAAGTCAGGAGGGTGAATCAGAAGAAGTAGAAGAAGGAGAAGGAGAAGTTGAAGTCAGGAGGGTGAATCAGAAGAAGCAGAAGATGGAGAAGGAGAAGGTGAAGTCTGGAGGTTGAATCAGAAGAATCAGAAGAAGGAGAAGGAGAAGGTGACGTCTGGAGGGTGAATCAGAAGAAGCAGAGGAAGGAGAAGGAGAAGGTGAAGTCTGGAGGGTGAATCAGAAGAAGCAGAATAAGGAGAAGGAGAAGGTGAAGTCTGGAGTGTGAATCAGAAGAAACAGAATAAGGAGAAGGAGAAGGTGAAGTCTGGAGGGTGAATCAGAAGAAGCAGAAGAAGGAGAAGGAGAAGGTGAAGTCTGGAGGGTGAATCAGAAGAAGGAGAAGAAGGAGAAGGAGAAGGTGAAGTCTGGTGGGTGAAGCAGAAGAAGTAGAAGAAGGAGAAGGAGAAGGTGAAGTCAGGAGGGTGAATCAGAAGAAGTAGAAGAAGGAGAAGGAGAAGGTGAAGTCAGGAGGGTGAATCAGAAGAAGCAGAAGAAGGAGAAGGAGAAGGTGAAGTCTGGAGGGTGAATCAGAAGAATCAGAAGAAGGAGAAGGAGAAGGTAAAGTCTGGAGGGTGAATCAGAAGAAGCAGAAGAAAGAGAAGGAGAAGGTGAAGTCTGGAGGGTGAAGCAGAAGAAACAGAAGAAGGAGAAGGAGAAGGTGAAGACTGGAGGGTGAATCAGAAGAAGTAGAAGAAGGAGAAGGAGAAGGTGAAGTCTGGAGGGTGAATCAGAAGAAGTAGAAGAAGGAGAAGGAGAAGGTGAAGTCTGGAGGGTGAATCAGAAGAAGCAGAAGAAGGAGAAGGAGAAGGTGAAGTCTGGAGGGTGAATCAGAAGAAGCAGAAGAAGGAGAAGGAGCAGATGAAGTATGGAGGGTGAATCGGAAGAAGTAGAAGAAGGAGAAGGAGAAGGTGAAGTCTGGAGGGTGAATCAGAAGAAGTAGAAGAAGGAGAAGGAGAAGTTGAAGTCTGGAGGGTGAATCAGAAGAAGCAGAAGAAGGAGAAGGAGAAGGTGAAGTCTGGAGGGTGAATCAGAAGAAGCAGAAGAAGGAGAAGGAGAAGATGAAGTCTGGAGGGTGAATCAGAAGAATTAGAAGAAGGAGAAGGAGAAGGTGAAGTCTGGAGGGTGAATCAGAAGAAGTAGAAGAAGGAGAAGGAGAAGATGAAGTCTGGAGGGTGAATCAGAAGAAACAGAAGAAGGAGAAGAAGAAGGTGAAGTCTGGAGGGTGAATCAGAAGAAGTAGAAGAAGGAGAAGGAGAAGGTGTAGTCTGGAGGGTGAATCAGAAGAAGTAGACGAAGGAGAAGGAGAAGGTGAAGTCTGGAGGGTGAATCAGAAGAAGCAGAAGAAGGAGAAGGAGAAGGTGAAGTCTGGAGGGTGAATCAGAAGAAGTAGAAGAAGGAGAAGGAGAAGGTGAAGTCTGGAGGGTGAATCAGAAGAAGCAGAAGAAGGAGAAGGAGAAGGTGAAGTCTGGAGGGTGAATCAGAAGAAGCAGAAGAAGGAGAAGCAGAAGGTGAAGTCTGGAGGGTGAATCAGAAGAAGTAGAAGAAGGAGAAGGAGAAGTTGAAGTCTGGAGGGTGAAGCAGAAGAAGTAAAAGATGGAGAAGGAGAAGGTGAAGTCAGGAGGGTGAATCAGAAGAAGTAGAAGAAGGAGAAGGAGAAGGTGAAGTCAGGAGAGTGAATCAGAAGAAGCAGAAGATGGAGAAGGAGAAGGTGAAGTCTGGAGGGTGAATCAGAAGAATCAGAAGAAGGAGAAGTAGAAGGTGAAGTCTGGAGGGTGAATCAGAAGAAGCAAAGGAAGGAGAAGGAGAAGGTGAAGTCTGGAGGGTGAATCAGAAGAAGCAGAATAAGGAGAAGGAGAAGGTGAAGTCTGGAGGGTGAATCAGAAGAAGCAGAATAAGGAGAAGGAGAAGGTGAAGTCTGGAGGGTGAATCAGAAGAAGCAGAAGAAGGAGAAGGAGAAGGTGAAGTCTGGAGGGTGAATCAGAAGAAGTAGAAGAAGGAGAAGGAGAAGGTGAAGTCTGGAGGGTGAAGCAGAAGAAGTAGAAGAAGGAGAAGGAGAAGGTGAAGTCAGGAGGGTGAATCAGAAGAAGTAGAAGAAGGAGAAGGAGAAGGTGAAGTCAGGAGGGTGAATCAGAAGAAGCAGAAGAAGGAGAAGGAGAAGGTGAAGTCTGGAGGGTGAATCAGAAGAATCAGAAGAAGGAGAAGGAGAAGGTGAAGTCTGGAGGGTGAATCAGAAGAAGCAGAAGAAAGAGAAGGAGAAGGTGAAGTCTGGAGGGTGAAGCAGAAGAAACAGAAGAAGGAGAAGGAGAAGGTGAAGACTGGAGGGTGAATCAGAAGAAGTAGAAGAAGGAGAAGGAGAAGGTGAAGTCTGGAGGGTGAATCAGAAGAAGTAGAAGAAGGAGAAGGAGAAGGTGAAGTCTGGAGGGTGAATCAGAAGAACCAGAAGAAGGAGAAGGAGAAGGTGAAGTCTGGAGGGTGAATCAGAAGAAGCAGAAGAAGGAGAAGGAGAAGATGAAGTCTGAAGGGTGAATCAGAAGAAACAGAAGAAGGAGAAGGAGAAGGTGAAGTCTGGAGGGTGAATCAGAAGAAGTAGAAGAAGGAGAAGGAGAAGGTGTAGTCTGGAGGGTGAATCAGAAGAAGTAGACGAAGGAGAAGGAGAAGGTGAAGTCTGGAGGGTGAATCAGAAGAAGCAGAAGAAGGAGATGGAGAAGGTGAAGTCTGGAGGGTGAATCAGAAGAAGTAGAAGAAGGAGAAGGAGAAGGTGAAGTCTGGAGGGTGAATCAGAAGAAGCAGAAGAAGGAGAAGGAGAAGGTGAAGTCTGGAGGGTGAATCAGAAGAAGCAGAAGAAGGAGAAGGAGAAGGTGAAGTCTGGAGGGTGATTCAGAAGAAGCAGTATAAGGAGAAGTAGAAGGTGATGTCTGGAGGCTGAATCAGAAGAAGCAGAAGAAGGAGAAGGAGAAGGTGAAGTCTGGAGGGTGAATCAGAAGAAGTAGAAGAAGGAGAAGGAGAAGGTGAAGTCTGGAGGGTGAATCAGAAGAAGTAGAAGAAGGAGAAGGAGAAGGTGAATTCTGGAGGGTGAATCAGAAGAAGTAGAAGAAGGAGAAGGAGAAGGTGAAGTCTGGAGGGTGAAGCAGAAGAAGTAGAAGAAGGAGAAGGAGAAGGTGAAGTCAGGAGGGTGAATCAGAAGATGTAGAAGAAGGAGAAGGAGAAGGTGAAGTCAGGAGGATGAATCAGAAGAAGCAGAAGAAGGAGAAGGAGAAGGTGAAGTCTGGAGGGTGAATCAGAAGAATCAGAAGAAGGAGAAGGAGAAGGTGAAGTCTGGAGGGTGAATCAGAAGAAGCAGAAGAAAGAGAAGGAGAAGGTGAAGTCTGGAGGGTGAATCAGAAGAAGTAGAAGAAGGAGAAGGAGAAGGTGAAGTCTGGAGGGTGAATCAGAAGAAGCAGAAGAAGGAGAAGGAGAAGGTGAAGTCTGGAGGGTGAATCAGAAGAAGTAGACGAAGGAGAAGGAGAAGGTGAAGTCTGGAGGGTGAATCAGAAGAAGCAGAAGAAGGAGATGGAGAAGGTGAAGTCTGGAGGGTGAATCAGAAGAAGTAGAAGAAGGAGAAGGTGAAGGTGAAGTCTGGAGGGTGAATCAGAAGAAGCAGAAGAAGGAGAAGGAGAAGGTGAAGTCTGGAGGGTGAATCAGAAGAAGCAGAAGAAGGAGAAGGAGAAGGTGAAGTCTGGAGGGTGATTCAGAAGAAGCAGAATAAGGAGAAGGAGAAGGTGAAGTCTGGAGGGTGAATCAGAAGAAGCAGAAGAAGGAGAAGGAGAAGGTGAAGTCTGGAGGGTGAATCAGAAGAAGTAGAAGAAGGAGAAGGAGAAGGTGAAGTCTGGAGGGTGAATCAGAAGAAGTAGAAGAAGGAGAAGGAGAAGGTGAAGTCTGGAGGGTGAATCAGAAGAAGTAGAAGAAGGAGAAGGAGAAGGTGAAGTCTGGAGGGTGAAGCAGAAGAAGTAGAAGAAGGAGAAGGAGAAGGTGAAGTCAGGAGGGTGAATCAGAAGATGTAGAAGAAGGAGAAGGAGAAGGTGAAGTCAGGAGGGTGAATCAGAAGAAGCAGAAGAAGGAGAAGGAGAAGGTGAAGTCTGGAGGGTGAATCAGAAGAAGCAGAAGAAGGAGAAGGAGAAGGTGAAGTATGGAGGGTGAATCAGAAGAAGCAGAAGAAGGAGAAGGAGAAGGTGAAGTCTGGAGGGTGAATCAGAAGAAGCAGAATAAGGAGAAGGAGAAGGTGAAGTCTGGAGGGTGAATCAGAAGAAGCAGAAGAAGGAGAAGGAGAAGGTGAAGTCTGGAGGGTGAATCAGAAGAAGTAGAAGAAGGAGAAGGAGAAGGTGAAGTCTGGAGGGTGAAGCAGAAGAAGTAGAAGAAGGAGAAGGAGAAGGTGAAGTCAGGAGGGTGAATCAGAAGAAGTAGAAGAAGGAGAAGGAGAAGGTGAAGTCAGGAGGGTGAATCAGAAGAAGCAGGAGAAGGAGATAGAGAAGGTGAAGTCTGGAGGGTGAATCAGAAGAATCAGAAGAAGGAGAAGGAGAAGGTGAAGTCTGGAGGGTGAAGCAGAAGAAGCAGAAGAAAGAGAAGGAGAAGGTGAAGTCTGGAGGGTGAAGCAGAAGAAACAGAAGAAGGAGAAGGAGAAGGTGAAGTCTGGAGGGTGAATCAGAAGAAGTAGAAGAAGGAGAAGGAGAAGGTGAAGTCTGGAGGGTGAATCAGAAGAAGCAGAAGAAGGAGAAGGAGAAGGTGAAGTCTGGAGGGTGAATCAGAAGAAGCAGAAGAAGGAGAAGGAGAAGATGAAGTCTGGAGGGTGAATCAGAAGAAGTAGAAGAAGGAGAAGGAGAAGGTGAGGTCTGGAGGGTGAATCAGAAGAAGCAGAAGAAGGAGAAGGAGAAGGTGAAGTCTGGAGGGTGAATCAGAAGAAGCAGAAGAAGGAGAAGGAGAAGGTGAAGTCTGGAGGGTGAATCAGAAGAAGGAGAAGAAGGAGAAGGAGAAGGTGAAGTCTGGAGGGTGAAGCAGAAGAAGGAGAAGAAGGAGAAGGAGAAGGTGAAGTCAGGAGGGTGAATCAGAAGAAGTAGAAGAAGGAGAAGGAGAAGGTGAAGTCAGGAGGGTGAATCAGAAGAAGCAGAAGAAGGAGAAGGAGAAGGTGAAGTCTGGAGGGTGAATCAGAAGAATCAGAAGAAGGAGAAGGAGAAGGTAAAGTCTGGAGGGTGAATCAGAAGAAGCAGAAGAAAGAGAAGGAGAAGGTGAAGTCTGGAGGGTGAAGCAGAAGAAACAGAAGAAGGAGAAGGAGAAGGTGAAGACTGGAGGGTGAATCAGAAGAAGTAGAAGAAGGAGAAGGAGAAGGTGAAGTCTGGAGGGTGAATCAGAAGAAGTAGAAGGAGAAGGAGAAGGTGAAGTCTGGAGGGTGAATCAGAAGAAGCAGAAGAAGGAGAAGGAGAAGGTGAAGTCTGGAGGGTGAATCAGAAGAAGCAGAAGAAGGAGAAGGAGAAGATGAAGTATGGAGGGTGAATCGGAAGAAGTAGAAGAAGGAGAAGGAGAAGGTGAAGTCTGGAGGGTGAATCAGAAGAAGCAGAAGAAGGAGAAGGAGAAGATGAAGTCTGCAGGGTGAATCAGAAGAATTAGAAGAAGGAGAAGGAGAAGGTGAAGTCTGGAGGGTGAATCAGAAGAAGTAGAAGAAGGAGAAGGAGAAGATGAAGTCTGGAGGGTGAATCAGAAGAAACAGAAGAAGGAGAAGAAGAAGGTGAAGTCTGGAGGGTGAATCAGAAGAAGTAGAAGAAGGAGAAGGAGAAGGTGTAGTCTGGAGGGTGAATCAGAAGAAGTAGACGAAGGAGAAGGAGAAGGTGAAGTCTGGAGGGTGAATCAGAAGAAGCAGAAGAAGGAGAAGGAGAAGGTGAAGTCTGGAGGGTGAATCAGAAGAAGTAGAAGAAGGAGAAGGAGAAGGTGAAGTCTGGAGGGTGAATCAGAAGAAGCAGAAGAAGGAGAAGGAGAAGGTGAAGTCTGGAGGGTGAATCAGAAGAAGCAGAAGAAGGAGAAGGAGAAGGTGAAGTCTGGAGGGTGAATCAGAAGAAGTAGAAGAAGGAGAAGGAGAAGTTGAAGTCTGGAGGGTGAAGCAGAAGAAGTAAAAGATGGAGAAGGAGAAGGTGAAGTCAGGAGGGTGAATCAGAAGAAGTAGAAGAAGGAGAAGGAGAAGGTGAAGTCAGGAGGGTGAATCAGAAGAAGCAGAAGATGGAGAAGGAGAAGGTGAAGTCTGGAGGGTGAATCAGAAGAATCAGAAGAAGGAGAAGGAGAAGGTTAAGTCTGGAGGGTGAATCAGAAGAAGCAAAGGAAGGAGAAGGAGAAGGTGAAGTCTGGAGGGTGAATCAGAAGAAGCAGAATAAGGAGAAGGAGAAGGTGAAGTCTGGAGGGTGTATCAGAAGAAGCAGAATAAGGAGAAGGAGAAGGTGAAGTCTGGAGGGTGAATCAGAAGAAGCAGAAGAAGGAGAAGGAGAAGGTGAAGTCTGGAGGGTGAATCAGAAGAAGTAGTAGAAGGAGAAGGAGAAGGTGAAGTCTGGAGGGTGAATCAGAAGAAGCAGAAGAAGGAGAAGGAGAAGATGAAGTCTGGAGGGTGAATCAGAAGAAGTAGAAGAAGGAGAAGGAGAAGGTGAGGTCTGGAGGGTGAATCAGAAGAAGCAGAAGAAGGAGAAGGAGAAGGTGAAGTCTGGAGGGTGAATCAGAAGAAGCAGAAGAAGGAGAAGGAGAAGGTGAAGTCTGGAGGGTGAATCAGAAGAAGGAGAAGAAGGAGAAGGAGAAGGTGAAGTCTGGAGGGTGAAGCAGAAGAAGTAGAAGAAGGAGAAGGAGAAGGTGAAGTCAGGAGGGTGAATCAGAAGAAGTAGAAGAAGGAGAAGGAGAAGGTGAAGTCAGGAGGGTGAATCAGAAGAAGCAGAAGAAGGAGAAGGAGAAGGTGAAGTCTGGAGGGTGAATCAGAAGAATCAGAAGAAGGAGAAGGAGAAGGTAAAGTCTGGAGGGTGAATCAGAAGAAGCAGAAGAAAGAGAAGGAGAAGGTGAAGTCTGGAGGGTGAAGCAGAAGAAACAGAAGAAGGAGAAGGAGAAGGTGAAGACTGGAGGGTGAATCAGAAGAAGTAGAAGAAGGAGAAGGAGAAGGTGAAGTCTGGAGGGTGAATCAGAAGAAGTAGAAGAAGGAGAAGGAGAAGGTGAAGTCTGGAGGGTGAATCAGAAGAAGCAGAAGAAGGAGAAGGAGAAGGTGAAGTCTGGAGGGTGAATCAGAAGAAGCAGAAGAAGGAGAAGGAGAAGATGAAGTATGGAGGGTGAATCGGAAGAAGTAGAAGAAGGAGAAGGAGAAGGTGAAGTCTGGAGGGTGAATCAGAAGAAGCAGAAGAAGGAGAAGGAGAAGATGAAGTCTGCAGGGTGAATCAGAAGAATTAGAAGAAGGAGAAGGAGAAGGTGAAGTCTGGAGGGTGAATCAGAAGAAGTAGAAGAAGGAGAAGGAGAAGATGAAGTCTGGAGGGTGAATCAGAAGAAACAGAAGAAGGAGAAGAAGAAGGTGAAGTCTGGAGGGTGAATCAGAAGAAGTAGAAGAAGGAGAAGGAGAAGGTGTAGTCTGGAGGGTGAATCAGAAGAAGTAGACGAAGGAGAAGGAGAAGGTGAAGTCTGGAGGGTGAATCAGAAGAAGCAGAAGAAGGAGAAGGAGAAGGTGAAGTCTGGAGGGTGAATCAGAAGAAGTAGAAGAAGGAGAAGGAGAAGGTGAAGTCTGGAGGGTGAATCAGAAGAAGCAGAAGAAGGAGAAGGAGAAGGTGAAGTCTGGAGGGTGAATCAGAAGAAGCAGAAGAAGGAGAAGGAGAAGGTGAAGTCTGGAGGGTGAATCAGAAGAAGTAGAAGAAGGAGAAGGAGAAGTTGAAGTCTGGAGGGTGAAGCAGAAGAAGTAAAAGATGGAGAAGGAGAAGGTGAAGTCAGGAGGGTGAATCAGAAGAAGTAGAAGAAGGAGAAGGAGAAGGTGAAGTCAGGAGGGTGAATCAGAAGAAGCAGAAGATGGAGAAGGAGAAGGTGAAGTCTGGAGGGTGAATCAGAAGAATCAGAAGAAGGAGAAGGAGAAGGTTAAGTCTGGAGGGTGAATCAGAAGAAGCAAAGGAAGGAGAAGGAGAAGGTGAAGTCTGGAGGGTGAATCAGAAGAAGCAGAATAAGGAGAAGGAGAAGGTGAAGTCTGGAGGGTGTATCAGAAGAAGCAGAATAAGGAGAAGGAGAAGGTGAAGTCTGGAGGGTGAATCAGAAGAAGCAGAAGAAGGAGAAGGAGAAGGTGAAGTCTGGAGGGTGAATCAGAAGAAGTAGAAGAAGGAGAAGGAGAAGGTGAAGTCTGGAGGGTGAATCAGAAGAATCAGAAGAAGGAGAAGGAGAAGGTGAAGTCTGGAGGGTGAATCAGAAGAAGCAGAAGAAAGAGAAGGAGAAGGTGAAGTCTGGAGGGTGAAGCAGAAGAAACAGAAGAAGGAGAAGGAGAAGGTGAAGACTGGAGGGTGAATCAGAAGAAGTAGAAGAAGGAGAAGGAGAAGGTGAAGTCTGGAGGGTGAATCAGAAGAAGTAGAAGAAGGAGAAGGAGAAGGTGAAGTCTGGAGGGTGAATCAGAAGAACCAGAAGAAGGAGAAGGAGAAGGTGAAGTCTGGAGGGTGAATCAGAAGAAGCAGAAGAAGGAGAAGGAGAAGATGAAGTCTGGAGGGTGAATCAGAAGAAGTAGAAGAAGGAGAAGGAGAAGGTGAAGTCTGGAGGGTGAATCAGAAGTAGTAGAAGAAGGAGAAGGAGAAGGTGAAGTCTGGAGGGTGAATCAGAAGAAACAGAAGAAGGAGAAGGAGAAGGTGAAGTCTGGAGGGTGAATCAGAAGAAGTAGAAGAAGGAGAAGGAGAAGGTGTAGTCTGGAGGGTGAATCAGAAGAAGTAGACGAAGGAGAAGGAGAAGGTGAAGTCTGGAGGGTGAATCAGAAGAAGCAGAAGAAGGAGATGGAGAAGGTGAAGTCTGGAGGGTGAATCAGAAGAAGTAGAAGAAGGAGAAGGAGAAGGTGAAGTCTGGAGGGTGAATCAGAAGAAGCAGAAGAAGGAGAAGGAGAAGGTGAAGTCTGGAGGGTGAATCAGAAGAAGCAGAAGAAGGAGAAGGAGAAGGTGAAGTCTGGAGGGTGATTCAGAAGAAGCAGAATAAGGAGAAGGAGAAGGTGATGTCTGGAGGGTGAATCAGAAGAAGCAGAAGAAGGAGAAGGAGAAGGTGAAGTCTGGAGGGTGAATCAGAAGAAGTAGAAGAAGGAGAAGGAGAAGGTGAAGTCTGGAGGGTGAATCAGAAGAAGTAGAAGAAGGAGAAGGAGAAGGTGAATTCTGGAGGGTGAATCAGAAGAAGTAGAAGAAGGAGAAGGAGAAGGTGAAGTCTGGAGGGTGAAGCAGAAGAAGTAGAAGAAGGAGAAGGAGAAGGTGAAGTCAGGAGGGTGAATCAGAAGATGTAGAAGAAGGAGAAGGAGAAGGTGAAGTCAGGAGGGTGAATCAGAAGAAGCAGAAGAAGGAGAAGGAGAAGGTGAAGTCTGGAGGGTGAATCAGAAGAATCAGAAGAAGGAGAAGGAGAAGGTGAAGTCTGGTGGGTGAATCAGAAGAAGCAGAAGAAAGAGAAGGAGAAGGTGAAGTCTGGAGGGTGAATCAGAAGAAGTAGAAGAAGGAGAAGGAGAAGGTGAAGTCTGGAGGGTGAATCAGAAGAAGCAGAAGAAGGAGAAGGAGAAGGTGAAGTCTGGAGGGTGAATCAGAAGAAGTAGACGAAGGAGAAGGAGAAGGTGAAGTCTGGAGGGTGAATCAGAAGAAGCAGAAGAAGGAGATGGAGAAGGTGAAGTCTGGAGGGTGAATCAGAAGAAGTAGAAGAAGGAGAAGGTGAAGGTGAAGTCTGGAGGGTGAATCAGAAGAAGCAGAAGAAGGAGAAGGAGAAGGTGAAGTCTGGAGGGTGAATCAGAAGAAGCAGAAGAAGGAGAAGGAGAAGGTGAAGTCTGGAGGGTGATTCAGAAGAAGCAGAATAAGGAGAAGGAGAAGGTGAAGTCTGGAGGGTGAATCAGAAGAAGCAGAAGAAGGAGAAGGAGAAGGTGAAGTCTGGAGGGTGAATCAGAAGAAGTAGAAGAAGGAGAAGGAGAAGGTGAAGTCTGGAGGGTGAATCAGAAGAAGTAGAAGAAGGAGAAGGAGAAGGTGAAGTCTGGAGGGTGAATCAGAAGAAGTAGAAGAAGGAGAAGGAGAAGGTGAAGTCTGGAGGGTGAAGCAGAAGAAGTAGAAGAAGGAGAAGGAGAAGGTGAAGTCAGGAGGGTGAATCAGAAGATGTAGAAGAAGGAGAAGGAGAAGGTGAAGTCAGGAGGGTGAATCAGAAGAAGCAGAAGAAGGAGAAGGAGAAGGTGAAGTCTGGAGGGTGAATCAGAAGAAGCAGAAGAAGGAGAAGGAGAAGGTGAAGTATGGAGGGTGAATCAGAAGAAGCAGAAGAAGGAGAAGGAGAAGGTGAAGTCTGGAGGGTGAATCAGAAGAAGCAGAATAAGGAGAAGGAGAAGGTGAAGTCTGGAGGGTGAATCAGAAGAAGCAGAAGAAGGAGAAGGAGAAGGTGAAGTCTGGAGGGTGAATCAGAAGAAGTAGAAGAAGGAGAAGGAGAAGGTGAAGTCTGGAGGGTGAAGCAGAAGAAGTAGAAGAAGGAGAAGGAGAAGGTGAAGTCAGGAGGGTGAATCAGAAGAAGTAGAAGAAGGAGAAGGAGAAGGTGAAGTCAGGAGGGTGAATCAGAAGAAGCAGGAGAAGGAGATAGAGAAGGTGAAGTCTGGAGGGTGAATCAGAAGAATCAGAAGAAGGAGAAGGAGAAGGTGAAGTCTGCAGGGTGAAGCAGAAGAAGCAGAAGAAAGAGAAGGAGAAGGTGAAGTCTGGAGGGTGAAGCAGAAGAAACAGAAGAAGGAGAAGGAGAAGGTGAAGTCTGGAGGGTGAATCAGAAGAAGTAGAAGAAGGAGAAGGAGAAGGTGAAGTCTGGAGGGTGAATCAGAAGAAGCAGAAGAAGGAGAAGGAGAAGGTGAAGTCTGGAGGGTGAATCAGAAGAATCAGAAGAAGGAGAAGGAGAAGATGAAGTCTGGAGGGTGAATCAGAAGAAGTAGAAGAAGGAGAAGGAGAAGGTGAGGTCTGGAGGGTGAATCAGAAGAAGCAGAAGAAGGAGAAGGAGAAGGTGAAGTCTGGAGGGTGAATCAGAAGAAGCAGAAGAAGGAGAAGGAGAAGGTGAAGTCTGGAGGGTGAATCAGAAGAAGCAGAAGAAGGAGAAGGAGAAGGTGAAGTCAGGAGGGTGAATCAGAAGAAGCAGAAGAAGGAGAAGGAGAAGGTGAAGTTAGGAGGGTGAATCAGAAGAAGCAGAAGAAGGAGAAGGAGCAGGTGAAGTCAGGGGGGTGCAGCAGAAGAAGTAGAAGAAGGAGAAGGAGAAGGTGAAGTCAGGACGGTGAAGCAGAAGAAGCAGAAGAAGGAGAAGAAGAAGGTGAAGCCTGGAGGGCGCAGCAGAAGAAGCAGAAGAAGGAGAAGGAGAAGGTGAAGTCTGGAGTGTGAAGCAGAAGAAGCAGAAGAAGGAGAAGGAGAAGGTGAAGTCTGGAGCGCGCAGCAGAAGAAGCAGAAGAAGGAGAATGAGAAGGTGAAGTCTGGAGGGTGAATCAGAAGAAGCAGAAGAAGGAGAAGGAGAAGGTGAAGTCTGGAGGGTGAATCAGAAGAAGTAGAAGAAGGAGAAGGAGAAGGTGAAGTCTGGAGGGTGAAGCAGAAGCAGTAGAAGAAGGAGAAGGAGAAGGTGAAGTCAGGAGGGTGAATCAGAAGAAGAAGAAGAAGGAGAAGGAGAAGGTGAAGTCAGGAGGGTGAATCAGAAGAAGCAGAAGAAGGAGAAGGAGAAGGTGAAGTCTGGAGGGTGAATCAGAAGAATGAGAAGAAGGAGAAGGAGAAGGTGAAGTCTGGAGGGTGAATCAGAAGAAGCAGAAGAAAGAGAAGGAGAAGGTGAAGTCTGGAGGGTGAAGCAGAAGAAACAGAAGAAGGAGAAGGAGAAGGTGAAGACTGGAGGGTGAATCAGAAGAAGTAGAAGAAGCAGAAGGAGAAGGTGAAGTCTGGAGGGTGAATCAGATGAAGTAGAAGAAGGAGAAGGAGAAGTTGAAGTCTGGAGGGTGAATCAGAAGAAGCAGAAGAAGGAGAAGGAGAAGGTGAAGTCTGGAGGGTGAATCAGAACAAGCAGAAGAAGGAGAAGGAGAAGATGAAGTCTGGATGGTGAATCAGAAGAAGTAGAAGAAGGAGAAGGAGAAGGTGAAGTCTGGAGGGTGAATCAGAAGAAGTAGAAGAAGGAGAAGGAGAAGATGAAGTCTGGAGGGTGAATCAGAAGAAACAGAAGAAGGAGAAGTAGAAGGTGAATTCTGGAGGGTGAATCAGAAGAAGTAGAAGAAGGAGAAGGAGAAGGTGTAGTCTGGAGGGTGAATCAGAAGAAGTAGACGAAGGAGAAGGAGAAGGTGAAGTCTGGAGGGTGAATCAGAAGAAGCAGAAGAAGGAGAAGGAGAAGGTGAAGTCTGGAGGGTGAATCAGAAGAAGTAGAAGAAGGAGAAGGAGAAGGTGAAGTCTGGAGGGTGAATCAGAAGAAGCAGAAGAAGGAGAAGGAGAAGGTGAAGTCTGGAGGGTGAATCAGAAGAAGCAGAAGAAGGAGAAGGAGAAGGTGAAGTCTGGAGGGTGAATCAGAAGAAGCAGAATAAGGAGAAGGAGAAGGTGAAGTCTGGAGGGTGAATCAGAAGAAGCAGAAGAAGGAGAAGGAGAAGGTGAAGTCTGGAGGGTGAATCAGAAGAAGTAGAAGAAGGAGAAGGAGAAGATGAAGTCTGGAGGGTGAATCAGAAGAAGTAGAAGAAGGAGAAGGAGAAGGTGAAGTCTGGAGGGTGAATCAGAAGAAGTAGAAGAAGGAGAAGGAGAAGGTGAAGTCTGGAGGGTGAATCAGAAGAAGCAGAAGAAGGAGAAGGAGAAGGTGAAGTCTGGAGGGTGAATCAGAAGAAGTAGAAGAAGGAGAAGGAGAAGTTGAAGTCTGGAGGGTGAAGCAGAAGAAGTAAAAGATGGAGAAGGAGAAGGTGAAGTCAGGAGGGTGAATCAGAAGAAGTAGAAGAAGGAGAAGGAGAAGGTGAAGTCAGGAGGGTGAATCAGAAGAAGCAGAAGATGGAGAAGGAGAAGGTGAAGTCTGGAGGGTGAATCAGAAGAATCAGAAGAAGGAGAAGGAGAAGGTTAAGTCTGGAGGGTGAATCAGAAGAAGCAAAGGAAGGAGAAGGAGAAGGTGAAGTCTGGAGGGTGAATCAGAAGAAGCAGAATAAGGAGAAGGAGAAGGTGAAGTCTGGAGGGTGTATCAGAAGAAGCAGAATAAGGAGAAGGAGAAGGTGAAGTCTGGAGGGTGAATCAGAAGAAGCAGAAGAAGGAGAAGGAGAAGGTGAAGTCTGGAGGGTGAATCAGAAGAAGTAGAAGAAGGAGAAGGAGAAGGTGAAGTCTGGAGGGTGAATCAGAAGAATCAGAAGAAGGAGAAGGAGAAGGTGAAGTCTGGAGGGTGAATCAGAAGAAGCAGAAGAAAGAGAAGGAGAAGGTGAAGTCTGGAGGGTGAAGCAGAAGAAACAGAAGAAGGAGAAGGAGAAGGTGAAGACTGGAGGGTGAATCAGAAGAAGTAGAAGAAGGAGAAGGAGAAGGTGAAGTCTGGAGGGTGAATCAGAAGAAGTAGAAGAAGGAGAAGGAGAAGGTGAAGTCTGGAGGGTGAATCAGAAGAACCAGAAGAAGGAGAAGGAGAAGGTGAAGTCTGGAGGGTGAATCAGAAGAAGCAGAAGAAGGAGAAGGAGAAGATGAAGTCTGGAGGGTGAATCAGAAGAAGTAGAAGAAGGAGAAGGAGAAGGTGAAGTCTGGAGGGTGAATCAGAAGTAGTAGAAGAAGGAGAAGGAGAAGGTGAAGTCTGGAGGGTGAATCAGAAGAAACAGAAGAAGGAGAAGGAGAAGGTGAAGTCTGGAGGGTGAATCAGAAGAAGTAGAAGAAGGAGAAGGAGAAGGTGTAGTCTGGAGGGTGAATCAGAAGAAGTAGACGAAGGAGAAGGAGAAGGTGAAGTCTGGAGGGTGAATCAGAAGAAGCAGAAGAAGGAGATGGAGAAGGTGAAGTCTGGAGGGTGAATCAGAAGAAGTAGAAGAAGGAGAAGGAGAAGGTGAAGTCTGGAGGGTGAATCAGAAGAAGCAGAAGAAGGAGAAGGAGAAGGTGAAGTCTGGAGGGTGAATCAGAAGAAGCAGAAGAAGGAGAAGGAGAAGGTGAAGTCTGGAGGGTGATTCAGAAGAAGCAGAATAAGGAGAAGGAGAAGGTGATGTCTGGAGGGTGAATCAGAAGAAGCAGAAGAAGGAGAAGGAGAAGGTGAAGTCTGGAGGGTGAATCAGAAGAAGTAGAAGAAGGAGAAGGAGAAGGTGAAGTCTGGAGGGTGAATCAGAAGAAGTAGAAGAAGGAGAAGGAGAAGGTGAATTCTGGAGGGTGAATCAGAAGAAGTAGAAGAAGGAGAAGGAGAAGGTGAAGTCTGGAGGGTGAAGCAGAAGAAGTAGAAGAAGGAGAAGGAGAAGGTGAAGTCAGGAGGGTGAATCAGAAGATGTAGAAGAAGGAGAAGGAGAAGGTGAAGTCAGGAGGGTGAATCAGAAGAAGCAGAAGAAGGAGAAGGAGAAGGTGAAGTCTGGAGGGTGAATCAGAAGAATCAGAAGAAGGAGAAGGAGAAGGTGAAGTCTGGTGGGTGAATCAGAAGAAGCAGAAGAAAGAGAAGGAGAAGGTGAAGTCTGGAGGGTGAATCAGAAGAAGTAGAAGAAGGAGAAGGAGAAGGTGAAGTCTGGAGGGTGAATCAGAAGAAGCAGAAGAAGGAGAAGGAGAAGGTGAAGTCTGGAGGGTGAATCAGAAGAAGTAGACGAAGGAGAAGGAGAAGGTGAAGTCTGGAGGGTGAATCAGAAGAAGCAGAAGAAGGAGATGGAGAAGGTGAAGTCTGGAGGGTGAATCAGAAGAAGTAGAAGAAGGAGAAGGTGAAGGTGAAGTCTGGAGGGTGAATCAGAAGAAGCAGAAGAAGGAGAAGGAGAAGGTGAAGTCTGGAGGGTGAATCAGAAGAAGCAGAAGAAGGAGAAGGAGAAGGTGAAGTCTGGAGGGTGATTCAGAAGAAGCAGAATAAGGAGAAGGAGAAGGTGAAGTCTGGAGGGTGAATCAGAAGAAGCAGAAGAAGGAGAAGGAGAAGGTGAAGTCTGGAGGGTGAATCAGAAGAAGTAGAAGAAGGAGAAGGAGAAGGTGAAGTCTGGAGGGTGAATCAGAAGAAGTAGAAGAAGGAGAAGGAGAAGGTGAAGTCTGGAGGGTGAATCAGAAGAAGTAGAAGAAGGAGAAGGAGAAGGTGAAGTCTGGAGGGTGAAGCAGAAGAAGTAGAAGAAGGAGAAGGAGAAGGTGAAGTCAGGAGGGTGAATCAGAAGATGTAGAAGAAGGAGAAGGAGAAGGTGAAGTCAGGAGGGTGAATCAGAAGAAGCAGAAGAAGGAGAAGGAGAAGGTGAAGTCTGGAGGGTGAATCAGAAGAAGCAGAAGAAGGAGAAGGAGAAGGTGAAGTATGGAGGGTGAATCAGAAGAAGCAGAAGAAGGAGAAGGAGAAGGTGAAGTCTGGAGGGTGAATCAGAAGAAGCAGAATAAGGAGAAGGAGAAGGTGAAGTCTGGAGGGTGAATCAGAAGAAGCAGAAGAAGGAGAAGGAGAAGGTGAAGTCTGGAGGGTGAATCAGAAGAAGTAGAAGAAGGAGAAGGAGAAGGTGAAGTCTGGAGGGTGAAGCAGAAGAAGTAGAAGAAGGAGAAGGAGAAGGTGAAGTCAGGAGGGTGAATCAGAAGAAGTAGAAGAAGGAGAAGGAGAAGGTGAAGTCAGGAGGGTGAATCAGAAGAAGCAGGAGAAGGAGATAGAGAAGGTGAAGTCTGGAGGGTGAATCAGAAGAATCAGAAGAAGGAGAAGGAGAAGGTGAAGTCTGCAGGGTGAAGCAGAAGAAGCAGAAGAAAGAGAAGGAGAAGGTGAAGTCTGGAGGGTGAAGCAGAAGAAACAGAAGAAGGAGAAGGAGAAGGTGAAGTCTGGAGGGTGAATCAGAAGAAGTAGAAGAAGGAGAAGGAGAAGGTGAAGTCTGGAGGGTGAATCAGAAGAAGCAGAAGAAGGAGAAGGAGAAGGTGAAGTCTGGAGGGTGAATCAGAAGAATCAGAAGAAGGAGAAGGAGAAGATGAAGTCTGGAGGGTGAATCAGAAGAAGTAGAAGAAGGAGAAGGAGAAGGTGAGGTCTGGAGGGTGAATCAGAAGAAGCAGAAGAAGGAGAAGGAGAAGGTGAAGTCTGGAGGGTGAATCAGAAGAAGCAGAAGAAGGAGAAGGAGAAGGTGAAGTCTGGAGGGTGAATCAGAAGAAGCAGAAGAAGGAGAAGGAGAAGGTGAAGTCAGGAGGGTGAATCAGAAGAAGCAGAAGAAGGAGAAGGAGAAGGTGAAGTTAGGAGGGTGAATCAGAAGAAGCAGAAGAAGGAGAAGGAGCAGGTGAAGTCAGGGGGGTGCAGCAGAAGAAGTAGAAGAAGGAGAAGGAGAAGGTGAAGTCAGGACGGTGAAGCAGAAGAAGCAGAAGAAGGAGAAGAAGAAGGTGAAGCCTGGAGGGCGCAGCAGAAGAAGCAGAAGAAGGAGAAGGAGAAGGTGAAGTCTGGAGTGTGAAGCAGAAGAAGCAGAAGAAGGAGAAGGAGAAGGTGAAGTCTGGAGGGCGCAGCAGAAGAAGCAGAAGAAGGAGAATGAGAAGGTGAAGTCTGGAGGGTGAATCAGAAGAAGCAGAAGAAGGAGAAGGAGAAGGTGAAGTCTGGAGGGTGAATCAGAAGAAGTAGAAGAAGGAGAAGGAGAAGGTGAAGTCTGGAGGGTGAAGCAGAAGCAGTAGAAGAAGGAGAAGGAGAAGGTGAAGTCAGGAGGGTGAATCAGAAGAAGAAGAAGAAGGAGAAGGAGAAGGTGAAGTCAGGAGGGTGAATCAGAAGAAGCAGAAGAAGGAGAAGGAGAAGGTGAAGTCTGGAGGGTGAATCAGAAGAATGAGAAGAAGGAGAAGGAGAAGGTGAAGTCTGGAGGGTGAATCAGAAGAAGCAGAAGAAAGAGAAGGAGAAGGTGAAGTCTGGAGGGTGAAGCAGAAGAAACAGAAGAAGGAGAAGGAGAAGGTGAAGACTGGAGGGTGAATCAGAAGAAGTAGAAGAAGCAGAAGGAGAAGGTGAAGTCTGGAGGGTGAATCAGATGAAGTAGAAGAAGGAGAAGGAGAAGTTGAAGTCTGGAGGGTGAATCAGAAGAAGCAGAAGAAGGAGAAGGAGAAGGTGAAGTCTGGAGGGTGAATCAGAACAAGCAGAAGAAGGAGAAGGAGAAGATGAAGTCTGGATGGTGAATCAGAAGAAGTAGAAGAAGGAGAAGGAGAAGGTGAAGTCTGGAGGGTGAATCAGAAGAAGTAGAAGAAGGAGAAGGAGAAGATGAAGTCTGGAGGGTGAATCAGAAGAAACAGAAGAAGGAGAAGTAGAAGGTGAATTCTGGAGGGTGAATCAGAAGAAGTAGAAGAAGGAGAAGGAGAAGGTGTAGTCTGGAGGGTGAATCAGAAGAAGTAGACGAAGGAGAAGGAGAAGGTGAAGTCTGGAGGGTGAATCAGAAGAAGCAGAAGAAGGAGAAGGAGAAGGTGAAGTCTGGAGGGTGAATCAGAAGAAGTAGAAGAAGGAGAAGGAGAAGGTGAAGTCTGGAGGGTGAATCAGAAGAAGCAGAAGAAGGAGAAGGAGAAGGTGAAGTCTGGAGGGTGAATCAGAAGAAGCAGAAGAAGGAGAAGGAGAAGGTGAAGTCTGGAGGGTGAATCAGAAGAAGCAGAATAAGGAGAAGGAGAAGGTGAAGTCTGGAGGGTGAATCAGAAGAAGCAGAAGAAGGAGAAGGAGAAGGTGAAGTCTGGAGGGTGAATCAGAAGAAGTAGAAGAAGGAGAAGGAGAAGATGAAGTCTGGAGGGTGAATCAGAAGAAGTAGAAGAAGGAGAAGGAGAAGGTGAAGTCTGGAGGGTGAATCAGAAGAAGTAGAAGAAGGAGAAGGAGAAGATGAAGTCTGGAGGGTGAATCAGAAGAAACAGAAGAAGGAGAAGGAGAAGGTGAAGTCTGGAGGGTGAATCAGAAGAAGTAGAAGAAGGAGAAGGAGAAGGTGTAGTCTGGAGGGTGAATCAGAAGAAGTAGACGAAGGAGAAGGAGAAGGTGAAGTCTGGAGGGTGAATCAGAAGAAGCAGAAGAAGGAGAAGGAGAAGGTGAAGTCTGGAGGGTGAATCAGAAGAAGTAGAAGAAGGAGAAGGAGAAGGTGAAGTCTGGAGGGTGAATCAGAAGAAGCAGAATAAGGAGAAGGAGAAGGTGAAGTCTGGAGGGTGAATCAGAAGAAGCAGAAGAAGGAGAAGGAGAAGGTGAAGTCTGGAGGGTGAATCAGAAGAAGTAGAAGAAGGAGAAGGAGAAGATGAAGTCTGGAGGGTGAATCAGAAGAAGTAGAAGAAGGAGAAGGAGAAGGGGAAGTCTGGAGGGTGAATCAGAAGAAGTAGAAGAAGGAGAAGGAGAAGATGAAGTCTGGAGGGTGAATCAGAAGAAACAGAAGAAGGAGAAGGAGAAGGTGAAGTCTGGAGGGTGAATCAGAAGAAGTAGAAGAAGGAGAAGGAGAAGGTGTAGTCTGGAGGGTGAATCAGAAGAAGTAGACGAAGGAGAAGGAGAAGGTGAAGTCTGGAGGGTGAATCAGAAGAAGCAGAAGAAGGAGAAGGAGAAGGTGAAGTCTGGAGGGTGAATCAGAAGAAGTAGAAGAAGGAGAAGGAGAAGGTGAAGTCTGGAGGGTGAATCAGAAGAAGCAGAAGAAGGAGAAGGAGAAGGTGAAGTCTGGAGGGTGAATCAGAAGAAGCAGAAGAAGGAGAAGGAGAAGGTGAAGTCTGGAGGGTGAATCAGAAGAAGTAGAAGAAGGAGAAGGAGAATTTGAAGTCTGGAGGGTGAAGCAGAAGAAGTAGAAGATGGAGAATGAGAAGGTGAAGTCAGGAGGGTGAATCAGAAGAAGTAGAAGAAGGAGAAGGAGAAGGTGATGTCAGGAGGGTGAATCAGAAGAAGCAGAAGATGGAGAAGGAGAAGGTGAAGTCTGGAGGGTGAATCAGAAGAATCAGAAGAAGGAGAAGGAGAAGGTGAAGTCTGGAGGGTGAATCAGAAGAAGCAAAGGAAGGAGAAGGAGAAGGTGAAGTCTGGAGGGTGAATCAGAAGAAGCAGAATAAGGAGAAGGAGAAGGTGAAGTCTGGAGGGTGAATCAGAAGAAGCAGAATAAGGAGAAGGAGAAGGTGAAGTCTGGAGGGTGAATCAGAAGAAGCAGAAGAAGGAGAAGGAGAAGGTGAAGTCTGGAGGGTGAATCAGAAGAAGTAGAAGAAGGAGAAGGAGAAGGTGAAGTCTGGAGGGTGAAGCAGAAGAAGTAGAAGAAGGAGAAGGAGAAGGTGAAGTCAGGAGGGTGAATCAGAAGAAGTAGAAGAAGGAGAAGGAGAAGGTGAAGTCAGGAGGGTGAATCAGAAGAAGCAGAAGAAGGAGAAGGAGAAGGTGAAGTCTGGAGGGTGAATCAGAAGAATCAGAAGAAGCAGAAGGAGAAGGTGAAGTCTGGAGGGTGAAACAGAAGAAGCAGAAGAAAGAGAAGGAGAAGGTGAAGTCTGGAGGGTGAAGCAGAAGAAACAGAAGAAGGAGAAGGAGAAGGTGAAGACTGGAGGGTGAATCAGAAGAAGTAGAAGAAGGAGAAGGAGAAGGTGAAGTCTGGAGGGTGAATCAGAAGAAGTAGAAGAAGCAGAAGGAGAAGGTGAAGTCTGGAGGGTGAATCAGAAGAAGCAGAAGAAGGAGAAGGAGAAGGTGAAGTCTGGAGGGTGAATCAGAAGAAGCAGAAGAAGGAGAAGGAGAAGATGAAGTCTGGAGGGTGAATCAGAAGAAGTAGAAGAAGGAGAAGGAGAAGGTGAAGTCTGGAGGGTGAATCAGAAGTAGTAGAAGAAGGAGAAGGAGAAGGTGAAGTCTGGAGGGTGAATCAGAAGAAACAGAAGGAGGAGAAGGAGAAGGTGAAGTCTGGAGGGTGAATCAGAAGAAGTAGAAGAAGGAGAAGGAGAAGGTGTTGTCTGGAGGGTGAATCAGAAGAAGTAGACGAAGGAGAAGGAGAAGGTGAAGTCTGGAGGGTGAATCAGAAGAAGCAGAAGAAGGAGAAGGAGAAGGTGAAGTCAGGAGGGTGAATCAGAAGAAGTAGAAGAAGGAGAAGGAGAAGGTGAAGTCAGGAGGGTGAATCAGAAGAAGCAGGAGAAGGAGATAGAGAAGGTGAAGTCTGGAGGGTGAATCAGAAGAATCAGAAGAAGGAGAAGAAGAAGGTGAAGTCTGGAGGGTGAAGCAGAAGAAGCAGAAGAAAGAGAAGGAGAAGGTGAAGTCTGGAGGGTGAAGCAGAAGAAACAGAAGAAGGAGAAGGAGAAGGGGAAGTCTGGAGGGTGAATCAGAAGAAGCAGAAGAAGGAGAAGGAGAAGGTGAAGTCTGGAGGGTGAATCAGAAGAAGCAGAAGAAGGAGAAGGAGAAGGTGAAGTCTGGAGGGTGAATCAGAAGAAGCAGAAGAAGGAGAAGGAGAAGATGAAGTCTGGAGGGTGAATCAGAAGAAGTAGAAGAAGGAGAAGGAGAAGGTGAGGTCTGGAGGGTGAATCAGAAGAAGCAGAAGAAGGAGAAGGAGAAGGTGAAGTCTGGAGGGTGAATCAGAAGAAGCAGAAGAAGGAGAAGGAGAAGGTGAAGTCTGGAGGGTGAATCAGAAGAAGCAGAAGAAGGAGAAGGAGAAGTTGAAGTCAGGAGGGTGAATCAGAAGAAGCAGAAGAAGGAGAAGGAGAAGGTGAAGTTAGGAGGGTGAATCAGAAGAAGCAGAAGAAGGAGAAGGAGCAGGTGAAGTCAGGGGGGTGTAGCAGAAGAAGTAGAAGAAGGAGAAGCAGAAGGTGAAGTCAGGACGGTGAAGCAGAAGAAGCAGAAGAAGGAGAAGGAGAAGGTGAAGCCTGGAGGGCGCAGCAGAAGAAGCAGAGGAAGGAGAAGGAGAAGGTGAAGTCTGGAGTGTGAAGCAGAAGAAGCAGAAGAAGGAGAAGGAGAAGGTGAAGTCTGGAGGGCTCAGCAGAAGAAGCAGAAGAAGGAGAATGAGAAGGTGAAGTCTGGAGGGTGAATCAGAAGAAGCAGAAGAAGGAGAAGTAGAAGGTGAAGTCTGGAGGGTGAATCAGAAGAAGTAGAAGAAGGAGAAGGAGAAGGTGAAGTCTGGAGGGTGAAGCAGAAGCAGTAGAAGAAGGAGAAGGAGAAGGTGAAGTCAGGAGGGTGAATCAGAAGAAGAAGAAGAAGGAGAAGGAGATGGTGAAGTCAGGAGGGTGAATCAGAAGAAGCAGAAGAAGGAGAAGGAGAAGGTGAAGTCTGGAGGGTGAATCAGAAGAATCAGAAGAAGGAGAAGGAGAAGGTGAAGTCTGGAGGGTGAATCAGAAGAAGCAGAAGAAAGAGAAGGAGAAGGTGAAGACTGGAGGGTGAAGCAGAAGAAACAGAAGAAGGAGAAGGAGAAGGTGAAGACTGGAGGGTGAATCAGAAGAAGTAGAAGAAGCAGAAGGAGAAGGTGAAGTCTGGAGGGTGAATCAGAAGAAGTAGAAGAAGGAGAAGGAGAAGTTGAAGTCTGGAGGGTGAATCAGAAGAAGCAGAAGAAGGAGAAGGAGAAGGTGAAGTCTGGAGGGTGAATCAGAAGAAGCAGAAGAAGGAGAAGGAGAAGATGAAGTCTGGATGGTGAATCAGAAGAAGTAGAAGAAGGAGAAGTAGAAGGTGAAGTCTGGAGGGTGAATCAGAAGAAGTAGAAGAAGGAGAAGGAGAAGATGAAGTCTGGAGGGTGAATCAGAAGAAACAGAAGAAGGAGAAGGAGAAGGTGAAGTCTGGAGGGTGAATCAGAAGAAGTAGAAGAAGGAGAAGGAGAAGGTGTAGTCTGGAGGGTGAATCAGAAGAAGTAGACGAAGGAGAAGGAGAAGGTGAAGTCTGGAGGGTGAATCAGAAGAAGCAGAAGAAGGAGAAGGAGAAGGTGAAGTCTGGAGGGTGAATCAGAAGAAGTAGAAGAAGGAGAAGGAGAAGGTGAAGTCTGGAGGGTGAATCAGAAGAAGCAGAAGAAGGAGAAGGAGAAGGTGAAGTCCGGAGGGTGAATCAGAAGAAGCAGAAGAAGGAGAAGGAGAAGGTGAAGTCTGGAGGGTGAATCAGAAGAAGCAGAATAAGGAGAAGGAGAAGGTGAAGTCTGGAGGGTGAATCAGAAGAAGCAGAAGAAGGAGAAGGAGAAGGTGAAGTCTGGAGGGTGAATCAGAAGAAGTAGAAGAAGGAGAAGGAGAAGATGAAGTCTGGAGGGTGAATCAGAAGAAGTAGAAGAAGGAGAAGGAGAAGGTGAAGTCTGGAGGGTGAATCAGAAGAAGTAGAAGAAGGAGAAGGAGAAGATGAAGTCTGGAGGGTGAATCAGAAGAAACTGAAGAAGGAGAAGGAGAAGGTGAAGTCTGGAGGGTGAATCAGAAGAAGTAGAAGAAGGAGAAGGAGAAGGTGTAGTCTGGAGGGTGAATCAGAAGAAGTAGACGAAGGAGAAGGAGAAGGTGAAGTCTGGAGGGTGAATCAGAAGAAGCAGAAGAAGGAGAAGGAGAAGGTGAAGTCTGGAGGGTGAATCAGAAGAAGTAGAAGAAGGAGAAGGAGAAGGTGAAGTCTGGAGGGTGAATCAGAAGAAGCAGAATAAGGAGAAGGAGAAGGTGAAGTCTGGAGGGTGAATCAGAAGAAGCAGAAGAAGGAGAAGGAGAAGGTTAAGTCTGGAGGGTGAATCAGAAGAAGTAGAAGAAGGAGAAGGAGAAGATGAAGTCTGGAGGGTGAATCAGAAGAAGTAGAAGAAGGAGAAGGAGAAGGTGAAGTCTGGAGGGTGAATCAGAAGAAGTAGAAGAAGGAGAAGGAGAAGATGAAGTCTGGAGGGTGAATCAGAAGAAACAGAAGAAGGAGAAGGAGAAGGTGAAGTCTGGAGGGTGAATCAGAAGAAGTAGAAGAAGGAGAAGGAGAAGGTGTAGTCTGGAGGGTGAATCAGAAGAAGTAGACGAAGGAGAAGGAGAAGGTGAAGTCTGGAGGGTGAATCAGAAGAAGCAGAAGAAGGAGAAGGAGAAGGTGAAGTCTGGAGGGTGAATCAGAAGAAGTAGAAGAAGGAGAAGGAGAAGGTGAAGTCTGGAGGGTGAATCAGAAGAAGCAGAAGAAGGAGAAGGAGAAGGTGAAGTCTGGAGGGTGAATCAGAAGAAGCAGAAGAAGGAGAAGGAGAAGGTGAAGTCTGGAGTGTGAATCAGAAGAAGTAGAAGAAGGAGAAGGAGAATTTGGAGTCTGGAGGGTGAAGCAGAAGAAGTAGAAAATGGAGAAGGAGAAGGTGAAGTCAGGAGGGTGAATCAGAAGAAGTAGAAAAAGGAGAAGGAGAAGGTGATGTCAGGAGGGTGAATCAGAAGAAGCAGAAGATGGAGAAGGAGAAGGTGAAGTCTGGAGGGTGAATCAGAAGAATCAGAAGAAGGAGAAGGAGAAGGTGAAGTCTGGAGGGTGAATCAGAAGAAGCAAAGGAAGGAGAAGGAGAAGGTGAAGTCTGGAGGGTGAATCAGAAGAAGCAGAATAAGGAGAAGGAGAAGGTGAAGTCTGGAGGGTGAATCAGAAGAAGCAGAATAAGGAGAAGGAGAAGGTGAAGTCTGGAGGGTGAATCAGAAGAAGCAGAAGAAGGAGAAGGAGAAGGTGAAGTCTGGAGGGTGAATCAGAAGAAGTAGAAGAAGGAGAAGGAGAAGGTGAAGTCTGGAGGGTGAAGCAGAAGAAGTAGAAGAAGGAGAAGGAGAAGGTGAAGTCAGGAGGGTGAATCAGAAGAAGTAGAAGAAGGAGAAGGAGAAGGTGAAGTCAGGAGGGTGAATCAGAAGAAGCAGAAGAAGGAGAAGGAGAAGGTGAAGTCTGGAGGGTGAATCAGAAGAATCAGAAGAAGGAGAAGGAGAAGGTGAAGTCTGGAGGGTGAAACAGAAGAAGCAGAAGAAAGAGAAGGAGAAGGTGAAGTCTGGAGGGTGAAGCAGAAGAAACAGAAGAAGGAGAAGGAGAAGGTGAAGACTGGAGGGTGAATCAGAAGAAGTAGAAGAAGGAGAAGGAGAAGGTGAAGTCTGGAGGGTGAATCTGAAGAAGTTGAAGAAGGAGAAGGAGAAGGTTAAGTCTGGAGGGTGAATCAGAAGAAGTAGAAGAAGGAGAAGGAGAAGATGAAGTCTGGAGGGTGAATCAGAAGAAGTAGAAGAAGGAGAAGGAGAAGGTGAAGTCTGGAGGGTGAATCAGAAGAAGTAGAAGAAGGAGAAGGAGAAGATGAAGTCTGGAGGGTGAATCAGAAGAAACAGAAGAAGGAGAAGGAGAAGGTGAAGTCTGGAGGGTGAATCAGAAGAAGTAGAAGAAGGAGAAGGAGAAGGTGTAGTCTGGAGGGTGAATCAGAAGAAGTAGACGAAGGAGAAGGAGAAGGTGAAGTCTGGAGGGTGAATCAGAAGAAGCAGAAGAAGGAGAAGGAGAAGGTGAAGTCTGGAGGGTGAATCAGAAGAAGTAGAAGAAGGAGAAGGAGAAGGTGAAGTCTGGAGGGTGAATCAGAAGAAGCAGAAGAAGGAGAAGGAGAAGGTGAAGTCTGGAGGGTGAATCAGAAGAAGCAGAAGAAGGAGAAGGAGAAGGTGAAGTCTGGAGTGTGAATCAGAAGAAGTAGAAGAAGGAGAAGGAGAATTTGAAGTCTGGAGGGTGAAGCAGAAGAAGTAGAAAATGGAGAAGGAGAAGGTGAAGTCAGGAGGGTGAATCAGAAGAAGTAGAAAAAGGAGAAGGAGAAGGTGATGTCAGGAGGGTGAATCAGAAGAAGCAGAAGATGGAGAAGGAGAAGGTGAAGTCTGGAGGGTGAATCAGAAGAATCAGAAGAAGGAGAAGGAGAAGGTGAAGTCTGGAGGGTGAATCAGAAGAAGCAAAGGAAGGAGAAGGAGAAGGTGAAGTCTGGAGGGTGAATCAGAAGAAGCAGAATAAGGAGAAGGAGAAGGTGAAGTCTGGAGGGTGAATCAGAAGAAGCAGAAGAAGGAGAAGGAGAAGGTGAAGTCTGGAGGGTGAATCAGAAGAAGTAGAAGAAGGAGAAGGAGAAGGTGAAGTCTGGAGGGTGAAGCAGAAGAAGTAGAAGAAGGAGAAGGAGAAGGTGAAGTCAGGAGGGTGAATCAGAAGAAGTAGAAGAAGGAGAAGGAGAAGGTGAAGTCAGGAGGGTGAATCAGAAGAAGCAGAAGAAGGAGAAGGAGAAGGTGAAGTCTGGAGGGTGAATCAGAAGAATCAGAAGAAGGAGAAGGAGAAGGTGAAGTCTGGAGGGTGAAACAGAAGAAGCAGAAGAAAGAGAAGGAGAAGGTGAAGTCTGGAGGGTGAAGCAGAAGAAACAGAAGAAGGAGAAGGAGAAGGTGAAGACTGGAGGGTGAATCAGAAGAAGTAGAAGAAGGAGAAGGAGAAGGTGAAGTCTGGAGGGTGAATCAGAAGAATCAGAAGAAGGAGAAGGAGAAGGTGAAGTCTGGAGGGTGAATCAGAAGAAGCAAAGGAAGGAGAAGGAGAAGGTGAAGTCTGGAGGGTGAATCAGAAGAAGCAGAATAAGGAGAAGGAGAAGGTGAAGTCTGGAGGGTGAATCAGAAGAAGCAGAAGAAGGAGAAGGAGAAGGTGAAGTCTGGAGGGTGAATCAGAAGAAGTAGAAGAAGGAGAAGGAGAAGGTGAAGTCTGGAGGGTGAAGCAGAAGAAGTAGAAGAAGGAGAAGGAGAAGGTGAAGTCAGGAGGGTGAATCAGAAGAAGTAGAAGAAGGAGAAGGAGAAGGTGAAGTCAGGAGGGTGAATCAGAAGAAGCAGAAGAAGGAGAAGGAGAAGGTGAAGTCTGGAGGGTGAATCAGAAGAATCAGAAGAAGGAGAAGGAGAAGGTGAAGTCTGGAGGGTGAAGCAGAAGAAGCAGAAGAAAGAGAAGGAGAAGGTGAAGTCTGGAGGGTGAAGCAGAAGAAACAGAAGAAGGAGAAGGAGAAGGTGAAGACTGGAGGGTGAATCAGAAGAAGTAGAAGAAGGAGAAGGAGAAGGTGAAGTCTGGAGGGTGAATCTGAAGAAGTAGAAGAAGGAGAAGGAGAAGGTGAAGTCTGGAGGGTGAATCAGAAGAAGCAGAAGAAGGAGAAGGAGAAGGTGAAGTCTGGAGGGTGAATCAGAAGAAGCAGAAGAAGGAGAAGGAGAAGATGAAGTCTGGAGGGTGAATCAGAAGTAGTAGAAGAAGGAGAAGGAGAAGGTGAAGTCTGGAGGGTGAATCAGAAGAAACAGAAGGAGGAGAAGGAGAAGGTGAAGTCTGGAGGGTGAATCAGAAGAAGTAGAAGAAGGAGAAGGAGAAGGTGTTGTCTGGAGGGTGAATCAGAAGAAGTAGACGAAGGAGAAGGAGAAGGTGAAGTCTGGAGGGTGAATCAGAAGAAGCAGAAGAAGGAGAAGGAGAAGGTGAAGTCTGGAGGGTGAATCAGAAGAAGCAGAAGAAGGAGAAGGAGAAGGTGAAGTCTGGAGGGTGATTCAGAAGAAGCAGAATAAGGAGAAGGAGAAGGTGATGTCTGGAGGGTGAATCAGAAGAAGCAGAAGAAGGAGAAGGAGAAGGTGAAGTCTGGAGGGTGAATCAGAAGAAGTAGAAGAAGGAGAAGGAGAAGGTGAAGTCTGGAGGGTGAATCAGAAGAAGTAGAAGAAGGAGAAGGAGAAGGTGAAGTCTGGAGGGTGAATCAGAAGAAGTAGAAGAAGGAGAAGGAGAAGGTGAAGTCTGGAGGGTGAAGCAGAAGAAGTAGAAGAAGGAGAAGGAGAAGGTGAAGTCAGGAGGGTGAATCAGAAGATGTAGAAGAAGGAGAAGGAGAAGGTGAAGTCAGGAGGGTGAATCAGAAGAAGCAGAAGAAGGAGAAGGAGAAGGTGAAGTCTGGAGGGTGAATCAGAAGAATCAGAAGAAGGAGAAGGAGAAGGTGAAGTCTGGAGGGTGAATCAGAAGAAGCAGAAGAAGGAGAAGGAGAAGGTGAAGTCTGGAGGGTGAATCAGAAGAAGTAGAAGAAGGAGAAGGAGAAGGTGAAGTCTGGAGGGTGAAGCAGAAGAAGTAGAAGAAGGAGAAGGAGAAGGTGAAGTCAGGAGGGTGAATCAGAAGAAGTAGAAGAAGGAGAAGGAGAAGGTGAAGTCTGGAGGGTGAATCAGAAGAAGTAGAAGAAGGAGAAGGAGAAGATGAAGTCTGGAGGGTGAATCAGAAGAAGCAGAAGAAGGAGAAGGAGAAGGTAAAGTCTGGAGGGTGAATCAGAAGAAGCAGAAGAAGGAGAAGGAGAAGATTAAGTCTGGAGGGTGAATCAGAAGAAGTAGAAGAAGGAGAAGGAGAAGGTGAGGTCTGGAGGGTGAATCAGAAGAAGCAGAAGAAGGAGAAGGAGAAGGTGAAGTCTGGAGGGTGAATCAGAAGAAGCAGAAGAAGGAGAAGGAGAAGGTGAAGTCTGGAGGGTGAATCAGAAGAAGCAGAAGAAGGAGAAGGAGAAGGTGAAGTCAGGAGGGTGAATCAGAAGAAGCAGAAGAAGGAGAAGGAGAAGGTGAAGTTAGGAGGGTGAATCAGAAGAAGCAGAAGAAGGAGAAGGAGCAGGTGAAGTAAGGGGGTGTAGCAGAAGAAGTAGAAGAAGGAGAAGGAGAAGGTGAAGTCAGGACGGTGAAGCAGAAGAAGCAGAAGAAGGAGAAGGAGAAGGTGAAGCCTGGAGGGCGCAGCAGAAGAAGCAGAAGAAGGAGAAGGAGAAGGTGAAGTCTGGAGTGTGAAGCAGAAGAAGCAGAAGAAGGAGAAGGAGAAGGTGAAGTCTGGAGGGCGCAGCAGAAGAAGCAGAAGAAGGAGAATGAGAAGGTGAAGTCTGGAGGGTGAATCAGAAGAAGCAGAAGAAGGAGAAGGAGAAGGTGAAGTCTGGAGGGTGAATCAGAAGAAGTAGAAGAAGGAGAAGGAGAAGGTGAAGTCTGGAGGGTGAAGCAGAAGCAGTAGAAGAAGGAGAAGGAGAAGGTGAAGTCAGGAGGGTGAATCAGAAGAAGCAGAAGAAGGAGAAGGAGAAGGTGAAGTCTGGAGGGTGAATCATAAGAATCAGAAGAAGGAGAAGGAGAAGGTGAAGTCTGGAGGGTGAAACAGAAGAAGCAGAAGAAAGAGAAGGAGAAGGTGAAGTCTGGAGGGTGAAGCAGAAGAAACAGAAGAAGGAGAAGGAGAAGGTGAAGACTGGAGGGTGAATCAGAAGAAGTAGAAGAAGCAGAAGGAGAAGGTGAAGTCTGGAGGGTGAATCAGAAGAAGTAGAAGAAGGAGAAGGAGAAGTTGAAGTCTGGAGGGTGAATCAGAAGAAGCAGAAGAAGGAGAAGGAGAAGGTGAAGTCTGGATGGTGAATCAGAAGAAGCAGAAGAAGGAGAAGGAGAAGATGAAGTCTGGATGGTGAATCAGAAGAAGTAGAAGAAGGAGAAGGAGAAGGTGAAGTCTGGAGGGTGAATCAGAAGAAGTAGAAGAAGGAGAAGGAGAAGATGAAGTCTGGAGGGTGAATCAGAAGAAACAGAAGAAGGAGAAGGAGAAGGTGAAGTCTGGAGGGTGAATCAGAAGAAGTAGAAGAAGGAGAAGGAGAAGGTGTAGTCTGGAGGGTGAATCAGAAGAAGTAGACGAAGGAGAAGGAGAAGGTGAAGTCTGGAGGGTGAATCAGAAGAAGCAGAAGAAGGAGAAGGAGAAGGTGAAGTCTGGAGGGTGAATCAGAAGAAGTAGAAGAAGGAGAAGGAGAAGGTGAAGTCTGGAGGGTGAATCAGAAGAAGCAGAAGAAGGAGAAGGAGAAGGTGAAGTCTGGAGGGTGAATCAGAAGAAGCAGAAGAAGGAGAAGGAGAAGGTGAAGTCTGGAGGGTGAATCAGAAGAAGCAGAATAAGGAGAAGGAGAAGGTGAAGTCTGGAGGGTGAATCAGAAGAAGCAGAAGAAGGAGAAGGAGAAGGTGAAGTCTGGAGGGTGAATCAGAAGAAGTAGAAGAAGGAGAAGGAGAAGATGAAGTCTGGAGGGTGAATCAGAAGAAGTAGAAGAAGGAGAAGGAGAAGGTGAAGTCTGGAGGGTGAATCAGAAGAAGTAGAAGAAGGAGAAGGAGAAGATGAAGTCTGGAGGGTGAATCAGAAGAAACAGAAGAAGGAGAAGGAGAAGGTGAAGTCTGGAGGGTGAATCAGAAGAAGTAGAAGAAGGAGAAGGAGAAGGTGTAGTCTGGAGGGTGAATCAGAAGAAGTAGACGAAGGAGAAGGAGAAGGTGAAGTCTGGAGGGTGAATCAGAAGAAGCAGAAGAAGGAGAAGGAGAAGGTGAAGTCTGGAGGGTGAATCAGAAGAAGTAGAAGAAGGAGAAGGAGAAGGTGAAGTCTGCAGGGTGAATCAGAAGAAGTAGAAGAAGGAGAAGGAGAAGGTGAAGTCTGGAGGGTGAATCAGAAGAAGTAGAAGAAGGAGAAGGAGAAGGTGAAGTCTGGAGGGTGAAGCAGAAGAAGTAGAAGAAGGAGAAGGAGAAGGTGAAGTCAGGAGGGTGAATCAGAAGATGTAGAAGAAGGAGAAGGAGAAGGTGAAGTCAGGAGGGTGAATCAGAAGAAGCAGAAGAAGGAGAAGGAGAAGGTGAAGTCTGGAGGGTGAATCAGAGGAATCAGAAGAAGGAGAAGGAGAAGGTGAAGTCTGGAGGGTGAATCAGAAGAAGTAGAAGAAGGAGAAGGAGAAGGTGTAGTCTGGAGGGTGAATCAGAAGAAGTAGACGAAGGAGAAGGAGAAGGTGAAGTCTGGAGGGTGAATCAGAAGAAGCAGAAGAAGGAGAAGGAGAAGGTGAAGTCTGGAGGGTGAATCAGAAGAAGTAGAAGAAGGAGAAGGAGAAGGTGAAGTCTGGAGGGTGAATCAGAAGAAGCAGAAGAAGGAGAAGGAGAAGGTGAAGTCTGGAGGGTGAATCAGAAGAAGCAGAAGAAGGAGAAGGAGAAGGTGAAGTCTGGAGGGTGAATCAGAAGAAGTAGAAGAAGGAGAAGGAGAATTTGAAGTCTGGAGGGTGAAGCAGAAGAAGTAGAAGATGGAGAAGGAGAAGGTGAAGTCAGGAGGGTGAATCAGAAGAAGTAGAAGAAGGAGAAGGAGAAGGTGATGTCAGGAGGGTGAATCAGAAGAAGCAGAAGATGGAGAAGGAGAAGGTGAAGTCTGGAGGGTGAATCAGAAGAATCAGAAGAAGGAGAAGGAGAAGGTGAAGTCTGGAGGGTGAATCAGAAGAAGCAAAGGAAGGAGAAGGAGAAGGTGAAGTCTGGAGGGTGAATCAGAAGAAGCAGAATAAGGAGTAGGAGAAGGTGAAGTCTGGAGGGTGAATCAGAAGAAGCAGAATAAGGAGAAGGAGAAGGTGAAGTCTGGAGGGTGAATCAGAAGAAGCAGAAGAAGGAGAAGGAGAAGGTGAAGTCTGGAGGGTGAATCAGAAGAAGTAGAAGAAGGAGAAGGAGAAGGTGAAGTCTGGAGGGTGAAGCAGAAGAAGTAGAAGAAGGAGAAGGAGAAGGTGAAGTCAGGAGGGTGAATCAGAAGAAGTAGAAGAAGGAGAAGGAGAAGGTGAAGTCAGGAGGGTGAATCAGAAGAAGCAGAAGAAGGAGAAGGAGAAGGTGAAGTCTGGAGGGTGAATCAGAAGAATCAGAAGAAGGAGAAGGAGAAGGTGAAGTCTGGAGGGTGAAACAGAAGAAGCAGAAGTAAGAGAAGGAGAAGGTGAAGTCTGGAGGGTGAAGCAGAAGAAACAGAAGAAGGAGAAGGAGAAGGTGAAGACTGGAGGGTGAATCAGAAGAAGTAGAAGAAGGAGAAGGAGAAGGTGAAGTCTGGAGGGTGAATCAGAAGAAGTAGAAGAAGGAGAAGGAGAAAGTGAAGTCTGGAGGGTGAATCAGAAGAAGCAGAAGAAGGAGAAGGAGAAGGTGAAGTCTGGAGGGTGAATCAGAAGAAGCAGAAGAAGGAGAAGGAGAAGATGAAGTCTGGAGGGTGAATCAGAAGAAGTAGAAGAAGGAGAAGGAGAAGGTGAAGTCTGGAGGGTGAATCAGAAGTAGTAGAAGAAGGAGAAGGAGAAGGTGAAGTCTGGAGGGTGAATCAGAAGAAACAGAAGGAGGAGAAGGAGAAGGTGAAGTCTGGAGGGTGAATCAGAAGAAGTAGAAGAAGGAGAAGGGGAAGGTGTTGTCTGGAGGGTGAATCAGAAGAAGTAGACGAAGGAGAAGGAGAAGGTGAAGTCTGGAGGGTGAATCAGAAGAAGCAGAAGAAGGAGATGGAGAAGGTGAAGTCTGGAGGGTGAATCAGAAGAAGTAGAAGAAGGAGAAGGAGAAGGTGAAGTCTGGAGGGTGAATCAGAAGAAGCAGAAGAAGGAGAAGGAGAAGGTGAAGTCTGGAGGGTGAATCAGAAGAAGCAGAAGAAGGAGAAGGAGAAGGTGAAGTCTGGAGGGTGATTCAGAAGAAGCAGAATAAGGAGAAGGAGAAGGTGATGTCTGGAGGGTGAATCAGAAGAAGCAGAAGAAGGAGAAGGAGAAGGTGAAGTCTGGAGGGTGAATCAGAAGAAGTAGAAGAAGGAGAAGGAGAAGGTGAAGTCTGGAGGGTGAATCAGAAGAAGTAGAAGAAGGAGAAGGAGAAGGTGAAGTCTGGAGGGTGAATCAGAAGAAGTAGAAGAAGGAGAAGGAGAAGGTGAAGTCTGGAGGGTGAAGCAGAAGAAGTAGAAGAAGGAGAAGGAGAAGGTGAAGTCAGGAGGGTGAATCAGAAGATGTAGAAGAAGGAGAAGGAGAAGGTGAAGTCAGGAGGGTGAATCAGAAGAAGCAGAAGAAGGAGAAGGAGAAGGTGAAGTCTGGAGGGTGAATCAGAAGAATCAGAAGAAGGAGAAGGAGAAGGTGAAGTCTGGAGGGTGAATCAGAAGAAGCAGAAGAAAGAGAAGGAGAAGGTGAAGTCTGGAGGGTGAATCAGAAGAAGTAGAAGAAGGTTAAGGAGAAGGTGAAGTCTGGAGGGTGAATCAGAAGAAGCAGAAGAAGGAGAAGGAGAAGGTGAAGTCTGGAGGGTGAATCAGAAGAAGTAGACGAAGGAGAAGGAGAAGGTGAAGTCTGGAGGGTGAATCAGAAGAAGCAGAAGAAGGAGATGGAGAAGGTGAAGTCTGGAGGGTGAATCAGAAGAAGTAGAAGAAGGAGAAGGTGAAGGTGAAGTCTGGAGGGTGAATCAGAAGAAGCAGAAGAAGGAGAAGGAGAAGGTGAAGTCTGGAGGGTGAATCAGAAGAAGCAGAAGAAGGAGAAGGAGAAGGTGAAGTCCGGAGGGTGATTCCGAAGAAGCAGAATAAGGAGAAGGAGAAGGTGAATTCTGGAGGGTGAATCAGAAGAAGCAGAAGAAGGAGAAGGAGAAGGTGAAGTCTGGAGGGTGAATCAGAAGAAGTAGAAGAAGGAGAAGGAGAAGGTGAAGTCTGGAGGGTGAATCAGAAGAAGTAGAAGAAGGAGAAGGAGAAGGTGAAGTCTGGAGGGTGAATCAGAAGAAGTAGAAGAAGGAGAAGGAGAAGGTGAAGTCTGGAGGGTGAAGCAGAAGAAGTAGAAGAAGGAGAAGGAGAAGGTGAAGTCAGGAGGGTGAATCAGAAGATGTAGAAGAAGAAGAAGGAGAAGGTGAAGTCAGGAGGGTGAATCAGAAGAAGCAGAAGAAGGAGAAGGAGAAGGTGAAGTCTGGAGGGTGAATCGGAAGAAGTAGAAGAAGGAGAAGGAGAAGGTGAAGTCTGGAGGGTGAATCAGAAGAAGCAGAAGAAGGAGAAGGAGAAGGTGAAGTCTGGAGGGTGAATCAGAAGAAGCAGAAGAAGGAGAAGGAGAAGGTGAAGTCTGGAGGGTGAATCAGAAGAAGCAGAAGAAGTAGAAGGAGAAGGTGAAGTCTGGAGGGTGAATCAGAAGAAGCAGAATAAGGAGAAGGAGAAGGTGAAGTCTGGAGGGTGAATCAGAAGAAGCAGAAGAAGGAGAAGGAGAAGGTGAAGTCTGGAGGGTGAATCAGAAGAAGTAGAAGAAGGAGAAGGAGAAGGTGAAGTCTGGAGGGTGAAGCAGAAGAAGTAGAAGAAGGAGAAGGAGAAGGTGAAGTCAGGAGGGTGAATCAGAAGAAGTAGAAGAAGGAGAAGGAGAAGGTGAAGTCAGGAGGGTGAATCAGAAGAAGCAGAAGAAGGAGATAGAGAAGGTGAAGTCTGGAGGGTGAATCAGAAGAATCAGAAGAAGGAGAAGGAGAAGGTGAAGTCTGGAGGGTGAAACAGAAGAAGCAGAAGAAAGAGAAGGAGAAGGTGAAGTCTGGAGGGTGAAGCAGAAGAAACAGAAGAAGGAAAAGGAGAAGGTGAAGACTGGAGGGTGAATCAGAAGAAGTAGAAGAAGGAGAAGGAGAAGGTGAAGTCTGGAGGGTGAATCAGAAGAAGTAGAAGAAGGAGAAGGAGAAGGTGAAGTCTGGAGGGTGAATCAGAAGAAGCAGAAGAAGGAGAAGGAGAAGGTGAAGTCTGGAGGGTGAATCAGAAGAAGCAGAAGAAGGAGAAGGAGAAGATGAAGTCTGGAGGGTGAATCAGAAGAAGTAGAAGAAGGAGAAGGAGAAGGTGAGGTCTGGAGGGTGAATCAGAAGAAGCAGAAGAAGGAGAAGGAGAAGGTGAAGTCTGGAGGGTGAATCAGAAGAAGCAGAAGAAGGAGAAGGAGAAGGTGAAGTCTGGAGGGTGAATCAGAATAAGCAGAAGAAGGAGAAGGAGAAGGTGAAGTCAGGAGGGTGAATCAGAAGAAGCAGAAGAAGGAGAAGGAGAAGATGAAGTTAGGAGGGCGATTCAGAAGAAGCAGAAGAAGGAGAAGGAGCAGGTGAAGTCAGGGGGGTGTAGCAGATGAAGTAGAAGAAGGAGAAGGAGAAGGTGAAGTCAGGACGGTGAAGCAGAAGAAGCAGAAGAAGGAGAAGGAGAAGGTGAAGCCTGGAGGGCGCAGCAGAAGAAGCAGAAGAAGGAGAAGGAGAAGGTGAAGTCTGGAGTGTGAAGCAGAAGAAGCAGAAGAAGGAGAAGGAGAAGGTGAAGTCTGGAGGGCGCAGCAGAAGAAGCAGAAGAAGGAGAATGAGAAGGTGAAGTCTGGAGGGTGAATCAGAAGAAGCAGAAGAAGGAGAAGGAGAAGGTGAAGTCTGGAGGGTGAATCAGAAGAAGCAGAAGAAGGAGAAGGAGAAGGTGAAGTCTGGAGGGTGAATCAGAAGAAGCAGAAGAAGGAGAAGGAGAAGGTGAAGTCTGGAGGTTGAATCAGAAGAAGTAGAAGAAGGAGAAGGAGAATTTGAAGTCTGGAGGGTGAAGCAGAAGAAGTAGAAGATGGAGAAGGAGAAGGTGAAGTCAGGAGGGTGAATCAGAAGAAGTAGAAGAAGGAGAAGGAGAAGGTGATGTCAGGAGGGTGAATCAGAAGCAGCAGAAGATGGAGAAGGAGAAGGTGAAGTCTGGAGGGTGAATCAGAAGAATCAGAAGAAGGAGAAGGAGAAGGTGAAGTCTGGAGGGTGAATCAGAAGAAGCAAAGGAAGGAGAAGGAGATGGTGAAGTCTGGAGGGTGAATCAGAAGAAGCAGAATAAGGAGAAGGAGAAGGTGAAGTCTGGAGGGTGAATCAGAAGAAGCAGAATAAGGAGAAGGAGAAGGTGAAGTCTGGAGGGTGAATCAGAAGAAGCAGAAGAAGGAGAAGGAGAAGGTGAAGTCTGGAGGGTGAATCAGAAGAAGTAGAAGAAGGAGAAGGAGAAGGTGAAGTCTGGAGGGTGAAGCAGAAGAAGTAGAAGAAGGAGAAGGAGAAGGTGAAGTCAGGACTGTGAATCAGAAGAAGTAGAAGAAGGAGAAGGAGAAGGTGAAGTCAGGAGGGTGAATCAGAAGAAGCAGAAGAAGGAGAAGGAGAAGGTGAAGTCTGGAGGGTGAATCAGAAGAATCAGAAGAAGGAGAAGGAGAAGGTGAAGTCTGGAGGGTGAAACAGAAGAAGCAGAAGAAAGAGAAGGAGAAGGTGAAGTCTGGAGGGTGAAGCAGAAGAAACAGAAGAAGGAGAAGGAGAAGGTGAAGACTGGAGGGTGAATCAGAAGAAGTAGAAGAAGGAGAAGGAGAAGGTGAAGTCTGGAGGGTGAATCAGAAGAAGCAGAAGAAGGAGAAGGAGAAGATGAAGTCTGGAGGGTGAATCAGAAGAAGTAGAAGAAGGAGAAGGAGAAGGTGAAGTCTGGAGGGTGAATCAGAAGTAGTAGAAGAAGGAGAAGGAGAAGGTGAAGTCTGGAGGGTGAATCAGAAGAAGTAGAAGAAGGAGAAGGAGAAGGTGTTGTCTGGAGGGTGAATCAGAAGAAGTAGACGAAGGAGAAGGAGAAGGTGAAGTCTGGAGGGTGAATCAGAAGAAGCAGAAGAAGGAGATGGAGAAGGTGAAGTCTGGAGGGTGAATCAGAAGAAGTAGAAGAAGGAGAAGGAGAAGGTGAAGTCTGGAGGGTGAATCAGAAGAAGCAGAAGAAGGAGAAGGAGAAGGTGAAGTCTGGAGGGTGAATCAGAAGAAGCAGAAGAAGGAGAAGGAGAAGGTGAAGTCTGGAGGGTGATTCAGAAGAAGCAGAATAAGGAGAAGGAGAAGGTGATGTCTGGAGGGTGAATCAGAAGAAGCAGAAGAAGGAGAAGGAGAAGGTGAAGTCTGGAGGGTGAATCAGAAGAAGTAGAAGAAGGAGAAGGAGAAGGTGAAGTCTGGAGGGTGAATCAGAAGAAGTAGAAGAAGGAGAAGGAGAAGGTGAAGTCTGGAGGGTGAATCAGAAGAAGTAGAAGAAGGAGAAGGAGAAGGTGAAGTCTGGAGGGTGAAGCAGAAGAAGTAGAAGAAGGAGAAGGAGAAGGTGAAGTCAGGAGGGTGAATCAGAAGATGTAGAAGAAGGAGAAGGAGAAGGTGAAGTCAGAAGGGTGAATCAGAAGAAGCAGAAGAAGGAGAAGGAGAAGGTGAAGTCTGGAGGGTGAATCAGAAGAATCAGAAGAAGGAGAAGGAGAAGGTGAAGTCTGGAGGGTGAATCAGAAGAAGCAGAAGAAAGAGAAGGAGAAGGTGAAGTCTGGAGGGTGAATCAGAAGAAGTAGAAGAAGGAGAAGGAGAAGGTGAAGTCTGGAGGGTGAATCAGAAGAAGCAGAAGATGGAGAAGGAGAAGGTGAAGTCTGGAGGGTGAATCAGAAGAAGTAGACGAAGGAGAAGGAGAAGGTGAAGTCTGGAGGGTGATTCCGAAGAAGCAGAATAAGGAGAAGGAGAAGGTGAATTCTGGAGGGTGAATCAGAAGAAGCAGAAGAAGGAGAAGGAGAAGGTGAAGTCTGGAGGGTGAATCAGAAGAAGTAGAAGAAGGAGAAGGAGAAGGTGAAGTCTGGAGGGTGAATCAGAAGAAGTAGAAGAAGGAGAAGAAGAAGGTGAAGTCTGGAGGGTGAATCAGAAGAAGTAGAAGAAGGAGAAGGAGAAGGTGAAGTCTGGAGGGTGAAGCAGAAGAAGTAGAAGAAGGAGAAGGAGAAGGTGAAGTCAGGAGGGTGAATCAGAAGATGTAGAAGAAGAAGAAGGAGAAGGTGAAGTCAGGAGGGTGAATCAGAAGAAGCAGAAGAAGGAGAAGGAGAAGGTGAAGTCTGGAGGGTGAATCAGAAGAAGTAGAAGAAGGAGAAGGAGAAGGTGAAGTCTGGAGGGTGAATCAGAAGAAGCAGAAGAAGGAGAAGGAGAAGGTGAAGTCTGGAGGGTGAATCAGAAGAAGCAGAAGAAGGAGAAGGAGAAGGTGAAGTCTGGAGGGTGAATCAGAAGAAGCAGAAGAAGTAGAAGGAGAAGGTGAAGTCTGGAGGGTGAATCAGAAGAAGCAGAATAAGGAGAAGGTGAAGTCTGGAGGGTGAATCAGAAGAAGCAGAAGAAGGAGAAGGAGAAGGTGAAGTCTGGAGGGTGAATTAGAAGAAGTAGAAGAAGGAGAAGGAGAAGGTGAAGTCTGGAGGGTGAAGCAGAAGAAGTAGAAGAAGGAGAAGGAGAAGGTGAAGTCAGGAGGGTGAATCAGAAGAAGTAGTAGAAGGAGAAGGAGAAGGTGAAGTCAGGAGGGTGAATCAGAAGAAGCAGAAGAAGGAGATAGAGAAGGTGAAGTCTGGAGGGTGAATCAGAAGAATCAGAAGAAGGAGAAGGAGAAGGTGAAGTCTGGAGGGTGAAACAGAAGAAGCAGAAGAAAGAGAAGGAGAAGGTGAAGTCTGGAGGGTGAAGCAGAAGAAACAGAAGAAGGAGAAGGAGAAGGTGAAGACTGGAGGGTGAATCAGAAGAAGTAGAAGAAGGAGAAGGAGAAGGTGAAGTCTGGAGGGTGAATCAGAAGAAGTAGAAGAAGGAGAAGGAGAAGGTGAAGTCTGGAGGGTGAATCAGAAGAAGCAGAAGAAGGAGAAGGAGAAGGTGAAGTCTGGAGGGTGAATCAGAAGAAGCAGAAGAAGGAGAAGGAGAAGATGAAGTCTGGAGGGTGAATCAGAAGAAGTAGAAGAAGGAGAAGGAGAAGGTGAGGTCTGGAGGGTGAATCAGAAGAAGCAGAAGAAGGAGAAGGAGAAGGTGAAGTCTGGAGGGTGAATCAGAAGAAGCAGAAGAAGGAGAAGGAGAAGGTGAAGTCTGGAGGGTGAATCAGAAGAAGCAGAAGAAGGAGAAGGAGAAGGTGAGGTCAGGAGGGTGAATCAGAAGAAGCAGAAGAAGGAGAAGGAGAAGGTGAAGTTAGGAGGGTGAATCAGAAGAAGCAGAAGAAGGAGAAGGAGCAGGTGAAGTCAGGGGGGTGTAGCAGATGAAATAGAAGAAGGAGAAGGAGAAGGTGAAGTCAGGACGGTGAAGCAGAAGAAGCAGAAGAAGGAGAAGGAGAAGGTGAAGCCTGGAGGGCGCAGCAGAAGAAGCAGAAGAAGGAGAAGGAGAAGGTGAAGTCTGGAGTGTGAAGCAGAAGAAGCAGAAGAAGGAGAAGGAGAAGGTGAAGTCTGGAGGGCGCAGCAGAAGAAGCAGAAGAAGGAGAATGAGAAGGTGAAGTCTGGAGGGTGAATCAGAAGAAGCAGAAGAAGGAGAAGGAGAAGGTGAAGTCTGGAGGGTGAATCAGAAGAAGTAGAAGAAGGAGAAGGAGAAGGTGAAGTCTGGAGGGTGAAGCAGAAGAAGTAGAAGAAGGAGAAGGAGAAGGTGAAGTCAGGAGGGTGAATCAGAAGAAGTAGAAGAAGGAGAAGGAGAAGGTGAAGTCAGGAGGGTGAATCAGAAGAAGCAGAAGAAGGAGAAGGAGAAGGTGAAGTCTGGAGGATGAATCAGAAGAAGTAGAAGAAGGAGAAGGAGAAGTTGAAGTCTGGAGGGTGAATCAGAAGAAGCAGAAGAAGGAGAAGGAGAAGGTGAAGTCTGGAGGGTGAATCAGAAGAAGCAGCAGAAGGAGAAGGAGAAGGTGAAGTCTGGAGGGTGAATCAGAAGAAGCAGAAGAAGGAGAAGGAGAAGGTGAAGTCTGGAGGGTGAATCAGAAGAAGCAGAATAAGGAGAAGGAGAAGGTGAAGTCTGGAGGGTGAATCAGAAGAAGGAGAAGGAGAAGGTGAAGTCTGGAGGGTGAATCAGAAGAAGTAGAAGAAGGAGAAGGAGAAGGTGAAGTCTGGAGGGTGAAGCAGAAGAAGTAGAAGAAGGAGAAGGAGAAGGTGAAGTCAGGAGGGTGAAGCAGAAGAAGCAGAAGAAGGAGAAGGAGAAGGTGAAGCCTGGAGGGCGCAGCAGAAGAAGCAGAAGAAGGAGAAGGAGAAGGTGAAGTCTGGAGTGTGAAGCAGAAGAAGCAGAAGAAGGAGAAGGAGAAGGTGAAGTCTGGAGGGCGCAGCAGAAGAAGCAGAAGAAGGAGAATGAGAAGGTGAAGTCTGGAGGGTGAATCAGAAGAAGCAGAAGAAGGAGAAGGAGAAGGTGAAGTCTGGAGGGTGAATCAGAAGAAGCAGAAGAAGGAGAAGGAGAAGGTGAAGTCTGGAGTGCGAATCATAAGAAGCAGAAGAAGGAGAAGGAGAAGGTGAAGTCTGGAGGGTGAATCAGAAGAAGTAGAAGAAGGAGAAGGAGAATTTGAAGTCTGGAGGGTGAAGCAGAAGAAGTAGAAGATGGAGAAGGAGAAGGTGAAGTCAGGAGGGTGAATCAGAAGAAGTAGAAGAAGGAGAAGGAGAAGGTGATGTCAGGAGGGTGAATCAGAAGAAGCAGAAGATGGAGAAGGAGAAGGTGAAGTCTGGAGGGTGAATCAGAAGAAGTAGACGAAGGAGAAGGAGAAGGTGAAGTCTGGAGGGTGAATCAGAAGAAGCAGAAGAAGGAGATGGAGAAGGTGAAGTCTGGAGGGTGAATCAGAAGAAGTAGAAGAAGGAGAAGGAGAAGGTGAAGTCTGGAGGGTGAATCAGAAGAAGCAGAAGAAGGAGAAGGAGAAGGTGAAGTCTGGAGGGTGAATCAGAAGAAGCAGAAGAAGGAGAAGGAGAAGGTGAAGTCTGGAGGGTGATTCAGAAGAAGCAGAATAAGGAGAAGGAGAAGGTGATGTCTGGAGGGTGAATCAGAAGAAGCAGAAGAAGGAGAAGGAGAAGGTGAAGTCTGGAGGGTGAATCAGAAGAAGTAGAAGAAGGAGAAGGAGAAGGTGAAGTCTGGAGGGTGAATCAGAAGAAGTAGAAGAAGGAGAAGGAGAAGGTGAAGTCTGGAGGGTGAATCAGAAGAAGTAGAAGAAGGAGAAGGAGAAGGTGAAGTCTGGAGGGTGAAGCAGAAGAAGTAGAAGAAGGAGAAGGAGAAGGTGAAGTCAGGAGGGTGAATCAGAAGATGTAGAAGAAGGAGAAGGAGAAGGTGAAGTCAGAAGGGTGAATCAGAAGAAGCAGAAGAAGGAGAAGGAGAAGGTGAAGTCTGGAGGGTGAATCAGAAGAATCAGAAGAAGGAGAAGGAGAAGGTGAAGTCTGGAGGGTGAATCAGAAGAAGCAGAAGAAAGAGAAGGAGAAGGTGAAGTCTGGAGGGTGAATCAGAAGAAGTAGAAGAAGGAGAAGGAGAAGGTGAAGTCTGGAGGGTGAATCAGAAGAAGCAGAAGATGGAGAAGGAGAAGGTGAAGTCTGGAGGGTGAATCAGAAGAAGTAGACGAAGGAGAAGGAGAAGGTGAAGTCTGGAGGGTGATTCCGAAGAAGCAGAATAAGGAGAAGGAGAAGGTGAATTCTGGAGGGTGAATCAGAAGAAGCAGAAGAAGGAGAAGGAGAAGGTGAAGTCTGGAGGGTGAATCAGAAGAAGTAGAAGAAGGAGAAGGAGAAGGTGAAGTCTGGAGGGTGAATCAGAAGAAGTAGAAGAAGGAGAAGAAGAAGGTGAAGTCTGGAGGGTGAATCAGAAGAAGTAGAAGAAGGAGAAGGAGAAGGTGAAGTCTGGAGGGTGAAGCAGAAGAAGTAGAAGAAGGAGAAGGAGAAGGTGAAGTCAGGAGGGTGAATCAGAAGATGTAGAAGAAGAAGAAGGAGAAGGTGAAGTCAGGAGGGTGAATCAGAAGAAGCAGAAGAAGGAGAAGGAGAAGGTGAAGTCTGGAGGGTGAATCAGAAGAAGTAGAAGAAGGAGAAGGAGAAGGTGAAGTCTGGAGGGTGAATCAGAAGAAGCAGAAGAAGGAGAAGGAGAAGGTGAAGTCTGGAGGGTGAATCAGAAGAAGCAGAAGAAGGAGAAGGAGAAGGTGAAGTCTGGAGGGTGAATCAGAAGAAGCAGAAGAAGTAGAAGGAGAAGGTGAAGTCTGGAGGGTGAATCAGAAGAAGCAGAATAAGGAGAAGGAGAAGGTGAAGTCTGGAGGGTGAATCAGAAGAAGCAGAAGAAGGAGAAGGAGAAGGTGAAGTCTGGAGGGTGAATTAGAAGAAGTAGAAGAAGGAGAAGGAGAAGGTGAAGTCTGGAGGGTGAAGCAGAAGAAGTAGAAGAAGGAGAAGGAGAAGGTGAAGTCAGGAGGGTGAATCAGAAGAAGTAGAAGAAGGAGAAGGAGAAGGTGAAGTCAGGAGGGTGAATCAGAAGAAGCAGAAGAAGGAGATAGAGAAGGTGAAGTCTGGAGGGTGAATCAGAAGAATCAGAAGAAGGAGAAGGAGAAGGTGAAGTCTGGAGGGTGAAACAGAAGAAGCAGAAGAAAGAGAAGGAGAAGGTGAAGTCTGGAGGGTGAAGCAGAAGAAACAGAAGAAGGAGAAGGAGAAGGTGAAGACTGGAGGGTGAATCAGAAGAAGTAGAAGAAGGAGAAGGAGAAGGTGAAGTCTGGAGGGTGAATCAGAAGAAGTAGAAGAAGGAGAAGGAGAAGGTGAAGTCTGGAGGGTGAATCAGAAGAAGCAGAAGAAGGAGAAGGAGAAGGTGAAGTCTGGAGGGTGAATCAGAAGAAGCAGAAGAAGGAGAAGGAGAAGATGAAGTCTGGAGGGTGAATCAGAAGAAGTAGAAGAAGGAGAAGGAGAAGGTGAGGTCTGGAGGGTGAATCAGAAGAAGCAGAAGAAGGAGAAGGAGAAGGTGAAGTCTGGAGGGTGAATCAGAAGAAGCAGAAGAAGGAGAAGGAGAAGGTGAAGTCTGGAGGGTGAATCAGAAGAAGCAGAAGAAGGAGAAGGAGAAGGTGAGGTCAGGAGGGTGAATCAGAAGAAGCAGAAGAAGGAGAAGGAGAAGGTGAAGTTAGGAGGGTGAATCAGAAGAAGCAGAAGAAGGAGAAGGAGCAGGTGAAGTCAGGGGGGTGTAGCAGATGAAATAGAAGAAGGAGAAGGAGAAGGTGAAGTCAGGACGGTGAAGCAGAAGAAGCAGAAGAAGGAGAAGGAGAAGGTGAAGCCTGGAGGGCGCAGCAGAAGAAGCAGAAGAAGGAGAAGGAGAAGGTGAAGTCTGGAGTGTGAAGCAGAAGAAGCAGAAGAAGGAGAAGGAGAAGGTGAAGTCTGGAGGGCGCAGCAGAAGAAGCAGAAGAAGGAGAATGAGAAGGTGAAGTCTGGAGGGTGAATCAGAAGAAGCAGAAGAAGGAGAAGGAGAAGGTGAAGTCTGGAGGGTGAATCAGAAGAAGTAGAAGAAGGAGAAGGAGAAGGTGAAGTCTGGAGGGTGAAGCAGAAGAAGTAGAAGAAGGAGAAGGAGAAGGTGAAGTCAGGAGGGTGAATCAGAAGAAGTAGAAGAAGGAGAAGGAGAAGGTGAAGTCAGGAGGGTGAATCAGAAGAAGCAGAAGAAGGAGAAGGAGAAGGTGAAGTCTGGAGGATGAATCAGAAGAAGTAGAAGAAGGAGAAGGAGAAGTTGAAGTCTGGAGGGTGAATCAGAAGAAGCAGAAGAAGGAGAAGGAGAAGGTGAAGTCTGGAGGGTGAATCAGAAGAAGCAGCAGAAGGAGAAGGAGAAGGTGAAGTCTGGAGGGTGAATCAGAAGAAGCAGAAGAAGGAGAAGGAGAAGGTGAAGTCTGGAGGGTGAATCAGAAGAAGCAGAATAAGGAGAAGGAGAAGGTGAAGTCTGGAGGGTGAATCAGAAGAAGCAGAAGAAGGAGAAGGAGAAGGTGAAGTCTGGAGGGTGAATCAGAAGAAGTAGAAGAAGGAGAAGGAGAAGGTGAAGTCTGGAGGGTGAAGCAGAAGAAGTAGAAGAAGGAGAAGGAGAAGGTGAAGTCAGGAGGGTGAAGCAGAAGAAGCAGAAGAAGGAGAAGGAGAAGGTGAAGCCTGGAGGGCGCAGCAGAAGAAGCAGAAGAAGGAGAAGGAGAAGGTGAAGTCTGGAGTGTGAAGCAGAAGAAGCAGAAGAAGGAGAAGGAGAAGGTGAAGTCTGGAGGGCGCAGCAGAAGAAGCAGAAGAAGGAGAATGAGAAGGTGAAGTCTGGAGGGTGAATCAGAAGAAGCAGAAGAAGGAGAAGGAGAAGGTGAAGTCTGGAGGGTGAATCAGAAGAAGCAGAAGAAGGAGAAGGAGAAGGTGAAGTCTGGAGTGCGAATCATAAGAAGCAGAAGAAGGAGAAGGAGAAGGTGAAGTCTGGAGGGTGAATCAGAAGAAGTAGAAGAAGGAGAAGGAGAATTTGAAGTCTGGAGGGTGAAGCAGAAGAAGTAGAAGATGGAGAAGGAGAAGGTGAAGTCAGGAGGGTGAATCAGAAGAAGTAGAAGAAGGAGAAGGAGAAGGTGATGTCAGGAGGGTGAATCAGAAGAAGCAGAAGATGGAGAAGGAGAAGGTGAAGTCTGGAGGGTGAATCAGAAGAATCAGAAGAAGGAGAAGGAGAAGGTGAAGTCTGGAGGGTGAATCAGAAGAAGCAAAGGAAGGAGAAGGAGAAGGTGAAGTCTGGAGGGTGAATCAGAAGAAGCAGAAGAAGGAGAAGGAGAAGGTGAAGTCTGGAGGGTGAATCAGAAGAAGCAGAATAAGGAGAAGGAGAAGGTGAAGTCTGGAGGGTGAATCAGAAGAAGCAGAAGAAGGAGAAGGAGAAGGTGAAGTCTGGAGGGTGAATCAGAAGAAGTAGAAGAAGGAGAAGGAGAAGGTGAAGTCTGGAGGGTGAAGCAGAAGAAGTAGAAGAAGGAGAAGGAGAAGGTGAAGTCAGGAGTGTGAATCAGAAGAAGTAGAAGAAGGAGAAGGAGAAGGTGAAGTCAGGAGGGTGAATCAGAAGAAGCAGAAGAAGGAGAAGGAGAAGGTGAAGTCTGGAGGGTGAATCAGAAGAATCAGAAGAAGGAGAAGGAGAAGGTGAAGTCTGGAGGGTGAAACAGAAGAAGCAGAAGAAAGAGAAGGAGAAGGTGAAGTCTGGAGGGTGAAGCAGAAGAAACAGAAGAAGGAGAAGGAGAAGGTGAAGACTGGAGGGTGAATCAGAAGAAGTAGAAGAAGGAGAAGGAGAAGGTGAAGTCTGGAGGGTGAATCAGAAGAAGCAGAAGAAGGAGAAGGAGAAGATGAAGTCTGAAGGGTGAATCAGAAGAAGTAGAAGAAGGAGAAGGAGAAGGTGAAGTCTGGAGGGTGAATCAGAAGTAGTAGAAGAAGGAGAAGGAGAAGGTGAAGTCTGGAGGGTGAATCAGAAGAAACAGAAGAAGGAGAAGGAGAAGGTGAAGTCTGGAGGGTGAATCAGAAGAAGTAGAAGAAGGAGAAGGAGAAGGTGTTGTCTGGAGGGTGAATCAGAAGAAGTAGACGAAGGAGAAGGAGAAGGTGAAGTCTGGAGGGTGAATCAGAAGAAGCAGAAGAAGGAGATGGAGAAGGTGAAGTCTGGAGGGTGAATCAGAAGAAGTAGAAGAAGGAGAAGGAGAAGGTGAAGTCTGGAGGGTGAATCAGAAGAAGCAGAAGAAGGAGAAGGAGAAGGTGAAGTCTGGAGGGTGAATCAGAAGAAGCAGAAGAAGGAGAAGGAGAAGGTGAAGTCTGGAGGGTGATTCAGAAGAAGCAGAATAAGGAGAAGGAGAAGGTGATGTCTGGAGGGTGAATCAGAAGAAGCAGAAGAAGGAGAAGGAGAAGGTGAAGTCTGGAGGGTGAATCAGAAGAAGTAGAAGAAGGAGAAGGAGAAGGTGAAGTCTGGAGGGTGAATCAGAAGAAGTAGAAGAAGGAGAAGGAGAAGGTGAAGTCTGGAGGGTGAATCAGAAGAAGTAGAAGAAGGAGAAGGAGAAGGTGAAGTCTGGAGGGTGAAGCAGAAGAAGTAGAAGAAGGAGAAGGAGAAGGTGAAGTCAGGAGGGTGAATCAGAAGATGTAGAAGAAGGAGAAGGAGAAGGTGAAGTCAGGAGGGTGAATCAGAAGAAGCAGAAGAAGGAGAAGGAGAAGGTGAAGTCTGGAGGGTGAATCAGAAGAATCAGAAGAAGGAGAAGGAGAAGGTGAAGTCTGGAGGGTGAATCAGAAGAAGCAGAAGAAAGAGAAGGAGAAGGTGAAGTCTGGAGGGTGAATCAGAAGAAGTAGAAGAAGGAGAAGGAGAAGGTGAAGTCTGGAGGGTGAATCAGAAGAAGCAGAAGAAGGAGAAGGAGAAGGTGAAGTCTGGAGGGTGAATCAGAAGAAGTAGACGAAGGAGAAGGAGAAGGTGAAGTCTGGTGGGTGAATCAGAAAAAGCAGAAGAAGGAGATGGAGAAGGTGAAGTCTGGAGGGTGAATCAGAAGAAGTAGAAGAAGGAGAAGGTGAAGGTGAAGTCTGGAGGGTGAATCAGAAGAAGCAGAAGAAGGAGAAGGAGAAGGTGAAGTCTGGAGGGTGAATCAGAAGAAGCAGAAGAAGGAGAAGGAGAAGGTGAAGTCTGGAGGGTGATTCCGAAGAAGCAGAATAAGGAGAAGGAGAAGGTGAATTCTGGAGGGTGAATCAGAAGAAGCAGAAGAAGGAGAAGGAGAAGGTGAAGTCTGGAGGGTGAATCAGAAGAAGTAAAAGAAGGAGAAGGAGAAGGTGAAGTCTGGAGGGTGAATCAGAAGAAGTAGAAGAAGGAGAAGGAGAAGGTGAAGTCTGGATGTGAATCAGAAGAAGTAGAAGAAGGAGAAGGAGAAGGTGAAGTCTGGAGGGTGAAGCAGAAGAAGTAGAAGAAGGAGAAGGAGAAGGTGAAGTCAGGAGGGTGAATCAGAAGATGTAGAAGAAGAAGAAGGAGAAGGTGAAGTCAGGAAGGTGAATCAGAAGAAGCAGAAGAAGGAGAAGGAGAAGGTGAAGTCTGGAGGGTGAATCAGAAGAAGTAGAAGAAGGAGAAGGAGAAGGTGAAGTCTGGTAAGTGAATCAGAAGAAGCAGAAGAAGGAGAAGGAGAAGGTGAAGTCTGGAGGGTGAATCAGAAGAAGCAGAAGAAGGAGAAGGAGAAGGTGAAGTCTGGAGGGTGAATCAGAAGAAGCAGAAGAAGTAGAAGGAGAAGGTGAAGTCTGGAGGGTGAATCAGAAGAAGCAGAATAAGGAGAAGGAGAAGGTGAAGTCTGGAGGGTGAATCAGAAGAAGCAGAAGAAGGAGAAGGAGAAGGTGAAGTCTGGAGGGTGAATCAGAAGAAGTAGAAGAAGGAGAAGGAGAAGGTGAAGTCTGGAGGGTGAAGCAGAAGAAGTAGAAGAAGGAGAAGGAGAAGGTGAAGTCAGGAGGGTGAATCAGAAGAAGTAGAAGAAGGAGAAGGAGAAGGTGAAGTCAGGAGGGTGAATCAGAAGAAGCAGAAGAAGGAGATAGAGAAGGTGAAGTCTGGAGGGTGAATCAGAAGAATCAGAAGAAGGAGAAGGAGAAGGTGAAGTCTGGAGGGTGAAACAGAAGAAGCAGAAGAAAGAGAAGGAGAAGGTGAAGTCTGGAGGGTGAAGCAGAAGAAACAGAAGAAGGAGAAGGAGAAGGTGAAGACTGGAGGGTGAATCAGAAGAAGTAGAAGAAGGAGAAGGAGAAGGTGAAGTCTGGAGGGTGAATCAGAAGAAGTAGAAGAAGGAGAAGGAGAAGGTGAAGTCTGGAGGGTGAATCAGAAGAAGCAGAAGAAGGAGAAGGAGAAGGTGAAGTCTGGAGGGTGAATCAGAAGAAGCAGAAGAAGGAGAAGGAGAAGATGAAGTCTGGAGGGTGAATCAGAAGAAGTAGAAGAAGGAGAAGGAGAAGGTGAGGTCTGGAGGGTGAATCAGAAGAAGCAGAAGAAGGAGAAGGAGAAGGTGAAGTCTGGAGGGTGAATCAGAAGAAGCAGAAGAAGGAGAAGGAGAAGGTGAAGTCTGGAGGGTGAATCAGAAGAAGCAGAAGAAGGAGAAGGAGAAGGTGAAGTCAGGAGGGTGAATCAGAAGAAGCAGAAGAAGGAGAAGGAGAAGGTGAAGTTAGGAGGGTGAATCAGAAGAAGCAGAAGAAGGAGAAGGAGCAGGTGAAGTCAGGGGGGTGTAGCAGATGAAATAGAAGAAGGAGAAGGAGAAGGTGAAGTCAGGACGGTGAAGCAGAAGAAGCAGAAGAAGGAGAAGGAGAAGGTGAAGCCTGGAGGGCGCAGCAGAAGAAGCAGAAGAAGGAGAAGGAGAAGGTGAAGTCTGGAGTGTGAAGCAGAAGAAGCAGAAGAAGGAGAAGGAGAAGGTGAAGTCTGGAGGGCGCAGCAGAAGAAGCAGAAGAAGGAGAATGAGAAGGTGAAGTCTGGAGGGTGAATCAGAAGAAGCAGAAGAAGGAGAAGGAGAAGGTGAAGTCTGGAGGGTGAATCAGAAGAAGTAGAAGAAGGAGAAGGAGAAGGTGAAGTCTGGAGGGTGAAGCAGAAGAAGTAGAAGAAGGAGAAGGAGAAGGTGAAGTCAGGAGGGTGAATCAGAAGAAGTAGAAGAAGGAGAAGGAGAAGGTGAAGTCAGGAGGGTGAATCAGAAGAAGCAGAAGAAGGAGAAGGAGAAGGTGAAGTCTGGAGGGTGAATCAGAAGAAGTAGAAGAAGGAGAAGGAGAAGGTGAAGTCTGGAGGGTGAATCAGAAGAAGCAGAAGAAGGAGAAGGAGAAGGTGAAGTCTGGAGGGTGAATCAGAAGAAGCAGCAGAAGGAGAAGGAGAAGGTGAAGTCTGGAGGGTGAATCAGAAGGAGCAGAAGAAGGAGAAGGAGAAGGTGAAGTCTGGAGGGTGAATCAGAAGAAGCAGAATAAGGAGAAGGAGAAGGTGAAGTCTGGAGGGTGAATCAGAAGAAGCAGAAGAAGGAGAAGGAGAAGGTGAAGTCTGGAGGGTGAATCAGAAGAAGTAGAAGAAGGAGAAGGAGAAGGTGAAGTCTGGAGGGTGAAGCAGAAGAAGTAGAAGAAGGAGAAGGAGAAGGTGAAGTCAGGAGGGTGAATCAGAAGAAGTAGAAGAAGGAGAAGGAGAAGGTGAAGTCAGGAGGGTGAATCAGAAGAAGCAGAAGAAGGAGATAGAGAAGGTGAAGTCTGGAGGGTGAATCAGAAGAATCAGAAGAAGGAGAAGGAGAAGGTGAAGTCTGGAGGGTGAAGCAGAAGAAGCAGAAGAAAGAGAAGGAGAAGGTGAAGTCTGGAGGGTGATGCAGAAGAAACAGAAGAGGGAGAAGGAGAAGGTGAAGACTGGAGGGTGAATCAGAAGAAGTAGAAGAAGGAGAAGGAGAAGGTGAAGTCTGGAGGGTGAATCAGAAGAAGTAGAAGAAGGAGAAGGAGAAGGTGAAGTCTGGAGGGCGAATCAGAAGAAGCAGAAGAAGGAGAAGGAGAAGGTGAAGTCTGGAGGGTGAATCAGAAGAAGCAGAAGAAGGAGAAGGAGAAGATGAAGTCTGGAGGTTGAATCAGAAGAAGTAGAAGAAGGAGAAGGAGAAGGTGAGGTATGGAGGGTGAATCAGAAGAAGCAGAAGAAGGAGAAGGAGAAGGTGAAGTCTGGAGGGTGAATCAGAAGAAGCAGAAGAAGGAGAAGGAGAAGGTGAAGTCTGGAGGGTGAATCAGAAGAAGCAGAAGAAGGAGAAGGAGAAGGTGAAGTCAGGAGGGTGAATCAGAAGAAGCAGAAGAAGGAGAAGGAGAAGGTGAATTTAGGAGGGTGAATCAGAAGAAGCAGAAGAAGGAGAAGGAGCAGGTGAAGTCAGGGGGGTGTAGCAGAAGAAGTAGAAGAAGGAGAAGGAGAAGGTGAAGTCAGGACGGTGAAGCAGAAGAAGCAGAAGAAGGAGAAGGAGAAGGTAAAGCCTGGAGGGCGCAGCAGAAGAAGCAGAAGAAGGAGAAGGAGAAGGTGAAGTCTGGAGTGTGAAGCAGAAGAAGCAGAAGAAGGAGAAGGAGAAGGTGAAGTCTGGAGGGCGCAGCAGAAGAAGAAGAAGAAGGAGAATGAGAAGGTGAAGTCTGGAGGGTGAATCAGAAGAAGCAGAAGAAGGAGAAGGAGAAGGTGAAGTTTGGTGGGTGAATCAGAAGAAGTAGAAGAAGGAGACGGAGAAGGTGAAGTCTGGAGGGAGAAGCAGAAGAAGTAGAAGAAGGAGAAGGAGAAGGTGAAGTCAGGAGGGTGAATCAGAAGAAGTAGAAGAAGGAGAAGGAGAAGGTGAAGTCAGGAGGGTGAATCAGAAGAAGCAGAAGAAGGAGAAGGAGAAGGTGAAGTCTGGAGGGTGAATCAGAAGAATCAGAAGAAGGAGAAGGAGAAGGTGAAGTCTGGAGGGTGAATCAGAAGAAGCAGAAGAAAGAGAAGGAGAAGGTGAAGTCTGGAGGGTGAAGCAGAAGAAACAGAAGAAGGAGAAGGAGAAGGTGAAGACTGGAGGGTGAATCAGAAGAAGTAGAAGAAGGAGAAGGAGAAGGTGAAGTCTGGAGGGTGAATCAGAAGAAGTAGAAGAAGGAGAAGGAGAAGTTGAAGTCTGGAGGGTGAATCAGAAGAAGCAGAAGAAGGAGAAGGAGAAGGTGAAGTCTGGAGGGTGAATCAGAAGAAGCAGAAGAAGGAGAAGGAGAAGATGAAGTCTGGAGGGTGAATCAGAAGAAGTAGAAGAAGGAGAAGGAGAAGGTGAGGTCTGGAGGGTGAATCAGAAGAAGCAGAAGAAGGAGAAGGAGAAGGTGAAGTCTGGAGGGTGAATCAGAAGAAGCAGAAGAAGGAGAAGGAGAAGGTGAAGTCAGGAGGGTGAATCAGAAGAAGCAGAAGAAGGAGAAGGAGAAGGTGAAGTTAGGAGGGTGAATCAGAAGAAGCAGAAGAAGGAGAAGGAGCAGGTGAAGTCAGGGGGGTGTAGCAGATGAAATAGAAGAAGGAGAAGGAGAAGGTGAAGTCAGGACGGTGAAGCAGAAGAAGCAGAAGAAGGAGAAGGAGAAGGTGAAGCCTGGAGGGCGCAGCAGAAGAAGCAGAAGAAGGAGAAGGAGAAGGTGAAGTCTGGAGTGTGAAGCAGAAGAAGCAGAAGAAGGAGAAGGAGAAGGTGAAGTCTGGAGGGCGCAGCAGAAGAAGCAGAAGAAGGAGAATGAGAAGGTGAAGTCTGGAGGGTGAATCAGAAGAAGCAGAAGAAGGAGAAGGAGAAGGTGAAGTCTGGAGGGTGAATCAGAAGAAGTAGAAGAAGGAGAAGGAGAAGGTGAAGTCTGGAGGGTGAAGCAGAAGAAGCAGAAGAAGGAGAAGGAGAAGGTGAAGTCTGGAGGGTGAATCAGAAGAAGCAGAAGAAGGAGAAGGAGAAGGTGAAGTCTGGAGGGTGAATCAGAAGAAGTGGAAGAAGGAGAAGGAGAAGGTGAAGTCTGGAGGGTGAAGCAGAAGAAGTAGAAGAAGGAGAAGGAGGAGGTGAAGTCAGGAGGGTGAATCAGAAGAAGTAGAAGAAGGAGAAGGAGAAGGTGAAGTCAGGAGGGTGAATCAGAAGAAGCAGAAGAAGGAGATAGAGAAGGTGAAGTCTGGAGGGTGAATCAGAAGAATCAGAAGAAGGAGAAGGAGAAGGTGAAGTCTGGAGGGTGAAGCAGAAGAAGCAGAAGAAAGAGAAGGAGAAGGTGAAGTCTGGAGGGTGAAGCAGAAGAAACAGAAGAGGGAGAAGGAGAAGGTGAAGACTGGAGGGTGAATCAGAAGAAGTAGAAGAAGGAGAAGGAGAAGGTGAAGTCTGGAGGGTGAATCAGAAGAAGTAGAAGAAGGAGAAGGAGAAGGTGAAGTCTGGAGGGCGAATCAGAAGAAGCAGAAGAAGGAGAAGGAGAAGGTGAAGTCCGGAAGGTGAATCAGAAGAAGCAGAAGAAGGAGAAGGAGAAGATGAAGTCTGGAGGTTGAATCAGAAGAAGTAGAAGAAGGAGAAGGAGAAGGTGAGGTATGGAGGGTGAATCAGAAGAAGCAGAAGAAGGAGAAGGAGAAGGTGAAGTCTGGAGGGTGAATCAGAAGAAGCAGAAGAAGGAGAAGGAGAAGGTGAAGTCTGGAGGGTGAATCAGAAGAAGCAGAAGAAGGAGAAGGAGAAGGTGAAGTCAGGAGGGTGAATCAGAAGAAGCAGAAGAAGGAGAAGGAGAAGGTGAATTTAGGAGGGTGAATCAGAAGAAGCAGAAGAAGGAGAAGGAGCAGGTGAAGTCAGGGGGGTGTAGCAGAAGAAGTAGAAGAAGGAGAAGGAGAAGGTGAAGTCAGGACGGTGAAGCAGAAGAAGCAGAAGAAGGAGAAGGAGAAGGTGAAGCCTGGAGGGCGCAGCAGAAGAAGCAGAAGAAGGAGAAGGAGAAGGTGAAGTCTGGAGTGTGAAGCAGAAGAAGCAGAAGAAGGAGAAGGAGAAGGTGAAGTCTGGAGGGCGCAGCAGAAGAAGCAGAAGAAGGAGAATGAGAAGGTGAAGTCTGGAGGGTGAATCAGAAGAAGCAGAAGAAGGAGAAGGAGAAGGTGAAGTTTGGAGGGTGAATCAGAAGAAGTAGAAGAAGGAGAAGGAGAAGGTGAAGTCTGGAGGGAGAAGCAGAAGAAGTAGAAGAAGGAGAAGGAGAAGGTGAAGTCAGGAGGGTGAATCAGAAGAAGTAGAAGAAGGAGAAGGAGAAGGTGAAGTCAGGAGGGTGAATCAGAAGAAGCAGAAGAAGGAGAAGGAGAAGGTGAAGTCTGGAGGGTGAATCAGAAGAATCAGAAGAAGGAGAAGGAGAAGGTGAAGTCTGGAGGGTGAATCAGAAGAAGCAGAAGAAAGAGAAGGAGAAGGTGAAGTCTGGAGGGTGAAGCAGAAGAAACAGAAGAAGTAGAAGGAGAAGGTGAAGACTGGAGGGTGAATCAGAAGAAGTAGAAGAAGGAGAAGGAGAAGGTGAAGTCTGGAGGGTGAATCAGAAGAAGTAGAAGAAGGAGAAGGAGAAGTTGAAGTCTGGAGGGTGACTCAGAAGAAGCAGAAGAAGGAGAAGGAGAAGGTGAAGTCTGGAGGGCGCAGCAGAAGAAGCAGAAGAAGGAGAATGAGAAGGTGAAGTCTGGAGGGTGAATCAGAAGAAGCAGAAGAAGGAGAAGGAGAAGGTGAAGTTTGGAGGGTGAATCAGAAGAAGTAGAAGAAGGAGAAGGAGAAGGTGAAGTCTGGAGGGAGAAGCAGAAGAAGTAGAAGAAGGAGAAGGAGAAGGTGAAGTCAGGAGGGTGAATCAGAAGAAGTAGAAGAAGGAGAAGGAGAAGGTGAAGTCAGGAGGGTGAATCAGAAGAAGCAGAAGAAGGAGAAGGAGAAGGTGAAGTCTGGAGGGTGAATCAGAAGAATCAGAAGAAGGAGAAGGAGAAGGTGAAGTCTGGAGGGTGAATCAGAAGAAGCAGAAGAAAGAGAAGGAGAAGGTGAAGTCTGGAGGGTGAAGCAGAAGAAACAGAATAAGGAGAAGGAGAAGGTGAAGACTGGAGGGTGAAGCAGAAGAAGCAGAAGAAGGAGAAGGAGAAGGTGAAGTCTGGAGGGCGCAGCAGAAGAAGCAGAAGAAGGAGAATGAGAAGGTGAAGTCTGGAGGGTGAATCAGAAGAAGCAGAAGAAGGAGAAGGAGAAGGTGAAGTTTGGAGGGTGAATCAGAAGAAGTAGAAGAAGGAGAAGGAGAAGGTGAAGTCTGGAGGGAGAAGCAGAAGAAGTAGAAGAAGGAGAAGGAGAAGGTGAAGTCAGGAGGGTGAATCAGAAGAAGCAGAAGAAGGAGAAGGAGAAGGTGAAGTTTGGAGGGTGAATCAGAAGAAGTAGAAGAAGGAGAAGGAGAAGGTGAAGTCTGGAGGGCGCAGCAGAAGAAGCAGAAGAAGGAGAATGAGAAGGTGAAGTCTGGAGGGTGAATCAGAAGAAGCAGAAGAAGGAGAAGGAGAAGGTGAAGTTTGGAGGGTGAATCAGAAGAAGTAGAAGAAGGAGAAGGAGAAGGTGAAGTCTGGAGGGAGAAGCAGAAGAAGTAGAAGAAGGAGAAGGAGAAGGTGAAGTCAGGAGGGTGAATCAGAAGAAGTAGAAGAAGGAGAAGGAGAAGGTGAAGTCAGGAGGGTGAATCAGAAGAAGCAGAAGAAGGAGAAGGAGAAGGTGAAGTCTGGAGGGTGAATCAGAAGAATCAGAAGAAGGAGAAGGAGAAGGTGAAGTCTGGAGGGTGAATCAGAAGAAGCAGAAGAAAGAGAAGGAGAAGGTGAAGTCTGGAGGGTGAAGCAGAAGAAACAGAAGAAGGAGAAGGAGAAGGTGAAGACTGGAGGGTGAATCAGAAGAAGTAGAAGAAGGAGAAGGAGAAGGTGAAGTCTGGAGGGTGAATCAGAAGAAGTAGAAGAAGGAGAAGGAGAAGTTGAAGTCTGGAGGGTGAATCAGAAGAAGCAGAAGAAGGAGAAGGAGAAGGTGAAGTCTGGAGGGTGAATCAGAAGAAGCAGAAGAAGGAGAAGGAGAAGATGAAGTCTGGAGGGTGAATCAGAAGAAGTAGAAGAAGGAGAAGGAGAAGGTGAAGTCTGGAGGGTGAATCAGAAGAAGTAGGAGAAGGAGAAGGAGAAGATGAAGTCTGGAGGGTGAATCAGAAGAAACAGAAGAAGGAGAAGGAGAAGGTGAAGTCTGGAGGGTGAATCAGAAGAAGTAGAAGAAGGAGAAGGAGAAGGTGTAGTCTGGAGGGTGAATCAGAAGAAGTAGACGAAGGAGAAGGAGAAGGTGAAGTCTGGAGGGTGAATCAGAAGAAGCAGAATAAGGAGAAGGAGAAGGTGAAGTCTGGAGGGTGAATCAGAAGAAGTAGAAGAAGGAGAAGGAGAAGGTGAAGTCTGGAGGGTGAATCAGAAGAAGCAGAAGAAGGAGAAGGAGAAGGTGAAGTCTGGAGGGTGAATCGGAAGAAGCAGAAGAAGGAGAAGGAGAAGGTGAAGTCTGGAGGGTGAATCAGAAGAAGCAGAATAAGGAGAAGGAGAAGGTGAAGTCTGGAGGGTGAATCAGAAGAAGTGGAAGAAGGAGAAGGAGAAGGTGAAGTCTGGAGGGTGAATCAGAAGAAGTAGAAGAAGGAGAAGGAGAAGGTGAAGTCTGGAGGGTGAATCAGAAGAATCAGAAGAAGGAGAAGGAGAAGGTGAAGTCTGGAGGGTGAATCAGAAGAAGCAGAAGAAAGAGAAGGAGAAGGTGAAGTCTGGAGGGTGAAGCAGAAGAAACAGAAGAAGGAGAAGGAGAAGGTGAAGACTGGAGGGTGAATCAGAAGAAACAGAAGAAGGAGAAGGAGAAGGTGAAGTCTGGAGGGTGAATCAGAAGAAGTAGAAGAAGGAGAAGGAGAAGGTGAAGTCTGGAGGGTGAATCAGAAGAAGTAGAAGAAGGAGAAGGAGAAGGTGTAGTCTGGAGGGTGAATCAGAAGAAGTAGACGAAGGAGAAGGAGAAGGTGAAGTCTGGAGGGTGAATCAGAAGAAGCAGAATAAGGAGAAGGAGAAGGTTAAGTCTGGAGGGTGAATCAGAAGAAGTAGAAGAAGGAGAAGGAGAAGGTGAAGTCTGGAGGGTGAATCAGAAGAAGCAGAAGAAGGAGAAGGAGAAGGTGAAGTCTGGAGGGTGAATCGGAAGAAGCAGAAGAAGGAGAAGGAGAAGGTGAAGTCTGGAGGGTGAATCAGAAGAAGCAGAATAAGGAGAAGGAGAAGGTGAAGTCTGGAGGGTGAATCAGAAGAAGCAGAAGAAGGAGAAGGAGAAGGTGAAGTCTGGAGGGTGAATCAGAAGAAGTAGAAGAAGGAGAAGGAGAAGGTGAAGTCTGGAGGGTGAATCAGAAGAAGTAGAAGAAGGAGAAGGAGAAGGTGAAGTCTGGAGGGTGAATCAGAAGAATCAGAAGAAGGAGAAGGAGAAGGTGAAGTCTGGAGGGTGAATCAGAAGAAGCAGAAGAAAGAGAAGGAGAAGGTGAAGTCTGGAGGGTGAAGCAGAAGAAACAGAAGAAGGAGAAGGAGAAGGTGAAGACTGGAGGGTGAATCAGAAGAAGTAGAAGAAGGAGAAGGAGAAGGTGAAGTCTGGAGGGTGAATCAGAAGAAGTAGAAGAAGGAGAAGGAGAAGGTGAAGTCTGGAGGGTGAATCGGAAGAAGCAGAAGAAGGAGAAGGAGAAGGTGAAGTCTGGAGGGTGAATCAGAAGAAGGAGAAGAAGGAGAAGGAGAAGATGAAGTCTGGAGGGTGAATCAGAAGAAGTAGAAGGAGAAGGAGAAGGTGAAGTCTGGAGGCTGAATCAGAAGAAGTAGAAGAAGGAGAAGGAGAAGGTGAAGTCTGGAGGGTGAATCAGAAGAATCAGAAGAAGGAGAAGGAGAAGGTGAAGTCTGGAGGGTGAATCAGAAGAAGTAGAAGAAGGAGAAGGAGAAGGTGAAGTCTGGAGGGTGAATTAGAAGAAGCGGAAGAAGGAGAAGGAGAAGGTGAAGTCTGGAGGGTGAATCAGAAGAAGTAGAAGAAGGAGAAGGAGAAGGTGAAGTCTGGAGGGTGAATCAGAAGAAGCAGAAGAAGGAGAATGAGAAGATGAAGTCTGGAGGGTGAATCAGAAGAAGCAGAAGAAGGAGAAGGAGAAGGTGAAGTTTGGAGGGTGAATCAGAAGAAGTAGAAGAAGGAGAAGGAGAAGGTGAAGTCTGGAGGGAGAAGCAGAAGAAGTAGAAGAAGGAGAAGGAGAAGGTGAAGTCAGGAGGGTGAATCAGAAGAAGTAGAAGAAGGAGAAGGAGAAGGTGAAGTCAGGAGGGTGAATCAGAAGAAGCAGAAGAAGGAGAAGGAGAAGGTGAAGTCTGGAGGGTGAATCAGAAGAATCAGAAGAAGGAGAAGGAGAAGGTGAAGTCTGGAGGGTGAATCAGAAGAAGCAGAAGAAAGAGAAGGAGAAGGTGAAGTCTGGAGGGTGAAGCAGAAGAAACAGAAGAAGGAGAAGGAGAAGGTGAAGACTGGAGGGTGAATCAGAAGAAGTAGAAGAAGGAGAAGGAGAAGGTGAAGTCTGGAGGGTGAATCAGAAGAAGTAGAAGAAGGAGAAGGAGAAGTTGAAGTCTGGAGGGTGAATCAGAAGAAGCAGAAGAAGGAGAAGGAGAAGGTGAAGTCTGGAGGGTGAATCAGAAGAAGCAGAAGAAGGAGAAGGAGAAGATGAAGTCTGGAGGGTGAATCAGAAGAAGTAGAAGAAGGAGAAGGAGAAGGTGAAGTCTGGAGGGTGAATCAGAAGAAGTAGGAGAAGGAGAAGGAGAAGATGAAGTCTGGAGGGTGAATCAGAAGAAACAGAAGAAGGAGAAGGAGAAGGTGAAGTCTGGAGGGTGAATCAGAAGAAGTAGAAGAAGGAGAAGGAGAAGGTGTAGTCTGGAGGGTGAATCAGAAGAAGTAGACGAAGGAGAAGGAGAAGGTGAAGTCTGGAGGGTGAATCAGAAGAAGCAGAATAAGGAGAAGGAGAAGGTGAAGTCTGGAGGGTGAATCAGAAGAAGTAGAAGAAGGAGAAGGAGAAGGTGAAGTCTGGAGGGTGAATCAGAAGAAGCAGAAGAAGGAGAAGGAGAAGGTGAAGTCTGGAGGGTGAATCGGAAGAAGCAGAAGAAGGAGAAGGAGAAGGTGAAGTCTGGAGGGTGAATCAGAAGAAGCAGAATAAGGAGAAGGAGAAGGTGAAGTCTGGAGGGTGAATCAGAAGAAGCAGAAGAAGGAGAAGGAGAAGGTGAAGTCTGGAGGGTGAATCAGAAGAAGTAGAAGAAGGAGAAGGAGAAGGTGAAGTCTGGAGGGTGAATCAGAAGAAGTAGAAGAAGGAGAAGGAGAAGGTGAAGTCTGGAGGGTGAATCAGAAGAATCAGAAGAAGGAGAAGGAGAAGGTGAAGTCTGGAGGGTGAATCAGAAGAAGCAGAAGAAAGAGAAGGAGAAGGTGAAGTCTGGAGGGTGAAGCAGAAGAAACAGAAGAAGGAGAAGGAGAAGGTGAAGACTGGAGGGTGAATCAGAAGAAACAGAAGAAGGAGAAGGAGAAGGTGAAGTCTGGAGGGTGAATCAGAAGAAGTAGAAGAAGGAGAAGGAGAAGGTGAAGTCTGGAGGGTGAATCAGAAGAAGTAGAAGAAGGAGAAGGAGAAGGTGTAGTCTGGAGGGTGAATCAGAAGAAGTAGACGAAGGAGAAGGAGAAGGTGAAGTCTGGAGGGTGAATCAGAAGAAGCAGAATAAGGAGAAGGAGAAGGTTAAGTCTGGAGGGTGAATCAGAAGAAGTAGAAGAAGGAGAAGGAGAAGGTGAAGTCTGGAGGGTGAATCAGAAGAAGCAGAAGAAGGAGAAGGAGAAGGTGAAGTCTGGAGGGTGAATCGGAAGAAGCAGAAGAAGGAGAAGGAGAAGGTGAAGTCTGGAGGGTGAATCAGAAGAAGCAGAATAAGGAGAAGGAGAAGGTGAAGTCTGGAGGGTGAATCAGAAGAAGCAGAAGAAGGAGAAGGAGAAGGTGAAGTCTGGAGGGTGAATCAGAAGAAGTAGAAGAAGGAGAAGGAGAAGGTGAAGTCTGGAGGGTGAATCAGAAGAAGTAGAAGAAGGAGAAGGAGAAGGTGAAGTCTGGAGGGTGAATCAGAAGAATCAGAAGAAGGAGAAGGAGAAGGTGAAGTCTGGAGGGTGAATCAGAAGAAGCAGAAGAAAGAGAAGGAGAAGGTGAAGTCTGGAGGGTGAAGCAGAAGAAACAGAAGAAGGAGAAGGAGAAGGTGAAGACTGGAGGGTGAATCAGAAGAAGTAGAAGAAGGAGAAGGAGAAGGTGAAGTCTGGAGGGTGAATCAGAAGAAGTAGAAGAAGGAGAAGGAGAAGGTGAAGTCTGGAGGGTGAATCGGAAGAAGCAGAAGAAGGAGAAGGAGAAGGTGAAGTCTGGAGGGTGAATCAGAAGAAGGAGAAGAAGGAGAAGGAGAAGATGAAGTCTGGAGGGTGAATCAGAAGAAGTAGAAGGAGAAGGAGAAGGTGAAGTCTGGAGGCTGAATCAGAAGAAGTAGAAGAAGGAGAAGGAGAAGGTGAAGTCTGGAGGGTGAATCAGAAGAATCAGAAGAAGGAGAAGGAGAAGGTGAAGTCTGGAGGGTGAATCAGAAGAAGTAGAAGAAGGAGAAGGAGAAGGTGAAGTCTGGAGGGTGAATTAGAAGAAGCGGAAGAAGGAGAAGGAGAAGGTGAAGTCTGGAGGGTGAATCAGAAGAAGTAGAAGAAGGAGAAGGAGAAGGTGAAGTCTGGAGGGTGAATCAGAAGAAGTAGACGAAGGAGAAGGAGAAGGTGAAGTCTGGAGTGTGAATCAGAAGAAGCAGAAGAAGGAGAAGGAGAAGGTGAAGTCTGGAGGGTGAATCAGAAGAAGTAGAAGAAGGAGAATGAGAAGGTGAAGTCTGGAGGGTGAATCAGAAGAAGCAGAAGAAGGAGAAGGAGAAGGTGAAGTCTGGAGGGTGAATCAGAAGAAGCAGAAGAAGGAGAAGGAGAAGGCGAAGTCTGGAGGGTGAAACAGAAGAAGCAGAATAAGGAGAAGGAGAAGGTGAAGTCTGGAGGGTGAATCAGAAGAAGCAGAAGAAGGAGAAGGAGAAGGTGAAGTCTGTAGGGTGAATCAGAAGAAGTAGAAGAAGGAGAAGGAGAAGGTGAAGTCTGGAGGGTGAATCAGAAGAAGTAGAAGAAGGAGAAGGAGAAGGTGAAGTCTGGAGGGTGAAGCAGAAGAAGTAGAAGAAGGAGAAGGAGAAGTTGAAGTCAGGAGGGTGAATCAGAAGAAGTAGAAGAAGGAGAAGGAGAAGGTGAAGTCAGGAGGGTGAATCAGAAGAAGCAGAAGAAGGAGAAGGAGAAGGTGAAGTCTGGAGGGTGAATCAGAAGAATCAGAAGAAGGAGAAGGAGAAGGTGAAGTCTGGAGTGTGAATCAGAAGAAGCAGAAGAAAGAGAAGGAGAAGGTGAAGTCCGGAGGGTGAATCAGAAGAAGTAGAAGAAGGAGAAGGAGAAGGTGAAGTCTGGAGGGTGAATCAGAAGAAGCAGAAGAAGGAGAAGGAGAAGGTGATGTCTGGAGGGTGAATCAGAAGAAGCAGAAAAAGGAGAAGGAGAAGGTGAAGTCTGGAGAGTGAATCAGAAGAAGCAGAAGAAGGAGAAGGAGAAGGTGAAGTCTGGAGGGTGAATCAGAAGAAGCAGAATAAGGAGAAGGTGAAGTCTGGAGGGTGAATCAGAAGAAGCAGAAGAAGGAGAAGGAGAAGGTGAAGTCTGGAGGGTGAATCAGAAGAAGTAGAAGAAGGAGAAGGAGAAGGTGAAGTCTGGAGGGTGAAGCAGAAGAAGTAGAAGAAGGAGAAGGAGAAGGTGAAGTCAGGAGGGTGAATCAGAAGAAGTAGAAGAAGGAGAAGGAGAAGGTGAAGTCAGGAGGGTGAATCAGAAGAAGCAGAAGAAGGAGAAGGAGAAGGTGAAGTCTGGAGGGTGAATCAGAAGAAACAGAAAAAGGAGAAGGAGAAGGTGAAGTCTGGAGGCTGAATCAGAAGAAGCAGAAGAAGGAGAAGGAGAAGGTGAAGTCTGGAGGTTGAATCAGAAGAAGCAGAATAAGGAGAAGGAGAAGGTGAAGTCTGGAGGGTGAATCAGAAGAAGCAGAATAAGGAGAAGGAGAAGGTGAAGTCTGGAGGGTGAATCAGAAGAAGCAGAAGAAGGAGAAGGAGAAGGTGAAGTCTGGAGGGTGAATCAGAAGAGGTAGAAGAAGGAGAAGGAGAAGGTGAAGTCTGGAGGGTGAAGCAGAAGAAGGAGAAGAAGGAGA